>NW_024429233.1:2978369-3671976 GCF_017639785.1 Mesocricetus auratus | reverse complement strand
CCAGGAAGTGGAGAGCTACCAAAGCATTGGACTTGCCTACACCCACCATAAGGGAACTCTGGTCCCACAGCCACCAGGAAAGGAAGAGGTACCTTTTGGAACTGACTGCAAGAATGCATGGGAAGGAGACAATATAAAAACACAAGGAGCAACAGAAAAACCAATATGACACTGCCAGAGTCCACAAACCCTACACCAGCAAGATTGGAACACTCCAACACAAATGAATCAAAAGAGAATGACATTTAAAACAACCTCATAAAAATTGATAGAGACCCTCAAAGAGGATAGGAGAAAATCCCTTAAAGAGATGAAAGAAAAAACAATCCAAAAAATGCAAGAAATGGGAGAAAAGACAAACAAAAATAGCAAGAAACAATTCAAACAATGCAAGGGTTGAAATCTGAAATAGAAACAATAAAAAACACAGTCTGAAGGAATTCTCGAAAAAGAAAAGCTGTGAAAATGGTCAGGTACTACAGATGCAAGCATAACCAACTGAATACAAGAGATGGAAGAGGAATCTCAAGTGTTGAAGATACACTAGGAGAATTAGATTCATCAACCAAAGAAACTTTTAAGTCCAATAAATCCCAAATATAAAACACCCAGGAAATAAGGGACACCGTGAAAAGACCAAACTTAAAAGTACAATACTGAAGAGGTATGGGGAGAGGGGACAGCCTTGTCTTGTTCCTGATTTTAGAGCAATTGCCTTGAGTTTCTCTCCATTCAGTTTGATGTTGGCTGTTGCTTTGCTGTATATAGCTTTTGTAGGAGGAAGCCTGTATGCTGCCATTAACCATGTGACTTACTAGAGGCACATACAGATGAGGTAATAAAAGAGCAGTTTACCACACCGCTAACCACACCCAATTTAGGCATGACTAAAGACATATACAGACGGACGTAAAGATGTATATGTACATAGGTGGTGAACTATGTCACTAGCCAGGCCTTCTTTTGGGCATGGCTAGGGGTTGTTACGGGGGGAAGGCATAAAAGACAGCACACAGGAAGTCTTGGTCTCTTTTCCTGGATTCCGGCTTCCTGTTTGGCAGCGGAAAACTACTGGGCTCATCTGGGTTAATTGCTTGGTATCTTGTGAGTAATTTCTACAATAAATACTTAGTTTTACTTTCAGTAAGTGTGTCTCTTATCATTACAGCGTCATTTGAAGCCTCAGTTTGGTGTCAGAAGTTTTGGAATCCAGATCCAGGTGGCATGAAAAGTGGCTGCTCCTCAGCCCGACAAGACACACCTCCTTTCGCTAAGTTCCTCAGCATTTCACTCGGCAAAGCACGATTCCTGCCACCAGGAACCAGCACCTTCTACCTGACGGTAAGGTTAGGTGGTATTCCAGGATTTCCCTCGTGGCCACGTACTGTTTTACTGGCAGCCTGCTGACTTCAGCCTGAATTACTCCACTGGTAACAAACTTAACTGCTTTATACAATGTCAGGTAACATTATGATAAAGGATGTTAAGAATTTTCTTGTTTTTGTATGGATGGGATTTTAGAAAGGGTTGAGGACATACCTGAAAGGTACTTCCTACATACGATGGTGATTATTAGTTTCATAATCAATATAATTTTGCTAAAGAAATGGCTCAAAAATAGGACGAAACTTATACAATTCATACGGTCATCACAGGATAGTTTTGAAATCCTAATACAAAGAATTCAGGAAATGCAAATTCCTTGCAGGATAGTAAGAAAGGGTGAGTAGAAAATATTCAGGATATTAAAAATGATAATATAGGTCTGACAAACAGGTTTAAAGAGACAGAACACAAAATTGAATTACTTTCAGGTAAAATGTGTTCAACAGATAGAATAGAAACAGTGGAACATAATGTTGAAACATTTAACCAACAAAATTGTTCCATGTTTCATGATTTCACTAGCAATCTACAAAGACTGGAACATAAGATTGAAATGCTAACAGAAAAGAATTATTCCATGTCTGAGAGCAATGACAAACTAACTCATAGAATGTCATTTGTGGAAGGCAGTTTACATGGCATTGAGGTGCTTTCTAAGGATGAGACTATTAAGTATTTGCAATCACGTGTAAATGATGAATGCAAAAATAAATAAAAGATTCCATGACATCTTTAGAAAATTATTTGTCTCAAGATCTTCAAGAGCTCAGAGAAACAATGATGAATAGACTGCAGGTTTTAGAAGACGTTCAATCTGATGCTTCAGAATCAGACATACAGGCAACAGGTCAGGACAGGAGCTTCCCAACACCTCTCAAATGCCAGAAAGATCTCCCTAAGGATGCTATGCATTCACCTATGGTTTTCCCAGTATCTGCAACAGAAAAACCAGCAATGAAAAAACAATCAAATGGTCCCATTGCTTATCAATGGGAACCTATACAGATGAAGGATCTAAAGGAAATCAAGGAGGCCATTGTTTCATATGGTCTTCATTCTCCCATTGTCAGAGATCCCCTAACCTCATGGGCCACTGTAAATAAAGTAACCCCAAAAGACTGGGCCCAATTAGCCTCCACAGTCCTCGAAAATTCTTGTCAAATTCAATGGAGAGATTTATGGAGGCAAGAAGCGAAAGCCTTAGAGATTCAGAAATTAAAGAATGGTCAACGTTCATGAAGTACCCTAAGACAAGATTCTTGGGGAGGGTCTTTAAGCTGACTTGCAGGTTCAATCTGCATATGATGAGCACATGTTATCTTTATGACATACAGCTGCTTTAAATGCCTTGGATAAGTTTTGTGAAACAGGAGAGATAATGCAACCCTATACCAAGATATTACAGGGCCCAAGGGAAAGGTTCACTGAATTTTTAGAGAGATTATCCAGAGCAGTAGAAGTACAGGTAGCGAATCCAGAATCCAGGTGACTCCTTATAGAATCTTTGGCATATGAGAACGTGAATCCTCAATGCAGGCAGATAATTTGGCCATTAAAAATAAGAGCAGCGCCATTGGAGGAATGGGTCCTACATACAGTGAACCTGGAATGTAAAAGTCAGGATACAGGAGCTTGGGTAGGTGAAGCTACTTCTACAGGCTTGAGGAGGCACCAGGATGCCATATACCCTACCTGTGTTGATATAGAGGCCTGGGTAGGGAAGGCAATCTCCAAGAATTTTAACAGGCATAAAGATGCAACATGCTTTAACTGTGGTAGAATAGGACATCTTAGTAGGAACTGTAAACAATGCATTCCTAGAAATAATACTTTTACCAGGAATGCATCAAACAGAAGGCCTCAGCCTCGTGGTCCCTGCAGGAGGTGTGGAAAGGGCTAACATTGGACTGACGAATGCTGGTCCACAAGAGATAGACAAGGTAGATCTTTAAAGCTGGGAAACAGGATTGGGGGCTCAAGCGAGCCCAAGAAAGAAAGATTATCCGGTCATTCCCAGTGACAGTGGAGGACAGCCTCTCCCAGGACAATTAGAAGATCTACTTCCCATTGTAAAAAATTGGCACTGGATATTACATTAGCTCCAGAGGATGAATCAATTATATCAGGAGGAGATACAAAACATATGTTTTGGCAAACTTCTATACAATATCATAGATCCAAGTTACCAGTTAAAGTAAATAATATGGTGATAAACAGCATTTTAGACACCGGAAGTATCATTAATCAGAAGTCCTGGCCCCCCAATTGGTCTTTAAAAGAGGTTAATGTTCAATTCTTAGCGATTGGAACCCTATCTAAAGTTAAACAGAGCGTTAGATGGATTGACTTTATTGGGCCAGAAGGACAGAGAGGAAAGTTAAAGCCATATGTTGCAGATATTGCTATAATCCTCTGGGGTCGTGATCTACTCCAGCAATGGAATATGCAGATTAACATTCCTCCTGTATTAGCTAGGAATTATAGACAAGCTCTTAGTGGTACAAAGAATATACTAAGGCAGTACAGAAAACAGAGGCCAAATGTACAGGCTGTACAGAAGCAGGATGCTAGTGCCAAATCTACAGAGCAACCAAAAGCTCTACCTTTAAATGGCTGACAGATGAACCCATCTGGGTGGGTCAATGGCCTTTGACATCTGAGAAGTTAGAGGCTTTGGAGAAGTTAGTTCAGGAACAGCTAGATGCTGGACATATTGAGGAATCAACTAGTGCATGGAATTCACCTGTTTTTGTTGTCAAGAAGAAGTCTGGTAAGTGGAGAATGTTTACTGATCTTAGAGCCATCAACAAGGTAATTCAACCTATGGGGTCTCTACACCCCGGGATGCCGTTACCTTCTCTAATTCCTAAGGATTGGCCAATTATAGTTATAGACTTAAAAGATTGCTTCTTCACCATACCGCTACAAGAAAACAACAGAGAAAAGTTCACCTTCACGATATCTACCTGTAATAATTCCCTTCCGGTACAGTGGAAGGTACTACCTCAAGGTGTGTTAAACAGCCCAACTTTGTGTCAATATTTTGTGAATAAACCTCTAGAAATAATTCGTAAAAAATTTCCACATTCGTTAATATATCATTATATGGATGACATATTACTATCTGATTCAAATAAGGATACTTTCGAAAAGATGTTTGAAGCAGTAAAGGAAACTTTGCCTTGCTGGGGATTACAAATTGCCCCAGAAAAAAAATACAAAGAGGAGATTCTATTAACTATTTAGGTTATAAAATAGATTCTCAGAAAATTAGACCTCAGAAAGTACAGATCAGAAGAAATCGTTACCGGACTCTTAATGATCTTCAAAAATTATTAGGAGAAATCTCTCAATTACAGACAATTATCGGTGTAGAAGGGCATGATTTAAAACACCTGAAAATGGCTTTAAAAGGAAATAAAGACCTAAACAGCCCACGAGTACTATCAGCTGAGGCTGAAAAGGAATTAGAATGGGTAGAAAAGAGAATATTAGAAGCACATGTGGACCATGTGGATCCAAAGCTGGACTGTATTCTGATTATTTTACCATCTAGAGAATACACCTCAGGAATATTAATGCAGAGGGAAGACATCATTCTAGAATGGGTACTTCTGCCACATAAACGGAATAAAAAATTGAAAACATATATAGAAAAGATCTCCGATTTGATATTTAAAGGTAAGTTAAGACTTTGTCAACTGACTGGGAAAGACCCAGCTGAAATTATTGTACCTTTAACGAATGAGGAAATTTCCTCCTTATGGAAGGATAATGAGTATTGGCAAATAGCTTGCAGTGACTTTTTGGGAAGTATTAGTAATAACTATCCCAAAACAGAGAGAATCAAATTCATAAAGAAAACAGTTTGGATTCTTCCACATATCGTGAGGCAAACACCTATTTCTGGAGTTCTTACCTTCTACACAGATGCAAAAAAAAATCAGGTAAGGCAGGGTATAAATCAGGAAATATAAGTAAAGTAGTTCAAAGCCCTTACAACTCCATACAAAAGGCAGAATTATATTCCATTCTCATGGTACTTAAAGACTTTACAGAGCCTCTCAATATAGTCACGGATTCTCAGTATGCAGAAAGACTTGTCTTGCACATTGAGACTGCAGAATTTGTTCCTGATAGTACAGAATTAACCTCATTATTTTTACAATTACAGGAAACCATCAGGAACAGCACTCATCCTATACATATAACACACATCAGATCCCATACAGATCTGCCAGGTCCTCTGGCACAAGGTAATGATGAAATTGATCGTTTATTAGTAGGTAATGTTGGAAGCTTCAGAATTTCATAAGAAACACCATGTTAACAGCAAAGGCTTAAAGAAGGATTTTTCTATCACCTGGCAACAAGCCAAATAAATAGTAAGAAATTGTCGCAGTTGCTCATTCTACAATCAAACTCCATTACCAGCAGGTTGTAATCCTAAAGGTATTCACAGAAATGAACTTTTGCAAATGGATGTTTTTCACTTCCCAGAATTTGGCAGTTTGAAATATGTACACCATACCATAGACACATTCTCAGGCTTCCAATGGGCTACTGCCCTCAGCTCTGAAAAAGCTGATTCTGTTATTACACACCTCTTAGAGGTGATGGCTGTTATGGGTATACCTAAAACAATAAAAACTGACAATGCTCCAGCATATGTCTTCAGTAAATTGGAACAATGTTTCAAATATTATAATAACATGTAACTGGTATACCTTACAATCCCACAGGACAAGCAATAATTGAAAGATCTAACCGAACCTTAAAAGAGATGCTTCATAAACAGCCAGGGAAAACAAAGACACCTAAACACAGGTTTCATAATGCTTTACTTACGTTGAATTTTCTTAATGCTGATGAAAAAGGACAAACTGCAGCAGAAAGACACTGGACTACAGAGAAGACTTCTGAACTGAACCAACCGGTGTATTTTAAGGATGTTATGCCCTAAGTCTGAAAACCAGGATATGTGTTACATTGGGGAAGGGGTTATGCTTTTGTTTCCACAGGAGAAGAAAAGGTTTGGGTTCCATCAAAATTAATTAAAATTCGATCAGAACAGAAGACATCTCAGGAGGCGGAAGATAACAGCTCATCCACAAATTCATATTCCACCATGGGTACAGTGACCTCATAAAAGGAAAGAGAAGTGTTTTGTTTTTTGTCTTCACAGGTAAACTCAGCAAAGAATACTGGACATATGGATTCCTGAAGAAGAATGAATAGATACCCTGAGGACCATCAAACAAACAATAACTCACTGTGTGGTATCAAAGTCTAAATCTCTCTATATTGTTTTTCATAGTACCCTTTTATCTTTATTTCTTCACATACCTCAGTCCCCATTTATTTAACTGAAGCTGGATTTGGAGTTGGATTGGCTCTCCTACTCTAAATTCAAGCATATTATTTAAATAAAATTCAGAATTTCTGTATTATATCAAAGAGCCATTGATATAAGACAGAAGAAAATAAAATTAGGGACTGTTATCTGTGGATTTCTTTTTCTGCAAAGTCTAATATCCTTCAGGTTTACCATCTTCCCTATTGTCACCTCTTCCAGTATGCATACATATAAAACTTAACATATTTCTTTGTTAACATTAATGTTTGAGTTTTCCAGAGAACAAGGGATTTCCTGACAGCAATCTTCAACTGCTTCAGAAAGAAAATGAGGATCCACTTGCTTGACTTCACCTGATTTGACTGGAGGCATCTGAACTGCCCCACATCATTGACTCCACCTGACAAGCACTATCCTGAAACTGGCTTGAAACTACATCTCTCTACACAATTCCGGACCAAGAAACTGAAACAGCACATCTTCTACAATCTGGCCAGAGCTTCATATGAGAGCTTCAATCAACACTAGAACCCCAGGAAGGAATTTCAATCAAGCATCTCCTGCCATACAGAGTCTGTCTGATCTACTGAGATTTTGTTATACTAACATTTTTCTTCTCACAGGTCACCATGAGATTATCATCGTCCCATCTCAGCAGGAAGTAGCTTTGAGAATTCCATGCCACCTCTCCCTACTATTGATATTATAGGATAGTTTACACCTGTTAGTGTTAGTTTTCAATTATTTTAGAGTTGGGATTGGAAGGAAGTGTTCAGATTTGGGTGTTTCTTTCAAATAAGTTTAGGTTTAGATAGAATAGATGTTTGATACATTTTGTTCAGTGACACAAGTTAGTTGTCCTTTTTAGACTAAAAGGGGAATTGTAGGAGGAAGCCTGTATTCCACCATTAACCATGTGACTTTCTAGAGGCACATACAGATGAGGTAATAAAAGAGCAGTTTACCACACCGCTAACACCCACTTTAGGCATGACTAAAGACATATATGGATGGAAGTAAAGACGTATACGTACATAGGTCGTGAACTATGTCACTAGCCAGGCCTTCTTTTGGGCATGGCTAGGGGGTGTTATGGGGGGAAGGCATAAACGACAGCACACAGGAAGTCTTGGTCTCTTTTCCCAGATTTCAGCTTCCGGTTTGGCAGCATAAAACTACTGGGCTCATCTGGGTTACTAGCTTGGTATCTTGTGAGTAATTTCTACAATACATAATTAGTTTTACTTTCAGTAAGTGTGTTGCTTATCATTACAGCATCATTTGAAGCCTCAAGCTTTTATGAAGATTAGGTATGTTACTGTTATCCCAGATCTCTCCAAGACCTTTATCATGAATGGGTGTTGGATTGTGTCAAAGGATTTTTCAGCATCTAGTGAGATGATCATGCGATTTTTGTTTCTCACCTTGTTTATATGGTGGATTACATTGATGGATTTTCATATGATGAGCCATCCCTGCATCCCTGGAATGAAACCTACTTGATCATGGTGGATGAGTTTTCTGATGTGTTCTTGGATCCGATTTGCCAGTGTTTTTTGGTTTTTTTGTTTTGTTTTGTTTTGGTTTGGTTTTGGTTTTTCGAGGCAGGGTTTCTCTGTGGCTTTGGAGGCTGTCCTAGAACTAGCTCTTGTAGACCAGGTTGGCCTCGAACTCGTAGAGATCTGCCTGCCTCCTGAGTGCTGAGATTAAAGGTGTGTGCCACCAACGCGTGGCGTCATTATTATTTTTTTTTGTATTTTATTGAATATTTTTGCATCGATCTTCATAAGGGAAACTGGTTGAAGTTCTCTTTCTTAGGTGTGGTTTTGTGTGGCTTGGATATCAATGTTATTGAATCCTCGTAAAAAGACTTTGGCAAAGGCCCTTCTGTTTCTATTGCATGGTATAAGAGCATTGGTATGAGGTGTTGTTTGAATTTCTGGTAAAATTCTGCACTGAGGCCATCTGGCCCTGGCCTTTTATTTTGGTTGGGAGACTTTTGATGACTGCTTCTATTTCCTCAGGTGTTATAGGTCTATTCAAATTGATTATCTGTCCTTGAATTAATTTTGACAGGTGATATCTATCGAGAAATTTGTCCATTTCCTTGAAA
Organism: Mesocricetus auratus; assembly: GCF_017639785.1. Classification (NCBI taxonomy): domain Eukaryota; kingdom Metazoa; phylum Chordata; class Mammalia; order Rodentia; family Cricetidae; genus Mesocricetus; species Mesocricetus auratus. Next base: position 3,663,121 of record NW_024429233.1, on the reverse strand, counting down.
TTTTCAAATTTTGTGAAGTACAGGTGTAGTTGGGGATAACACTAACCAAACAAGTGAAAGACCTCTATCAAAATAACTTTAAGTCTTTAAAGAAAGAAATTAAAGAAGACAATAGAAAATGGAAAGATCCCCCATGCTCTTGGATAGGTAGGGTCAATGTATTAAAATGGCAATCCTGCCAAAAACAAACTACAGACTCAATACAATCCCTATCAAAATCTTAGCACAATTAATCACAGACCTTGAAAGAACAATTCTCAACTTTATATGGAAAACAAAAAACCAAGGAAAGCCAAGATAACCCTGATCAACAAAGCAACATCTGGAGGCATCACCATCCCTGACTTCAAGCTCTATTATAGAACTATAGTCCTGAAAACAGCTTGGTATTGGCACAAAAATAGACAGGTAGACCAATGGAATCAAATTGAACACACTGAGATTAAACCACAAACCTATGATCACCTAATTTTCAACAAAGAAGCTAAAATTATACAATGGAAAAAACATAGCATCTTCAACAAATGGTGCTGGCATAACTGGATATTGACATGTTGAAGACTGTGGATCGATCCATGTCTATCGCCATGCCCAAAACTTAAGTCCAAATGGATCAAAGACCTCAACATAAATCCAGCCACACTGAACCTCTTAGAAGAGAGAGTGGGAGATACCCTTGAATGAATTGGTACAGGAGACTGCTTCCTGAATATAAGACCAGTAGCACAAACACTGAGATTGACAATTAATAAGAGGGACCTCCTGAAATTGAGAAACTTCTGTAAGGCAAAAGACACAGCAAGACAAAAAGGCCCCCCACAGACTGGAAAAAATATTCACTAACCCCACATCTGACAGAGGGCTGATCTCCTAAATATAAAAAAAACTCAAGAAGCAAGTCTCCAAAATACCAAAGGAACCAATTAAAAAGGGGGGACTGAACTAAATAGAGAATTCTCAATAGAGGAATCTAAAATGGCTGAGAGACACTTAAAGTACTCAGCATCCTTAGCAATTAGGGAAATGCAAATCAAAACAACCCTGAGATATAATCTGACTCCTGTCAGAATGTCTAAAATCAAAAACAACAATGACAGCTTATGCTGGAGAGGATGTGGACAAAGGGGAACACTCCTCCATTGCTAGTGGGAGTGCAAACTTGTACAGCCACTATGGAAATCAGTATGGAGATTCCTCAGGAAAATGGGACTCAGTCTACCACAAGACCCAGCAATTCCACTCTTAGGCATATACCCAAAAGATGCCAATTCAAACAATAATGATGTCTGTTCCACTATGTTCATAGCAGCATTATTTGTAATACCTAGATCCTGGGAGCAACCAAGATGCCCCTCAACTGAAGAGTAGATAGAGAAAATATGGTACATTTACACAATGGAGTACTACTCAGAAGAAAAAACCAATGGAATCTTTAAATTTGCAGGCAAACGTATGGCAATAGAAGAAACCATCCTGAGTGATATAACCCAGTCACAAAGAGACAAACATGGGGGGACCAGATGTTCCGGTAGGACCATGTACAACAAGCCCTGCATAGAGGCCTGTGTTCCAGTGCCTGGGGATCACCTGGGAACTGCACAGAGCTTCCAATCCCGGTGGGAGCCAAACACCCCAGACTCCAGTACTTCTCTCCCACCAAGGAGACCAGGAAACTAGCAGATCCAAGGAGACCAGGGCACCAGCTGTTCCGGCAGGATCCCCGTACAAAAGGCCCTGCATCTGGGTCTGTGTTCCAGTGCCTGGGGATGGCCTGGGACTGCACAGAGCTTCCAATCCCAGTGGAACCCAAACACCACAGACTACAGGTCTTCTCTCCCAAAAACAAGACCAGGAAACCAGCTGATACAGCAAAAGGACCAGGGGACAAGGTAGGAGGCTAAGGAACCCAGATTCTTGGTCTTCTTCTCCACACATGGGACCAGAACGAGGACAAGGAATAGAATAACTACCCAATTAATGGACTTCCTAGCACCCACCAAAAGGGACATCTGGTCCCCTAACCACCAGACCAGTAAGGGGCTCTTTCTGCACCCAGTAGAAGAAGAGATGGGAAAGATACAATACAAAAACACACTCAGCACCAGAAAATCAAATATGACACCACCAGATTCTAGAGACTCCACACTAGCAAGACTCCAACATTCCAATGGAAATGAAGCAGAAGAGAATGACCTTAAAACTGCTTTCATGAAAATGATAGAGGCCCTAAAAGAGGATATAGGAAAATCCCTCAAAGAAATTGAAGAAAAAGCAAACCAAAAAAATGCAAGAAATGGAAGAAGAAACAAAGCAAAAAAGGCAGGAAATGGAAGAAGAAACAAAGAAAAAATGGAAGGAATGGAAGAAAAAACAAAACAAGAAATAAAAGAAATGGAAGAAGAAACAAACCAAAAAAAGGCAGAAAATGGAAGAAAGAACAAACCAAAAAATTCATAAAAGGCAACAAATGGACGAAAATATGAACTGAAAATTGCAAGAAACAATGCAGACAGTGCAAGGCTTGAAAACTGAAATAGAGGCAATAAAAAAAGCACAATATGAAGAAAGGCAGGAAATAGAAAAGCTGGGCAAATGGTCAGATACTACTGATACAAGCATTACCAACAGAATACAAGAGATGGAAGAGAGAATCTCAGGTGTTAAAGATACACTAGGAGAAATGCATTCATCAACCAAAGAAAATCTTAAGTCCAACAAATCTTTAACACAAAACATCCAGGAAATATGGGACACCATGAAAAGACCAAACCTGTGAATAATAGGTATAGAAAGAGAAGAAAACCAACTCAAAGGGGCAGAAAACATATTCAACAAAATCATACAAGAAAACTTTCCCAACCTTAAGAAAGACATGCCAATGAAGGGACAAGAAGCTTACAGAACACCAAATAGAGTGGATCACAAAAAAAGTCCCCTCGCCATATAATAATCAAGAACCAAAATATACAGAATAAAGAAAGAATATTAAGAGCAGCTAAGGAAAAAGGCCAAGTAACATATAAAGGCAGACATATCAGATTTACACCTGACTTCTCCATGGAATCTCTGAAAGCCAGAAGACCCTGGATAGATATTCTACCAACATTAAGAGACCATGGATGCCAGCCCAGACTACTATACCCGGCAAAGCTCTCAATCACTATAGATGGAGAAAACAAGATATTCCATGACAAAACTAGATTCAAGCAATACGTATCCACTAACCCAGCCTTACAGAAAGTTTTAGAAGGAAAAACCTAAACCAAGGATTTTAACTACAACCAGAAAAATATAGGCACTAGAGAATCCCTCTCTACCAACAGCCAAAAGAACAAAGGGATAAAATTCCACACATGACTCCACCAACAACACCCATTCCAAATCAAAGAAGAATGGGCAATCAATGGTCATTAATATCCCTCAACATTAATGGCCTTAACTCCCCCATAAACAGGCACAGGATAGCAAAATAGATTCGAAGACAGAACCCATCCTTCTGCTGCAAAGAAGAAACACACCTCACCCACAAAGACAGACATTACCTCAGCATTAAAGGTTGGGAAAAAATTTTCCAATCAAATGGACCCAAGAAACAAGCAAGGGGTAGCAATCCTAATATCTAACAAATTAGACTTTAAAATAAAATCAATCCAAAGAGATGAAGGAGGTCATTACATACCCATCACAGGCGAATTCCTGAACATCTATGCCAAAAATACAAAGTCATCCACTGTTGGGGAAGTCCTGTTATTTGCCTGTGCATTTGTCAATAAAGTACTGTCTGGCCACCTAGATAGGAGGGACTAGGAGTCGAGGAGGATTCTGGGAAGGGGAAACACAAGAGAGTCAACATGTAACGCCATTGGGGGTAGGAAGCCTGGAACTATTCTCCAGTAAGGGACATACTTAGATTAACAATTATGGGGTAATTACTTAAAGCAGAGCTAGCCAGTAAGAAACAAGCAAGGCCAACAGCTTCATAATTAATATAGCCTCCTGTGTGTTTATTTGGGACTGATGCGGATCTAGAACCAGGCGGGCAGGAAGGCTTCTCTCAAAGAAAAAGCTTCCCTTAAAATTCCACATTTGTAAAAGAAACATTACTAAAAGTTAAAACACATATAAAGGCCCCACACACTTATAGTGGGAGATTTCAACACAGCACTCTCACCACTAGACAGGAATACCAGACAGAAACTCTACAAAGAAGCAAATGGTCTAAGAGAAGTAATGACCCAACTGGGATTAACAGACATCTATCGAACATTTCATCCACATAAAAAAGAATATATCTTATTCTCACCACCACATGGAACCTTCTCAAAGATCGACCACATACTTGGCAATAAATCCAACTTCAGCAGCTTCAAAAATTGGAATAATTCCATGCATCTTATCAGACCACCAGGCTTTAAAATTAGAATTCAACAACAACACAAACTGCAGAAAACCTACAAACTCATGGAAATTGAAAAATGGACAACTGCACCATTTCTGGATCAAAGAAGAAATAAAAAAAGAAATTAAAGACTTCCTACAATTCAATGAGAATGAAGACACAGCATACCCAAACCTAAGGAACATTTTGAATGCAGTGCTACAGGGGAAGTTCATAGCACTAAGTGCCCACATGAAGAAACTAGAGAATAGTTACACTAGAGAATTAACAGCAGAGTTGAAAGCTCTAGAACACAAAGAAGCAAACTCCCCCAGGAGGAGTAGATGCCAGGAAATAATCAAATTGAGGGCTGAAACCAATAAAGTAGAAATAGGAAAACAATACAAAGAATCAATGCAATGAAGAGTTGGTTCTTTAAAAATCAACAAGATAGACAAAGCTTTGTTCAAACTTACCAAACAGCAGAGAGTGAACATGCAAATTAACAAAATTGGAAATGAAAAGGAGGACATAACAATGGACTCTGAGGAAATTCAGAGAATCATCAGGTCATATTTTGAAAATCTGTACTCCACAAAATTCGAAAATTTAAAGGAAATGGACGACTTCCTGGATAGCTATTACTTGCCAAAATTAAATCAAGAACAGATAAGCAATTTAAATAGACCTATAACCCCTATGGAAATAGAAGCAGTCATCAAACGTCTCCCAACCAAAAAAAAAAGCCCAGGTTCAGATGGCCTCAGTGCAGAATTTTACCAGAAATTCAAAGAACAGCTTATACCAATTCTTTTCAAAATATTCCACACAATAGAAGCAAAAGGGTCTTTGCCAAACTCTTTCTTGAGGCTTCAATAACCTTGACCCCAAGCCACACAAAGACACAACTAAGAAAGAGAACTTCAGACCAATATCCCTCATGAACATTGATGCAAAACTTCTCAATAAAATACTGGCAAATCACATCAAAGAACACATCAAAACAATCATTCACCACAATCAAGTAGGTTTCATCCCAGAGATGCAGGGATGGTTCAACATGTGAAAATCCATCAATGTAATCCACCATATAAACAAGATGAAAAACAAAAATCGCATGATCATCTCACTAGATGCTGAAAAAAGCCTTTGACAAAATCCAGCACTCCTTCATGATAAAGGTCCTAGAGAGATCAGGGATAACAGGAACATACCTTAATATAATAAAAGCAATATACAGTAAACCAACAGCTAACATCAAACTAAATGGAGAGAAACTCAAAGCAATTCCTCTAAATTCAAGAACAAGACAAGGCTGTCCACTCTCTCCATATCTCTTCAATATTGTACTTGAAGTCCTAGCTACAGCAATAAAACAACAAAAGAAGATAAAGGGGATACAAATAGGAAAAGAAGAAGTCAAGCTTTCACTATTTGCAGATGATATGATAGTTTACATAAGTGACCCAAAAAAAACTCTGCAAGGGAACTCCTAGAGTTGATAAACACCTTCAGCAAAGTGGCAGGATTCAAGGTAAACTCAAAAAAATCAGTGGCCCTATTATATACAGGCGATGAAGTGACTGAGAAAGAAATCAAAGAAACCTCACCCTTTACAATAGCCATAAACAGCATCAAATATCTGGGGATAAGGTTAACCCAGGAAGTGAAAGACCTGTATATCAAGTACTTTGAGTCCTTATAGAAAGAAATCAAAGAGGATACCAGAAAATGGAAAGATCTCCCATGCTCTTGCATTGGTAGGATTAACATAATAAAAATGTCAATCTTGCCAAAAGCAGTCTACAGATTCAATGCAATCCCTATCAAAATTCTGGCACAATTCTTCACAGACCTGGAGAGAACATTAATCAACTTTATATGGAAAAACAAAAGGCCCAGGATAGCCAAAAAGCCCTATACAATAAAGGAACTTCAGGAGACATCACCATACCTGATTTCAAGCTCTATTATAGAACGATAGTCCTGAAAACAGCTTGGTATTGGCACAAAAATAGGCAGGTAGACCAAGGGAACCGAATTGAAAACCCTGATTTTAACCCACACATCTATGAACACTTGAATTTTGACAAAGTAGCTAAAACTATACAATGGAAAAAAGAAAGCATCTTCAACAAATGGTGCTGGCATAACTGGGTACTGGTATGCAGAAGACTGCAGATAGATCCATGTTTATCGCCTTGTACAAAACTTAAGTCCAAATGGATCAAAGATCTCAACATAAATCCAGCCACACTGAAACTTTTAGAAAGAAAGTGGGAGATACTCTTCAATGACTTGGTACAGGAAAACACTTCCTGAACATAACAGCAGTGGCACAGACACTGAGATCGACAATTAACAAATGGGACCTCATGACACTAAAAACCTTCTGTAAGGCAAAGGACACAGTCAACAAGACAGAAAGGCAGTTTACAGAATGGGAAAAGATATTCACTGACCCCACATCTGACAGAGGGCTAATCTCCAAAATTTACAAAGAACTCAAGAAGCAAGTCTCCAAAACACCAAAGGATCCAATCAAAAGGTGGGGTACCGAACTAAACAGAGAATTCTCAATAGAGGAGGCTAAAATGGCCAAGAGACACTTAAGAAAGTACTCAACATCCTTAACCATCAGGGAAATGCAAATCAAAACAACACTGAGATACCATCTCACTCCTGTCAGAATGGCTAAAATAAAAAACACCGAAGACAATTTATGCTGGAGAGGATGTGGAGAGAGGGGAACACTCCTCCACTGCTGGTGGGAGTGCCAACTGGTACAGCCACTTTGGAAAGCAGTATGGAGAGTCCTCAGGAAAATGGGAATCAATCTACCACAAGACCCAGCAATTCCACTCTTAGGCATATATCCAAAGGAGGCAAATTCATACAACAAGGGCATCAGCTCCACTATGTTCATAGCAGCATTATTTGTAACAGCCAGAACCTGGAAGCAACCTGGATGCCCCTCAACTGAACAGTGGATAGAGAAAATGTGGTACATTTACACAATGGAGTATTACTCAGCAGAAAAAAAACAATGGAATCTTGAAATTCGCAGATAAATGGATAGTACTGGAAGAAACCATCCTGAGTGAGGTAACCCAGTCACAAAAAGACAAACATGGTATGTACTCACTTATATATGGATTTTAAACATGGATTAGGAGAGTGCCAGTCTGCACTTCCACTGACAGAGAGTCTGGGAAACAGGAAAGAACCTAAAAATATACATGGTACCCAAGAGAAGAGAAATGAGGCAAGATCCTCTGAACAGATGGGGAACACGGCGAGGGGTGGGGGGGAGGGGGACCTAGGAAATAGAGAGGGGGAGAAGTGGAAGAGAGAGTAGGACGTGGAGGAACAGGAAGGTCGACTGGGGGTGTAGGATAGGGGGAAGAGGGAATCATAGGTTAGAAGACAGATCAGGCACCACTGTGACCTCTAGTGGTCTAAACGGATGACACCAATTGGCAAGCTAAGCAATAGCGTAGAGACCACCTCGAATGCCTATTCCTGATAGTGAACTTGATGTCTATAACCATCCTGGAGCCTTAATCCAGTGACTGAATGAAGCAGAGGCAAACACCCACAGTTAAATACTGAACAGAACCCAAGGAACCCAGCAACAGAGAGAGAGGAGCGAAGAGCAAATTGGCAAAGAATGGGCTGGCAAAACCAGCAGAGACAGCTGATCCAAACAGGGGAGAGCTCTTGGACCCCAAACCGACAGCTGGGAGGCCAGCATGGGACCGATCCAGACCCCCTGAATGTGAGAGTCAATGAGGAGGCCTAGGCTACCTATGGGGTCCTGAGCAGTGGATCAGTGTTTATCCCTTGAATACTAACAGACATAGTATGTCCATAACACAAAGATGGTTGCTCTCTCTGCCTGGACTCTTAGGGAAGTGCCTGGACCCTACCCTGAATGAAAGGATAGACTCTAGATATCCCCTATGCGGAAGGAATTGGCAATAGGGTGGGAGGATGGGGGGATGCGGGGTGTGGGAGGAGGGGAGGGAGAGGGAACTGGGATTGACATGTAAAACAAGCTATTTTAAAATTTTAAAAAATGTTAAAAATAAAAAAAGAAAAATATAAGTAGGACACTATAAAAAGTTGTATGGGTACATTGTTAAATTACATATCCAATTAGAACATAATAGAGTTTTATAAAAATGTAAACAGATTATGCATGCCCTAAACAATAAATAACTAAAGTTTATAATTCCCATGTATGAAACCATAGTTCCATACACATATTCCAATATAGAAGGCAAAATATTTCAATATCCCCATGACATATTCCAAAAATCTTTCACCTTTCCCATTATGACCTCATCTGACAACCTAAACTTTAAACCAAATAATTGGTTGACTCATTCAGACCTAATAGTAAATGTGTATTTTTAGCATTTATTTTTATTTTTAATTGTATTGTGTGGGGGTGCACATGGGTGCAGTTGCCAACACGAACTTTGGATCTGGAATTATGGGCAGTTTTGAGCTACCCATCCTGGGTGCTAAGAATCAAACTGGGATCCTCTGCAAACAAGTGCCCTTAGCCATTGGACCATGCCTTCAGCCCCATAAGCATGTCTTTCATACTTCTAGTAAATGACTAAATAATTTAAACTGCTCAGAACACCACTCAATAGGCCTTTTTCTAGAAAGCAGTTAAGTTTCCCTCTTGGCACCCCAGGTGTCTCACATACTTTGCAGTCATTCTGAAAACATACCCTCAGCTACAAAGGACCACTGTGAAATTGGCTGAATCATGCTCAAGTCAGATCACTCCAGGTGAACCAGACAGGTCATGGAAACTAGAGCTCTAAGACAACGACAACCCTGGGTGACTACTGGATGATCCTGCACCTAACTTCATTCAAACTTGAGAAGGAGAACTTTCTCAACCTGAACAGAAAGTTTATGGCTAGAGCTGGGTTTTCATCCACTTGCTTTTTACATCTGTGCCACATTCATTTTCTGTGTATGTTAACAGGCTATCTCATACACTTCTTGGGGTCGCCAGATCTATTTCAAGGAAGTATTCCTACTTTTGCAACATTAATGCTCTTTACAGACTTTCTGCCAATTGGCATCCAATTTGTGATCTCTGTCAAAGTCTGGGCTGGTAACTTGAAGAAGGTGGCAGCAGCAGAGGCAGGGTCAGATACTGTATAGTCAGCAGTAACAGTGCCAGAGGCAGCTAAAGAAACCCAAGAGAATAACCAGGGGAAAAGCTATAGGATAAGAGATACTGATGGACAGTGGAAACTCTGAGAAGGTAAATAGGGGGTAAGAAATAGTAGAGAACTCAGATGACTACCCTCAGTTTGCACCTTGTTTGACCTTCAAACTCTGCACAAGTAGAAAGTAATGACAAATTTGCAAACTTCTGTCTGGTTGATAAAGGCATTCATCACACACATTCAACACATATGTGCCCTACATAAAAATATTAAGGAAGTGTGGTGGTGGTGGTGTGTGTATGTGTGTGTGTTGAACACATGCTTTTAAGAAAATCTCTGTAAATCAATAGCTGACCATTAAGCTAAGAGAACAATGACTTCAATGGACAGACATGACAAAGTATAGGTTTTACTAAACAAGCTTAAAAGAAGCCTATAATCCACAATAAGTACCAACACAAATCCAGAGGGAGATGGTCAAATTTCAAAAGTTATCACATTACTTTATTCACAGTGTTCTGTTTAGAAGAAGAATTTACAAGACATATGACAACATAATAATTGTCAACTGTTTTGTTTGTCACTGCTTTTACAGATGTGTCCAGGCTGCAGCTCATGTACTGCAAATGTCCCAAGACAGCTATGAATATGGTCCAGGGTTCTTGTAGATGACTTCATATTGCAACATCAAAAGATTCACATCTGTGTGTTATAAAGTACAAGCCAAAAGGTTTATGCTAATTGGAACTTTTGAAGTCTAAAATACTGCTTACATTTTTGTTTATTTGTTTTGAGACAGGGGATCTCAGGTAGCCCAGACCAGCTTGAGATTATCTATGCAGCTGAGGATCATCTTGAGCCCCTTGCTGACATCTCCCAAAATTTAGGACTAGAGCATGTATCCATCATCCCTGACTTAGGCTATGCTGGGTACCAAACCCCATCCTTTGTGCATACTACGCATACTATGCATTCCCAGCCCTTAAAACAGTTTTATTCTAATTCTTAAAACTTATGCATGCCCCCTATTTATTGCTTTAAGATTCTTTGTGTATGCAAAATTCATCAAGCAGTCTAAAGGAGTTATTCACATATGTTGGGTTCATATGTTCATTATATAACAAAGTAATTCATTTTGTGATAGTTTCAATGTCACCTAACATAATTATAAATGTGTCACATCATCCCCCCTTCCAATAAATCTTTGTACAATGTTTTAAAAATATTCTGTACTTTGGGAAAATGTACCATATATTCTGTTAGATAATATGATATGGACTACTCTAAAATTTTCAAATTAACATCTATTGTGTTTGTCATGAACAATATTTTTCTAGTTACAAGTCTTATTTTCTTTATTAAACAATGTATTATTTGATCATTGCCATCTATTTTCACCCTTTTACTGGAACCCTTCTTCTTCAAAATACCTCTCTTAGTTCCATGTCCTTTTTTTCTTTTTTCTTTTGTAACGCACTGACTTATATTAGCCCGTCTCGCATGTACATGGGTGTGGAGTTACTGATTGTATGAAAGACAACTTACCTGTGGCTACAGTGTGAAGAAAAATTAGTCCCTCTTCCCCAGCAGCAATTGATTGCTAGCAGCTATGAGGGGTGGGACCTCATGTTCCTTTCCCCAGTCTATACTGGAATGTTGACTTTGTGAGTACTATAACCATGCCTTATCCAGATCTGAGACAGAATACCACAGCTCTCCTCCCCATCCTTCAGCTCTTATAACCTTGAGGGTAGAAAGTTTTTGAGCCTTAAGGTCTGTTGGGGGGTTGCTAAGCAATCAACAGTCCTTAGTAGAACAAAAGATTTAACATGATCCCAACTTCAAACTTATGGGGTGAACGTCATCAAAGAACACTCTGTACATGCATTAAAATGCCATAATGAACTATCAGTTTATACACTTAATATATCACTAATATAAAAGTGTACCGACGGTGAAGAAAAGTGCATTGTATTTACAGATTTTCTGCCATAACTCTGTGAATAGTAACATGTGCTTGAAATTAAGAAAAATTCATGAAAATAATTTTGATATTAAAAATGACCATTTATTGCCTCTGGGGATTCTGGGTATATAGATCATCATAAATCACTTGTCTAGCTGGAGAAAAGGTTCAGCAAGTAAGAGATTAAGAGTATATCTTATCCTCTATAAGAGCATCACGTATAGAGGATCTGGGTTGGGATCCATACCCAAATTGTGAATCTTATAACCATCTGTAATTCCAGCACCAAGGGAATAGACACCTTTCCCTGGACTTCATGGGCACTTGCATTCACATACTCACATAACCAACACACAGACATACACATGTACATTCTGTTGCTTTTACTGAGAATGGCTCCCATAGGATCATCTATTTGAATGCTTACTCTGCAGTTTGTAGAACTGTTTCAGAAGGAGGATGTGACACTGGCTTTGAGGTTTCAAAAACCCATGCCATTCCTAATTAGTTCTCTTCCTCTCTCTGCCTTATGCTTGTGGATCAAATGAAAGCCCTCAGCTACTGCTCTAACACCATGCCTGCCTATCCGCTGCCATGCTTCCCTCTACAATGGTGATGACTCTAACTCCCTGCAACTGTGAACCCCTAAATTTAATGCTTTATTTGTTTTTGTAAGTTGCCTTTTTCATGGTGTTTTATCATGACAGCATATAAATAACCAAGACACCATCAATGGAATGCTAATTAAAATTAGTTTAAGATTCTATCGTATTCCAGTTTGAATGGGTATTATCAAAATAAATGAAAACAAATCTTTTTGTGGATTTGAGGAAAGGAGAATTCTTATCTGTTGTTGGTGGGAGGATAAGTAAATGTGCAATTACTATGGAAATCATATATAGTTTTCTCAAAAATATAAAAATAGAACTATCACATGACCTAGATATTCCACTCTTTGGCATATACCCAAGGCATTCTATGTCCTCAAGAAGAGATACCTGTACATTCATGTTCATTCCACCCACAAGGAACCAAACATCCAGATGGGAGCAGTTCTCATTCTAACCACTACAGATGCTCTCATAGAAGACCATAGTGGAGCTGTATGTAGACAGAGAGGGGTTGATTAGAATTTAACACTAAGCTACAAGTATATAGGAACAAGAAGTTCTGTTGTGTTATTGTACAGGAGAGTGTACTCCTGTACAATATGGGAGGTTATATACCACACTGTATTGAACAGGTCAAATGCAAGAAGAAATACTTTCAAAAGATTTTATTACAGAGAATAATGTATGATTGAGAATATGTGAATTTTAATCTAATTTGAGCATTACCCAATTTATACCATTTCTAAATGTATATTTTACCCAATTCATATGCATAGTTTCATTTTCTTGAAACAATTTGGCTTCTGACCCATGCTCTGTTTATCCTGAGTAATAACTGGCTATCCATAGGTCACAATGATTTCATCCTACATTTCCTCTTTATGGAAGATACAGAATTAGAGTTTGCAGATCCATGATTCATTTTTTAAATTGATCATTCAGAAATGCTGTGAAAAAATGACCAGCATTTTTACATATGGATATCAGACTATCTAAAGAATATTTAGATGGTTATCCTGCAACTTTCTGTTGTCTAGGTAAGTGTGTGTGTGTGTGTGTGTGTGTGTGTGTGTGTCATCCTATGTCATCACACACACACACTTTTCCTTAAATACGCACTTTCTTTTTCTTTTAAAAATAATTTATTTCTTGACATTTTATGCATTTCTACAATGTATTTGGATCATTTATATCCACCACAATCATCCTCCAACTCCCCCAAGTCCCACTTACCTTAGACCCCCTCCCAACTATGTGCACTGCTTTCTTGCAAATGTCACCTTTTAGTAAATGTTCTTATCTGCACAGGGCCTACACAAAAACAATTCACAAAAATTCCAGCATGTTTGGAAAAGGAAGCCTAAAGCATCAACCTTGGCAGAGAAGCTATTGGCAGTTGTTGACCAAGGAGGGAGTGAGAGTAATTCTCTCATAATTTGGTGACCACAGAGAGCTCCACTCCTCATTTTTAGCAAGCCATGTTTTGCTAGCCAAGGCCAGTTTGTGCTGAGGAGTTTCAGCATCTGCAGTGAGTGGCATGTCTACTGATATGGTAGACTCTGTTGATTTTCTTTCTCAGAGACAGATCTGCCAGCTCTGAATGGGAATCTACATCATGCTGAGATGAGCCAGAATGAGGAAACCATTATATCTAGCCAGATTATCTCATATACAAGTTCTAAATCTCCAAGCAGCTCCAAACTACATGATAGCCTCTTCCACCCATTAGGAGGAGAAATTATGAGCCAATCATTCTTATGAAGCAAGTGCAGCCTACCCCCTTCCCACTTTTGATCTCTCTGGGTTCTGAAAAACTATAAAATCTTGGCAGCTTCCTGTTGACTATGTGAACTTCTAGCAAAATGGTTTAAGAGACTGCCTCCATGCAGTAACACTGACCATTATAGAGTGTCATTTTTTATGAGCAGTTGGAAGTGACTCTACTAATCACAGCACAATTGAGTGCCTCCTTGAATACCACCCCCCAATAGAGCACTTAAGGAAAGCATTGGACTAAATAAAAACTGTGCTAGTTTCTGTCCTGTGAATTTACTCAAACCCTTGAGAAAGTATATTCTATAGTTCTCAGAGTGGTAGATGAGGTGAGAAGAATGGGATTCAGAGATAGCAAAGTGTTTATCCACATTCAAGAATAATTTTGTACCCATGGACTGAGTTCAAATAAAATGCTTCATTGTTATCAACTAAATCATCTCAGTAATGAATTAAAGTAACAATGATACATGACACATTTACTAATAATATCACAAATTTAGAGGGTGCTATTAAAATGTCTTTCCTAGGGGAGATGTAAACAATGTCTACTTCTTCCTTCCACTTTCCCAATAACACAGCTAGGTGTGGTTCCATCAAAATTCACTGGAGGCAGGGTGATCCAATGTTTTTATTAAGATTTACTTGCAGAGGAGTAGGTGAGGACTACAGGCAAGAATGTGGAAGACCTAAAAGTAGCCATATTATACAGTCAGTAGAACTATGGGTTCCCTTAAAACAGCCACACTAGATGGTCTGTAAACAGCATGAATGATGACTCCCCCATGGCTATATAGGGAGAGCCTCTGCCATTAGTCTTTCTCTACCTAAATATATTGGTGCCATTTCTCAAGGCCCCAAGACCATATATACTTAAAGCAGAATTATAGAAACTGGTTGGCAGAGATGAGTGAATACTCAGGTTAGAGCCATTTGACCCTCTCCTTCTTCTATGAGAAATCATTGGCAGTCAACAAGCCCAGCTGTGACATATTTTGCAAGCAGCTTAACTCCTGAGATGGCAGCAATGTGGTTATAGGATACTACTATAATAAAGAAAGAAAAACATTTAAGAATTATTTTTCATAATATCATTGCTGGTCAAAAAGAACTGTTAGCACCAAGGAAGTGTTTCAGAAATTTATCACAATAACCTTGTTTGTTGATATTACTTTTTCCTTTTTTATTTGAAAGAGGGTCTCCATATGTAGTCCTGACTGTGTTGGAAATTCTTGTATAGACCAGAACAGTCTAGAACTCGCAGAGATTTACCTGCCTCTCTCCTAAGTGCCAGGGTTAAAGGTATGTCTTTTAACCATTTCCAGCAACATTACCAAGTTCTGTGTGAACCCATCTGTTTAGAATTGCTAAACAGAAGATAGGACATCTTTCTCTCCTCACAAGCCACATATTCCATGATGCCTGATCTCTTAACTTTTCCATTAGAACATTCATGCTGCCAGGAAGAAAGATGCAGTGTTTCCAAAGAACTGAGACTAGAAGTGCTAATACATGCATTAAGTTTATAACTAAGACCAGAAACCAGGACGGATTCCACTAATGAATGCTTAAATGAAGCCTTTAAATGCAGTGCACTAGAGCAAAAATATTGAGAGATTTTTGTCTAACGGTTCTTGCTTAGCCCCTCTTCATACTACAAAATAATTGCAGCCCACAGAAGGTGAACCCTTGCCCTTCATCCAATTTTAGGGCTATCACTAGTTCATCTCTCCCACCTTTTGTTTCAATTAGAATCCCAGTTCCGGAAATACAATAGAAAACAAGAAAGAGTTGATTGCAGGGCTTTGTGAAGCTTAGAACAATAAATGTAAAGTGAATGTTGAGGTAACCAAGCCCAGAGGATTTGTAGGAATAGTATATTCTGGACTGACAGCGTGTTTTCTCATTTTAGCAGTAAGAAAAACATATTTTTAATTAAAATTATGCACATTAACATGAATTATCTTTTAAAAAGAAGACAAAATTGTACCTATATAAAGAATAAAATGCTGTGGGGAAAATAGCAAGATATAATACGTAAAAATGCACTTATTTTTGCCTTGAAATTTTAAAAAATGATCAAATATGGAATGGTTGCTGTGAAAGCACGAGGATACAAGTTCAGATCCTCGGTACCCACATAAAAAGCTGAGATCCTCATTGCTTGCCTATAATATTAACACTGGGAGAAAGATTCGGGTGGGTTCCTGGGTTGTCTAGATATTTGGTGAGCTCCAAGTTCAGTAAAGGACCCTATCTCAAAATAATAGGTGGAAAAACATGGGAAGACATCTGATACCAATTTCTAGTCTCCTGAACCACATTCGCAAGCATACAAGCATACAACACACACACACACACACATATATACACATATATATGTATATATATATACATATACACATATGCATATATATGTACATACACACTTATGAGAGAGGGTGTATGTTGGTGTAGCACTCTGAAGTAAAGTTTTCAGACTATCCTTGTGATTGAAACCAATGCACAACCTTGGCTGGACACACTCTCAAAAACAAACAAAAACCTCACTGTCAGTTCATTTAGAAAGTGACAAAAAAAACTGAACACTATGCATCCATCTGAATCTGTGTATTACAAGAAATCAACTACATACCTAGAGCTGTCCTCAAGGGATAACATTTAGCATAAGTCTTTTCAATATTTTATACTCACATGGATGTAAAAATTTAAATCACCAACATATAAACCCATTATCTTGCAAAAAGAATCCCCTGACATCCTTCAAATCTAATAATTATTACACAAGAAATGCACAGTAAATGTTATTATTATGCTGAAAGATTTCCTAATATATTCTCAGAACTCATTGAGTATCTAACTTCAAAGGAGCCTTAAATCATGATGATATCATTATTTCCAAGGAGTGAATGCACAGGGACAAAATGTTTGAGAAATTGTCTTAAGACTCACAATTGAAAGGTTGTAGACATCAATAATATAATTAAGCTTCTTATACCAATTCAATAATTTTCCCAGAGCTCATGATAAAACTTAACATATATTCTCACTACATTTTTAGAACCAATATAAGAAGGGCACTAATATAGCCAAGGCTGTAAAAGCACGCCAGGTACCCCATGTGCTTTTCTCTAGCATCCACCCTCCATATGCCTAATTCAGGTCAGTGATATTAACAGCAAATCATAAGATAGTTCCCAGATCTTTTGCATCTGCTTCATATGTTTGAATGTTTACACCCCAAATGATGGAGCCATTTGGGAACAATTATGAGCTATGGCCTTGTTGGAGGAGGCGTATTACTGTGGGGCAGACTTTAAGGTTTCAAAAGCCCATGGTGTTCCCAGTTATCTTGCTCTCTTTCTGTCTCATGCCTGTGGGTGAGATGTAAGCACTCAGTTACTGCTCTAGAACCATGCCTCCCTGCCCATTCTCCCTCTGAAACTGTGAACTGTGAGCAAGACCCCAGTTATATGCTTGCTTTTTTAAGTTGTCATGGTGTCTCTTTGGAGGGATAGAAAAGTAACTAGGACATAGGTACCCTGTCTTGGGTGCCTAGACTTCCAGGAAGTCACATGTCACATGCCTTTAAATTCCATCCATTAACACTTGTTTAAGTACTCATGAAGACCTTAGAGAACTTCAGATCCTTTCTCAGCCCAGATGTACATGACCATCAGTGGTTAACAAAAGTAATGTGAGATGATGGCTTCAAGTTTTGAGGAATAAAGACAAGACAAAGCAAGCTGAGTGTGGCAGGAGTAGATGTACTAAGGAAAATTACAGAAAAGCTCCTGAGAGTAGGCTGGACAAAAAGTGAGGTAATTACTAATGGGTCAAGCTAGAAGACCACCCACATACTCTGCTTGTACCCAGTTGACCTAGTCAGGAATCATGGCCATGGGCTACTCTCCCAATTTAGAATGTATTCAGGCAAAGAAGACTTCTCTTCCATCTTGGGCTTGTTTGTCAGCCACTGACCTTGGCATCTTGGCTGACATTACTATTGCTGACCTTGGCAGAAGTTCCTAGTCACCAACTTTGGCAGGTGTCTTGTTGGCTGTAATTAAACTCTGCTCTCTTTGTTCTCATGTATACGTGAGAAGCTTGTAATTTCACCATGGGCATTTTTTTTACACTACTCCCTACAGAGAGTGAATTTCTGCCCTTACTCCTATAGACGATTTTGATAGGTGATTTGGAGAGAGAATTGATAAGCAATGCTTAATGTGCAGCATTAAGCCTTTGACAGAATACCAGGCAAAAAGAAAAAAAAACAGAACAAAGTAAATTATTTTTATTGTTGATTAAAATAAGTGTCATAAAATAGATATATGGAAAGTATCACTGGGAGTCAAAATGAATGAAGAAATTGCATCTATTTAGAAGGGCTGGGGCAAGCTGCCACCCTGAGATCTAAACACATCTCTTACTGCCAGCTTGTTGCCTCTGCTTGAGTTTCTCCAATCAAATTCATGATCTCCTTCTGATGAAGCTGTTGCTTCTCCCATGTCCCCTGGCTCAGAATGAGACAAAGAAGAAACTGCTATACAGGGCAAGCACTTTGGAATCTTCTTAACATAGGTTCGTACAGTCATGGATGAATGAGTTCCTAGTGTCCTGTTCTTTCTTCTTTGCAGTACATATCTTAACTTGGAACAGCCGCCATGAATGTGTAGGCTCATTTCAGCTAACTTCCCTCACTGCTTGGCAATACCTTAGAAATTGCTCATCCAAGTAGACTCAGACCAGGTTTGATCCCTGTCAACTATTGTATCACAGATAAGGATGGGTGAATACATGTTAAAATGTCAAATCTGAATTAATGGCCACTGATAGTTTTAAAAAGATGGATGGAGTCAGCAGGAAGATGCTGTAGGGCCCTTAACTGGATCCTGAAACCACAGAATAAAAGCCTGTTAATGTTAATTACTGAATTTTGATAGATAAGCCCTTTGATGTGATGTGGCACTATGGAGAGAAGCTGAGGGAAGGGAGACTCCACTACAAACCCAGTTATTTTATGTAATTGAACACTTTTTTAAAAAATTGTCTCTGTTTAAGTGCAGGTTAGACTCAAACAAATGATCCTTCTGCCTCAGTCTATACCATCATGCCTGGTCTTAAACTGACATTTAGTTTTCAGCACCAGCTTTGTCTTACCCTGTTGTATCAGAGACCACATCAATCTGGTTAGCGCAGTCACATTACTTGTGACAAGTAGTAGATCCTTGTCCATGATGTATCATGGGAGTAATGAAAGCCATGTGTTTAAGGGTATTTTTGTAGATGAAGGCATGAGAGCAGTAGTGGGCCAGAAATGATCCTGGAAATACTTAGGTCATCTCTTCAACAGGTGACACTCAGGATCAAAAGCTTATCAATCTGCTCTTTGGTGTTCTTTTGCTCCTAGCTGTTGTCTTCACAGTACCTGGACATGGGCCTTTCTCAGCCAATGGCTAGCTGTTCCTTCCCATGCTGACCCTTGGACTTGGCTTTCAGCATCTGCTGCACCACTCTTTCCCTTTGGATTACTGATGGTGCCCTGCTCAGATTGCCTTAGATCCTGGTTCTGAGTCATTACTCTACGTTTCCTGCCCTTGAATTCTAAAACTCCTCTGCCTATGAGACACAGAAGATGATTCACAGCCACGGATGGAGAGGTGTGAGACTTCCCAGGCTTTTCTTCAAGCAGGATGATCTCTGATGGGTAACCTGTGTCCCTGGATACCAAACTCAAGTTTAGTCTTTATCTATTCCCTGCCCTGTTTATTGAGAGGAGAAGAACATGTGTATATCTCTAATTTAGAAATGTTCTCTGAAAGGAACAAGATTGAAGATATTAGGCAGAATTGCAATAGGGTTCAGGATCGTAAGTTCAGCTATCAATCCTTAGTCCATTACCTGTGACCTGTGTGACCTTGGAGATAGTTGCCCTGCTCCACATATCTGTGAAGTGGGGAAAACAACACCTGCTTCCCAGCTGACCATAGCGTTTCCTGAAATGTCAGGTGTCCGTCTTCCCTTCCCTTGGTTGCTGGGCAGCAAAGCTCCCAAGAAGCCTAGGCTGTGCTATGTACCACAAATAATCTCCCTATATGTCCTGGTCAATAGAGGATATTAGCAAATGCTTAGCTGAGTATTCTGGATGCACTTACTCCCACTTCATCCCCATAAAAAGTAAAGAGCAGAATAAATTGCCCATCTGCTGCCATCAATCACAAATACGATCTTTACCTACTGCAACATGAGGCAAACACAGTAATGACAAAATCCATAGCTAGAGAGATGATGGAGTGCGGGCCTGCTCTCCTCTCCACACAGCTCCAGACTGTGATCTATTATTTAAATATACAGTAAGTGCTGAAGTAGTCAATATGTCACCTGCCTTTCCTGTCACTGGTAGGTAGGCTGCTTTGAGCCTAGTAGCTTCTGGGTGTGTCATTCAGGAAAAGACAGTCTAGATTGGAAGAAAAGTTGGGCTCCAGTTCATGAGCAAAGACCCTTGTACTGGGGATGGAGATATGACTCAGCAACTAAGAGCACTGCTTTTTCAGAGAACTCAAGTTCAGTTCCCAGAACTTGCATCAAGCAGCTCCCAGTTTTCTATAACTGCAGGTCTAGGATCTGGGGCCACTCACATACATTGAATATAACTGAAATATTTTAAATGTATAGCTTCATAAGACATATATTTATGCAACCACATTTATAAACAATCTAAACAACTTTATATGTAGGAAACTTTGTTAATAACATCTTATCTGGGCAAGGTGACTCATGCCTGTAATACCAATACTTGAGAGGCACAGGCAGGGTTGTGTAATGTCAGCCTAGGCTGCATAGTGACTATGAGGTCAGTCTGAGCTGTGTAACAAGACCTTCATGCCAAAAATAATATATGTGAAACTGCATTAAAGAGTTGCATGCCCTTTTCTCATTGAACACATCTTGGTTGACATGAGCACTTACTTCCCCACTGTGGGAACTAGAGTTATTTTAATTTTGCATAATTATGAATGGTGCTCTGCAAACAATGCTGCTCATCAAACTTTGTTACATCTTTCATGAGCTCTTCCTGATCAGGTCCTAGAAGAGCAATCACTAAGTTGATGTGGCAAACAGGTCCAGCTTTGTTTCCATGCTTAAAATTGTCCTTCAGAAAAGTTTACCAGTTTGTACCACCATCTGTGTGGTTTGCAGATATTTATTTCTTTGAATCTTGACTGACACTGGGTTTTAATCTTCCAAGAAATGAAACTCTGCTAATTAAATAAATCAAAACAGAGTTTCATTATTCCAGCTGGAGTTAAATAAATTTATCAACAGACTCATTTTGGCCCCAGTCACTGTTGACTCCAATTGCAGATGAGGCCCAGAGAGGTGGGCTGCTAACTAACAGCCAACAAATAACCTCCAAAGCTCAAAGGCTAACACATTGTTTCTCCACTCAAACTTTAGTAGCCAAGAGTGATTTGCATCAAAACTACAAAAGTGCCATGTTGTGCAGCTCACGTATGGGTTATGATTTTGAACTTAATGAAGAAAACTTGGATATGTGTTTGACAAAATGATAGATGTGAGTAAGTATTGTCACTTGGGCTATTTTTTCTCTTCTTTCCCTTTCTTATTTTTTGTTGTTGTTGAGATGGGGTGGTCTCTTTCTGTAGCCCTAGAAGCAATGATCCTTAGTGCTCAGTCTACTAGATACAGTCTTTTCTGGGTAGCAGGGCATATGTGTATGTGGTTGTATGCACACACACACACACACACACACACATGCACGCACACACAATGTTCATGTGTGCATATATAGACATATGTGTATTCATTTGCATGTATGCATGTCTGCATACATATGTATGTATGGGAATATGTGTGTATTTGTGCACTCATCTGCTTCCATGAGGGTCAGTTTATCAGTGTACCCACCATAAGCACGTATGATGAGGACTTTGAGGTGTTAGTGTATACTGAGGCACAGGAATGGCCCTCCTATTTTCCTACTGCTTCTTGATGCTTGAGTTGTAGCTGGAAGTATGGTCTTCCATGTCAGCAGGGTATCCAGGAGAACAAGCCGATGTCCCTGGAGCTAAGGACATTCCCCAAATATTTTTAAATATGACTTAAATATAACACAGTGGGAGCCTCTTCCCTTAAGAAGCCCCTGTGCAGTCAAGTGTTACAATAAGGCTGACACCAGAGTATCATTTCAAGATGAAACACCCCTCCATTGCTTTATGTGTTGAACACTTGATTCCCATGTGGTGTGTCTGGAAGTGGTTGACACTTTGGAGAACAAGGCCCAGATGGAGGAAGCAGGTCACTGGAGCCAAGTGATGGAAGGTTTAATTAAACTCCAATTGGTTCCTCTCTGCCTCTGTCTCTGCCTCTCTTTCCATTGGGTCTGCCATGAAGTGAACTGCTCTGTTTTGTCAAGATGACCTGACCAAGTGCAAGGGGCCAGTGACCATGGGCTGAGCTCTGAAACTGTTAGCCCAAATAAACCCTTCCTGCTTTGTGTTGCTATATCAAGGTTACACTGTATTGTCAGAGTCAGGAATATAAATAGTATAAGCACACACCAGGCCTTGTATGTAACCATGGATAATCAGGAAAGTAATAATTCTGGGAGGATGTCAACATGGAGATAATGTAAACCACCCAAAGAGCTGCTTTAAAGAGGGAATCCATGGCTATGGTCATGCGCAAGGCTAACCAGACCAAACTTTCTGTGTCCCATGTAAAATTCAACAAGATTTTCCTTGGCTCACAAGTAAAATTGGTAAATACGCTAATGAGTTATTTATACTTTGAATAAGATTGGTTTTACTGATTCACAGAGCAGGTTTTACCTTAAATAAAATAATTTAGCCAGTCATGGCAGTACACACCTCTAATTCTTCTAGCCCAGGTGGACTAGACCAGGAAGTTCATAAGTTCAAGGCCAGCCTGGGCTGTATTCCAAAACCCTGTCTCACAAAACAAGTTCACTGTGTTATTAATGACTAGTATTACACTTTTAATTTCATATGTGTGCTTGGATATCTCATGTTGAGGTCCAGGAGGACACATCTTCATGATCCTCTTGCCCCCTCCCAAATAAAAGCTTTAGAATGAAGCAGTTTGAAATTCTGGAAGTTTGAGAACACCTTATCCCAGGCTTGTGTCAGAGGGCATCCCTTACACACACACACACACACACACACACACACACACACACTAGTGTCTGGCATTGCTTGGGAGGGAAGAAGGAGATTGAGAGTATGGGCTCAGGCCAAAGCCTCGGCTTCTCAGCTGGGCATGCATTACTTCTATGTGGTAATGACAGCCTGCCCTGTACACATAGGAGTCAAAAAACTCACAAGTCCCTCGAGTCCCCCCACCAAATAATCATAGGTTCTTAGGGGAGATACAGAACACCCAACTGGAACAGTAGAAGGAAGAATTATTGATCCCACTTGATCCCCAAACCAAGATTTATTAACTATCCTACCAGCAGCACCTGGAAAGAGCTTTCCCACGTGTGACACTGCAAAAGGCAAGGCAACCAGCAGAGAACAGTTAACAAGGACCTTGACATGGCAGCAGGGTGGGGTGGTTACCAAAGTGGTTCCCTTTCTGGAGGAGCCTGACACCATCTTCTAAATTTGAAATCTAATGTGAAAGACTGAAGAGCTCTTAAAAACCCTGAAGCACCCCCAATAACTCCCAGGTGGGCTCCACTCTGCCACCCAGGGCCAGGCACTCTTCCCTGCAGGCTGAAGCATTTAAACCCCCAAATGGAGGTAACTCAAGCAGCTTCTGGACAAGTGGAGACGTTGGAGAGAATGTTTGGTATCTCTAGAAGTTGAGACAAATGGGCACATATTTTCAGTGGATATGAGGAGAAAACTGCCCCTCCCAAAAGATAAAGGCCATAACCTCTATATGCTGCATTTGGGTCCTCAGGGTCTACTGCATGCCCAACTGGAGGGCTGGCCATCCCCCTAACAGACTGTCTGTATGAAGCTACTCTATGGCCAAGAGTATTCCCTCTAAGCCATCTTGAGCCAGAAAGTACATGGCTGTGTGCAACCTTCCTTCTGCCACTTAAACAACCACATGTCTTGAGAAAATATCACTACTTTTCAGAGAAAAGTTTATTTTCCCATAAACTGTTGATCTTATGATTATGTTTAATTATCTCACTTGTTAACAGATTTGGCACTTGCAAGACTCAGATTGCAGAGTCTGGTCTGCTCCAGGTCTCTGTACAGGGAATGTTTGCCTTCTCATGCATTGTCAAAGGCTTGGAATTCACAGATCTCAGTTGCCTCCCTTGGCACATGCCCCTGACTGGGGTTGCTAAAGGGAAAGCAGGGGAGGGGTCATGATTTTGTTTCCATCCTGCCAAGATCAGCCCCAGCCTTTGAAGGGTGGGTGCTAAGTATTCACCACATGTTGTCACCTGATTCAGCAAACCAGGGAGCTCAAAAGCCTGAGAGGGGCACTGGCATCTTCTCTTCTTACAGAAGAAATCTACCACCCTTAAGCTTGTTTAAACTCCCGGTGATGAGCTGAAAGGTCATTGATTTCCCTCTATTCTCCTTCTCCTTTTGAATGCTGAAATCTCACAGCATGAAAAGCAGCCTTAACTTTAATTCAGACTATATTTACTTAATTTTAAAAAGAAGTGCAAGAAAGAGTAATCAACCCATCAGGGTTTATTTATTCTCATAATTGTGCTTCCTGTACCCATCCCAGGGATTTGACAGTCTCCCTTCTCAACCCTACACAAGCATGAGTTACTCTTGCTGTAAAATAATAATTATCTGAGAGAGGCTCCTTTTATTCTGTATGAGGACACATTTGATCAAAGCTGTCAGATCTCTGGAGGTGATTCCTCCCCATGTTTTCTGCCTCCTTGGTCCTCAAGAGAACATCTGGTTTGGAGTGTTTGCAGCTATGAAAATATCAGTGACAACCGTGAGGCTTGAAATAGAGACATTTCCACAGAAGTCTACTTACATGTTGAGAAGTTGATGCATCCTTACCTTCAGCCTCAGCCTTTGCTCAAATGGTCCATTGTCTCTGAACTTAAAGGAAAAATGAGACACTTAGGAAGATTCCTTGGCACTGCCTCCTTCTCTCCCCTGTGCTTCAGCTCTATTTGTCCAGGCCTGGCCCTCTGAGGTGGGGATGGGGAGGTGAAAGGGAGCAGGACACTTATCTGCTACTTCTCTTATGCTTGATGAAGCCTGGATACCATGATGGTACACATGGGGAGGGTGAGATACAAGGCTGGCAAGTTCAGAGTCAGGCAAAATTAATTGTGCTTCACAAGAGACCATGAAAATAATGCTAGTTTCAGGATAGAAGGATAGAGGGTATTCTCAGTGGTTTCTACATGTCATTTCAGGCACGTGATACTGTTAACTCACACATATCTTTTGTGATTCAGTCATTTAGATTCATTTGTGCATGTATCAAGTGTCACAGAAATGGTACAACACACTGGGCAAGGGGAGAAGATAGTGATGTTTCTTCATGTTTGTGAAGAATTCACAAAGGAAGAAGAAGAAGAAGAGTGACTTGCAAAGTATTCTTCTTTAATCTTCCATGAGCCCCTACATAATACATAATTAGAAGAGGGGAACTCTTGCTTCAAAGAATTCATCAATAAGCAATTCCATCCTCTCTCTTCAGGCCATACAGGCTTGACCTCAGTTTTCACAGGAGATTTCCTGGAGCTCTGAGAAACTGTGGACCTGATCCAAACTCCTTCTTGAGTTGCCAAAGCTATTGAGTAGACCTGCCCATCATGGGCTTTACTGATAGCCTTTTTCTTGGCTGCATTCAGAGCCCTGGACAGGTGCCTTCTTCCTCCATTGATGCTGTCTATTGGATGCTTCTGGCTTTGTTTTCTATAGCCACCCCCTCCAAATCCCCACACAGTTATTTGGGTTGGCAGGTACTATCCCAGCATGCTGTTCTATTTTTCTCTCAAAGCTAAGAAGTTGCTGTCACTAGAACATGTAAAAACCTGCATGAAAAGAGCTTTGGGGTTCTGACCCCAAACAGGATAATAACAGCATTGGCAGTGGTGGAGTAAATGTTTGGGGAAAGATCCACAAAGGCATTAGCTTTCATGGAGGAGACTGCAGTGTGGTGTCACACCCCATCCCTCTGGCCAGAGTTACACAGCTGAACAAAGAAGGAGTTTCAGTGCCCATTCCATAGACATATATCAACTCTGCCTTGTACCATAAGATAATGAAGCCACTTTCTTCTCTGATTAAGCCAGTTTTAGAAACAGATAAAGTAGTGTTTTCTTTTTTTGTCTATAAGAATTTTGTCAAAAAAGCAAAAGAACTTCTACCTGCAGGACCCTCTCAACTGGAAAAAAGCTCACCATCCAGTCATGTTGCCAAGACTGTAAACTCTTCCACAGATGTGGGGTCTCCTGCATCATGATAAATCATGCTGAACCCTTAAGGGGTGAATTTAAAATACAGAAGCATAAACATCATACAGCAAAGTTCTGACCAGACAGTAGTGAACGATACTCAGTGTTGCTTAATGTTGGTGTTTGTGTGTAAGAAAATAATCTGACCAAAAGTGACTTGTGGAGGAAAGAGTTGATTTTGATTTACAGTTCCATAGAGAGTCCATAATGGCAGGGGAAGTATGAAAACAGGTGTCCAGAACAGGAAACTGAGAGGTCATACATTTATCCAAGCAAGAATCCACCTCCTAGGCTGGGCTACTCACCCCCCCACTCAGGGCAGAGGCAAATTCCAGCCCCTTCTAGGTCCTGACTTCCTTCCTCTCACCCTCTCTAGGATCTCCTGGCCTAGGGACTGCAGCCAGATCTACTGGCCCCTGAAGGACCAAGCAACAAGGAGCCTGATGAGAGTGTTGATCTACTCCAGACCCCACTCAGGGAAGAGCAGAGGGAGTGCCTCAGACCTCCCTGCACCTACCTTAAGACCCATCAGAGTATTGGATCTGCTTGCACCCACTTGAAGAGAACTGCAGACCTGTACCCATGTGGAAAGGAAGAGACCCCACCTGTACCCACTGGAAGAAGGAGTAGGAAGACAACAATATAAGAACACATTCAACAACAGAAAAACCAATATGATGCCACCAGAATCTAGGGACTGTACACCAGTAAGAAACGAATATCCAAACAGAGATGAAGCAGAAGAGAACGTCTTTAAAACAATTTCATGAAGATGATAAAGACCCTAACAAGGGAAAGGAGAAAATCCTTTAAATAATGAAATAAAAGACAAACAAAAAATTGTAAGAAACAATTCAAAAAGTTCAAGGATCCCAACTCAAAGGTGCAGAAAACACATGCAACAAAATCATAGAAGAAAATTTTTGCAACCTAAAGAAAGACATGCCAATGAAAGTACAAGAAGCCTACAGAATACCAAATAGAGTAGACAACAAAAAAGGTCCCTCACTACATATGAATCAAAACCCCAAAAATACAAAATAAAGAAAGAATATTAAGAGCAGCAAATAATAAAGGCCAAGTAACATATAAAGGCAAACCTATCAGAATAACATTCGAATTCTTCATGGAAACTCTGAAAGCCAGAAGGTCCTGGATGGATGTTCTACAAACACAAAGAGACCATGGATGCTGGCATAGACTACAATACACAGAAAAGTGTTGAATCGAGAGGATCCAGGAAGAACAGGGGACCAGCTATTCCAGCGGGACCAGGTACAACGGGACCTGTGTTCCAGTGCCTGGGGATTGCCTGGGAACTGCACAGAGCTTCCAATCCCAGGGGGAGCGAAACACCCCGACTTCAGGATTTCTCACCCACCAAAGAAACGAGAAAACTAGTGGAACAACGGAGACCAGGGGACCAGCTGTTCCGGCAGGACCAGGTAAAAGAGTTCCTGCATCTAGGCCTGTGTTCCAGTGCCTGGGGATTGCCTGGGAATTGCATAGAGCTTCCAATCCTGGCAGAAGCCAAGCACACCAGATTCCAGGTTTTCTCTCCCAACAACAAGAACAGGAAACCAGAGGAGCCAAGGAGACCAGGACACCAGTTGCTCCGGCAGGACCTGGTACAACAGGCCCTGCATAGGGGCCTGTGTTCCAGTGCCTGTGGACCACCTGGGAACTGCACAGAGCTTCCAATCCTGGTGGTAGCCAAACACCCAAGACTCCAGGTATTCTCTCCCACCAACAGGACAAGGAAACGAGCAGATCCAACAAAAAGGACCAGGGGACCATGTCAGAGGCTAAGCACCCCAGATCCCTGGTCTTCTTCTCCAACCACAGGACCAGAACAAGGACAAGGAGTAGAAGAACTGCCAAATTTTTGGATTTGCTAGCATCCACCAAAAGGGACCTCTGATCCGCTAACCACCAGACCTTAAGGGGCTCTTTCTGCACCCAGTAGAAGAAGAGATGGGAAAGAGACAATACAAATCACACTCAGGAGTCCAGGGAAGCAGCTGTTCCTCCGGCAGCATCAGGTAAACAGGCCGGCTTCCTGACCTGTGTTCCAGTACCTGCAGATCGCCTGGGAACAGCACAGAGCTCCCAATCCTGGCAGGAGCCAAGCACCCCAGAATCCAGATCTTCTCTCCCATCAACGAGACCAGGAAACCAGAGGAGGCTGGGAGTCCAGGGAAGCAGCTGTTCCTGCAGCAGCATCAGGTAAACAGGCCGGCTTCCCAGCCTGTGTTCCAGTGCCTGCAGATCACCTGGGAACTGCACAGAGCTCCCAATCCTGGCAGGAGCCAAGGACCCCAGACTCCAGGTCTTCTCTCCCACCAACGAGACCAGGAAACCAGAGGAGGCTGGGAGTCCAGGGAAGCAGCTGTTCATCCGGCAGCATCGGGGAAACAGGCCGGCTTCCCAGCCTGTGTTCCAGTGCCTGCAGATCACCTGGGAACTGCACAGAGCTCCCAATCCCGGCGGGAGCCAAGCACCCCAGACTCCAGGTCTTCTCTCCCGCCAACGAGACTAGGAAACCAGAGGAGCCAGGGAGACCAGGGGAGTAGCAGTTCCGGATCAGGTACAACAGAACCCAGCATAGGGTCCAGGGGACCAGGTAGGAGGCTAAGCGCCCCAGATTCCTGTTCTTCTTCTCCACCCACGGGACCAGCACTTGGACAAGGAATAGAAGAACCACCAGATTATTAGACTTACTAGCACCTACCAAAAGGGAACTCTGATCCCCAGACCAGTAAGGGGCTCTTTCTGCACCCACTAGAAGAAGGGAGGGGAAAGAGACAATACAAAAACACACTCAGCAACAGAAAAACAAATATAACACCGCCAGATTCTAGAGACTCCACACCAGCAAGACCCCAACATTCCAATGCAAATGAAGCAGAAGAGAACAACCTTAAAAGCACTTTCATGAAAATGATAGAGGCCCTAAAAGAGGACATAGGAAAATTCCACAAAGAAATGGAAGAAAAAACAAACCAAAAAAATGCAAGAAATGGAAGAAAAAACAAACCAAAAAATGCAAGAATTGGAAGAAAAAACAAACCAAAAAAGGCAGGAAATGGAAGAAGAAACGAAGCAAAAAATGCAAGAAATGGAAGAAAAAACAAAGCAAAAAATGCAAGAATTGGAAGAAGAAACATACCAAAAAAGGCAGGAAATGGAAGAAGAAATGAAGCAAAAAATGCAAGAAATGGTAGAAAAAACAAAGCAAAAAATGAAAAAAATGGAAGAAGAAACAAACCAAAAAAGGCAGGAAATGGAAGAAGAAACAAAGCACAAAATGCGAGAAATGGAACAAAAAGCAAACCAAAAAATGCAAGAAATGGAAGAAAGAACAAACCAAAAAATTCATAAAAGGCAACAAATGGATGAAAAGATAAACAGAAAATTGCAAGAAGCAATGCAAACACTGCAAGGGTTGAAAACTGAAATAGAGACATTAAAAAAACGCAATCTGAAGAAAGGCAGAAAATAGAAAAGCTGGACAAACAGTCAGGCACTACCGATATAAGCATTACCAACAGAATAGAAGAGATGAAAGAGTGAATCTCAAGTGTTGAAGATACACTAGGAGAAATGGATTTATAAACCAAAGAAAACTTAAATCCAACAAATCGTTAACACAAAACATCCAAGAAATATGGGACACCATGAAAAGACAAACCTAAGAATAATAGGTATAGAAGAAGGACAAGAAATCTACTTCAAAGGGTCAGAAGGCATATTCAACAAAATCATAGAAGAAAACTTTCCCAACCTTAAGAAAGACATGAAACATCTATGCCCCAAATACAAAGGCATCCACATTCGTTAAAGAAACATTATTAGAACTTAAATCTCATCTAAAGCCCCACACAGTTATAGTGGGAGATTTCAACACACCACTCTCACCACTAGAGAGGAATACCAGACAGAAACTCAACAAAGAAGCAAAGGGTCTAATAGAAGTAATGACCCAACTGGGATTAACAGATATCTTCTCACCACCACATGGAACCTTCTCAAAAATCGACCACATACTTGGCAACATTTCAAACCTCAGCAGCTACAAAAAAAATTGGAATAACTCCACGCATCTTATCAGACCACCATGCATTAAAATTAGAATTCAACAACAACACAAATTGCAGAAAACCTACAAACTCATGGAAATTGAATAATGCTCAACTGCACCATCCCTGGGTCAAAGAGGAAATAAAAAAAGAAATTAAAGACTTCCTCGAATTCAATGAGAATGAAGACACAACATACCCAAACCTATGGGACACTTTGAAAGCAGTGCTACCGGGGGAAGTTCATAGCACTAAGTGCTCACATGAAGAAACAGGAGAACAGTTATACCAGAGAATTAACATCACAGCTGAAAGCTCTAGAACGCAAAGAAGCAAACTCCCCCCAGGAGGAGTAGACGCCAGGAAATAATCAAATTGAGGGCTAAAATCAATAAATTAGAAACCAAAAACAATACAAAAAATCAATAAAACGAAGAGTTGGTTCTTTGAGAAAATCAACAAGATAGACAAACCTTTGTCCGAACTTACCAAACAGCGGAGAGTAAACACGCAAATTAACAAAATTAGAAATGAAAAGGGGGACATAACAACAGACTCTGAGGAAATCCAGAGAATCATTAGGTCATACTTTGAAAACCTGTACTCCACAAAATTCGAAAATTTAAAGGAAATGGATGACTTCCTGGATAGCTATCACTTGCCAAAACTAAATCAAGAACAGATAAACAATTTAAATAGACCTATAACCCCTATGGAAATAGAAGCAGTCATCAAAAGTCTACCAACCAAAAAAATAGTCCAGGTCCATATGGCCTCAGTGCAGAATTCTACCAGAAATTCAAAGAACACTTTATACCAATTCTTCTCAAAGTGTTCCACACAATAGAAGCAGAAGGGTCTTTGCCAAACTCTTTCTTGAGGCTTCAATAACCTTGACCCCAAGCCACACAAAGATACAACTAAGAAAGAGAACTTCAGACCAATATCACTCATGAACATTGATGCAAAAATACTCAATAAAATACTGGCAAATCGGATCCAAGAACACATCAAAACAATCATTCACCACGATCAAGTAGGTTTCATCCCAGGGATGCAGGGATGGTTCAACATATGAAAATCCATCAACGTAATCCACCATATAAACAAGCTGAAAAACAAAAATCACATGATCATCTCACTAGATGCTGAAAAAGCCTTTGACAAAATCCAACACCCCTTCATGATAAAGGTCTTGGAGAGATCTGGGATAACAAGGACATACTTGAACATAATAACAGCTATATACAGTAAACCAACAGCCAACATCAAACTAAATGGACAGAAACTCAACGCAATTCCTCTAAAATCAGGAACAAAACAAGGCTGTCCACTCTCTCCATACCTTTTCAACATGGTACTTGAAGTTCTAGCTATTGCCATACGACAACAAATGGGGATCAAGGGGATACAAATTGGGAAGGAAGAGGTCAAACTTTCACTGTTTGCAGATGATATGATAGTTTACATCAATGACCCAAAGAACTCTACCAGGGAACTCTTACAGCTGATTAACACCTTCAGCAAAGTGGCAGGCTACAAGATCAACTCAAGAAAATCAGTAGCCCTAGTATATACAGATGATAAAAGAGCTTAAAAAGAAATCAGAGAAACATCACCCTTTACAATTGCCACAAACAACATAAAATACCTTGGGGTAACACTAACCAAACATGTGAAAGACCTATATCGCAAGAACTTTGAATCTTTAAAGAAAGAAATTAAAGAAGCCCTCAGAAAATGGAAAGATCTCCCATGCTCTTGGATAGGGAGGATCAATGTAGTAAAAATGGCAATCATGCCAAAAGCAATCTACAGATTCAATGCTATCCCCAATAAAATCCCAGCACAATTCTTCACATACCTTGAAAAAACAATAATCAATTTTGTATGGAAAACAAAAGACCCAGGATAGCCAAAACAACCTTGTTCAACAAGGCAACGTCCGGAGGCATCACCATCCCTGACCTCAAGATCTATTATAGAGCTATAGTCCTGAAAACACCTTGGTATTGGCACAAAAATAGACAGGCAGACCAATGGAATCGAATTGAAAACCCAGGTATTAACCCACACACGTATGAACATCTGATCTTTGACAAAGAAGCTAAAAATATACAATGGAATAAAGAAAGCATCTTCAACAAATGGTGCTGGCATAACTGGAGACTGGCATGTAGAAGAATGCAGATCGATCCATGTTTATCGCCATGCACAAAACGTAAGTCCAAATGGATCAAAGACCTCAACATAAATCCAGCCACACTGAACCTCTTAGAAGAGAAAGTGGGTGGTACCCTTGAACGAATTGGTACAGGAGACAGCTTCCTGAACTTAACACCAGTAGCACATACAATGAGATCAACAATTAATAAATGGGACCTACTGAAACTGAGAAGCTTCTGTAAGGCAAAGGACACAGTCAGCAAGACAAAAAGGCAGCCCACAGAATGGGAAAAAATATTCACTAATCCCACATCTGACAGAGAGTTGATCTCCAAAATTTACAATGAACTCAAGAAGCAAGTCTCCAAAACATCAAAAGACCCAATTAAAAAGTGGGCTGCAGAACTAAATAGAGAGTTTTCAATAGAGGAGTCAAAACTGGCTGAGAGGCACTTGAGAAAGTGCTCAACATCCTTAGCCATCCGGGAAATGCAAATCAAAACAACTCTGAGACACCATCTCACTCCTGTCAGAATGGCTAAAATCAAAAACACCAATGACAATTTATGCTGGAAAGGATGTGGTAAAAGGGGGACATTCCTCCATTGCTGGTGGGAGTGCCAACTGTTTCAGCCACTTTGGAAATCACTATGGAGATTCCTCAGAAAAATGGGAATAAACCTACCACAAGACCCAGCAACTCCACTCTTAGGCATATATCCAAAAGATGCCCATTCATACAACAAAGATGTCTGTTCCACTATGTTCATAGCAGCTTTATTTGTAATAGCCAGAACTTGGAAGCAACCTAGATGACCCTCAACCGAAGAGTGGATAGAGAAAATGTGGTACATTTACACAATGGAGTACTATTCAGCAGAAAAAAACAATGGAATCATGAGATTCGCAGGCAAATGGATGACACTAGAAGAAACCATCCTGAGTGAGTTAACCCAGTCACAAAAAGATAAATCTGGCATGTACTCTCTCATATATGGATTTTAGACATAGATCTGGGGAGTACCAGCCTACAATCCTATGGCCAGAGAGTCTGGGAAACAGAAACTTCATTTAGTGGCTGATCGAAGAAGAGGCAGACTCCCTTGGTTAAGTACTGAGCTGAACTCAAGAAAGCCAGTAACAGAGAGGGAGGACTGATGATCAAAGGGATTAAGACTGGGCTGGTTTAACCCCCCAAAAACAGCTGACCAAACAAAGGTTAACTCTTGAATCCCAGGTATCAGCCTGGGAATCCAGCATGGGACTGATCAAGACCCCCCTGAATGTGGGTGTCAGTGAGGAGGCCTAGGTAATCTATTGAGCCTTGGGCAGCAGATCAGTACCCATCCCAAGTATACACATGGACTTTGGACTCCCATAGAACAATATGAGGTGCACTCTCTCCCTGAACTCTTGGGGAAGGGTCTAGGCCCTGCCCTATATGAAATGACAGACTATGGACACCCCCATGGAGGGCCTCACCCTCCCTGGGGGAATGAGGCGATAAGGGGGGATTAGGGGGACGGTACGGGAGGAGGGGAGGGAAAGGGAGAGGGACCTGGAACTGACTTGTGAAGCAACCTTGTTTCTTATCTAAATTTAAACTGGAAAATAAAATAAAAAATAAATTAAAAAAAACACTCATCAACAGAAAAACAAATATGAGGCCACCAGATTCTAGAGACACAAAGGGGTGAAATTCCACAGATAATTCCACCAATAACAACCATTCCAAATCAAAGAAGAATGAACAATCAATGGTCATTAATATCCCTCAATATTTATGGCATTAACTCCCATATAAAAAGACACAGGCTAGCAGAATGGATTTGAAGACAGAATCCATCCTTCTGCTGCAAAGAAGAAACACACCTCACCCTCATAGACAGACATTTACTCAGAGTTAAAGGTTGGGAAAAATATTTCCAATCAAATGGACCCAAGAAACAAGCAGGGGTAGCAATCCTAATATCTAACAAATTAGACTTTAAAATAAAATCAATCAGAAGAGATGAAGGAGGTGATTACATACTCATCACAGGCGAAATCCAACAAGATGAAGTGTCTATCCTGAACATCTACGCACAAAATACAAAGGCATCCACATTCATAAAAGAAACATTACTAAAACTTAAATCACTTATAAAGCCTCCACCCACTTATAGTGGGAGATTTCAAAACACCACTCTCACCACTAGACAGGAATACCAGACAGAAACTCAACAAAGATGCAAAGTGTCTAATAGAAGTAATGACACAACTGGGATAAACAGACATCTATAGAACATTTCATCCACATAAAAAAGAATATACCTTATTCTCACCACTACATGGAACCTTCTCAAAGATCGACCACATACTTGGCCACAAATCCAACCTCACCAGCTTCAAAAAAATTGGAATAACTTCATGCACCTTATCAGACCATCATGCTTTAAAATTAGAATTCAACAACACAAATTACATAAAACCTACAAACTCATGGAAATTGAATAATGCACAACTGCACCATTCCTGGATCAAGAAGAAATAAAAAGAGAAATTAAAGACTTCCTAGAATTTGATGAGAATGAAGACACAGCATACCCAAACCTATGAGACACTTTGAAAGCAGTGCTATGGGGGAAGTTCATAGCATTGCAACTCCACTCTTAGGCATATATCCAAAAGATACCCATTCATACAACAAAGATGTCTATTCCACTCTATTCATAGCAGCATTATTTGTAATAGCCAGAACTTGGAAGCACTCTAGATGCTCCTCAACAGAAAAGTGGATATAGAAAATGTGGTATATTTACACAATGGATTTCTATTCAGCAGAAAAAAACAATGGAATCCTGAGATTTGCAGGCAAATGGATGACACTAGAAGAAACCATCCTGAGTGAAGTAACACAGTCACAAAAAGTGTAACATGGCATGTACTCTCTCATATATGGATTTTAGACATAGATCTGGGGAATGCCAGCCTACAATCCCACGGCCAGAGTGTCTGGGAAACAGAACCTTCATTAGTGGCTGATGGAAGAAGAGGCAGACTCCCACGGCTAAGCACTGAGCTGACCTCAAGAAAGCCAGTAACCAAGAGGGAGAATTGATGACCAAAGGGATTAAGACTGGGCTGGTTTAACCCCAGAAACAGCTGACCTGACAAAGGTTAACTCTTGAATCCCAGGCATCAGCCTGGGAATCCAGCATGGGACTGATCAAGACCCCCTGAATGGGGGTGTCAGTGAGGAGTCCTAGGTAGTCTATTGAGCCTTGGGCAGTAGATCAGTATTCATCCCGAGTATACACATGGACTTTGGACTCCCATCCAACAATGTGAGATGCACTCTCACCCTGAACTCTTGGGGGTGGGTCTGGGCCCTGCCCTGGATGAAATGGCAGACTGTAGACACCCCCATGGAGGGCCTCACCCTCCCTTGGGAAATGAGGGGATATTGGGGGGGGTTGTGGGGAGGGGACGAGAACGGGGGGAGGGAAACAGAGAGGGACCTGGAATGTACTTGTGAAGCAACCTTGTTTCTAATTTAAATTTAAACTTAAAAATAAATAAAAAACAATAAAAATAAAATAAAAGAAAGAAAGAAAGAAAATTCCTACCCTGATGTCTTGAATCTAGTTCAGTGGTACAGTAGCATGCTTGCCCAGAAAACAAAAGAAAGGAAAGAAAAGTGTTCAATCACTATATAATGAAGAAAATAATATATTCCAGGACAAAACCAGATTTAAACAATACATATCCAGTAATTCAGCCATGCAGGAAAACCTGTAAGGAAAACTTCAATCTAAGGACAGTGACTATGCTCACAAAAACATAGGTAATAGATAAACCAACTTTACCAAAAGCCAAAAGAAAAAGCAAGGTAAATCCACAAATAATAACACCAACAACAACAAATCAAACACAAACAAGAATTAACACTCAATGGTCCTTAATCTCCCTCAATATTAATGATCTTAATTTGCCTATAAAAAGACACAGGCCAACAGAATGGATATGAAGTCAGAATCCATCCTTATACTGCATACAATAAATACACCTCAACTTCAAAGACAGACATTACCTCAGAGTAAAGGGTTGGGATAAGATTTTCCAGTCAAATGGACCAAGAAACAAACTGTTGTAGCTATCTTAGCATCTAACAAATTAAACTTCAAACTAAATTAAATCAAAATAGATAAATGTCATTTCATATTCATCACAGGAAATGTTCATCAGGAAGAAGTCTCAGTTCTGAACAGTTATGCTCTGAATACAAAGGCGCCCACATTCATAAAAGAAACATTACTAAAACTCAAATCACACATAAGACCTCACACAGTTATGGTGGTAGACTTCAACACCCCATTCTCACCACTAGACAGGACCACCAGACAGAATCTTAAAAAGGAAAAAGGAACTAACAGAAGATATGACACAATTGGGTTTAATCTATAGAACATTCCATCCAAACACAAAAGAATACACCTTCTTCTCAGAACCACATGGGACCTTCTCTAAAATCAGCTACACTTGGCAACAGAACAAACCACAAGAGGTACAAAAAATTGCAATAACCCCTGTATATTATCAGACCATCATGCTTTAAAGTTAGAATTCAACAACAACACAAATTGCAGAAAACATACTCATGGAAATTGAAAAATGCGCAATTGCACCATTCGTGGGTCAAGGAAGAAAGAAAGAAATTACAGACTTCCTAGAATTCAATGAAAATGAAGACACAAACTTATGGGACACGTTGAAAGCAGTAGTAAGAGGAAAGTTCATTGCACTAAGTGCTCACATCAAGAACTGGAGAATAGTCACACTAGAGAATTAACAGAACAACTGAAAGTTCTAGAACATAAAGAAGCAAACTCACACTAGAGGAGTAGACACCAGAAAATAATCAAATTGAGGGCTGAAATCAATAAAGTTGAAACAAAGAAAATGATACAAAGAATTAATGTAACAAAGAGTTCCTTCTTTGAGAAAATCAGCAAGATAGATAAACCTTTATCCAAACTGAGTAAAAGGCAGAGACAGAACTTGCAAATTAACAAAACCCGAAATGAAAAGGGGCACAGAACAACAGACACTGAGGAAATCCAGAGAATCTTCGGGTCATACTTTGAAAATCTGTACTCCACAAAACTTGAAAATATAAAAGAAATGAACAATTTTCTGGATAGATGTCATTTACCAAAATTAAATCAAGAAGAGATAAGCAATTTAAACTAACCTATAAGCCCTAATGAAATAGAAGCAGTCATCAAAAGTCT
Organism: Mesocricetus auratus; assembly: GCF_017639785.1. Classification (NCBI taxonomy): domain Eukaryota; kingdom Metazoa; phylum Chordata; class Mammalia; order Rodentia; family Cricetidae; genus Mesocricetus; species Mesocricetus auratus. The sequence continues at coordinate 3,625,229 of NW_024429233.1, read as the reverse complement.
CCCAAACAAAAAAAGCCCAGGCCCAAATGGCTACAGTGCAGAATTCTACCAGAAATTCAAAGATCTAATTCCAATACTCCTCAAAGTGTTCCACAAAATAGAAGCAGAAGGTTTATTGCCAAACTCTTTTTATGAGGCTACAATTACCTTGGGACCCAAGCCACACAAAGACATAAATAAGAAAGAGAACTACAGACCAATATCCCTCATGACCATTGTTTCCAAAATACTCAATAAAATACTAGCAAATCAAATCCAAGAACACATCAAAAAAATCATCCACCATGATCAAGTAGGCTATATCCCAGGGATTCAGGGATCGTTCAACATATGAAAATCTATCAGTGTCATCTACCATATAAACAATCTGCAAAAGAAAAACCACATGATCATCTCACTCAGTACTGAAAAAGCCTTTAACAAAATCTAACACCCCTTCATGGTAAAGGTCCTGGAGAGATCAGGTATAACAGGAATATACCTGAACATAATAAAAGCAATATACAGTAAACCAACAATCAACATCAAACTAAATGGAGACAAACTCGAAGCAATTCCTCTAAAATCAGGAGCAAGACAAGGTTGTCCACTCTCTGCATACCTCTTCAATATTGTACTTGAAGTTCTAGCTAGAGCAATAAGAAAACAAAAGGAGATCAAGGGAATACAAATTGGAAAGGAAGAAATCAAACTTTCAGTATTTGCAGATGACATTCAGTATTTGCAGGTAACATAAGTTACCCCAAAAATTCTACACAGGAACAACTACAGCTGATAAACACCTTCAGCAAAGTTGTAGAATACAAGATTAACTCAAAAAATCAGGAAACCTTTTATATACAGACGATAAATGGGTTGACAAAGAAATTAGAGAAACATCACCAATTGCAATAGCCACAAACAACATAAAATATCTTGGGGTAATGCTAGCCAAACAAGTGAAAGACCTGTAGGAGTGAGCCCCACAAAGCTATCCACCCTAAGGGCGGGGATAAAGAAATTTAGGACAGGTGGAGATAAAAGGAAGATAATAAAAGAGAAATGAATCCTTCTTCTCTCTTCCTCTGGAAGCCCGGCACACTTCTGACTCCCCAGCTTTTTGTTTGAAAGTTCTTATTCTGGTAAATAAATATATTCCATATTACATTGGCCTCGATCAACAAAGACCTGTATAGCAAGAACTTTGAGTCTTTAAAGAAAGAATTAAAGAAGATAGCAAAAAATGGAAAGATCTCCTATGCTCTTGGATAGGTAGGATCAACATATTAAAAATGGCAATCTTGCCAAAAGCAATTTACAGATTCAATGAAACCTCCATCAAAATACTGGCACAATTCTTCACAGACCTTGAAAGAACAAAAATCAACTATACATATGGAAAAACAAAAAACCCAAGATAGCCAAAACAATCCTGTACAATAAAGGAGCGCCAGGAGGCATCACCATCCCTGACTTGAAGCTCTATTATAGAGCTATAGTCCTGAAAATAGCTTTGCATTAACACAAAAACAGAGAGGTTGACCAATTGAATCGAATTGAAAACCCTGATATTAACCCAAACACCTATGAACACTTGATTTTTCACAAAGAAGCTAAAATTATACAATGGAAAAAAGATAGCATCTTCAACAAATAGTGCTGGCATAACTGGATGTTGGCATGTAGAAGACTGCATATAGATCCATGTATATCACCATGCACAAAACTTAAGTCCAAATGAATCAAATAACTCAACATAAATCCAGTCACACTAAACCTGTTAGAAGATAAATTGGGAGGTACCCTTGAATGAATTAGTACAGGAGACTGCTTCCTGAACATAACACCAGTAGCCATTAGGGAAATGCAAATCAAAACAACTCTGAGATAATCATCTCACTCCTGTCAGAATGACTATAATCAAAAACACCAATGACTGTTTATGCTGGAGAGGATGTGGAGAGAGGGGAACATTCCTCCACTTCTGGTGGGATTGCCAGCTCATACAGCCACTTTGGAAATCAGTATGGAAATTTCTTAGGAAAATGGGAATCAGTCTACCACAAGACCCAGAAATTCCACTCTTAGGCATATACCTAAAAGATGTGCATTCATACAGCAAGGACATCTGTTCTACTATGTTCGTAGCAGCACTATTTGTAATAGCCAGAGATGCCCCTCAACTGAAGAGTGGATAGAGAAAATGTGGTACACTTACACATAGGAGTACTACTCAGCAGAAAAAAAATGAAATCTTGAAATATGCAGGGAAATGGATAACACTAGAAGAAACCATTCTGAGTGAGGTAACCCAGTCACAGAAAGACAAACATAGTATGTATTCACTTATATATGGATTTTAGACATGAAGCAGGTGAATGCCAGCCTACAATCCCACTGCCTGAGAGTCTAGGAAACAGGAAGGACCCTAAGAAAGATATTCATTGTACCTCAGAGAAGGGGAATGGGACAGGATCTCCTGACTGGGAGCATGGGGGAGGGGAGAAGGTGTTGGGGAAAAGTGACAGGGAGAAGAATAGGGGAGGGAGGACATGGGGAAGCAGGAAGGTTGAGTCCAGGGGAAGAATAGAGGAGAACAGGATGAGAGAAAGCATAATAGAGGGAGTCATTATAGGTTTGAGGAGAGATCTGGAACTAGTCAGATTTCCAGAGATCTATAAGATGACACCTACTGGCAATCTAAGCAATAGTGGAGAGGCTACCTTAAATGCCCTTCCCCAATAATGAGATTGACTGACAACTACCTTGTATGCCATCCTAGAGTCTTCCTCCAGTGACTGAAGGAAGCAGAGGGAGACATCTACAACTTAACACCAAACTGAACTCCTGCAATCCAGTTGCAGAGAAGGAGGAGTGATGAACAAAGTGGTCAAGACCGAGTGGGTGAAACCCACAGTTACAGCTGACTTGAACAAGGGGAAACTCATAGACCCCAGACTGATGGCTGAGAGTCCAACATGGGACTGATACAGACCCCCTGAATGTAGGTGTCAGTGAGGAGGCCTTGGGAATCTTTGGGGCCTTGTGTACTAGATCAGTATTTATCACCGGAATCTGAATGGACTTTGGGATCCCATTCCAAATGGAGGGATGCTCTCTCAACCTGGACACATGGGGGAGGGGCTTAGTTCCTGCCCCAGATTATATGACAGACTTTGGAGATCCCCCACAAAGGGCCTCACCCTCCCTGGAGAGTGGAGTGGGGATTGGGTGAGGGGGTTGGGGATTGTGGGGGATGGGGAGGAAGGTAGGGAGACCGAGCTGGGATTGACATGTAAAGCAACCTTGTTGCTAATTTAAAAAAAATTTTTAATCCACCTCCTAAAAATTCCATAACCTCCCCAAAGATTGTCATCAAGTATTTAAACACATGAGCATATGGGGACCATATCTCATTCATACAATCACACTCGGGAAATTTTGGTAAATTCCACTCTCACGAGGCTGGGGACCAAAGCCACAAAAACAAAGGTCCTTGATATATGCTGCTTATGTCATTAGTCACAAAGCATTCTCTCAAAGTTTTGGCAGGATCTTGGTTTTCTAATTTTGCCTGTGGGGGTCTGTGAGGAAGGCCAGCAGGAACCTAAGTAGGCTACAGATAGATCTTCTTAAAATCTCACCTTATGTGCTCATGTATTTAAATCAAAGCTTGTTATTTTATCTTCAGCCTCCAAATTGTAGGTAGGGTCAGGTACAGCCCGGCAGAGCAAGCATCTGCTATGGGCATTCGATGCTCTCTGTTGACATTCTGAGTTTTAGGGTGGTTATAAGTTGACGTTTTGTTAATATTTCCCAAATATTTTACCTGGCAGTTCAGATAGGTAGTAAAGACAGATATAGAGATAGGTAGTAAATGGCTCTTAGGACAACTTACATTAGCTTAAGATAATTTTGGCTCTCAATTTGTAACCTTCCAACTCCTGACAATCAGAAGGCTCTAATACTTGATCAGTTTGAAGAGTCTTCAGTTCAGGTGTGGCATTTTCAGGGAGCTTCATTCAATTCACAGACCCAAGACTGGAAAGAAAAGGAGTGTGGGTTTGTTGAAAATCTCCTGGGTTTGGCAGAGCCATAAAAAGTCAGACTGTAGCAGATGATGCCTCACTGTGGGAAAATGATTTTCTGTGTATGTGTTTTCCTGTTATATCTAAAAGCACCATATAGACTCCCCCTGCTCCTCACCCGCTCATCTAGTATACTAACCTTAATGTGTGCCAGTCTTTGAGAACCCAAGCCCAATGAAGCTGCATTATGAGCTCTGAAGAAACTGCTGATCCAGGATTATGACCTAAGCACAGGGGCAAGACTCTGGTGTGCTGGAGTAACAGTTCACTGGATGCTTGTAACGCCTGTTCGAGAGCTGGTTCTTCCACGGCTAAACCAAAAATAAGCCTGCACTGGCCTTTCTTCAAGTGATGGATAACTTGTGCCTGATAGCAAGGTTAGAGGTGACCTGGCACAAATAAGGGGCTTAAGTTGACCTCAAAGCTCAAAGGTTGAACAAATGACAATGTATCCAAAGAGCATTTCCCTATAAGATCCAAGAAAGAAAATCTTAGAGGGAAACTGAGACACACAAAGCTGTTCATTTCTTCCTCTCTTGGACACAGCTTAAGTTCTAGGCTACACAGAACAACTAGCAGATCACTACATGCTTAAACCTAAAACTAAGATTAACTATTTCTTCCTTGGTTCACTCAAAAGGGTGGAGTACTGCTATGATACCCAAGGCCCAGATCCCCTCACCAGAATTTTGCACCTCTCCCATATATATAGGAACACCTGCCCCTTTTGCTGTAGCCTATGTGCCCAACTAGTCCTTCAGTACTTATGTTTACTTGGACTCTATTAGCAATGTAACATTCTACAGCCCTTTTGTCTCCTACCTGTTACAGGTTTAATCTAACACTCAGGCCACCACTTCTTTCTCTAATGCAAATTAATTGTTCTCCAGACACCTTCCGTGTCTGTTTCAAAATTCTGAACATAAGAAAAGAACACTTCAAAGAGTATTCCACCCTGTAACATCACCATCTGGACACTGTTTACACCTTTGAGTCTTTGTTACACTATGAGATTGTATTTTGTATGTGATATCCTGGGAAAAGCCAACCAACAATATGAACAAGGATGTATCCCCCATGGGCAGCTTGCAAGGCAGTGACAGCTTCCTGTCCTCCTGGGACTCATGCTAAAAGAACTTGAGGAGGCCATATCATGCCAAGGATATGAATCTAAATTGATGTTTAACAGGGTGGCTGCAGTAGCGGACATGGTGTTCCCAGAGAGAGGCAAGCTCTGTACATGGAGAGAAATGTAAACCAGTCTTCCTGTCCATCTTTGGGGTACATGCAAAGTCTAAATAAACATAAGCTTCTTGTCCTGAGTGCTGGGATGAGAGTTTCCAGTACTTGGAAGATAAATTTCAGAAGTAAATTATTACAAAACAGAACTGTAGCTGTGAACCCTGTAATGAACAGTTTTGGTTATCCATTTCAACTTTTCAAATAACTCTAGGTAAAGTATTAAAGATTTTAAGTTTTAAAAAACAATTAAAAACATCAAAAAAGAAACAAACAGTCTTAGAAATAGAATCCAAGTTTAACTTTTAAAAGATATTTTTACTTTATTTTATGTGTATGTGTATTTTCCTCCATGTATGTCTATGTGCCACATTCATATTTGATGCCTATGGAGCCCAGAAGAGAGCATCAGATCCCCTAGAACCGAAGTTACAGATGTGGGTACCAGTAACCAAGCACTAGTCCTCTGCAGCAGCAACTTAATCACTAAAGCCATCTTTTCAGCACCTAGAACCTAAAGTTAAATATGATCACGTTTAACATGGAACAATACGATTTTCATATGCCTTCTGCTTAGAGTATCTCCTGATTTGGGAGAGAAGTACAACACTGTTCCTCCTTGTGACTAAAAGTACAGTGTCAGGGTGCATAAACAGACACCTGGAGTTACACATATGAGCAAGCCACATTCAGCATCTTGCATCATCTCTGTAATTTCAGAAAAAAGTGCTGAAATGGCACCATGTGGGTTGATATTTAAAAATGAGTTCAAATATAAAACAGATCTGTATGAAGAGTTACATCTTTCTAGAATTGTCCCACTAGAATAATTTCTATGAAGCCAGGCATGGTGGCTCATGCCCATTATCATAGTGACAGGGGGGGCTCTCAAATTTGAGGTCATCCTGGGCTACATGGCTAGATTTGTTATTGTTACTGTGTGATTTGTTTAGATCCCAGGTTCCTCACAACTTTATGAAAGAGCAAACTAAAGAAGCAAGTAGGAACAAAATAAAAGCAGAAAAAAGTGATTATGAAACAAAAGAGCATTGAGCTTAAGTAAAATGGTCTTTTTTTGCTTGGTTTGTTTTTTTCTTGTGACAGGGTTTCTCTGTGTAGCCCTGGCTGTCCTAGACCTCACTCTGTAGACCAGGTTGGCCCTGAATTCAGAGATCCACCTGAGCACTGGTATTAAAGTCATTTGCCACCATTCCTAGATAGGCAATATGTTCTGAAGTCCTTGGTTCTTATGAATTTGAAGGAGACGAGAAACTGAGGAATGAGGTGGGAATTAGGGTGGATCTTTTTTCCAGACTATTATGCCGTATATTATATAACTTTGGGCAAGATTTCTGTATATCTATGTCTAAACCTATATTTTGGAAAATAACATAATTTCAAGCATATCTGTGCCCCATCACCAATACACATCAGATGTTAAATAAGGATTTTCATCTAAGAGGTCAGTTCTAGAATGGACATACTCTCATTGAACTTGTGCAAAATAGCTGCTTCTCTGTTGTCTCAATGGCATTCCTATTGCTGTAACAAAACACCATGACCAAGGAAACTTATAAAAGATTATATTGCATTTAGGTCTCATGGTTTCATGACCATCATAGCAGGGAGCATGACAGCAGGCAGGCAGGCATGGCATTAGAGCAGTAATTGGGAGCTTGTGTCCTTACCCACAATTTGGAGGCAGAGAGAAAGTTACTGAGAATGGTGTGGGATTTTGAAGCCTGAAACACACCCTACCCAGTGACACACTTCTTCAAATAAGGCCATACCTCCTAATCCTTCCCAAACTGTTCCAGTGACAGGGAACCAAGTATGCTAGCATATAACTTATGGGGGCCATTCTTATTCAAGCCACCACATCTCTCTTTCAAGGAAGTGCCTGACCACAAACCACCAAAGTAGAGAGGATCTGGGCATTTTCCTACCAGAAAAGGGCAGTCATATTCTCCCAAAAGGAGTTGTCTCATGTAACTGTGCTGTCCCTAAACAAGCCTACTTCAATCTCATCTCAAAAATTTATACAAGCAAAAAAGAATGGCCATTTTTAGATATGTTGGATTTTTATAGAAATATATTCCAATATTCTTTCAGCCTGTTAGTATTCTCTCCAGCTGCAGTAAGTCTTCAACTAGCACAAAAAGTAAAGTTATCAAAAATTTATCACCTCACATTTACCACATGACAGACATCATTTCCAATTAGGCCAAGTGAAACAGAAAGTGCTAAAAAAAGATTTATGACTGCCTAACAAATCAATTTGCAGAAAAAATCAGTCATAAAAATATACCAACAATCAAGACATAGCATTTATAACCTATTTATTATTTAGTATAAAATTATGAACAAAATACCCTCTTATTTTCAAACTTGTTTGATGGATATTGTTGTGATCTCATTATATTTTATATACAGTATTATTTTTAAATGGCCTTTATATTTTAACAACTTTATATGTGCTTTTTCTCTTATGACAAAATTCAGATGATCTGAATGGCATTCAGAATGTTTTTCTGTTTTTGGAACCATAAGAACATTAAATATTGGTCTTTTCTATCAAAGCTGTAAAACTTGTGTGTACAACAAAGAATTCATTTGTTTTTATCTTCTGCATGACTTAAGACTTTTATGCAAATGTTTTAACATACACAGTCCTACCCACCACCCAGTAAAATCCTTAAGTAAATTAGGTGACCCACCCCTGCCTGATTTCTTTTATTTCCTTTGCTCTGATTCTTTTAAAAAACCAGCCTATCATGAAAGATTGTGAAATCAGATCCCAGCCAATGAGGGAAAGATACATGAACCCTTTCTACATTAATATAGAAGTCAAATGCACTTGCTGCCATGTTACATTTGCTCCAATGCTTTTGTGAGTAGTGTGCTGTCTTAGTCAAGAATAGAGTTTTGTCTTGTCAAGATACTTCCATTGTAGTGATGATCTCTTTCTTGAAGATCGTGAATTAATTTTTAACAGAATAAAATCAAAGTGACATGCAAATAAAGCAGATATGCCTGTGTGCTTCTATGGGCTGCCCATCTACTATCCTTTGAGCCCCAACACAAAAAGACAAGTATTAACATTTGATTAATCTTGAGTTTCAACCATGTGTGGGGGTTATCACTTCTGTTAAACAATATCTGGCATGAGAATTGTAATTGTGTCTGCCTGGATCTAGATTTCTGGAGAATGTGTATGCCTGGCTCACATCATGGATGAGATCCTTTGTTTGAGTTTGAGCCGTGAGTCAGCACTGGTAGCATTTCTGCAGACTTCCAATGAAAGTGCCAGTTGTGAGTCCTTTGACTTCAGCTTCTCAGAGCCTTCCACCAACATGTTATGTGGCAATGTCTTCCAAGTTCAAACATTCCATCTTAGAGGGAGGTTAGTGATGACTTGGGAAATTCTAAAGGCAGGCTTCTTAAAGATTCAGGAAGTAAATAACTCAGAAGTATCAGGAAGTCCTGGAAATTTATTTTCTTCCCACCTTAGCATATTCAGAAAGTTGCTAATAATGAAAAATATAAAAAGGTTGATTATTCTGAAGAACATAGGACGTAATTCAGTGGTAGATGACTTGTTTAGTATATGTGAGGCTCTAGGTTCCATCCTCAGAAAGGAGGAAGGAAGGAGGGAGAGAGGGAAAGTATGGAGTGAATAGCTGTAATCTCAACACATATGATGCTGAGGCAGAAGGACTGAGCTCAGAGTTAGGCTCGACCACAAAAGTGAGATGCTGTTAGAATCCAAGCTACACACAAAGAAGACTGCTACTTGTAGAGTAGTGTGTGTAAGTGGGTGTGCATGAGTGTACTCTTGTTTGAAGCTTGATAGCACTCTGGCAGTAGCATGAGAATTTAGAACCTTCCTACTACCAGACTGCATTACTGTGCCAGATTTAAAGGAGATAGCCAATAGGAGAAGCTACAAGGGATACTTCCATGGGTTTATCATCTCCAGATGGGACCCAGTGAGGCAGGAGGCACAGATGTCAATCCCGGATTTCCCCAAGATTTGCCCATAGCTCTGTATGAATATGAATAGTCATATTTTATGAGCTAGTAAGAGTTTATATCTTTCAAACCTGAAACTCTGAGATGTTATTGTATAGTGGCATTTGCTAAGTTTAATTCCAAGGAACGCCACCAGAAAAAAATTACTCAAAACCATTATTTCTTTTGGCTAGGAATTTTTCATAGTCTGTGTGTCTCTGTGCCTTTTTACAGAGGAAGCATGGCCAAGCATGCCTTGCGGGAGTTTTCGGTATTTGCCTTTAGTCTCATGTTTGATATATGGTACCCAGGTGTCATCTCAGTCTGGGCAAATTTTTTAAAATAATTTTTTTATAATCTGAGAATGTTATGCCTGATTGCATCATATTACATCATTTCCACTCCTCCATCTCACCCTACTGACTCTTTCCTTGCCATCCTCATTCTCTCTCAGACTTGCACATAGGCACGCACACGCACAGACACACACACACACACACACACACACAGACACACACACACACACATACACACACAACTTAGTCTACTTAGTTTTTCTTTATGTGCATGTGTTTAGGGTTCAGCAATGACCACTTTAGCGCCTGGGATTGGACAACCAGTATGGGGGCTCACTTCCGGAGAAAACTGATTTTCCTGCTGTCAGCGGTCATTGACTGTCATTTTCATCGAGGAATGGGTCTTTGAGAAATTTCCCTTATCCCCATTGGCATGTCATTATGCAGGTTTTGTTTAGGCAACCATATTGCTACAATTTTATAGATGTAGCATCCCTCTGCTATCTAGAAGACACTATCTTGAAGCAGGCACTTTGGTCCCTTTGACTCTGAAAATCATTTTGCCTCTTCTATGATGCTCCTTGAGTATGTGTATTTACTACTTGGGGCTGAGCATTCCTAGGCCAACTTGTCATGCCTGGAGAGGCCATGAATTCAGAGAAAAAACTGCTATTCCCATCTTCCTAAATCATTATAACTTCTAACTTTGTTCTAAATCCTTATACACACTGAAAAATATAGCTTTTACTTCTTACCAAATGAGATTCTGTTTGCAGCAGATGGTGGCTATTGTAGAGACTCACAACTGGTCAAAATGCAGTCAAGGGAACTTAACCTCCATGCTAAGCAGACTTAGGCTTCTGCTGTTTGGATTCCACTGTGATTGTTTTACATGTTTGTCTATCTGTGGTCTCTTTTTCACTCTTCCTTCTACTTCCCATGTCACCACATTTAATTTCCTACAACTTCAATCTCGCATCTTCTATGTGAGCTTGGAGCTATCTGTTGACGTAGAAATCCACTCTTCTTGTGAAGCAATAGTGCTGGTAGCCTTCCCTACACTATAGGTGTTTGCAATCCTTCCACTGCTGTGGTACTAAATACCACCAGGTTTTCCCTTCCCACTTTCTTGGCTTGGCTTGGGTCCTCATCAAGGTAGCTGTGAGTGTCTGGGCAGGGACTGTTCTCTTCTGAATTACTCTTGGCTCTGCTCTGCACACTTATTTACAGTGGTTCAATATAAGTTGGGTCAACATCATGTCTAGTAGCATTAAGATCTAGTTTTATGACTTTTAGGTTCTTTCTTGGTTTAGTTCTGTGATTTTAACCAGGTAGAAAGTAAGAACTGATTAGAGCAGACCTTGACCAACCAGAGGTTAAGAAAAACATTGTCATTTCTGTTACTTGCTATATCTTGTTTTTACCAAGTGGGGCAGTGTCTGGCCATGCTTCCGGGAATTTTATGAAATATTCTTGGTTGAGAGACCTATTGAACAACTGGTAATCACAAGATGATGGAAGTCATTCCAGTTTCCTTCCCCTGGGAAGGAAGACAGTATTTCCCATTCCTCTTTGGTGTGTCCTGATTCATGATATGCTTTGGCCTGTGATATGTGAGCAGAAATGTCCCATGTGACTTCTAGGAGGCTGAGATGGGCCTCATACCCACCTGCCATATTATCTTCCCTGACTCTGCTCCACAGAAGCAGGGGGTGAATCAGGGCCAAATTGCCCTTGTCCTGACATGGCAATATCCCCTGACAGCCTGTGTTTGAACACAGAGAATCATGAAGAGGTAATGAGCATGCCTGTAATTCTAACACTTGGAAAACTGAGGCAGGAAGAACAAAAGCTAGAGGCAAGCTCTGGCTATACAGCAACTCAGGGCCAACCTTGGCTACTTAGGATGATCAGTCTTAGGACAAACAAAAGCAAAAATAATCTCTTATAATAATCCTAACTAGCACACCTAGCCTTATGCAGAGAGCGGGTATGAGGCAGAGGTCTCACTCCGGAGCACATACTCTTACTAGTCCACTTGGTTTTTGTCTGTGGATGATTCCAGAGGAAAAATCTTTAGCTACGACCTTCACCCTGACTTAGGTCCATTCACAAAGGCCTGCTGGGTGTGTTCTGAACCTACAGAACTGTGTCTCCTCTGATTCCCTAGTCTGGAGCTGAGAGAGATTTTCCTATAGTATTTAAGCTTCATAGGTTCACACAAGGCTTTTTTCCATTGTATGGTTTTCCAATTAAGCTCATCAAATTGAACAGTCCCTTTGTATAATAAGATCTCTACTTCCCCTAACTGCTTACTGATTTTCAACTACAAAGGCATTTTCTTTTTTTCTTCCTTTTATTTGACTTCAAACACCCTTTGCTAAGCATTTTAATTATCCTAATATAAAAGCAGGGTCACTGTATTTCTACACCATGAAAATGTTTAAAACTTGCAAATGCATATATATATACATATACATATATGTATATATATATATATAGTTTTGAAGCTGTAGCAACAACCTTATCTTCCCCACCCGCACCCTGATATGCTTTTTAACGTTCTCAGCCTAGCTGAGGGAAGATAGCCACATCCTCAGCTCAGTATAGTTGCCTGTAATTACCTTCAGGTGCAAAAGAATTCTTAATGCTTCAAATTCTTTTTCCACTGTATTGAAGTAAATAGAAGTGATTTATTATTGAGAGCCCTGCTGCCAGGATGGATTGGTGGGTGGGAGTTGACATTTGGGATATTGTGTAATGTATAATGAGGCTGAAATGAGTGGTTCTGATCCAGTCAGCATCACAGGCAATTTCCCTTGTAAGGCAAAATGCTTGCAAATTAAGTTGCATATCTTCAGGGATGGCATAAACTGTGGAAATATTGATTTTGATGCTGTGTTCCTTTGAAATTGTTTGGGATATGTATTCAGAAACAGATTTTCTCTGTGACAGAACCCTATATTTTCTGCCAGAGAGATATTTGAAAGACATCTTTGGTGAGGATTGTCCTGCAGATGTTATGGAAATAAAATCAATAGGGGCTAATTTCCACTTGTCACTTTCTTTGAATATTGCCTGATGGGACTGCAGACCAGCCACAAAATTAGGCCGCACATGACTGCGCTCTAACTTCCCATTCTGCTCTGCAAGGCTCTGCAGAACACCTTTGCCCAGGGGAGACCCAAACGTGGGACTCACCTGGAAATGGCAAGCTGAAAAGGTGCATGGATTCTGTCTTAGGGGCATAAACCCACCCAAAAGGTTTTAAAAGTCCTGGGACAATACCATTGCTTACTCCTATGGAGAACCATCTGTGACTGCCAGACTTGGCAGGAACAACAGGGTGAGGATGACTGCTGAATGTAAGCCTGAGTCTGTTCACTTTCTGAGTGTGAATAAAATAGCATCAAGGCAAAGAAACAGACTGTCCCCTTCAGGGCTCAGAACAAGCCAGCCCTTGTCTATCTAAACACAATGATAGGCAATGGAGGCTGATTTTGGACTTCTGACCTCATGTAAGTAATGTACCACAGCTGTCTTAGGGGAGGGACTGGAGAAGGAACATAAGCTAGGTAAGCACGATACCCCTGAGCTCACCTTTAGTAATCTTTCTGTTGCCACCTGGGAGCTCTGTTCCATCCCCAGCACATAGTCATTCACTGTGCTGATCCCCACAGCTGAACCAAAAACTCATTTATCTGCCTGGGCTTTCCATATGCACAGCAAATGGAAGCTATAATTTGTGCTTAGACCAATAGGTGCTATTCTCCATGTCACTGTATCTTCTTTGGGAACCACTTGAGTTGTGAACACATGTATGTGATAGAAGAATTCTGTGTTCAAGCCTTCAGTCTGTCACTTCTTTTATGGGGTAGCCATGGCAATAGGGTGTCAGACTTCTGACCTTTGGCTGTCAAATATGAAAGAGTAAAGGCTTGAATGAAATTAAAACAATGAGGACTCTAAAGTCACAGGAAAGTCTTGTTCAAAGCTCCCTCTTGCGTTTCATCTGTAGTACTGTAGAATCATATCCATCATCATCATCATCAATCATCCTTATTGAGAAAGATCTCACTAGGGCATGAAACTTGGCATGATACTCCTGAATGTGCCTCTATTCCTGGGAAAATCTTAATATGTAGATTTGAACTCTGGCTCCATTTCCACATGGGTGACAGCAGTTAGGTAAGATGAGAACTCCTGATTTTTTTCTCTAACAGAACCATCCATGGACAGATCTTCAAACCTATAGAGAGGGTCAGTTCCCTGAGGTCCTGAAACTAAGAAGAAGCAGAAGTTGAATGCAGCACAGGGAGGCAGAATTGAGCCTCTGACTCTCTCCTTCCACTGGTCTTTACCTTGTGACTGGGAAACTAGCTGGTTCCTGGAGCCCAGGGTGCAGGTACCCTGAGGAGGAACTCATTTCTCTCTCCAGGCAGCACTCGCACAGAGCTTAGCACTGGAGCTGCTGCAGGAGACAGTCAAAAAACGATAGCTGTTGATGGACTCCAGGACAGACCCTGGTTCCATTCTCCACTTCTATCAGGTTGTTTCCCTGTCTGGTCAGATCCAGAACCCCCTGGAGTTCCTTAGTTCCTTATTTGCATTAGCTTGACTTTAGAATTGAGGGTGGGGGGACAGACACATGGTTTCTTTACATTTCTTCATAGAACTGACAAAAAATCCCTTATCTGCTGATCAACGCAAAAAATCAAAATGTTACCAACCAACCCAATAAACAGTCTATATAACAATCAAAAGAATTATTTGGAAGCATGTGGTGGTGGGTACAGGGGCAAGTACCCTGTCTGAAACAGGATGAAATCCAGGTGCCTACATCTGCCATTCTCAAATGGGAAAGAGATGGCCAGGTCACTTTTAATATAGCAAAGCTTTTCTGAGGGGTTTCAAACCCCAGTAACATCTTGCATTTGAAGCCAATGTGTGTTCTTCTGCAAAGGGTTCCCAAGAGTATATTTACAACTATGGTCAGTGTCTCCCCCTCTGACTTCCCCTCACCAAAACACTCTTGGAGAGTGTGAGATCTGACAACAGTGTTTGTGATTTGACATACTTGCTGCTTTTATCTGGAAACAGCTTGCTCACTGGTTTTATTTTGTACTTTATCTTTTTACCAATCAATAAAGCTGTATTACTGGTGCTTAAGATACAACAGTGGATACTGAGGCCACCAGACAGTACGCACTAATCAATTTTTAATTATGGCTTTAATTTTATATGACATCATTTAATTTTACAGGATATATTAAAGTAAATCTGTTAGATCAGAGGATCTATTGTCCAGGCTTGAGATGGGAGCATCTGCCAGAGCTGTTTATGGCCCATGATGTCACAAAAATGCTCATGAGAGATGGACATCATGATGTGCTATGTGCATCTGCACCCAAGTAGCTGGGAAGACATCCTCACTGACAAAATCCGCATCACCAGCACTGCCTCTCAGAGCAGCTATGAGATCACAAGAATGGTGGTCTGTATGCTGTGAGTCTGGAACCAAGATATTTTCCAATTGTCTTGATGGCTTCAGTTAAGTATTATTTCACTCTCTGAGTCTCAGATTGCACATTGGTGAAAATGAAGATTGTGTCGTCCTCCACTTTTTAAAGACATGCAAAAGGGCAATTCAAGCTAGACAATGATTGTCCCATTAACATCCTACCCCTGAGAATGAGAGAGAGAGAGGGAGGGAGGGAGAGGGAGAGAGAGAGAGAGAGAGAGAGAGAGAGAGAGAGAGAGAGAGAGAGAGAGAGAGAGATTGTTGATTCTTTGTCTTCAGCCCTCACCCCTCATCCCTCACCCCTCACATCCTATCTCAGCCTTCATTTGATTTATCAGTCAACAGCCTTCAAGTTAGGCCCACTTTGCCTTCATCTATAGAGATGGAAGATGTGTTTATGACACCCTAGAAAATGTTCACAATCATTATTGGGCTGAAGCAATGGCTGGAGGAAACTGACCTTATTGGTTTTCTTCCTACATGGTCCAGCTTCCCTTGTTTCCTATGGGGTTCTGCTGGGTGTGTTTTGTTTTGTTTGGTAAACCTTTTGCATAGATTTTGACTTAGAATAAATGAACAAAAGCACTAGACAGAGAAAAGGAACTGGGAAGCATATACTGTCATGGACTAAGAGAAACCTTTATCTGACCAAAGTTGTCCTGTGTGTGTGTGTGTGTGTGTGTGTGTGTGTGTGTGTGTGTGTGTGTGTGTAATGCTAAGGACTAAGAGAAATCTTTATCTGACCAAAGTTGTCCTGTGTGTGTGTGTGTGTGTGTGTGTGTGTGTGTGTGTGTGTGTGTGTAATGCTAAGGACTATTCCTTCAATGCAGCAAGCCTTAAAGCCACTGGGATAGTACCAAGTGGGATAGAACAGCATCCAGATAGCATCTGATGGCCTGATAAAGATGGTGTTGTGAGAGTCTGTGTTCCTGTACCAGAATGCCTTGCCTGAACTTCCAGGGCTGGTGACAAATGCCGCGTTTCGTGTCTTCAACCATTAATAAAAAAGAACGGCTTCACCTGCACAGTGATAAGGATGCACAGCTTCCTGGAGTGGAATAAAAAAGGAGTCACCAGCTATATCAATGCATCTGCGATTTCAAAATGCAGGGGAATGTGAACAGTAGCTCACTGCCCTAATCTCTACTGCTGCATGTCCACAAGGCAGTGGGATCATGCTCCTCAGACTTGGGATCTGGAGTGTCTTCCTTCAAGAGATTTTAAGCAGTCTTGCCTGAGCAGCATCCAACACTAGGTGCTTGTGCTGCTACCTTCTGCCCATTGATCTCCCTCACTCTGGTCCAAGTTGTTTTCAGTTACAGTGTTCATCACACCAACAGAGGCAAACTAGCACAACACCCACTCATTCACCAATGACAGACTGCATCGTGCGGTCAGTATACCACCCATCAGTATCCTTGTTTTACTAAGTTTATTGAGATCCTACTATGTGTCTGTGTCCCTTTGAGCACAGTCTGATCAGAGGTGAACACAGCACTGCAGTCTAGGGAACTGGTAGTCCTTTGAGCAGAGGATGTTTGATAGGATAATTCCTGACAGGGACAAAAGTTTGGCGGAAGTGGCAGTCCTCAAACAGGAAGTCTTATTCCTGCCAGAATGACTAAAATCAAACACAATAATGACAGTTTATGCTGGAGAGGATGTGGAGAGAGGGGAACACTCCTCCACTGCTGGTGTGAGTGCCAACTTGTACAGCCACTTTGGAAATCAGTGTGGAGATTCCTCAGAAAAATGGAAATCAGTCTCCCACAAGATCCAGCAATTCCACTCTTAGGCATATAACCAAAAGATGCATATTCATACAACAAGGACATCTGTTCCATTATATTCGTAGCGGCATTATTTGTAATGGCCAGAACCTGGAAGCAACCTAGATGCCCCACATCTGAAGATAGAGAAAATGTGGTACATTTACACAATGGAATACTACGCAACAGAAAAAACAATGGAATCTTGAAATTCGCAAACAAATGTATGGCACTAGAAGAAACCATCCTGAGTGAGGTAACCCCATCACAAAAAGATAAACGTGGTATGTGCTTACTCATATATGGATTTTAGACATGGGGCAGGGGATTTCCAGCCTACAATCCCATTGCCAGAGAGGCTGGAAAACAGGGAGGACCCTTAGAGAGATATGTATGGTACCCCAGAGTAGGGGAATGGTACAGGTTCCTGAGAAGACTGGGAGCATGGGGGAGGGGAGGGGAGAGGAGAGGGAGCTGGGAAAAAAAAGAAAGTGTTGGGAGGTGAAGCTAAGGAGGGGTTTAAGAAGAGGAAACTTCTCCAGAGAAGGAACAGCCAGGGATTTGGGCAGAACAACCACCAGGGAGAGGTGGGAACAGCAGCTGAAAAATATCCTCAAACAGGGAGGAGAGTGGCTCAGTAGACAAGGTGAAAGCCAATAGGAAACATGGTCAGTGTCTTAAAAAGGTTACTGAGATAAAACACCACAACCAAAAATGAACTGGGGAGGAAAGGGTTTATTAGGATTACACTTCCACATCATAGTCTGTCACTGAAGGAAGTTAGGGCAGTAATTCAAACATGGCAGGAACCTGGAGGCAGGAGTGATACAGAGGCCATGCTGCTTACTGGTTTGGCTTACTCAGCCTACTTTCTTATAGAACTCAGTCAAGGGATAGCACCACCCACAACAGACTGGGCCCTCCCCAACACTGAGTAAAAATGTCATACTAGCTTAGTTACAGCCTGATCTTATGGAGGCATTTTCTCAATTTAAGCTCTTTCCTCTTTAATGACTCTAGCTTGTATCAAGTGACTTAAAACTAGCCAGCACAGTCAGGAACGGAAGATACTGCAGGACTTCGTGGGCAGGAATGGGTCTTAGATTTCCTGTGCCAGACAATCAGTCTGGGGAAACTTATTGGGCTTTGTGTAAGATGTGGGGATATAGTTCCATAGCAGAGAGCTTGCCTGGCCTGTGCAAACTCCATCCAAATTAATTGATAAATCAGGTCTGTCCTTAAATCACCACCAAGAATGTATGTCCACCTACATGGAGAGTTTCAAGTGGTGTAGGCCAGTAGGCAAGGACATGTCAAAGAAACCGTCACTGACTTCAGGCTGAGAGCAGTCTCTTGGCCAAAGCTTTATCACTCTTCAGCCTTTGAGCCAAAATCTAGTACAGCCTTTTGGACAAATCCTTGGGCTGAATCATGGCTTCCACTCTTTGGAAGGCTGTTGCCTCAGTCTCTTACTGGGCAGTCCATTCTCCCTACACACTTCTTCCAGGTCACGCTCTCCACACTCACAGCATAACTTGACTTTTTTCCTGTTGTCTCACCTCAGAAATAGGAACCATGTCATTGGAGACCTGATCCAGGTACAGGTTAGACTGTTGCTTAGTCAAGAGGTGCACACTGAAATTCTTGAGCAGGGCAGGTGCACAGGTGGGCAAAGGAGGCCAGGCAGGACCCATGTATCCCAGGAAGCAAGATCTGGCAGCTTGAGCCAGCTGCTGAATAGATTCCCACACCTCAGGCTAGAGCTAGCAAGATCTGACTTTGCATGAAAAGCAGGAAATCTGTATTACAACTGTGTCAAGATGTAAATATTAATATTGAATTAACATTTTGACACTGTATAGATAGACCATGTCTGGTGGCCCAATAATAATATGGACATTGGAACTGCCAAATGCCTGGTTTTCTTGAAACACTTGGTCTAAATAAGTTACCCTAGCAACACTCCAGGACTCAAAGCAGATACCACTTTCATCCCCATTTTCTATGTGAGGAAACTGAGATGCAAAGAGATTAACTTGTTCCATCAAGTAAGATGAACTGCTGGGAAAGACAGCTCCTCTCTCTCTCTCTCTCTCTCTCTCTCTCTCTCTCTCTCTCTCTCTCTCTCTCTCTCTCTCTCTGTCTCTCTGTCTGTCTCTGTCTCTGTCTCTGTCTCTGTCTCTGTCTCTGTCTCGCTCTCTCTCTCTCTCTCTGTCTCTCTGAAAGACCAGTCCAGGATGGAGCACTACTCCATTCATGTGGCATTTGAGCTGCTCTAGTATGGTGGCATGCATGGATGTCTGGTTCATGCTGTATAGTCCCTATGGGACTCAAAGGCTGTTTGACTGGATTAAATTAGCTTTTCAGTTTTATGACAAAATTCCTGAGACAAATGGCTTAAGGAAAGGAAAGATCTATTTTATCTTATAGTTTCAGAGGATACAATCCAAGAATGACTGCTTCCATTGTACTGACCAGTGATGGGCTAAAAGGGCATCATTGTACAAGGGTGTGGAGGAACTGAACTGCCAGTGTCATGGTGACCATGAAGTGGTAACAAGAAGAGTCTGGTGACAAAATCTGCTATTCACAGACATGCCCCACATCCTCCAATTACACCCTACCTGTGATGAACTCTGTTGTGTTGCTTTTCCTGAGGAGCCACAAAGAAATTTCTACTTACACAAGATAGGCTATCAAAAGACTAGGTGCAGCTTAGTGAACCAGTGAGTATACTAGGGATTCTTTACAGGAGAAAAACAGGACCA
Source organism: Mesocricetus auratus (assembly GCF_017639785.1). NCBI lineage: Eukaryota > Metazoa > Chordata > Mammalia > Rodentia > Cricetidae > Mesocricetus > Mesocricetus auratus. Next base: position 3,605,558 of record NW_024429233.1, on the reverse strand, counting down.
CCAAAATGGCTACAAGCAACATGGCCAATGGAGATACCTGCTAACTGTTCTCTGCTTCAGTACAATGTTATCTGTATCTTCCTAGGCTTGCATAATCAGCTGTTCCCATCGCGAATCCAACACTGTGACACATCTGAAAACACCATATAAGGACCACAGGGAAGTACACCCGACTGGTGAGGGCCTCTGCTGTCACCTGACTTGGCTCATAAACGATCTTCCCTTCATTAAGATCGTCCGGAAGCATTCTCTAACGATGCCTGTACCACTTGGGGAATATACACTTTTACTCTGCAATAAATTTTAAACTTCTTACCTTTTCTCGTCTCAGAATTCTTTTTCTGCTGATAACAAGAAAAGAAACACTGATCAGTTTTCAATCTGCATATCCTATCTCTCTTTGAAACCACTTCAGCAACTCATCAATGGCAACAGAATTTTGGGAGGTTTTTAATAATCTCTCTTTGTCTCTCTCTGTCCCTGTCTCTATCTCTCTCTGACCCACTGCTGTATGTCACTCTGTAACTCTCTGTCTTTCTGTCTCTCTGTCTCTTTCTCTTTCTCTTTCTCCCTCCCTGTATCTGCTCAGATTTTTGTTGTTTTAATCTAGCAAACAAAGTGGGGACAGATAAATTTCATTGTGTGCCTAAGAAATGTAAGTATTATATTCAAAGGATGGACTAGCAGATTTTTAAAGAGACATTGTAGGAATGGGCTTTGGGGCTGTGGGTAGAGGGAGGTAGCAGAGGTTTGGGAAGTCAGTACACCGAGAGAGCAATGGCTATAAGCAGATGAAGTTGAATGTAGCAGCCACCTGTGTTCATCTTCATCTTTGGAAGGTTTCAGATCCTATCTCTTCTTTCTCTGGAAAGATCCTCCCTAAATTGAGAGAGGAGAGGGTGTCAGAAAAGCCTCCATCTGCATTTGAGTTTGCTAGAATGTTGTATACAATGGATATCTTTTGTGACTGGTGTTTTAAATCAAATCTCTAACATTTTGTGTGTCTGCTGATTTGTGTGTCTGGTATATGAACATACTGCATGTATGTGAATATGCAGGTACATGCCCATGTGTGCCCATATGGAGGTCAGAGCATGGCACTAGATGTCTTCCTCTGTGGATTCCTGCCTTATTATCTGAAAACTGAGTCTATCATGGAACCAGGGGTGCACCATTTCATCTAGGCTGACCAGTCAGCAGACTCTCATGACTTCTGCTCACCAATGCTACTGTTACAAGAACTCACAGTTATGCCTGGCTTTTTACATGGGTGCATGGAATTTGACTCAAGACCTTATGCTTATATAGCAATTGCTCTTAACCTCCAAGCTATATCCCTGCTCAGTGTTAGACATTGATCTCTTTTGAACAAGAGATTTCAGACCCATTGCTGCATCTACAGGTGTCTTCACTTTCTCTCAATAGCCAATTTAAAAATCGTCAAAGAAATGTATTTAAGGTGGATATTTCACTCTCTTGCAGGAGTCTGTATGACTGCATGGAACAGTTGAGATAAGACTGCTGGGTATGACACTTGCCCTACAGTAGAAACACAGAAAGGCCATTTTCAACTCTCTGAGCACCTGTAAGCCTCCTGCCCCAGTCAAGGACAGACCTTGGCCAAGCATAATGAGTGGTTGGAAGGGCCTGGCAGGGTGTCTCCTTTAGTGGAGCCTGCCAGCTCTGACAATGCTACTGGGATGTGTTCTTCAGGCTGAAAAACAGTTCTGGTGATAAGCATCCCCACTCAGTTTCTTGCAGTTGACACACAATGCTGACTTGAATGCAGCTAATTTTGAAAGGATAGGATTTTTCAGGATATGTTTTCTCTTTTAGAATATTCCGGAGGGAGCCCAGACTCCATTGCTTAACGAGCATGTTGGTGTGGCATGGCATCCAGGTGGATGGGCATGCGAGCCGACTGTTTGTGGTCATTACTGTTGGTTCTCCACTACTGAGCCACAGTCTGCCTAAACTAGCACACCAGTTCACAGCGCTGGGTCCTCGAAAAACTGGTCCATCATGATAATTTATGTTGTTGTGGCCAAATACCTAGCAGAAGCAACTTGTTTTTAAAGTGTGTGTGTCTTTGTGTGTGTGTGTGTGTGTGTGTGTGTGTGTGTGTGTGTTAAGACACAGTTTCTCTGTGTAGCTCTGGCTGTCCTAGAACTCCCTCTGAGGCCTGGAACTCAGAGATCTGCCTGCCTCCCAAGTGCTGAGATTAAAGGCGTACACCAATACCACCTGGCTCAGTTCCTCTACTTTTGTGTTTTGAGACAGTCTCTCAGTGAACCTGAGGCTTCTCAATTGAGATAGATTTACAGGCCAATGAGCTGCTGGAATTGACCTGTCTCTGCCCATAGCCCACACTGACATAGTAGGCATATGTCACTGTGCCTGGCTTTCTAAAAAACAGGTTCTGGAGTTTGAACTCCAGTCCTTATGTTTGTACAGCAGGCACATCCCTGTGAGAAACTATTTTAAAGAAGGAAGGATCTCTGGGGATGCTAAACTGTAATGGCAGGGAACACATGGCTGTCAGAGTGGGTCAGTCTGTGGTATTAGGGGCTTGTAACTCCAGTATTCTCGTATTTCTGTGGACCAGAGTTGCAGGTCGTTCTGAGCCACCTACCATGGATGCTGGGAACTAAACTTGATCCAGAAGAGCATTGAGTGAATTTGGCCACTGGGGCATTTCTCTACCCATAACTTTAAAGATCTTAGTATGAGAAAAAAAGGGAGATGGCATAATGGACCTGCAACAAAAACACACTGATTAAAATTTCAAGCACCCCACAGTGGAAGCAACCCCAGATTTAGAAATCATGGTATTCAGATGGACAACTTACTAAAAGAAGCTAGACTTTCCCAGAAGGTTTGCCACATGATCCATGAAAATTATCACCTCTCCTTTAGGTTAGAGAATCAAATAAGCAACCCAACAACAAAGGTATGATTAAAGAAAACATGAGGTTTGTGTGTGTGTGTACACGCGTGCATGTGCATGCGCTCATGTGTGCATGTGTTTGTGAATGTGTGTATGTGTATATGTGTGTGAGTGTGTATGTATATGTGAGTGCATGTGTGCTCACATGTGTGTGTATATACGTGTATGTTTGCGTGTGCATTTGCGTGTTTGCACGCACATAATAATATTTTATTCAGCATAAAGAACATGGAAATGCTTTCATTTTCAGGAAAATGAATATAACTAGATATTATAGTAATTGAGTCAGACAAATATGTGACCCTTAGATTTTATATAGAAAACTAAACCATGTACTATACAACAAAACATATATGACACAAAAATAAAAGTGAAGTTTTGTATAGAAAGGAAGGGGACTAATAGGAGGCAGAGAAGAGAAAAAAGGAGTGGGGGTGTACTGGTTTATGTGAGCTTGGCAGAGAGAATATCATTTGAGAAAATGCCCCCACTAGATTGGCCTGGAGGCAATTTTCTTGGTTGGCAGTCACCAATCAAGATGTGGGAGGATCCAAGCCACTGTGGGAAATGCCACCCCTACAAAGGTAGTCTTGGGTGCTATAAGAAAGCAGGCTGAGCAAGCCATGAGGAGCAAGCCAGTAAGCAGCACCCCTCCATGATTTCTGCATCATCTCCCATCCTGTTTGAGTTTCTGCCCTGATGTACCTCAATGATAATCTTAAAAACTATAAAGTAAAATAAACCCTTTCCTCTTCAAGTTGCTTTTGATCATAGGAACCTTAACTAAGAAAGAAGGTATGTGTTTGTGTGGGGGGGGCGGTGTTCAAAGTACACTATGCACCTGTATGGAAATGTCCTTACAAAACTATTACTATGTGTAATGATTACGGGCTAATGAATTGTGGTGGGCATTGGAGGTGATAATGACCTTCTGGAATATGACCAGTGGCAAACAGAACTGCCCTTCCAGAAGTGGAGATTCAAAGCCATGGAGGGATTCATTAAACATTTGCACAAATTCTCTAGCTGAGGAAATTGTGCCTCCTCTGGGGCTTGTTGTTCAGAATGGCTAACAAAGTGGTAATGGCCAAGTCATCCTGCAGGCAGCTGTGGCTGAACAGCACTCAGCAGGGAAGCCAGCAGGTCAGCAGTGACCTTCTAGCTGGGCAAGGGCCAAGGCATTCAGTTCCCAGAACTTTGCATAGGTCACTTGTATCAGAACTTTGGGCGAATTTCCAAAACCACAGCCTACTTTGGAGTTTGGGATGGAGGCCAGGACATCATCTACATAGACAAGGTTGTAAAACAAGTCTGCTAGCTTCACACTGGAATGGGAAGGGAGAGTTCAAAATTAAAACAAAAAAACAGCGACAAGCCCCAAAGGATGGTGACGAATTGAGCAATTAGGAACACATGAATGGATGCATTGGAAATGACTGTAATAATTATTCCTTGAATTTATACAACTTATGTAACTTTGCATTTCATACATATTACCTCATTAATTCTCATTGTTTAATAATTTAAAATTGAGTTTTTGTGCATGTAAGTTTTCATTGAGGTTTCATAACCACTCTGGGCAATTTTCACAGGCCCATTGAGGCCTTGGCAGACAAATTATAAAGATTTTTCCAATCCATCAAGCTAAGAAATAGCACACAGATTAACCCTTGTCACCCATTTCACCTGCCAACAACAGGAGTCACTCTCTTGTCAAGTGTTTGTAGGCTTTGCTTATATTTGCCTTTCTCAGATCTCTAGCTCTAGTGTTGGGGGTGGGGCTTCCACACACACCTTGTCAAGGCAGATCCTAGCCAATGACACCCATTTTTTAATGTCTTGTTCCTAACTCAACAGAAGGAGTATCCAACATAAATATGATTAGTATTGTGTATAATAAATATATTTGATGTTTTTCTTATTTTTGCCACAGAATTTTTTTCAGAAGAGAAAAAATTGGCAAAACCAATTCCAATAAGACAAAAGAATAAGCCTCAAGTCTGTCTTTCCAAAGGCAGGGCTTAAGTTTGTTTGTTTATTTATTCTGGATGTTTAGGCAGTGTCTTGTGTCTTGCCATGTACCCAAGCTGGCCTATAACTCATTATGTAGCCCAGTTTAACTCCAAATTTTTGTTTTCTTGTCTGCATTTTTATTAGCATATATTAATTATGTACAATAATGGGTTGGTTTTATCATGACATTTTACACACATATAAATAGTAATATATATGAGTGTATATATGTATTTTGTGTAACATTTGTATGTATTTTGTTTATATTCACCCCATTACCATCTTGTCTGTTTTCTGTTCCTGCTGATTCCTTCTCTTCCCAACCTAGCACCCCTTCTACATTTGTGTCTATTATTAAGATGTGTGACTCAATAAATTTAATTAGAGTTACTTACAGAAGGATGCACACTGTGCCAGAAGCTACACTACTGAAGAAAATCTCTCTTCTGCAATAATCATTAACTGCCTATAATCTTCAAGGGGGAGTGGGGCCTCACGGATTCCCTCCTCCAAAGGATGCTTAATGACCTGTCTTTTATAAGCCATGTGCTGATAGTCACATTGTTACAAATTTAAGAGTGCCAAAGACTGATCAAGACCCCCGTAAATGTGGGTGTCAGTGAGGAGGCCTAAACAATCTATTGGGCCTTGAGTAGTAGATCAATATTTATCCCTCACATACAAATGGACTTTGGGTGCCCATCCCACAATGAGAGCTGCACTCTCATCCTGGACTATTGGGGGAGGGTCTAGGCCTTGCCTTGGATGAAATGACAGACTATGGACACCCCATGGAGGGCCGCACCCTCCCTGGGAAATGAGGGGGCATTGGGGGGTTTGATGGGAGGAGGGGAGGGAAAGGGAGAGAGACCTCGGATTGGCATGTGAAGCAATCTTGTTTCTAATTTAAATTTAAATTTAAAAATTAAAAAGAGTGCCAAAGAACACTATGCTTAGAAGACATTGTTCCCCAACATGCCACCTCATCCTCTAGCTCTTACATTCCTTCTTCAATGTTCTCTAAACTTCAGAGTACATGAGGCAGCTGTCCCACTTAAGGCTCAGCTCTTTTAGTGTTTTAACTAGTTAGTAGCCTCTGTAGTAACTGTTGCTCACTGAAAAAGGAAGCTTCTCTGACCACTCTGATAGCAGCACTCACCTATGGGACAGTTATTTAGAAGGTGTTTTGATGGATATATCATGTCTACTTAACAAAATACCAGCAGTACCTTCCCAACAAGGGCCTATGCCCTCCCTAGTTGTGGGATTTTTGATCAGGTTTTATGGTACCAGACAGGAATTCCCTCCTGTGGAATAGGTCTCAGTTCTATTTAGAACTGGCTCATGATGTCAATGGGCTTCCAGTTCACTGGCTGCCGCCTCCATTGCTATCTGGCTTGTGATGAGGCATGGCAGAGGAAAGTGGTTCATCCCGCGGATCTAGGAATCTAGAGAGAGAGAGAGAGAGTAAGCCTGCACTGGTGGTCTCCTTTCTCCTTTCCACTTTTGTTTCATCTAGAACCCCCTGGCCCCTGCAGCATATAGGACTGTGCTGCCCACATTCAGAGCAAGCCTTCTACCCTCAGTAAGAACCTCACTCAGTAATCAGCGGCTTATGACTGTAAATGAAAATCCATTAGTTATGATTGGTGTCTGAAGTGGGGGACAGCATGCCTGAATGAACTTTTTACCTATGGGATCAGCAGGAGGTGTAGCCATGTTGAAGGAGTTGCATCACTGGGAGTGGCTTTGAGGTTTCAAAAACTCATCCCAGATGCTCTGTCTGCCCCCACCCCCGTCCTGTGGGTCAGGATGCAAAGCTCTCAACTACTGCTCCAGAACCATGCCTATGTGCTTCCTGCCATGATGCTCATGGACTAACCCTCTGAATCTGTAAGAAAGCCCCAGTTTAATGAATTCTTTTAGCAGTTGCCTTGGTTATAGTGTCTTCTCCCAACAATAGAATGTAACAAGTGCTCCCAACATCTGTCCCCAGAAGCTACCTCTATTCAGTGTGACAATAGACGTTTGATATCTTTAAAATCCACAAATTTCTTTGCAGCATTTGTTGTTTAGAGTGGTTGTTTCAACAACATGGTACTGAAGTCTCACTTATCTGTAGAATATGTACATTTGGAGCAGGAATCCTGTGTCCTACTAACTTTTTGCCCTTTTCTGTAGTTGATGAAATGACTGACAGATGCCCGTTGCTCAGCAGCTGTCCATCTTCATCAACCTCCTGATTTAATAGCAACACTGGAGAGAACCTGATTATGCCTCCACATTCTGTGGTCCACAGGGACTTCTAGCACACATTCCACAGCTCTTTGAACAAGGGTTTGAGTAGAAGCGAGTATTTGGATGGATTTAGTAAGGCGAGGCAGCTGGTTGTTGGTGTTATCAAGACAGTTCCTACTAGGAGTGGCCAAAACGGATCCCATGAGCAACTTTGGGGTCAGCAGGGGAAATTCTCATTGCTTTCCTACTTCTCTCTGCAAGTCATTTTCAGACTGCTTCCAAGGATGTCAGCTCCCTGGCAATTTCACACCCTCAGGATTCAGCAGGTAGAGTCATTGGCAGGTGGAATAACACAGAGTGTGGCATTAGAGTCTGACTGGCAATAAATATAGGGAAGGACGGATGGCCACAAGCAGTACCCACCACGCCCGCCCAGAAGAGCCAGACCACCTGCTGAGCTGAAACTTGTCTGTGAGTCCTGGGTTCCATCTTTGCACCAGACTCCTCAGAATCTGCCTCGGTCTCTGCTGAGCAGGGTCAAGAGGAAATTCCCTCAGGTTTCATACCCAGGGCTTCCCAAGAGTGATGCTGCTGGAGCTCCAAGGAAGCTGGTAAACTTCCTTGTATCTGGTCTCCACCTCTGCCTAGCCACAGGGAGGAGCAGACACTCATTCTCAATGGGCCTTCACTCAGGGCAATTGCCCAGAGTGGAAAGTCCCCTCCTCCTTGCTGTGAAGTAGCACAAGACCCCTCAGCAACTGGAGTCATTCTCCACTGACTACTGAGCACCTTTAAACATGCAGATGTGATTGATCTTACAGAAAAGAAAACTGTCATCAAGTTAGACTTCACACACACACACACACACACCACACCCCAAGCAGAATTTAAGTACACTTTGGTATTCAATGTTTGTTATATGAGTTTGGGGATCTTTTAAAATGTACATTTTTTTAGCTTCTCAAACAAACTTGAAAATAAAGGTCTAAGTGTCATTCACTAGCTGCTGACTACTAGATTAACTAGATTAAAGCATCTTGAAGAACACAGAGCAGGATATGACTGGAGATGGCCCAGATTAACACAGCAGGCACAAATGATGGCTGCTCTAGCCTCCATCACCAGCACCAAGTTCTTAGCTGCCCTGCTTCCCACAGCTTTTAACTGGATTTTTTCCAGAACACTTTGTATCTCACCATGTTGGGTTAGGTCTTAGCTCAAATGTCAGTTTGCCAGAGAGGCCTTTCCCAGTGCAAGTGTACTCTTCATGGTTTCTGATTGTTTGCCCCACAGCCTCCTCTGCCACCAAGTCGAAAACCATGATTGCAATAGGAATCCAGAACATTTCCTTATATAGCATAAACATATCTAGTTTTTATTCGTTTTATTGCTGGAGAGTGGGTACCTCAAGCCAGGTGAAGGACCCAACCACAGCCGCAAGAAGTAGGATCAGTTTCTATGGGACTTACACATCCTAGCACAACCTGAGTGAACTTGTGCTAAGTTCTTTTAGTAAAGCATGAAACAATGGATGTTTCAGCCTTCTCTAGGCCATATATGATCTCTGTCACATTTTCTTTTATAAACAACAGATAGGGAAAAACTCTTGAAAAACATAAAAGTAGAGTTGGAGAGATAGTTCAGCTATTAAGAGTGCTTCCTGTTCTTGAAGAGGATCATGTTGGGTAGTTCACAGCCTCCTGTAACTACAGCTCCATGGGATCCAATGTCTTCTTCTGGCTTCCAAGGGTAGCTGCACTTGTGTGCACAAACATGTACACACATATACACATAACTAAAAACAAAAGCAAAACCTTTGGACATGTAAAAGTATTCTTTTCCATTTCTCAGTCCACAGCCACAGTGTGTTAGCCTTGGTGTGGAAGAAAGTCAACCTTGGTGAGGGAGAAGCTAGCACAGAGACCCTACCAGAGCTGGGCTATGGAGACTTCATGAACAACAAGGAGACTATCATGTGAAGGACACAGTGAGCAGCAACCAGGGAAAGATGGGAGAGGAGAAGCAAGACATAGGACGAGAGACACTTAGAACTTGGATGGCTATTGGTTAGGGTATCTACTCCATTCTAAATGCAAAGAGAATCCAGCTAAAGATCTTAAATAAGAGGGAGAAATGAGATAATGTGGGCTATGTTTTAACAAAAGATCACTGTAGCTGCTGTTTGAAAAAAGGCTTATAGTGGGAGAGGAGAGGCTGTGAGCCTCTGATAAGGTTGTGTGCAAGACAGGTGAGAGATGTCGTAGCTATGGTGATGAAAGGACCTGGTCTGGCTCAGGGCACAGAAGGCAATGAGCTCATGGTTTTGCAGTCTATTTCTTTGAATTTAACATGAATAGTTTCCTGTAGCATTTAATGCCCTTCCTACTGACATTCTGTTTGAAGACTGCAAACACTCTATTGGAAAAGTCTCTAGAAAGTAGGCATCAAGGTTGTTTGCAGTTGTTCAATGTTAGAAATAATCACACAACTGCACTTAACTTCTCAACCTGTCATCTTTGACAAGATTATCTCTCTAAAATGGCCTCTAGTGGTATCTGAGGACTACTGTATTTTTTCTATTTCAAGAGGAAATCAGAAAAACAAATAAGTAATGCCCCCCTATCCAGTGACCCTTCCCTCAATGTCTGAGACTCTTATAAGGTACTCATCAGCATTCCCTTCCCTTACCACCCCATCTCCAAGCTTCTTTTTTTCTACAATAGCATTTTTGAGTCCTCTAGATTCTTATCTATTTCATTTCATTTTATGTGGCTAGCTGGGGGACTGTTTTTTGCTTCCCAATTAGTGAACTTAAGACACATATCTATTTTGATTGTTTGAGTCTGGAAGCCCCTGTGTTTGAAGACTTGGTACTTTTGGTGCCATTGTGAAATATCTTTCACAGGACCTTTGGTGCCAGGGACACATTTGGTGGGTGTGAGTTACTAGGAGCTTGTGCTGATAAACATATTTGCCTCCGATTCTGATCTAGCTCCTGTTTCCTGGGCCACTAAGGTATAAGTAAATGGCCCATCATACTCACACTGCTATGGATGGACCTAGCCAACTGCTATTCCCTCTCAGCCATGCCAGATATTTTCCAAGTTCCACCCTCTTCAATACTAACATTACTAGAACTTGGCTATCTCCCATCTTGCTTGAGTAGGAAAACTGACAGGTTCTGAAGCTACACAGCTGAGAAGGAGGGCTATGAGAAGGAAGCCCAAATCCTCTGCTGTTGTCTTGACCTTCTGCTTGGAAACCTGGGAGTCAAACCTCCTTGCAGCACAGAGTCAGCAGTTAGGAGGAGTTTGAAGCTGCTCACCTATACTGTGATAACATGGCCTCTCTCAGAATAGTCCTTCTGCTTCTTCTGCCCAGCTCTGCTAGCTCTGTGCTTTTGGGTCTCTGCACAGAGCAGGGCTTTAGACCAGACTGCAGTGGTGGAAAAGAGCCTAGTCAGCAGATCACAGGGCATTTTAAAGCTCCCAGACTCCTAAGACAGGAAATAGAAAGTACAGAGAGTTCCCAGGGTTGAAAGCTGGAGGAGTGCATAAAGTTAAGGCCAAGCTGGTCTACAAAGCTGGAGTGGGGAAGGAGAGAGACAGACAGACAGACAGACAGACAGACAGAGAGAGACAGATAGACAGACAGAGAGACAGAGACAGAGAGACAGAGACAGAGAGACAGAGACAGAGAGACAGAGACAGAAGAGAGAAAAGAGAGAGAGTGAGATAAAACTCTAGAAACTACAGAGTGCTCATATCATCCTCAGTATAGCATCTCCAGGAAACAGTGACAACCTCGGTGGGTAAAAACATTTGCTGCAAAAGCCTGAAAACCCAAGTTTACATCCCCAGAACCTACTTGAAAGCCAGGTGCAGCAATGCATTGGTAATCCTAGTGTGCCCACGGGAAACAGGAAGCTGAGACAAAAGAATCCCCAGAAGCTTGTGAGCCAGCTAGCTTGACTGATGCTGCAGTGAAAAGACCCTGTCTCATAAGATGAAAAGGTAAGGCTCAAACCTGGAATTGTCCTCTGAACTCCACACACTTTTGAAGCACATGACATGCCTGCACTTACACATACACACACACACACACATTTTAAATACTCATAAGTCAGTGTTCCCTCAGTGCTAAGGAATGGCAAAAAATGTAGACCTTGGTGACCCAGAACTGTGCACGTGGCACAGCAATCCACACCTCAGGATCAGGAGACACTACTGTCCCAGAGTTGAGGACAGTGCAGATGTTAGAGCCACGAAATGTAGACAGTGTATCATAGAGTCATCAGCCCAGGATACTGTAGCCATCACAGAATCACACAGTCTAGCATAGGCCGCCATCATGGGGTCATCCATCAAAAGACAGTGCCTTCTTCCCTTGAATGGCTACCTTGAATGATTTTTCTAAAACCTCTCAGAAAACTGTCCCCATTGCCAGGGAAATTTTAGTTACTTCATCCACAATCTTAAACTGAAAATGTTTCAATATTTTGTTCCTGTGTTGGCTCCAAATCAAGTTGTTGTCCAAGCAGTGGGGTGACAGTTGAGATATAAGGCTGCTCATCTCCAAAGATATATACAGCTTCAGCAGTCTCTTTTATCCAAGAACAAAATCCAGTCATGTTTACCTTTGACAAGAGGGTTCTTCATGCTGAATGCTGTCCTTATTGGCGCATTCTATTTCATGCTACATGGAGAATGAGAGCTTGTGTTTTATTAAGCAGTGGTATAAAGCCAATTAGCAAGCAGAGTGACAGGCAGCAGCAATAACCTCAATGATGCTAACTACACTCTTGCTACATGCTACAGAGAGACACGTCTCTCGTATGCTTCATTCCACTTCATCTTCACAGGACATGACAAGTATTATTATTGCTCTCTCTTTACAAATGAGGTAAAGAGGTCGACCCACGATTGCTAAGTATTAAATCAAGACTGGAAGGCAGATGCTTGCAAGTCTGGAGACCTGTGCAAGCTGCCAGGAGCACAGCCAGGGCTGCCTCATACCTTAGAGATTCAAGAAGTTGCCAAGAGTTGGAATCCCAGCCCCTGCCTCAGTTGGCAGTTTGAAAGATTTTACAAGTACTGCAGAAGGAACTCTATAAAAGATTTGTGTGTCTCCATGCTCACAAGTGGGTAATTTGGTCTCTTTTCACAACGCAGGTTTGGTTTTGTTTTTTAATTTGAAATAACACCATCTAGTTGGTGAAGCCTGCAGGGAGAACTCTTTTATTACTTTTTCTAAATATAATGTGAAAAAGCTGCTGACCCAGAGCTCTGCAGCAGGCACAAGCTGTGCTAGGTCTTTTATGGAATAGGCTAGGTGGTCATCTGGGATTGCAGAAAGGGGGCCCCTTCTGCATAGGCTTCCTAGAGAAGCTTAAGCCCTCAGCTCACCCTCTTCCTGATAACAACCATTGTGTCAGAGGAATAAGAGACATTGTTCCGTGACCTGTGTTTGAACTCTGTGACTCTGATTGTAAAGGAGAGCATCTGAGTTCACATTCAAGGCCTTTCTGAAAGCATTCTCCCCACCAGCACCAGTTCAGCACACCACTTTCAGGGATTCCTGTGTGCTTTCTCAAATGTTGCTGTCCTTCCACATTGTTTGCTGGGGAAGTGGGAAATCAGTTTCTTTTTTGCACACACCCCTAGCATCTAGCAGTAAAAGGCATGTGGTTGATTCTCAGTAGTTGACAGTATGTATTTGAATCTCAAATCTTACTCCTTAAATAGGAATGATAATATATGTATAGCCTTTAAGCAATGCTGTAAGAATATGAGATTATGTATATAAAGCATTCATCACATAGCTTGGCAAATTGTAGGCTATTAATTAATGGTGTCTATGATAATGTGCCTCAGAAATAAATAGTTGCAAATAGAACTCTACTTGTTTTCCTTCAGGGAGTGAGATAGTGTGTCCTGGAACTCTGGAGAGGTCAGTCATCTGTGTCATCATTGACCTTGCTTATCGATCTTAATCTACTTGCTGATGAGCCCTTCTGCAGATGCTGCCCTTGAAGGTGTAATTAAAATTCAAAGAAAGTCAAACAGATCCAGTGGAGGCTAAAGAAGTGAGGGCTGGGGACCAGGCAGGAACAAGTTGGAAAAATGAGAGGCTTGCTTATTATGAGTTCCCGCAATCAGAAGAAAGAGGTAAAACATTTTCACTCTTGGGCTATTTGTTCTTCTCCTGCCCACATCACAAAGTTGGGGGCGAGCAGTCACTCCCTATATAAGGGGCCTTGAAAGATGCTTTGAGACAAACATGCTTGGGTCTGACACATGAGTGTATATAGAGAAGGCCTGCTCCCAGAGACAGCTTCTCAGTGAACTCAAACCCTGGCTTTCCTCGTGTATGCCTGGATTACTACCAAGTGCTATTATTAGTTACTTTCCTTGCTGTGGTATATCAAAATGCTTGACAGATGCAAGGCAGAAAGGATGTGTATTAGCTCATGGTTTCAAGGGGTTCATTGCTGATTCTGGGCCCGGTGAAGGAGAATATCACAGTGGTGGAAGCAGAGGAAGAAAACTCGAAGGCCACCAGAGACCCAGTCCCTTTATCTTAGTGCCACCTCCTCAGGAACTCCTGAGTAGCACCACCATCTGAAGGCCAAGCATTCAGACACACAGCCTAAATGTTTAAGTTGTTACACCCCAATACCCATTTTATAATGACTCTTCGCCCTCTGCTTGCTGGGTAGGGTCATGCTTGTCCCTCAGATTTTAACTCAAGTATCCTTTGCCTCACAAACTCTCTTCCTGTCTTCTCTCTTAGTACTAACACCTTTCTCTATCAAGTTTCCATCTCTCCACAAATGGGATAGCATGTTTTCAGGTGGTCAATTCACTCTCTCCTTTACCTCACTCCATCTCAGCTCATGTAATTTGAGTAGACTTGATCCTGCATCATTGCCAAAGGCATAAATCATCAGAACTAGTCAGACCAACTTTATGGTGATGTGAGATTTGCTCATACGTGGGAAGGTAATACAAAAATCCAAGATGGTAGGTTACAAGCTGTGAACTGAAATATTGGCTCACATGCAGCTGATTAGATGAGTCACAATAAACTGTGCTCCCACACAATAAACTTCAAGGGGATCAGAGATAGATGAAATAGGTTCTAGGTCCTTCCAGGTCACTCAGATCTGTTAGCACCCATGTAACCAACCCTGTGAGTTTGAGGCCACATTCTTAACTAAGACCTATATTTTTCTTCATTTAGCATTACTGTATTTGTCTGTTGGTGTAAATTTAGGCTCTGTCACTTGCAGAGGGAGTGCTCAACCAACAGCCTTTACAAGAGAAGTTAAAAGCCTTTCTAGGGGTCACTAGACCAACACACATCGCAGGGAATCCTTGGCCATACCTGAATCTGAATTCCAGAATCTGTGCCTCTGAACAGGAGTGGGGGCAGGTCTAGGCTCCTGTTCTCAGGCCTACTGCAGAGGCAGAACCTGGAGGCACACCACGAGAGTCTGTCTTCTCCCTGACTCTGTAGAACATGGTTACACTCCTAACAGCTGTAACAGAATTGCATACCAGGAAGCTCTCTTTTTTACACAGAGGACACTGCTTGTTGAGCTTTCAGTAAAGTGCAAATTAAATTTATTCCAAATAAAAAATCACATCTGCACTTATCCTGCCATTGTCACTGTCCTCTCAACTGGATAGTATGACGTCCACTCACAGTGTTTGCATTGTGACTGGATTCTAAATGAGCCAAAATTACTACAAACAGGAGGGCAGGCCTTCAAGTGGGGCTCAGTAGCAAATCGCTGTCTGTGATGCAAAAGGCCCTGGCTTCTGCTCCAGCCATGGAAGAAGTAAAACTTAAACAAAAGAAGCCCCAAACTAAGAGGGTGGTGTAAAGTAAATGGGTATGTATAAGGAGAGACTTGAGAATTCAGAGGTGTTTTATCCACATGTGTCAGGACATAAAGGGGTGCACTGAAACCAATTACCAGATATTACTAGATTAGCATTTGACTGTTCTGGGTCTCCTGCCTCACCCTGCTTAAAGTCTTACTTGCTGTAAGCAGTGTGTTATCCTATTCTGCCGCCTGGTGGCTATTTGGGGTATATTCTCGTCCATTTTCACGAGTTAACTGGTGTGCAATCCCCCAACATGACACACACAGGTACAGGCACATGCATGTGTGTGATCATGCCAATCACCGCCCCCACTTTTCCCCCTTAAGCTGGCAGTGTAGCGTTCCAAACATAAAGTTCTCTGGGCTTTTCTGCATGTTCTTAAGAGTGTGGCTTCATAGAACTATGTGTGGGTGTGTTTATGGTGGTCTGCCTAGCTGAGATGCTAGAACTGAGATAAACAGTAGGCACCATCACCAAACTGACTTTGTTATAAGCTTTGGTGATGGGAATTGAATCCAGAATCTCACATACACTAAGCAAAATATACCCTGGCCCTCATTGAAAGGTTCAGGCATTACACTGGCCTGCCCTGTTACCTGGAAGGATGCACTCAGGCAGCATTCTGGCCAACCCAGAGTTCTGTAAGAACCATGTAGGTGCAAAGGACCCCTTTAAAGGACTGACCCCTGAACCCAGTCACAAAAAGAGAAATATGATATGTACTCTCTCATTTATGGATTTTAGACATAGATCTGGGGAGTGCCAGCCTACAATCTTACTGCCAGAGAGTTTGAGAAACAAAACCTTCATTCAATGGTTGATGGAAGCAGAGGCAGACTCCTACAGCTAAACACTGAGCTGAACTCAAGGAACCCAGTGACAGAGAGGGAGGACTGATGAGCAAAGGGGTTAAGACTAGGCTGGTTTAACCCCCAGAAACAGCTGACCTAACAAGGGTAACCTCTCAAATCCCAGACTGATGGCTGGGAATCCAGCATGGGACTGATCAAGACCCCCTGAATGTGGGCATCAGTGAGGAGGCCAAGATAATCTATTGAGCCTTGGATAGTAGATCAGTATTTATCCCTCGAATACAAATGGACTTTGGGTGCCCATCCCACAATGAGAAATGCACTCTCATCCTGGACTCTTGGGAGAGGGTCTAGGCCCTGCCCTGGATGAAATGACAGACTATGGACACCCCATGGGGGGCTTCACCCTCCCTGGGAAATGAGGGGGTATTGGGAGGGTTGGTGGGAGGGTGTGAGAGGAGGGGAGGGAAAGGGAAAAGGACCTGGGATTGACATGTGAAGCAACCTTGTTTCTAATTAAAATTTAAAAATTAAAAAAAGGACTGACCCCTGCATGCTTACGCTCTCTTTTACTCTTGTCTTACTCTCATCATCTCATCCTTACTCTCCTCTCTCTCTCTTAGTCCCGTCTTTCTATCTCATCCTCTCTCATCTTTTCTCTGTCTGTCTCCTCCCTTTTTGGTCTCACTATAATAACCTATGGTTAATATGTTCTCCATGGCTTGTGCTCCATCCATCATGCTGTTCCTTATTCCATATTTAACAACACTCATCCTGAGGTATCTTTCACTATTCCCTACCTGTCTTAGACTAGACTCCAAGCTTTAGGTCAAGGTGGACAGGTGAATGGGTGAGGGCATAACCTTCTCTCAGGTCAATTCTACCTTGTAACTTGAGGTGACACTCAATGAACTCCTCATTGTCCTTTGTGGCTACTGTACGGAAATCCCTCAGTCAAGGCAATGGGAGTCCAGATTTGTTCCTCACTCTTATCTCTTGAGTGCCACATAGTGCACTAAGGTCATCAGTATTGCCCAGCAGCAGTGATGGGTATGTGTCACCTCTGTGTGGAAAAAAGCTGCCTTCTCTCTGAGGTGAAAGAACAAGACTGGAGAGTGACAAGAGATCAGCAAGACCTGGCCAGGGCCTCCTGCTTCATTCCTAGATAAGTGCTCAGTCGAAGTCGGGAAGGCTAGATTTGAGTGTATGTTATGATAAAGTACATGGTGAATCTTGGCAGATTCCATGGCAGGCAGGAGTGACTGGGGCAGAGAGACAAACACGCCAGGCAGACAGAGTTTAAGTGAGAAATTTTACTAGAAAGGGGAGGGAGGGAAGGAAAGAAAAGAGGCAAAGAGACAGAGAGGACAGAAGAGAAGAGGCAGACAGGAAAATTCCTCTCTGCCCCAAGGGAACAGCAGGAAAGAGGGACTGAAAGAGAGAAAAGGGAAAGAGAGAGGGACAGAGAGGAGTAGAGGCAGGCCAGCATGATGTCTGAATCTTTACACTGTACTGATAGGCACACTTCTGTTCTCCTACCTGTCTTTTCTGTGTTTCCATGTGTTGTGGAGCCTAGAGTCAGGATCTTCTGCACATTTCTATGACATGGCCCTAGGCTCCTTTGAGTTCGTGCAAGATGGTGAGAGAAAACTTGTATTCTAACAGTAGCAAAATGTGTCTGGGGTGGGGAAAACAACAAAACAGGAAGAAAGGAAGGGATAGCAAAAGGGAGAGAGGAAAGATGGCCAGAGGTTAAGAACACTCATTTCTCTTTCAGAGGATGCAGGTTCAGTTCCTAGCACCCACACGGCAGGCCCCAACCTTTGGTAACTTGAGTTTCAAGAGATTTTATTACCTTTTCTAGCCTCCTTGGGTGCTATGCACACATGGTACATATACATATAAAAAGACAAAAATTCATACACATAAACTAAATAAATATCTTTAAAATATGTATCTGGACATCATGGAAATCCCATGCCATTTGAAACAAAGCTCCACTGGAGAAGCGGTGGTTAGGGACAGGACTGCCACTCAGCAGCCATCTAAGCAAATGCATCCAAAAGAACTCTAATGAGGAAACTGTAACTAATGAAATTAAATTCAAGGAAGAAAGATGAGCCTTGCTAATGATTAATGTTCAGCTTAATAGATCAGTAGGATGTGCTGGGGAAGAGAAGCAACCCAGAGGGTTCTGGTCCAGAGCCCATGCAGAGGGAGAACAAAGGGAGAGACACTCCCACCCCCACTCCCCTAGCCTCATCCTGTCTCTGAGGAAACACAGTTATTAGCTGCTCTGAAATGTCAGTAGCTTCACTTCAAAGTAGCTGCTCCCCTGAAGACAACTTCTAATGGGAATGTTTGCTCTCCTGAATGAAACTGTATCTGTGGCTAGCACCTTTCTTGTACCTACTCTTTACCAAGGATTGGTCAGCCCCACTCAACATCTGCAAAGGACATGCTAAGGTTCCTACCTACGCTTACAAGGAACTCAGACACCCATGGAGGTACTGACAAGCCTGTGGACAAAGAGGAACAGTCTTGGTGGTCAGGCAGAAGAGAGGGTAGAACACAGAAGGTTCTCAGCAGCAGTTACCTTCAGCTCAAAGGAAAATGGGGCCATATGGTCATGCTGCAGGGACCAGCTCAGAGCACTGAAGTGAGGCTGGGTGCAGGACATATCTGTTCTTCATTTGTCAAACACTCATGCCAATTAGGAAAGGGTCACTGAGACATAGCCTACCTCCTCCTCCATCCCTTTCATGGAGCAGCAGATATGCACCAGGGCCTGGATCTGCTGAGGACATTAGGCTGCAGATCCCATGCTTCAAAACAGGACTGAACCGGTCTAGGAAGAGGACAGCTGTGTAGAGCACTGGGAGCAGGCAGGCACAGTGGCTTGGCAGTGGAGAGGGGGCTTTACCCCTAGGGACAGGCATCTATGTGACAGCCAAATAATCCCCCCATTTTTTACTTTGTCCCATTTATCTCTGCAGTCTTTAAAATAATGTAATCCCTAGGACTCCATGGCTTCCCCCAAATCCTATTGACCTGTGAGTTGGATAAGAATTGATCTCATTTGTGTCTGAATGAATGAATGTTGTCTGTGCAAGCAGCTGACTTCAGGGCCAGGCTGGAATCCAGCCTCATAAAAGCAAAGGGCTGTGCCTTGTGGTTTCAGCTTGGCACAAAAGCTATCTAGCCAGCCTCTCTCATAGACTGCAAGGGCTCTGGGGGTTGGGCAGAGCAGATGCCACAAGTCTGCCTCAGTATTTGTTGTCCAAGCACCTCATGGCCTTGCTGGAGTGTGTCCGTTCAGCCTTTTCCCCCATGACTAAATATTTGGTCATGGCAGCTAGAGAGAATTCCATCTGTGGACAGCTCTATTTTTAAGGTTCAAGGTTTTGTTTGCTCTTTCCCATGGGAGAGCCACTCTATTAGGTCTGAGCATCTCTCACTGACAGCCACCCTTGCATAACATTAAGCAGATGCTAGACTCTTCCTTCAAGGCAGGAAATGCTATGAAAAAGGACCCCAGTGAGGCTGTGCTCCTTAAGGTGTAGGCTGCTTCTGTATTCCTGAGGTCTGTTCACCAAGTCATGGTAGTGAGTGTGTGTGAGTGAGTGTGTGTGTGTGTGTGTGTGTATGTGTGTGTACTAGTCTCACTTCACACCCAACACATACCTCCTCTTCTACTCATTCACTCAGCTTTCCCTTTTCTTTTCCTTCATTCTTTCCTTCCTTCCCTCCCTCTCTCCCTCCCTCCCTTCCTCCCTTCCTTTCTGAGACAGGGTCTCACTATGTGTGAGGTTGTGCCTGGTCACCTTCCAATCCTCTATTTCCCCCTCTTAATGCACCCTCTCACATCTATCTGCCAGAAATGGTCAACCTATTTCAAGGTCCATTTTTTTTTCTGTTTTCAAAGCTCAGGGATATGCTCTGGTCTGCAGCTCAGCCCTAGCACTCCTACAAACTGGTCTTTGGAAAACTTTAACACAGACCCTCCACAGAGCATGGTGGAGACACTGTGGCTGGGTCCTACCTGAGACAGCTGTGCTTGCTGCCCAGCCTCATGGAGGTGTTGTTCTTCAGCATGCCTTCAGGATTTAAGGCATTCACAGTGAAGGAGGGCTGAAGTTCCTTGAATTTGCATGAGAAAGACTGTTTGTTTGGGACTTTACCTATGACCTTTGTCCCCTTTGTCCTTATAGGGTAGAGTGGGGTGGGATGCATGGCTGAAGACAAATCTATTAGGTGCTTCTTGGACAATATCATCTTTACCATGCTCCTAGCAGGCCCTTTCAACTTGTAGGGACCCAGCCTAATTTGACGCTTAGCACTCTATTTCTAGGTGTCCTAGGAGCCCCATAGGTTAGGACTGACACCAAGATGTCTTGGATGGCATGGATACTAATGCATTGATCTTGTGCTCCTGATGCCATCCTTGAACACAGGGCTTTCTTGCTGCTGTGTGGTGATTTTCTTCCAATTGAATCTTTTCCACTGGAGGGAGCAAGGACTCTGATCAAACTTATAAGACTCCTGAAGCTTAACAGGCCAGGGAGCTCAGAAACTTGCAGACGCACAACCAATAAACAAATGCTGGCTTTCCTGTGGATGGAGCTGCCTGTAAGTTGTGCAGAGAGCTTGAGGAAGCACACCTCAGATTAGTGCAGATGTCTTTGTATCACCAGGATTCTGTCAGCAACTCCTCACCCATTCTTTTATATGTAGCCCCAGTAAACTCATTGGTTCATCAAGAAAGAGTCATTTCTTTGGTCTACCATCAGTAGCCTATCTGGAGTGATTAGATGTTTGTTCATGTCTCCCAGGGAAAGTCACATAAAGTGTGCAAAGGCTAAAAGGCAAAGCAGAGAGTAAAGTGAAGCGACCCCCGAGTCTTTCTCTGCTAGGTCCACACAAGCATCACAAAGAACCTGAAAATACACAGAATAGGACACTCTGGGAATATGATAAGAATTGGTGGCAGACTTCGTAAGAGGTCCCATTGAAATATAAACTTGAAAATTAACAATTACAACACTAAAAGAACATGGTTTTGCAGAGCTCTTGAAGAGATGAAAGAATGGGATGTTGGCTAAGTGAGAGAACAATGCATCCACGGGAAAAGTCTGGAGCACTAGCCCAGAATATCTCTGCTATGGAGGGTCCCATGGGCTGAAGGTTGAGCAGAAAATAGGAAGGACAAATAAGGCCCATGCATATGGAAAGTTTTACTGTCTTAAACAGACTTGTATGCGCTGGGCGGTAGTAGCACATGCCTCTAATCCGAGCATTTGGAAGGCAGAGGCAGTCAAATCTCTGTAAGTTTGAGACCAGCCTGATCTACCAGAGCTAGTTCTAGGACAGTTTCCAAAGACACAGAGAAACCGGTCTTTAAAAAAAAGAAAAAGAAAAAGAGAAAAAAGGGCCTGTATGCACCTGGCGGTGGTGGCACATACCTTTAATCCAGCATTTGGGAGGCAGGGGCATGAAGATCTCTGTAAGTTTGAAGCCAGCCTGGTCTACTGAGTGAGTTCCAGGATAGTAAGAGGAACACAGAGAAACCCTAACTTGAAAAATTAAAAAAAGAAAGACCAGTATGCTACTGGACAGTAAATGATCAGTTTCTCTAATTCACCTCCACAGAAGTCTTTTCATTTTTATTTTGTTTTGAGATAGGGTTTCACAAAGTATCCCAAGCTGACCTTGAACTCAAAATCCTCATGCTCTCACTCTCAAATAAAATAAACGCAGGTCCATGACATTATACTTAGCTCACAGAAAGCATTTAACTATGACCAAGGAAATCCTTCTCCATAGAGGCAGCCAAGAAGGCTGTCTCTGAGCTGGGCGGTGGTGGTGCATGCCTTTAGTCCCAGCACTCAGGAAGCAGAGGCAGGTGGATCTCTGTGAGTTCGAGGCCAGGCTGGACCAACAGCCTCCAAAACAATACAGAGAAACCCTGTCTCCTAAAAAACAAAAAACAAAAACAAAAAACAAACAAACAAAAAACAGGCTGTCTCTGATGCCTTTTTATTACAGACTTAGTCATTGGTTTTTGACATCCATGTTAATGTGCATACATGAGTTTAAAAAGATTCTGACTTCCTGGATTAAACTGTAGCATGTTGAACCTGAAGAGATGGCTCAGTGGTTAAAGCCCTGGGTGTTCCAGGGAATTGATGCCTTTTTCTGACCTCCTTGGTACTGGATGTATGTGGTGTGTAGACATGTATGTAGGCAAAACATCCATACACATAAAATCTAAAACTGAAATCTGACTTATCTCATCTTTGAAGATCCCAAACACAGACTTTTGACCTAACCTGGGTCTAAATCAATCAAAGTAATTCTAACAATAAGCAGATAAGACAGGCTATAACTTAAAATTCATCATGCAGATATAGTCAGGAACTGCAATTTGTTGAAGTCAGACTTAATGCCATTACAAAGGAGGGAAGAAAGGAAGGAGGTAGGGAGAGAGAGAGGGAGGGGTGAAGGAAGGAAGGAAGGAAGGAGGGAGGGAGGAAGGGAGGGAAGGAGGGAGGGGTTAAGGAGGGAATGAAGAAGGGAGAGGGAGGGGTCACGGAGGGAAAGAAGGAGGGAAGGAAGGAAGGAAGGAAGGAAGGAAGGAAGGAAGGAAGCCAAATGCATTGGTGCACATTTGTGATCCAGCCTTCCAGCATTTTGAGACTGAAGCAGAAGGATCATAAATTGGAGGTCACCCAGACTACATAGTAAGACCTTGCCTTATAAACAAACAATTAAATGAACAAATACATCTTAAATAAATTATGAAGTAAATAAATAAAGTCTTTACACTGGGCTCTGTCCCTCCTGCCCACACTCACTTAGCCCAGTAGTTAGACTCATCCACATGTTCCATTGATTCTTAAAGGCATTTAGCTATAACAGTGTTGAAAAGAAGGAAGAAATGTCATATTGTTCAGTCTGCATTGCTCAAATTCATAATTGAATATGTAGGGATACATATTAAATTCCATTTATATATAGGTCCCTACAATGCTAATTCCATGACCAACACTTGACAGAGAAGGGGAACTGAGGCCTTGCCATCCTAAGGCAATCTGAGTAGACATGGCCATCGGGTTCCTATTTTGATGCCCCTGCCTCTTTAAGGAGCTATGAGGGACTCTACAGCAGGGATGCAGGGAGAGAGGCTGCTTCAGAGGAGGTGGAGATCTATTTGCACAAAGTACCTTTAAGGAAAGGTCAGTAGAGCACAGTGTAAACTCCAGGGAATTCTGTGTTCAAATTGATTCAACAGCATGAGTCAAGAGGAGGGAGCCGGAAGCTAGTGGCTGAATTGTGGATAGAAATTACATGGCTTCTGAAAATAAGTTGTGTTGCTGTAATGGGTCTTGGCTATGGATGAAACTGATTGAATTTTCCCTTTGGCCATTCATGGATCTTATCCTGGTAGGAAGAGTCTTAGCTCACAGGACCCCAGTCTCCCTCATTATAATGCACAAAGGGGCCCAACTCACACAAACCCAGCTTCCTTTAAGTCACTGCTGGCTGAGTAACTGCTTTTATTTCTGGTCTGAGTCAGGGAGTGGGAAGGATCAGCAAGTATCATGGAGTAGTGAGAAAAGTCCTGTGGAAGGAAATGTGTCTGTGTCTTACTGGGTTAGCATGACGTCTTGAGATCTGTGTGTACAGTGGCAGCGGCTCTTGCATCACTGTGCCTTCTGGTGATACCTACATTTTGGAATCTGTATCCATTTCTCTGTGAACTGCAAACTGAACTAACTGGGATCAGATTCTATCTGGAGTCCAGAGTAAGAGTTGGACTTGATAGAAGTAGCATTGTGAGACATGAGAGACATATACCAACATTATAATTAAACTGAGAGCCAGCTCTGGGCACTGGGAATATGAGACCACTGTGAACATCTGCATGAAACTCTGGTAACAGAGGCCTTCAGGCTCAGCAAATGGAACATTTGAAGTTACCTACCCATGCCCCTGGTGAACTCTGTGAACAGCAGAAGGCCTGGTGTCCTGCTGCCCAAGGAATCAGGAGAACCAAACCTTTGTTCTCTGTCCCTTGCTGTCTCACATCCCTGGTGACAAGAATTAGGTTGGTGTCTGGTCCAAGAGGACTCTGCAGGATATAAACCAAGAGTCAGCTAATAATTTTGCCAGGAAGCAAAAGATGCTTAACCTAGCCTCCTGGAAACTATGAATATTGGGAGTGTGACTCAATCATACAATTACCTAGAATCCCCCAGGGAGTGACTATGGGGTATGCCCTTAGCATTCCTGAGCCTAAGGTTCTATATTAGTTACTTTTTTGTTTCTGTGATAGATCAACAAAAGCAACTTAAAGAATAAAGTTTATTTGGGTTTAAATAGAGTCCAACTTGGTGGAGAATACACGGCAATAGGCAGGAAAGGCATCGTGGCAGGAGTGTGAAGTTGGCTGATCTCATTTCATCTGCTCACAGGAAGCAGAGAGATAAGAGAAAGTGGGACCAGGTCAGAAAGCCCACCCCTTAGTAACATACTTCCTTCAGGAAGGCTCCACCTGCCCCCTAAATGTTCCATAATCTTGCCAAACACCAAACTGGGGATCAAGTGTTTGAAAACTCAATCCTGTGGGGACACATTCAAACCACCACAGTTTCCCTCCCCAGCCCTGTAAGAAAGCACTGACACCCACGACAGCACCTTTCTCCCTTGGCACTGACTGGGCGCTGATTTGTGTGGCGGGTCTGGACAAGCATGCCTGTATTCCCTAGGGGGACATCGAATCAAAGGTAGACAAGGGTAAACACCAGTGCTGGGATCCCACTCACTGCTTGCTGTTTGAGGTTCCTCCAGTCTCAACTAAATACTCTCACCTGGTAAACAACTCTCCTCACAAATCAAATACTATTCAAATGAATTTTCCCAGCAGAGCACATGGACATCAATCCTAAGTAAGTACTTCATTTTTAAAATAGCCCCTAGTAATATTTGCTAAGATAAAGGTGGGATGAGCATGTGGAATGAGTTCTGCTGTGACATCAGGCAGGGCGCTTAGGACTTTCTATGGCTTCTCGTCAGTCTGGGCTTGGTTCAAAACTCCATGGAACCTTGGCCTTGTACAGAGGGAAGAGACTGAGAGGCTATGTTCCTCCATATGAGAGGGGCGCAGCGAGTGCAGTGCAGCCTCACTGTGTGTGGGGCTGGTGCACAAAAGGCAGGGTGTGTAAGACTGTACAGAATAATGGCAGCAGTGTTTACATTACAGGGGTTCTATGTGAAACTCTAGAGCCTTAGAAAGACCCATTTTTCCAGCCAGCCATGGTGGTGCATGCTTGAAATCCTAGCACTTTGGAGGTATGATTGGGATCCAGCTTGGACTATAAAGTGAGCTCCAGACCTTACTCTCTCACGTATTTGGGGGCATACGGTATTGCTGTTATTGTTTGAATATGCAATGTCCCACACAAGCTCACAGGTTGAGGACTTGTTTTTACCTGATGGCCTCTTGGGGGGAGACTGGTTCTTGAGAGGTATCTTCATGAATGGATTAATGTGCTGATGAGTCATAATTTGGAGACACTACTGGGAGACAGTGAGGACCAGACATAGATGAGAGGACACAGTCTTCCAGCTGTTCTTTACCCTTTCCTGCTGTTGCTCTAGTCTACCTCCTGTTGGGCATGAAGTGAGGAATCTCTCCCATGTGTTCCCACTGGTCTGATGTTCTGTTTCAACATGGGCCAGAAACATGGAACCAAGTAACCATTTAGACACTTTGAAAACCATGAGCCAAATACATCTCTTATCCTTTACTTTTGCTTCCTTCAAATATTTTAGTCTCAGGCACACCAAAGTAGCAGATACATATGGCCACAGAAGAAGAAAAAAGGCAAAGAAGTGTGTTAGGGCACATAAACAGAGATTCTGGTACTTTGTTTAGGTGCAGACAACTTTGCAAAGACTTAACTAATATTTTTGGTGATACTGAGGGTGGTATCCAGGGTCTTAGGAATGTTATTTAATTGCTTCACTGTTAAGCCACACGTCCAGCTCCTTACTGGGACATTCTAGGCAGGGGTTCTACCTCTGAGTTACATACTAGGCCCTCTTTGGGGAATTCTAGGCAAGTCCTCTACCACTGGACTGCACCTCAGTCCTTTACTAGCAAATTTTAGACATTTCTAAGAAAGTGCTATGCCACGTTGCCAACTCCTGAGTCAGTACAATTTAAAAAGGGGAATGTTCTAGAAATGTCTGGGCAGTCCTATTCATGCTTCTCTGTGGAGAAAGTCAATTCCAATGAGATGTGAAGAGCCTGGCTGTGACAATCCGCATCAACAGTTGATGTACTGCCAGATGGCACACATGCAAAGAAGTATGTGGAGACATCTGTGGAATTTGGTTCTTTAGATTCGTGCTCTGGAGACAAGCATGCTGGGTGGGACCACTATGTACCACTGGGCTAGTGTAGGGTTGTCTGAGAGCAGACAGAGTGCATGGTTTCCATGATGCATTACAACTTGGGCAGTTACCAGTGTTGTTCCTCTGCAAGGAGGGACCTCACTGTGGAACTCCCAGCTACGTGGTTCTGTCTTTAACAACTGTGATCTCTGAAGAATGAGCTATCATAGCTCATCTAAAGTGCTTACAACCAACACAGTCTTGATATCTGTAAGAAAAAAAAATAAGCGATGGGTATTAAATGGTACCTATTTGAGGAAATAATAATAAATATTTTTGGCATTGGAAGGCTGGTGATTGCCTAAATGTCCATGACTGAGACTTTGTCAGTCTGTCTATCATGAAAGCAGTTTATGACTTGCAAGTGAAAATGTCCTGCAGGCAGAAGCCTGGTACATGAGGTCTCTGTCCAGAAATAGGGACTTGAGTTGATTTATTCCCATCAATTTGAGGATTGTAAAGGAAAATCATCCTGTATATATAGATGGGTCCAATGCTGGGAGAAATCACTCGATGTAGGCTGTAAAGGAAACGAGTAATGGAGGAAGGGTATCTTTTATCAGAAAATCTGCTTGACGGAGCTGCAGTTAAATTAGATCCCAGGGATTAAAAATAAAAACTTGAAATTTTCCTGTTATTTGCTAAAGATGACCACTGGGATGCTTTCTCTCCAGAAGAGGGCTAGAGTGATATGGAACTCCAGGACATGATCTACAGGATTTAGGGCTGAGACAATTCATCAGACTGATTTCTGAAGGTGGTTGAAGGCTGACTATCCTTCTGTTGTAAACATCCTGCCCCCCCACACACACAAAGAACCGATGTGAATAAGAAAGGGACACCTACATGGAGAATCTCCCTTCCAAACCTCAGACCTTGAGACTAGAAACCTCTTTAATATGACCACCACCACTGCTGAGTGGACCCTGTTGTCTTTTGGAAAGAGCTGTTGATTCATAAAGTGGAGGTAGACACCACTCACAGGGCCTGCTTCTCATCAGAGAGTGGGAAGAGAGTTGCCAGTGCACTATGGCCTAAGGGGTCTTGATGCTCTCAGGGAATGCTCATGTGCAAGAGCTCCTTAGCTTGCAGGCTTTGGAGTTGGCTGGGACAGCAGACACCAGGTTAAAGGCACTCGACTTTTTCCCCACAGGAAATCTGGAAAGCACAGAAATAAAAGAGGAGGAAAAATTAGCACAGAGACTACAGCATTGTCCCACTCTCCTATCAGCCCAGCATTTGTTAAGCTTCTGTATGATAGTTTCAGAATGATACAGATTGAACATTTTACAATCTGATCACAATTATAAATTTCTACATTTTAATTTATTCATTTGGCATTGTGGTAGGTACAGGTTCCTCTCTAATTGGGTATTTTTAGAGAAGGGCATTTAAAATTAGTGCCATAAGGACTCCCTGCCCCACCCCCATGTATATTGAAACACTCTATTTCTGGACATATTATAGTATTGATTTTTACTATTGTGAAAACTCATTGATAAAAGTATGCATACATGTATATTCTTTGATTATTTCCTTAAAATACCTCATGGAAGCTTCCAATGTTACTTGATTTTTTATTCAAAGGCAGAGATTGGCTTTGTCTTCGTCTTCTACTCCTTCTGCTGCCTCCAATAAGCAAAGCTGATGTTCTCAGCTGATGGTGCCTGCTCTTTCTGTTGTTGGAGGGAGAACATCAAATTAACAATTATCTGTTATTTTTTTAAACCCTTACTATGTGTGGAACAGTGAACTAACCATTTTCTCTTATGTGACTTTACATACCCTATAAGAAGAACACTGTTTTTCTCTAGATAATGATTTTTGCTAACTTTTTCTTCCATAATTTTTCTTGTTATTGAAGCCAAGTTATATGTACTCACCCTGCTGCCTTGGCCATGGCCATGACTTGCTTGGCTGTATGTCTGTTTGTGCCATTTCTCCTTCTGATACCATTCTCTCTCAGGAAGAAAGCACACCACAATTAGCCACTGGTCCAAGAATCACGACCTGTAGGGCATACCTATACTGAAATCTGAAATTTTATCTGGAGCCAAGGCAGCCATGCTGTAGCTCACTTGCATATCCACAGTGAGTTATAAATACTTGTTATTGTAAGACACTGAGTTTTACAGGATGCATGTCATACAGTATAACCATAATTTCATCTGTTGGAAAAGGAATATGAAATTCAGAAAGACTAAAAATTCTTTCTAAGGCTATATAGAAGAAATGGAAGAGCCATAACTCCTTAGTCTGCCTCTCTTCACTTTGAAGACAGCACACAAAGTAGTCATTACTTAAAATCAGTGAAGGTGCAAGGAATTATACCTTCACTTTCTATATACTGGTTGGAGACTGGGAATTTGGGCACAGAAAGTCCATTTTGAGTAGTTGGGATGGTTTGGATAAGAATAGCATTTATAGTCTCATGTATTTGAATACTTGGCCCATCGTTGATCGGATTATTTGAGAAGGATTAGAAGACATTGCCTTGTTGGAGGAAGTGTGTCATGTGGAAAGAGCTTTGAGGTTTCAAAAGACTTTTACAACTCCCAGTCCTCTGTCTCTCTCTTCCTCCTATTTGCTGATCAAGATGTGAGATCTCAGCTTGCCTTGGCTCCAGCATCTCACACTCTAACTAGTTGTGGGAGATTTGTTTGCACTGACACTCTGAGACTGACAATAAAGTTTAACCTTGAATGAGAGGGTGAAGTCAGCATTCAGCTATCCAGAATTAATGACAGAGTTTTTGGTGGACCCAAATTAGGATAGAGAGACAGGATAATTAAAAAGGAAGGACTTAGAAAGATTCCATCTGGGAATCATGAAGAGGCAGGATCAGTTGATCATTTCTCATGTTTTTACCCCAGTATCTGACTCCTGAGTTTTATTTACTAATAGAATAATTAAAGTAATAACTTCACTAGCCCTCTGAAACTGTAAGCCTCTTAAATGTTTTCTTTAGTAAGCTCCCTTGGTCCTGGTGTTTATCACAGCAATACAACAGTAACTAAAGCAGTTGTTGCCTGTTATCACAGTTATAAGCAAGGTCAGGCAGAGTGTGGGGAAAGAAGTCTGTGCTGAGCCAACATGAGCTACTTATCATGAGGACAGACTTACCTAAAATCTGAGAAAATAGACATCAAGCTTTGACATGCCACACATACTCATAATTCATGTTTGTGGGCATGAGCTGGGGAGTCTCCTCTGCTCAGTCACCCACAGCACTCTGACTAAAGTAAGCGACAGGACCTCTTTGTCTCAACTCTTTCATCTAGAAAATGAGATGACAAGAATACTCTCCTCATACAAATGATGCTGTAGTTAGTTGAAATAATGTCCATGAATGCATAGAAGACTATTTAGTGAACAGTAATCACTTGATACATATTAAATCATTCCCAGTTTTATTTTCTACCCTTCAGGGTCCATTTGTGACTCTGGTGTGATACATGGCTACATATTTTACTTTGTCTGCTAAACTACTTAACAAAATAACAAACCTATGGCTAAGGTATCAGGGTCTCTGGAAACTAAGCTATGACTGTTTCAATGTTTGTTACTAATATAGTTAGACATAGCTATCAGTAGTTGGTACAATGGGGACCTGACTCTCCTGGTTGCATCTATATTGCTGTGATTATCATCAAAATCAGCTTGGGGAGAAAACGGTTTATTCAGCTTACATTTCCAGGTTCATCACTGAGGGAAGTCAGGGCAGGATCCTGGAAACAGGAGATGATGCAAAGGCCATGGAGGAATGCTGCTTACTGGCTTGCTCCCTGTGATTTGCTCAGTCTGATTTCACATACCAACCAGGAAAACTTGCCCAGGGGTGGCACTACCCAGTGAGGTGGACCATCCACATTAATCATTAATCAAGAAAATGTCTTATGGGAAATTTGAATGAGGTATTTTCTTAATTGACGTTCCTCTTCCCAGACAATTTTATCTTTTATCAAGATGAAAAAACAAAAACCTAAGCAGAACGGGGACTTCGGAAAATCACAATATATTTGAAGTCACATTAACCCCACCTTCAGTTTTAACTATATCGAAACTATATGATTATCAGAGTGTAATGTTGATATTTGTTAGAAATTGTGACCTAAACTAATGTGCTCATTCTCTCTCTCTCTCTCTCTCTCTCTCTCTCTCTCTCTCTCTCTCTCTCTCTCATCAGAGTCTTACTGTGTGGTCTACATAGGCCTCACACTTGTGATCTTCCTGCCTCAGCCTCATGAGTACTAAGATTATAGGCAAACACTGCCAAATCTAGCTGCTCTAAAATTCTTTCTTTTAAAAAGGTTTACTTTATTAATTTGTGTGTGTGTGTGTGTGTGTGTGTGTGTGTGTGTGTGTGTGTGTGTGCCTGCCATGTATATGCAGATACCGTTGAAGGTCAGAAAATAGGGAGACCTTATCAGATTCCTTGTAACTGGAACTATAAACAGCTGAGCTGTAAGCAATCCAGCATGGGTGCTGAGAAGCAAATTTGGACCCTCTAGAAGGTACAAGAACTCTTAACCACCTACGTATTTCCCTGCCCTGCACTTTCTAAGACTCCCTTGGCTTGGATACACATATGACAATATATCCCATGTTGCTGGAGTTTCCTTTTTCTGCCTGGTCCTGATGCCGTTTCTGTCCCAAATAAGCACACAAAGACATACATTAATTATTAAACTGTTGGCTATGGATAATTATTGGCTAGCTCTGTCTTAATTATTAACCTATTTCTATAAACCTGTGTATTTCCATGTTGTCTTGGCTTACCGGAAGATATCCACACCTGTTACTCCTTTGGCAGCTACATGGCATCTCTCTAGAGCCTCTCTGCCTCTCTCCCCAGCATTCTCCTGGTCTTCTAGCTCCACATATCTTCTTGCTTCTACTGGCTATTGGATAAACAGTGTTTTATTCATCAACCAATAAGAGAAACATATATAGAGAAGAGCATTTCCCATCAATCTCAATTGTAAGTTTTTGATATGGAAGAATTGTCATGTAATATATTTTGATACTAAAACCATATGCAAAAGTGAAGAGAAGAAGAGTGGTCACAGGAGCCTGAGAAAGAGGGGATAAAAGGACCTTGCGTAACAGGTACCAAAGTAAAAAAAGAAGAAAGCAGCTGTGCCATTCTACAGAACAGTAAGGCAAACAGAACACACCATTGACTATGCATTTTGTGGAAAACTGCCAGGGAGGAATTTGGGGTTTTCCAACATCAAGAAATGGTGACTGTTTAAGGAAAAGAAATGTTAATTACTCTGATGTGGTCATTGCTTGCTGTATCCAGGTGTAGGATATCAAACTGTACCCAACAAATATGTGTAATGATTATGTCAACTGAAAATGCAAGCTGATTATGAGTACTGCACATCTGCAATTCCACCACCTAGAAGTCTGAGGCAGGGAACTAGCAAGTTCAAGACCGTCCTGGGATGTATAGATAAACTCCGTATCAGAATAAATACAATGAAAAACTCAGTTATTGAAAAAATGATGAAAAATTTAAAAAGAAAAAGTATGTCAACGTGGAGATTAATGGTGATGTGGATTTATTGCCAAGAATGGACTGCCAGATTCCACCAGCAATCAACTTGGTATTCAGGAGAAAACTAGTTCACAACTAGTCTTAGTAACTCTGGAAGCCTGCTGGAGGCCAGCATTTTCTACTTGGAAATGGAGTTGAGGCATTGGCAAGCTTGACTGACTTGGAACAGTTTCTCATAGCTCACTGTGAGTTGGTTGTGGTTGAGAGGATAATACCACTTTTTGCTAACATGCATTTGGCAGGCACCCTTTACCCCATCCACTGCTGTGTGCTGGAATTCAAGCAGGACACACTCCACAGGCCAACTGTGGATGAATTTCTAGTGTTACAAGAGGCTTGTGTTCAATGCTTGACTCTCAGCTAGTAATAACATTTCAAAATGTTCCGGAAGCTGAGAAGGTAGAGCCTAGCTAGAGAAAGCAAGTCACTGGGGGAGGGGAATGCCTTGAGTGTCATACCTGGTTATCAGTGCTTGTCTGTTATCTATCAACTGTAAGGAGAATGGCCTTAGTCACATGTTTCTGTGCTGTGATATTTACCTAACCATGGGCCAAGAATCAGTGGTGATCATGGAATGAACTTTCCAAAACCACAAACCAAAAAAAATCTGCCCTCCGCAATACGCTGAAGTAGGGTCACGGATGATTCTTTACAGATTAATCCTGAGTAAAGGACTCAGGAAATAGATGTTCAAAGAATGGTACAGTTATGCTGTAAAGCAGCTCTCAATGACTGTGGATGGTGTGGCTTGTTCTGGAATGGAAGAAATCCATCATGGTTGGGGGCTAGACCAAGAAACTGGTCAAGGAATATTCTGGATCATGTGGTACATAAATTTTTCTTAAGGAAATATTGAGTGCTCACAGGCTCCTTTCACTATGATGACTGACTGACCTTAGGCTAAACATTTGCTAGATGAAGAAAGACTCAGGTAGAATATTACCACAGAAATATGAGATCATATTAAAGAAGAAACCATGGTAATGCCTTTAATTTGCATGGTATGCTGTTATATTTATACTATCCATACTTTATTCAAGGGGCTTCTCAAAATTTGTACTTTCCTATGTATTCCACTTTTACCCAAAGCTGCTGGATGATGCTACACTCAATGGGCAGGAAATATGAAAAAAAGTGGTGGTATGGAGATGCCATATTAAAATTATGCATGAATATATCTTATGGAATCCTGAAAATATGCTATCATACAATCCTGAGGAGAATGGGAGAATGGGCAGGGGTGAGAATAAGCTGGGTGCAAGGGAGGGGTTGAAGAGCATGGGAAAGGAGGAAATGGGGAAACAAGAAGGTTGACTTGGGGTAAGAATAGAGGAAAGCAGGGTGAGAGATACCATAATAGTGGAAGCCACTGTAGGTCTGAGGAGAGATAAAGCACCAGTAGGATTTCTGGAGATATACAAGGATGACACCAACTGGCAATCTAACCAACATTGGAGAGGTTACCATAAATGCCCTTCCCTTCAACTTTACTTTTTATTTGATTTTGTGTTTTCTATTTTAGTGTGCATCCTGAAAAGGAGAACAGACACAAAATTGGGAAAAGGAAAGCATCTGGGAGAATTTTGAAGAATAAAACCAATTATAATACATTGAATGAAAACAATAAAGCACAAAATATAAATTTAAAAGTTTTCGTTAGTAAACAGAATTTTATAAAATACCCATTTGATAAGTCTTGAAGTTGTGAAGCGGCTCACATTTGTTGAATTTGGCTTCTTTCTGTGTTTTCCATCATATGTAAGGATTGACATTTATTTTGGCATATTTCCTTGTGAGTGACTTAGCAATGCTTATTTGTGAACTTCTGCCATTAACCCTGACACTTTTTGAGTTTGTCAAGTCACTAAGATCTCCCATTGTTGAACATTCCCATAAAATTAGATGATCCTTCTGTGCACTGTACAAAGCCACTAATTCACCTGGTGAACCTAAATGGTGCTTGTGAATAAAAGATTTTTTCCTTCAAAAAAAATCTGCCCTCCACTAGGCTGTTTCTTTCAGGTAATTCATCCCAATAACACAAAATCTGACTAACACAGCCTTAGAAATCAAGAACCCAGTACCTGCTTTAAGAGTAAACAAAAATCTCCCATTTGGTTACTTTGGCTTCTGTAACTTACTGTATTGACTCAAAATATCATTTACTTTACTCTTTTACTGACACTAATATGCATGCTGTGCTAGGTGATTCTGAGAAAAATAAATAAATATAATTATAGTATCTCTGAGATGAAGGGACCTCAGACAGTGGTCACCACAAACTGTTCAAAATACACTCACTCAACCTTTGCACATTTCTCATGAGACAAGCTTTCAATACACTGATGAAGTTAATTCTCTGGATTGGCAGGCATATGTGTTTAGAAGATCTTTATTGTAACACGTGGGATGTTATACACTGTTATATTAACTTAGAGGAAGATGGCTTAGGCCTTGTTGATAACGTCCTCTATGCCTCTCCCAGTTCATTCTCATCAGAGTCCTCCCTGAGATCAAATGTACTCATGTGGAATCTTCATTATAGATGAAGGATTCACACAGGGAGCTACATACATCTGGCTAAGGTACAGACAATAAGAGATGGAAGAAATCATAGCCTTAAATGGAGCATGAATTCTGCACCCCTTCCTTCCAAAGCTCAGGGATCACTGTAGGTGAGGGCTGGAAAGACTATAAGAGGAGGAAAAGGTTCCAAGTGATGCTGAGAAGAAGGTATATTCTTTTTTATTTGGATGGAATGGTCTATAGATGTCTGTTAATCCCAAATGGGTCATAACTTCTATTAGCCCCTTTGCTTCTTAAGTTTCTGTCTAGTGGTGAGAGTGAGGTGTTGAAGTCTCCCACTATAAGTGAGTGGGGCTTTATATGTGATTTGAGTTTTAGTAATGTTTCTTTTACAAACATGGATGCCTTTGTATTTGGGGCATAGATATTGAGAACTGAAACTTCATCTTGGTGGATTTCTCCTGTGATGAGTATATAATGACCTCCTTCATTTCTTTTGATTGATTTTATTTTAAAGTCTAACATCTGTTCCACTACATTCATAGCAGCATTATTTGTAATAGCCAGAACTTGGTAGCAACCTAGATGCCCGTCAACTAAAGAGTGGATAGAGAAAATGTGGTACATTTACACAATGGAGTATTATTCAGCAGAAAAAAATGGAATCCTGAAATTTGCAGGCAAATGGATGACACTAGAAGAAATCATCCTGAGTGAGGTAACCCAGTCACAAAAAGAGAAACATGGTATGTACTCTCTTATATATGGGTTTTAGACATGGATCTGGGGAGTGCCAGCCTACAATCCCACAGCCAGAGAGTCTGGGAAATAGAACCTTCATTCAATGGTTGATGAAAAACTCCCACAGCTAAACACTGAACTGAACTCAAGGAACCCAGTGACAGAGAGGGAAGACTGATGAGTAAAGGGGTTAAGACTAGGCTGGTTTAACCCCCAGAAACAGTTGACCTAACAAGGGTTACCTCTCAAATCCCAGACTGATGGCTGGGAATCCAGCATGGGACTGATCAAGACCTCCTGAATATGGGTGTCAGTGAGGAGGCTTATGCAATCTATTGGGCCTTGGGTAGTAAATCAGTATTTATCCCTGGCACACAAATGGACTTTGGGTGCCCATCCCACAATGAGAGATGCACTCTCACCCTGGACTCTTGGGGGAGGGTCTAGGCCCTGCCCTGGATGAAGTGACAGACTATGGACACCCCATGGAGGGCCTCACCCTCTCTGGGGAAATGATGTGGTATTGGGGGGAGGGTTGATGGGAGGGTGTGGGAGGAGGGGAGGGAAAGGGAGAGGGACCTGGGATTGACATGTGAAGCAACCTTGTCTCTAATTTAAATTTAAAAATAAAAAAATTAAAAAAGAGGAGGAAAAGGCAGTGTGTGATTGCAAATAAAGTGTCCCTTCTGGACCCAGCAGGGCAGCTTCACTTAGGAACTCACAGCTTTGTGATAGCAAGTATTAGACCTGTACAAACCTGAGTCAGACCAAATCCCAGCATGGAGCATGGAGTTGGACAAGGTCCTGTCCTCTATCTGAACAGTTATTGGTAATTGTTAGCTGCTGGGAATGAGAGAAGCAGTCTACTTGTTTGCAAACTATTCTCCAATGGAAGACCATGCATCCAAGAGTATATGAGCAGTATATGTGGGGATAGATAGAGAGGGAGAGAGGGGGAGAAGGGGAGGGAAAGAGAGAAAGAGAGGAAGTGAGAGAGAGAACAGTTGGGTGAGTGGGGAAGAGTTGAGAAAGAGTCCATGAATATGATGTACAAAATTTTCTAAGAATTAATAAAATATATTTTGAAAAACAGCTGAATGTATTTATATGAAAGATTTAAGAACCTTTCCTAATGTGTATTGATGTTATATGAGAAGAAGAGAGGAGGATGTGGAAGAGTGTGAAGGCCACAATGCAAATCTTTCTAATGTGGAGCAAGAAGCCTTCACCCTGAACAGTATCTCCTCATGCAGATTGGCGTCACTATTCAGAGTAACACTGGTCTTTGATTGTAACAATCTCTAGAGTCCCTTCCATGAGGAATTTGATCAAAGCCTAGAAGGCAATGTATCTTTAGTGCCTGACATTAAATGGTCAGGAAAAAAGTGATGAACATTCAAATATAATTTGATCTTTAGCTTTAACTCTTATAAATTACTCCATGTCAGTTGCCAGGAAAGGTCACAAGCCAAAATATGTGCCCAAGTTAAATAAATGCATGCTTTGGCTTGACAGCAGCCCAATCATCCTGAGTGTCCCTCCCACATTTATAATCATCTAACATGTGGCAGCTTAGAAAATGGATTATCAAGCTCACGATGCTTTACATAAATATATGTCTCAGGTCAGGTCACTCCAGTTTAAGTATCTTCATGTTAGGCACACTCTGCCTTTGACATCATAGAGACAAGCACACTGGAACTGAGATTAGACTATTGGGGTGACATGAGATGACTGTACCTTGGTTTTCAAGAAAAGTCACAGGTATTCTGGAGTTTTAATTTAATTTAAAAAGTTTACCTCTTGCTCATACATCATGAAAACTCACTTCTCTACCAAACTTATGTTAAATAAGTAAACTTGCGCTTTCCTTTTTTTTTTAAAACAGTTCTTTGAGAATTTTGTGTAATGAGTTTTGACCCAACTCCCCAGAGATCCAGCCCCCACACCCTACCTACCCAATTTTGTGTCCTTTTTTTTAAATTTTGCACAATAAGAACAATTTGTGCTGCCCATGTATTCATGGATGTATGGTCTTCCACCACATGTGGTTAATGCACCTGGGACTACACTCTTAACAAAAACTGACTCACTGTCTCCCAGCAACAACCAATGACCAACAGCAGTGGGACTTCATGCCCACCTCCCCTTTTTATGCTGGGAGCTGTTCTGGCTTGAGCTTGTAGAGGGTTTGCATGTGCTGTCACAACTGCTGTGAGGTCATACATGCTGCTTTCCTGTTGTGACCACAGGG
This sequence comes from Mesocricetus auratus, assembly GCF_017639785.1. Taxonomy (NCBI): domain Eukaryota; kingdom Metazoa; phylum Chordata; class Mammalia; order Rodentia; family Cricetidae; genus Mesocricetus; species Mesocricetus auratus. The sequence goes on along the minus strand of NW_024429233.1, from coordinate 3,568,114 downwards.
AATTATTTCCCCGTGACCATGCATTTCTGCTGACTCTTATAGTTTTTGTCATCCCTATTCTACAATGATCCCTGTGCCTTGGGCAGAAGTGTGCAATAAAGGTGTTTCATTTATGATTGAACAGCGTATAGTCCTTATTCTCTGTGCATGGGTGAGTTGTGGGTCTTCGTGTTCATTTAAGTAAGTCCGGGCATCTCACTCTTCATTTTTTACAGAACCTGTATTCATAACGATAATAATATTCCTTTATCTCATTCTTACACTCAAGTGGACAGTCACAGAGAAACAGGGCACAATCATTCCTCTTGCCTAAACTCCTGGTCCCTGAAACACATGATGACATCATGTTGCATCTGCCCCATCTTTGTGGAAAATGATGCCCTGAGAAGGCTTGTGATGGATTCAAGGGGTTGACAGAACACAGTATAGCTTTTCTCTGCTGGCTTCTGCAAATTTCAAGGAAGGCCAATCAATAAACTGTATCACAGCTGCTAAATAGTGGGCTGCACAAGGAAATGACTGAATAGGGGGCATGGCTGAGTCTTAAAAGTTTGCAAACACTGAGAGATTTCTGAACATGTTGTGCCCAAATATTAACTGAAAATTAAATGCATGATAGATTCAAGATTTTTCCTAGCAGCATTAGCCTGTGCTAGCTATGTAGCCTACTGTCACTGTAGCATTGGTCCTGAACACTCAACATACAATCCTTGCACTATGCATACAGTCATGGGGCAAAGCTAGTGAATTCTGCCTCAACCACTCAGGTCAGGCTTGGGACTACTTTATGTTCTGAATTGCGGTGTTTTTACTATGCAAAGTTTTCTGCTTTTATAGAAATGTAATAAGGTAAATTTTTTGTTTATGTGTGTGAATGTGTATGAGTGTTTTACCTTCATGCATGTCTGTACACCACACGCATACAGAACCAGTGGAAGCTAGAGGAGGGCATCAGTTTCCTGAGACTAGAATTACATATGGTTGTCATCCACCATGTGGTTGCTGGGAACTGAGCCTGGGTCCTCTACAAGAACACCAGATTCTTTTATTGGCTGAGTTCTCTCTCTGAAACACAAATAATTAAATTGTAGAAAAATAGAGTTCTAATCTTACATCTATTCCTCTGCATGTAAGGATAAAATTAGGGTATATTTTGATTGTGTTGTGTCATAATGCTCAACTAAAAGAAAGTTAGTGTCTGTGCTGCTGACTTGGTTTTTTGTTTTGTTTTTTTTTTTTGTTTGTTTGTTTGTTTGTTTTCTGAGACAGTGTTTCTCTGTATTGTTTTGGAGCCTGCCCTGGAATGCACTCAGTAGACCAGGTTTGGTTTTGAACTCACAGAGATCCACCTGCCTCTGCCTCCCGAGTGCTGGGATTAAAGGCATGTGTCACCACCACCCGGCAGGTTTTTTTTGTTAAATCATTGTATGAAGCTAAGATTAGGGCAGATTTCCAACAATTTCTAACATGACTCTGAAATGTATGTGTGTACATACATATGTGTGTGTGTTTGTGTGTGTGTATTTACATGTAGCAATAATCTCAAATCTGACAATTACACAACCAAAGCGCTGATCAGCTACGGAAGATGTTCCAGATTTTCTTCATCCTGTAGTATCAAATATTCAGCCAAGACTTAGCTCCTTATGCAAAGATGACCTAAGCACGCCTATCCCAGTAGTATACAAAAGAACCTTCATCTTTAATAACTGGTAAAATGATATGTATACCAAGGAGTTGTTTGGAAATACATTTTTATGACTCATTGTCAGTAAATGTTTGATTTGTATGCCTGCTTTATGTTTCTATATATCATGGTCATGTAAACAGTTCTCAGGTATAAAAGATTCATGGGTGGAAAGAGTTTGAACCTGGGGTTCATCCTTTGCTGCATCTTTGATCATGCCTTCTTCTGTATCTAACCCTTCAGGAGCTTGCACGCTGCACTTTAAATGCACTAGAGCGTCCTTGGTGACCTGAGACCCGTGCTTCTGCACCTTCTGTCCTTAAATGGTTCTCTCCAGGCACTGCCATGCTGCCTCCCTCTGAGCTTTAGAGCTTTTGTGTTTCATTCTCTCAAACTGGAAATGGCTTCTTCACTCTTTCTTTTTCTAGTTCTCGATCACCATTCAGGCTTCTGAATAATGGTTCTGCAGTCAGAAAGCCCTTTTGTAGCATCAATATATGAGACTCCATCTAAGTCAACCATGCACAAAGCAAGCTGGGAATCAGGAAGTTATTGCTTTTGCCCCCGTCTATGAAGAAGACAAAATGTTGGCATTTTGAGTAGTGTAAGTAGCCAGGTAAATATTTGAACTTGGTAAGACATTTTGTTATGCTTCTGGTGCTTTCTTCAAAACATTCAAGTATCTCTCTCTCTTTCAGTCTCTCTCTCTTTCAGTCTCTCTCTCTCTTTCTCTCTCTCTCTCTTTCGGGCATGTGAGTGTGTGTGTGTGTATGTGTGTGTGTGTGTGTGTGTGTGTGTGTGTGTGTGTGTGTGTGTGTGTGTTTGTTGAAGTCTGTGCTGTGTGTGGCAAGCACATGTGCACATTTGCATGTGCATCCGGCGACTGGAGGGACAACCTTAGGCATCAACCTCAGGAATGCTGTTCACATCTTGTAAGACACAGCTGGTTTCTCACTGGCCCAGAGTTAATCTAGACTGGCTGGCGAGTCAGTCCCAGGGATGCTTTTGTTTTAGCTTCTCCATAGCTGTGATTACAAGAGTGTGACCTGCCATTTCTATGGGAATTCTTGAAATGGAACTCAGGTCTGCTTTACCCCTTGAGCCATATTCCCTTCCTTAGCAGTCACATGTCATTATAGCCCCACCCCACCCCAACCACAGCCAGGGAAAAAGGCCTTTTGCTTCAAATGTTGACCACACTTTCTGATTCCATTGCTATTTTAAGTGCCTCTCTCCTGCTGAGCAGTCAAGTTCTTGTGGAGAGAGCCCTGCTTATTTTGCTCACTGAGTGTGAGTCATTCTTCCTTTTCAGAAGCTCTGGTCCACAAGGAGTAACTGAACTGAACATCTGAGCTCCCCTGGATGAGCATTTTGGCCTTGCTCATAGTTGCAGGCAGGGTGAGTAACTCAACAGTTGCTTTGTGCATTAATGACTGAGGAGACAGAATTGCTGACCCTACAGCATAGCACCCCACCTAGTGCTGTGATTTGAATGTGTCCCCTCTTCTCATCTCTTGGTGATTTAATGACCAATTCAACAGAGTTAGGAGACTGGAACTTGAAGATATGATTAAGTCAGGCATGGTGTCCAGACCTATAATCCCAACTCCCCAGAAAACTGAGACAGGAAGATCACAAGATCAATTTCAGCATGAGCAATTTAGTGAGACCCTATTTCAAAATAAAAAGTTAAAAAGGAGGTAGGTGACTGAATACTTGTCCAGAATTCATCAGTGAGATGCTAGGGATGTAGCTCAATGGAAGAGTTTCTGTCTAAGGGGTGTATCACTGGGGTCAAGCTTCTGTAACACACACACACACACTCACACACACACACACACACGCGCGCACGCGCGCGCTGTGATTAAGTCATGAGGACTATGCTGCCATAAAGCATTGGTAATTGTAATAGGGGTGCTAATGGTCATCTAGGGGATTGCCAACTTTGTGCCCTTGGACAGACAAAGAAGTAAGTGTCCAAGAAAGAAAGAAGACCCAGCTTTGGAAAAATCAGAAATGACAGCTTTATCCCTGAGGATGGAAGGGATCCTAAGTCTGAGAGTATACCAAGTGGACTCCTGGATTAGATATTTTACAGACTCTCTGGGTCCTCTCCATCATGCTTTTGGTTATGTCTAGATACCTTCACCCTGTGCCTTCCCCCCATTTCTCCTTGAAATATGTTCTGGGAACAAGAAGCCACCATCTCAGGTAACCCCTTTTACTTTCTTTTTTAAATCTACCTGTGTCCTGCTGACTCTCCTTCCCAACTCTCCAATGCAATAGGAGTACGTTAGTCCTCTCAGGAATGGGTTCGTGATAGGGATGACAGACAGCCCTTCCCCCATGGAATGATGCCACAAGGCAGCCTTTGCCAGAAGTGGGTCCTAAAGTTGGCATACTTACTTTCCAAAACAGTAATGAAATAGACCTCTGTCCTTCATGCATTATCCAATCTCTAGTGTCCCTCTCATAGGAGCAAAAAATGAATTGAGACACTATGTGCAATTACCTGAGAAACAGCTATTTTTCTGGGGCTCCAAGGTAACATCTAGTTGCTGAGTCTCCTTTCTGAGAATAACAGAGATTAGCAGAGCCATGAGAGACACTAAGCAGGAAGCCTAGGAGGTCTCATTCTGAAAGTCTTTGTTGTTCCCTTGTTTCTTTTTTTGAAAGCAATGCCTGACTTTTCTCCCTGGCCCACTAATGGATAGTGAGGCTGTTTTTCCACAATATGGGCCATGAAGAGACAAATAAGCCATATCCACTTGCTGACACTATGAGAAACCCTTCTGCAAAAGACATGCTGATGCTGGTATGTCGGGTCTGACACACACAGCCTAGAAACATATGCACTGGTGTATATATAGCCTGAGGATACACAGTCTGGGAGCACTTGCAATCAGGATATACATGGACTGGGAACACATGACCTGGAAACACGGCTCAGGTACACATGCAGGCAGGTTCACATGGCTTAGGGGCACGTGGCCTAGGAATACACAGTCTAGGTACACATAGTAGACATGCCACATACACACACAGCTTCAGACAATACCTAGAGTAGTGTATGAGTTGCGGCACACACAAGTACCCACTGACATGCTCCTGCAGTCTTCACAGTGGCCTTTGAGGTCCTCAGTTACAACCTCAGTTCTGTAGAGTAGGTCCCAATCCCAATTACCTAGTCATCATGAAGAAATTATGGAAAATGATACTCTGCTCCACCAAATGTAAGTCAGATTAAAAGAATCTCAGGTTGGGAACTAATTTAATTATTGAGTGTTAGTGGGCAGGTTGTGCATTGTATTGTGTTTGCTAAATAGAATGCAAATTCAATATTTTTTCTCTTTCTTTTCTTTCTTTTATTCTTTTCTCATATGTTACATCCCAACCACATTTTCCCCTCTCTACACTCTTCCCAGGCTCCACCTCCCCTCTCCCTACATCTACTCCTCCTCCACTTCCTTCAAAACTACAGCAGGCCTCCTAGGAATATCAATGGAGTGTGGCATAACAAGTAATACAATAAGACTAGGCACAAACCTGCATATCAAGACTGAACCATGCTAACCAGTAGGAGGAAAAGGGGCCCAAACACAGGCAAAGAGTCAGAGAAATCCCCCACTCCCACTGTTAGGAGTCTCACAAGAACACCAAGCTACATAACCATAACATATTTGCAGAGGACCTAGCTCACACCCATAAAAGTTCTGTGTTTGTCCCTTCAGTCCATGTGAACCCCTATGAGCCCTGCTTTGTTGATTCTTTGAGCTGCATTCTTGTGATGTCATCAACCCCTCTGGCTCCTACAATCCTTCCTCCCTGTTCTCTGTGGGGTGCCTCTGGGTAGGAGAAACACAGGGAGTCAAGATGTAACTTCCATAGGGTTAAGAAGCCCAGAAACTTTTCTCCGGTAAGAGAAATACTTAGATTGGCAGTTATGGGGTAAATTCTTAAGTCAAAGATAGCCAGTAGGAAACAAGCAAGGCCAACAGCTTCATAATTAATACAGCTTCTTGTGTGTTATTTGTGAACTACAATGCGGCAGAGCCCAGGCAACAGGCAGGGGAAAAACCAAAGCAGCAAAAAAGAAAAAGGCTTCTCTCTACAGTTTTGTATCTCTGCATCTGCTCCCATGAGTTGCTGAATGATGCCTCTCTGATGACAATTGGACGAGGCACCAATCTATGAGTATAGCAGAATACCCTTAGGAATTATTTCATTTCCTTTACTTTTTTTTTGCCAGTCACATTTGGTTCTACCCTGAGTCTCCAGTCTTTCCTGCCTTTAGTTCTTGGCCATCCAGTCAGTGTCAGTCACAGGCTCCCTCTCATGCTGGTGTTGTGGGTCTCAAGTTGGAGCAATCATTTGTTGACCTCTCCCACAAGTTCTGCACCATCATTATCCCAGCACATCTTGTAGGTGGGACAGATTGTAGGTCAAAGGTTTTGTGTCTGGGTTGATGCCCAAGTCCCATAGCTGGAAGCCTTGCCTAGTTATAGAAGATGTCCAGTTTGGGCTCTGTATCCCCCCATTGCTAAAAGACTTTGATAGGATCACTCTCATAGATTCCAGGGAGTTTCTACTGCACTAGGTTTCTACATCACTCCCCATCATCAATAAATGATCTAATTGGATGTCAGCATATAGAACAATTCAAATACCTTCATACCAATCACCCTGCACAAAACTCAAGTACAAATGGATCAACGGCCTTAACATAAAAAGAGACACAGTGAACCTAATAGAAGAGAAAGCTTTAGACACGTTGACACAAGAGACAACTTTCTAAACAGAACACCAATAGCACAGGCACTAAGATCAACAATTAATAAATGGGACTTCATGAAACTGACAAGCTTCTATATGGCAAAGGACACCATCAATAGGACAAAACAGCAGCCTACAGAATGGGAGAAAATTTTCACCAACTCCTCATCTAATAGAGGACTAATATCCGAAATACATAAAGAATTCAAGGAAGTAGACATCAAGAAACTAAATTATCCAATTAAAAATGGGGTACAGATCTAAACAGAGAACTCTTAATAGAGAAATCTCAAATGGCTGAAAAACAAAGAAATGTTCAACATTCTTAGCCATCCTGGAAATTCAAATGAAAACAACTTTGAGATTCCATCTTATGCCTGTCAGAATGGCTAAGATCAAAAACATAAGTGACAGCTCCTGTTGGGAAGGATATGGAGCCTTTAAACAGAGCTCTAGGAATGAAGCAGCAAGAGTTTCAAGAAAGCAACAAGGTCCTGCTGGACTTGATCCTTAACTTGTCAGACTCCTTTTCTGCATTAATTTCAGCTAAAACATTTCACTTAAAATTCAGTGTCCTAATGCATCTTTGCTTTGGTCTTTGTTGCTTAATCTGTAAGTTTTACTATCAGCAAGTTTTACTCTCTACTCCAGGCCTCTGAAACCATTGTGACACCTTTTCCCCAAGAATATTTCATGTACATATAAAACATATATGTATGAGCATCAGAGAAAGTAAGTACACAACCAAACATTTCCTGGTAATAAATGATAAAGGAATTTGTTGATTTATTTTTAATTAATTCATTTTTATTAAAATTTTTTGTCTTATGTGCTTGGGTGGTTTTGCCCACATGTACTTCTGTGTACATGTGAGAGGCCAGAAAAGGTCATCAGATCACTTGGAACTGGAATTATGGTGATTGTGAGCCCATATCCTCTGAAAAACTATCTAGTGCTCTTAACGGCTGAGCCATCTCGCCAGCTCCAGGAATTTATTTTCAAACACTCCTTTGGTGTGTGTCTAATTTTACTGCTTTTTAAAGATGAAACCAGATTTGCATACTAATGAGATGGATGTGTTGTCTTACTTTTTACAAGAAGCATTAAATTTGACTGAATCTTTGATGCTGCAGGGCAGAGATAGAACTTAGAGTGTCTTCCACAATCTTCAGAGTTGATATGTGATTTTGCTAATACCAAGAATGCTGTTCCACATAAATACATAGTTCAAAATGGCAGAAGTGGGTTTAGGGCCATTTCAAATATTATTGGAAATTCTGTCCTAATCACAGGCCAAATTTTATTTAATGACTATATTGGTCAGGGTTCACTAGAGCAATAGTTCTCAACCTTCCTAATGCTGAAACCCTGTATACACTTCTTTTTTTTCTTTTATTATTTTTTCTTTTTTTTTTAACCATATTTTGCTGTATCCAGATTTTAAGGGAAGAAATCATAGAACAATTTGCTTAGTTTTTCCAGCTAGGTTCCTGAGTTGTGTTCAAAACCAGGTTTATGCAACAGGTTAGTTTCTGATTCTTCATGTCGTCGTGACCCCCAGCCATAAAATTATTTTGCTGCTACCTCATAATTGTAACTTTACTATTGTTATGAATAGTAATATAAATATTTGATATGCAGGATGTCTGATATGTGATTCTCAAGTTGAGAACTCTGTGTGTGTGTTATATGGAGAGAGAGATAATAATAAAAAATCTTATAAGATGTGTTCTATGTAGTCCAATAATAGCCAATGTCTGCCTCACATCGGAAAGGCTGAAAATTCAATAGTTGTTCAGTCCACAAGGCTGAATGTCTCACAATCCCCATCTGGCACTGAAGGCTATAGGGCTTCTGGAAAGCTGCTGGTCTTCAGTCTATATTGGAACCCTGCAGAAGCATGTTCTAAGGTAAGTCTAGGAATGCCCCAGGATTAGGATAGATGGCCTCACCTGGAGAGCGAGAGCAAGCAGCAGAGAGCAGAGTTTCCCTTTTCCATGATCATTTATGTGGGTCACCACCAGAAGGTGTGGGCCGGATTTAAAGTGCATCTTCCTGCTTCAAATAATCTGATCAAGAAAACCCCTCCCAGGGTATCCAGCACTTGGGTTTTAACTAATTCCATATGCAGTCAAGTTGACAACCAAGATTAGCCACCATGATGACTTTTTGTTGGTTTTTTGTTTGTTTTGTTTTGGTGTGGTTTGGTTTGGTTTTGGTTTTTCCAGACAGGGTTTCACTGTATTGCTTTGGAGGCTGTCCTGGAACTTGCTCTGTAGACCAGACTGGCCTCGAACTCACAGAGATCCACCTGCCTCTGCCTCCTGAGTGCTGGGATTAAAGGCATGTGCCACCAACGAGGCCATAATGACTTTTTTCTGAGGAAAACATATATTGAGACATATGTTTTTATTTAAATTAGAAACATGAATGCTTCACATGTTAATCCCAGCTCCCTCTCCCACCCCTCATCCCTTGTCCCTTCACCAGCCTCAGCAGCTCCCCCAGTCCGCCACCCAATCCACACATCATTCCCCAGGGAGGGTGAGGCCCTCCTTGGGGGGGATCTCCAAAGTCTGTCATTTCATTGAGGGCAGGACCTAGGCCCTTCCCCCATGTGTCCAAGCTGAAAGAGCATCCCTCTATGAGGAATGGGCTCCCAAAGAACATTCATACACCGTGGTAAATACTGATCTACTTCCCAAGGCACCAGTGATTTCTGTGGTCTCCCCACTGACACTACTTTCATGCAGTCTGGCTCAGTCACCTGTTGGCCTCTCAGCCATCACAACGACTTTTTATAAAGCTCAAACCAGCAACTCAAACTGATTTTTGATCAAATATTCTAGCATAATACAATACAGATACACTGATTTGATCTGTGCTGAGGGATAATGGGTTTCTAAGCCTTCTAAGTCCTTTGTTGTACTATAATTAAAATGATGTTTCTACACAGCAGAAAATTTTGTATGTAGACTGAGAACACAATACATAGCATGTATGTAGAATCTGAGCCATTGTCTTTCTGGCAACATCACTAGTGTTGCCTTGTGTGGCGGCCCAAGTGAAAGTGTTCTGAGTTTAGAACCAAGGCTGCTGTGTAGTCAGGTGACACAAATGGGCAAGAAACACCAGAAAGATCTCATAGTTATAATGGCTATTTTTAATTAATTTTTGTCTTTGTACACTCAGAAGTATTGTTGCCAATTTGTTTACAACCTCTACATTCAGTTAGGTGACTCCATATGTGGCCAATAACACATGGTATGAGAATCTATGGTCTGTATTTGAGGTTGGAACTATTGCCAAGTGGTAGAGTCCCTGCCTAAAATACCTCAGTGAGGGGCTTAGGACATGGATCATGGGGAGAGACCCTGCAGAGAATCTACAGCAACAGTTCTTTGGGCATGCATTATTGGGAGAGACAGGACAGCATATTAGCTTAATCCAGATGTTCAAGATAAGATACAAATGCTACTTTTTAATTTAGTTTCTTACTGTGGGACCATAGGCAAATTATTTCACTACTCTGTGCCTTAGTTTCCTGATCTCAAACCTGGGACAATCTTAGTTCACATCTCCTATGATCATGGAGTGAATTAGATTAGGTAGCATGTATGAGGTACTCAGTGTATGGTCTACTACTCTTATGCTTATCTATACCTTGCTGTTAAAGAGAAATATAATATTATAGATAACCCCATCAAGACTGAACCACTAAGACCTTATAGCTAAGCTTAATTATTAATCCACAGATTAGAATTTAAAAGAATCCCTGATGAGCCTTTTACAGTAAGGAAATTGAGACATGGGGAGGGACTTCCCTACGTATACAGCAAGAGGGTGTCTAGCCATGAGAAAAAGATTTCCTTGCCTCCAACATGGAGCTCTTCCTGTTTCTTGTGTCTCATTATTGGTCAAATGGGCATAGATTCTCAACAAACCATACCCTCCTGGCAGAAGTCTGGACACTCACTCACTGCAAGTTTTCCCCCCAGGAGGGCCATGTGAGTGAGAGGCAGCTGAGAGGCAAGCTGCAGCTGCCTTGAGAAAGGAGAGGATTTTTCATAGGCACTTAAATCTGTAGTTGTCAAGGTTCCTGCCCGCATTCCCTGGAAGATGTGCTCTTGGTGTTTATGCAGCTTTGAGGCGATTATTTCACAAGAAAGAAAATCTCTTGATCACACTCTGTAATGTTCTCTAAGTGAACATTTGGTATTTAGTGGCTAAGTAAATTTACTTTTCCATAATGAACAAGGTAGATGATTGAAAAACATTTAATACACTGAGGTGTGGGTTCCTGCTATCTAAAGGATTACTTAACTCACAGCTTAAATGCTCATATTTTTTGAAAAGGCAAACAGATTTCCTTTTTTCTAGAGAGCTCAGGATTAATGGCTTTGTTCCCATTAAAATCTAACTAAATATGTAAAGACATGTTTGTGCTCTTGTGATCATTGAGACACGTAGAAATACATCTTTTCCCATGCTGAACACATCTGCAGCTTTACAACGAAGCCTGCTTTGCACGAAGACTTTTCTCTGATTGTGTGTGTGCCCACTGGCAAAGGTGAATAGACCTTAAAATCAATGTGTCATTGATCTCCCTCTCTCTCTCACACATGCACAAACTGGGCCACTACTATTGTATTCAATAGTTTTTAGTTGTGTGTACATAAATACATCTTAAACTGGGTGTGGTGGAACATGCCTTTAATTACAGTACCTAGGAGTCAGAAGCAGTCAGATTTCTGTGAGTTCAGGGTCAGCCAGCTAGGTCTAGGGCTACAAAGGGAGACCCTGTGTCAAAGACAAAAACAAAAACATCTTAACTCTGTACCAACAATGAGCAACAGAAAACAAACTAGAAAAACAGAAGTCTGTCACAAGAATGGGATGTGGCTAGCAGTCAGGAAGGGAAAGCAAGAGAACTATTTAGCCCCAGTTGTCAAAGTAAATGGGATGTCTGTGGAATTCCTTTGTAGTAACTACTTTTCCAGTCTTTGTGTTTCAGATTCAAGGGAAAGAAAATTTGAATAACTCCTCTAGAGGCAGAAACCAACACTGGATTGATCCTCGAAGGCCAGGGAAACAGTTGCACTACAGACATGGTCAAGGAAACTATTCCCAAAGGAAGGGAGATGATTCCAAGATAGGCAGAAACCCCTCAAACACATCCGCATATCCAAGACAATGATACAACAAAACCCATTCTCCTCTTTCAAGCTGCTTGCCTCCTGTAACAAACATCGCCAGTGGCTGGCCCACTCTCCTGCCCACAGCCCCTCTGAGTAATTCCCACTGATTTACTCTTGTAAAATATTTCAAATTCCTCCCCTCTCAGGTTGCAATTATACCCACTGCTTTCCATGTTACAGTCCATAATTTCTCATTAGAGTAAGCCTTGGCTGTTATTTTAGTTAGGGTTACTATTGCTGTGATGAAACACCATGACCAAAAAGCAAGTTGGAGAGTAAATGCTTGATTTGACTTATACTTCCATATGGCTTTTCATTGTCATTGAAGGAAATCAGAACAGGAATACCAACAGGGATAGGAAGCTTGACATAGAGGGGTGATGCTTACTGGCTTGCTCAGCTTTCTTTCCCCCCTCTTTTTTAAAATTTAAAGTAGAAAGAAGCTTCTTTTACATGTCAATCCCAGTTCCCTCTCCCTCCCTTCCTCCCCTGCCCCCCACTGACCCCCTATCCCATCCCCGTTTTGCTCCCCAGGGAGGGTGAGGCCTTCCATGTGGGTCTTCAAAGTCTGCCATATCACTTGGAGCAGGGCCTAGACCCTGCCCCATGTATCTAGGCTGAGAGAGTATCCCTTATGTGGAGTGGGCTCCCAAAGTCCATTCGTGTACTAGGGATAAATACTGATCCACTACCAGAGGCCCCATAGATTAACCAGACCTCCAAACTTGACATCCTCATTTAGTGTGTTTGGAATAGTCCAGTGCTTGCTGGTTTTCCAGCTATTCGTCTGGAGTCCGTGAGCAACCTCTTGTTCCTATCAGTTGTTTCTAGAACACAGGACTGTCTGCCCAGGGATGATACCACCCACCATGGGCTGGGCCCTCCTCCATTATTCACTAATTAAGAAAATAACTTGCAGCCAGATCTTATGGAGGCATTTTCTCAACCGAGGTTCTTTTCCTTCAGATAATTCTAGCTTATGTCAGGTTGACATAAAATTGACCAGCACAACTGTCCACAGAAGTAACCAGCTCATTAGCCAGCTCAAATATCCACAGAAGTAACCAGCTCATTGATCACATAATACTTCCTTTCACTTCCCCATTCCCTACCTGTGACAGTTTAGATATGAAGTGTCTAACCCAGTCTCACATGGTTCTGCTTTGTCCACATCTGACAGTTCTACTGAAGGGATTATACCACAAGGCCCCTAAACTTCATCTAGGTACAGATGGGGTCATACTCTGACTGCATTATGGGAAGATGGTAGAAACTTAAGAGGGGGGCTGGCTGAAGAATGTAGGTCACTTGAGTATGTCCCTGGAAGATGTCTTCTCTTCTGACTTCCTCTCTCTCCTCCTCCTGTCTACCATGAGATGAAATACTTGGCTTCACTGCATGCTCCATGATTCTCTGCTTCACCAAGTATGAACCCAAAAAGATACAGAGAAAAAAAACCATGGTCTGAGATAGCTAAAATGTGATGGAAATCCTGCAGGTTCACATTACAAGAAATCGACTTGCTACTGAATTCTTTCTTATTTCAGAACCTGCACCTGAGAGATCTCAGGCAATGAAACAGTCTCTTCCAAAGACAATGTCAATCAGTTTGACTGATGGGTATTATCCCCTAGTGGGCTTGACACCTGCTTCAGTAGCTGGTGGTCTAGCAACTCTCTGCTTTTCAGTTGCAGCATGGCTGGGGAAGCATGATCTGACTGAACCCAGGGATACTGATTTCAATTTCATTTGATTCTCTTGAGGGACAAAAATCGGAGGGGTGGATACATTGATGATTCTCAGAGAAAATGTGTTTCTTGATTAAAGACCCACAAGATGAACATGCATAATGATTTCCAGTTTCTTGTAGGCCAAATAGGTCACTGCTTTATATGCCCAAGAATAAGCAAAAAAAAAAAAAAAAAACACTTTTAAATGGCTCATTTTATCCAAACCCATCCCCCTCACTGGAACAATCTCTGTTTCTGTGTAAGTCAGACTTCTTACTGCAAACAGGCATGACTCTTGGCTTTTCTTTCATAAAAAGATGCTCCATTCTGAACACCAACAGACACAAGCGTAAAAGCAACCCTCAGAACATTCTTCCACTGTAACAAAAATGTATAGCTTCCTTGACTCTCAGAGATCTGAAGTCCATCCCAAAGCATTTCCAGAGGCAACTGCCTCAGTTTCCCACAAAGTACTGTTTACCTGCACATACCATTTAGATCCCTCACTTCTCAGACACAATACCAGTGCTTTCCATGTATGTCATGTCACCAATCGGATGAGCCCTTGCAGATCTCAGTAGTAACCTGTTCATGCACTCAACCTATTCCAGTATTCTCCTTCTTTGCTTTTCTCACTCCTCTCTCGGTGCTTTGTGGGTTCACTTTCCACTGTAATTTAGATTTTGACTGCCCCCAAAAGTTCACATATTGAAATCAAGGTCCCCATCTGGCTGTTGATATGATATAAGGACACCAGCTCCATCAACCCATTGATATCACAATTTAATGGTCATTCTGGAAGGTTCTGGAAAGTAGGAAGTGGGTGACTGTCTTAGGCCCCCTTTCTTCCTTATTCCCCCACCCCTTTTGATATTTCCTTGAGATACTAGTAGCACCCAAAGATGAATCAGAAGATCGGTTCTGGAATCATCTAAGATAACAGAGAACTGCCTTCAGCCTAAGCAGGAAGTTCCTTCAGAGTCTGGGATATGGCCATGGGATGGGGAATTTGATGTCACTACATATCTACATGGATGAAATTGATTTCCTATGTGGACTGGCTTCTGTAAGAAGTCTCTCTCTCTCCTCTCCTCTCTGCTCTCTCTCTTCTTCCCTCTTCTAGGATGTGTATGTCTCTGTTCATGCAGAACATTATTTTACAAGATAGAAAATATTTTCCCAGGCTGTTATAAATTATTATCGAACAATGGAGCCCTTTCTCTAGACATCATTCCCGAGCCACCTGGCCAAGCTCAGATAAATGGCCTATTGTGGAGGTGCACAGAACTGGATGAATCACGATGTTATCCTGGGAGTGTGGCAGCCTGGTACATGGATGATGGAAAGTCTGAAAATGTGACTCTATGATGAGCTCCTGGAGGGGACAGCTTTGCCATGATTAAAGCCCATCTTGTGGCCGAGTCGGGATAACTCTATAGGTATAGGTTCAGCTGCCCAGGTCTGGGTTTAGATGATAACAGTTCCCTCATTGCTTTTTTCCAAATAGCTAACTTTCACCAGGAATAAGCTATCCAACTTCCAGTTAGTGGAAATATAAGTGGTAATAAGTGGTACAACTTTTCTATTTTACTTTCAGTTTGTTAAGACTCAGCATGAGGCTGAAACACAAGGATCATGAGTTAGAACCAACCTGGGCAAGGCAGTAAGTTTAAGACAGACTGACATAACAGCTCAGTGGTACAGCCCTAGACTGCTAAGTGCAAGGCCTGGGGTTCCATCCCAAGCCTGAAAAACAAAATCAGAAAAAGATTACAGAATTTCCAACACTGACAACATAAGGGAGGAGATTTTTTTTTTTGGCTCATGAGTACAGACATTGTGTTCTATCTTGGCAAGGAGGGTGCGGCAGAGCAGAGCATCCCATTTGTTGTAGCTAAAAGGCAGAGAGAGCAAACATGTTTGTGCTTGCTGGCTTACTCCAGGAAGCTGAGAGAGGGCTTGCCTGTGCTCACTAGTTTCTTCCTTCCCAGCACAGGGAATGGTACCATCATACTCAGGGTAGGACTTCTTCCTTCAGCTAATACTCTTTGGAGAGGCCCTCACATCTTCTGTGGCATGTTTTGTCAATCTCCTAGATGTTTCTCAATTCAATCAGATTATCAGTCAAGATTAAATACCACAGTTGTCTTAAGGGTTGATATTCATCCATAATCATCTTTCTGGTGGTGTGGTGGTGGTGGTGGTGGTGGTTGTGGTGGTGGTGGTGGTGGTGGTAGTGGTGGTGTGTGTGTGTGTGTGTGTGTGTGTCTGTGTGATGAGAAACATTGCCTTTTGAGAATATGATGCCAAGAAAAATGTGTAGTAGACGATGGAGAAATTCATCACAAAATTTTAAGGAGTACAATACCCATCTTCTAGTCAAATGGGCTACTTGAAAACTTTCAAATGTAAAAAATGGAATTTTACACTCAAACCTGTATGTATTTTAGAGTGCTGTTGGCACTGCTGTGTTGTGTAACACTGTCCTCTGAGCATAACAGACATTACTATTTTTATCAGAGCAGCTGTGATTACCCACAGGCGCTCTTCAACAAGGTCAGGCCCGTTGATGATTCCCTCATGGAAAGGGAGTTCAGGAGAGTCATAAGATCTACACCTGAGATTCCAGACACCCCTGTCTGTATCCCTCTGGTAGCTGTATGTGATCCTACCTAGTTGCCTGTGATCTTGAGAGACCCCAACTCAACAATTTTAGACCCCTAGCAACTAGCCCAGCACAGAGTAACTTGTTCTTCTGCCCTCTCCTGACAAACCAATGACCTCAATATAAACTTAAAAGATAACACTCCCTGATCTAGGAACTAACTCACCATATTCCTGCTCAATGTTTAACTGTACAATGCACAAAGAATGCTTGCTTGAGATAACCTATAACCTTCCCATGAATGCATGAGCCATCAGTTAACTTCCCCATCCTTTATGGAGTTTACCTAACTTCCCCATCCTTTTTATGATGTTTGCCTAACTCCCCCATTCTTTATGGTTTTTCCCTTTTAAAAATCCCCGACTGCAACTACTGGGGGTCGAACTCCTCTGTTCGTGCGAAAGTTACGAAGCTCGGCCCCAGTGCACTGGTTCCCTGAATAAACCTTGTGTGCTTGCATCAAGAACAGTCTCTCTTGAATTATTGGGGCATTGGCTTATCCCAAGACTTGAGTGAAGGTCTCCCCATTTTGGGGGTCTTTCAGTCTCAGGGGCCTCTGGATTAGCTAGGAAGCTGAAGATTAGGTAAGGGAGGACTCCATATACACAGCTATGGAAAAGTTGCCATGCTGGAATGAGACATTTCAGGGGTACAGCTATTTGAGGTCATCCACAGTCCATAGTAGCATCTCTGTCACACTCCTGGAGAAATCCCAGTAAGCATGGTGGCACACAACTTCAATCCTAGCACTCAGGAAACAGAGACATACAGACCTCTTTGAGGCCAAGGCCAATCCAGTCTACATAGGAAGTTCTAGGAAATCAGGCTAAAACATAGTGAGACCCTGTATCAAAAAAAGTAATCCCAATAAATTTGTTACTTCACATTAAACTTAGATAAAATCTTTACATTGGTTTTTGATTAATGCCCCATCTGGGGTGAGTAGGTGTTTGCTCACATCACCCCAAGAAAAGTTGTTGGGTTCATTGTTTGTTACTGCAGTTGTTGTAAATTATGTGTACTTATCTTTAAAACTTGTTTATTTAATGTGATTGACAGTTTTATCTCTTGCACAGAGAACATTAAGAAGTATAGATTTTTAAAGCATTTTTTCCAGTGCTGGGCATGGAACCAAGGACTCCACAGTTCATAGATTTTTATATAAAAGAACATCAAAATCCATCTGTAATCCCACAACACTTCGAATGATATGATAATGTTCCTTCTCATTTCCTATGCATATATATTTATAGCTAATATTAATTTACTGGGTATACTTCACATCATCAGATACTATTTACAAAGTCATCTTTGAAGAAGGTGTCATAAAATTTTTCTTATTGTGTTTAGCTGTCCTGGTATTGTGTTTGCAGTCTCTCACTCACTTTCTACATTGCCACTGACACTCAAAGCCTTTGAAATGTTTCCTCTTGACCTCAGATGTACTCCTCGGCTTCTAGAATAACCCCCATGAAAATCACTTCCCCTTGAATTCTGGGATGCTAATTAGATTTTTCTTTTCTTTCTTCTGAAAGAAATGATGGTTAGTAATATTTTTCTCTTGCTTGTCAAAAAGTCCCCGGCTTATTTGATCTTCATAATATCTCAGTTGGTAAGGAATGACCTTCCGAATGCATGAGGTGGAGAAGTTCAAACATGAAGACCTTACTAGGATGTATCTCTCTATGTCCTGATCTTCCTCAGTCATCTTTCCTACTCTGAGGGCTGCACCCTTACTTTCTCTGTGTCTTTAGAAAGGTGATACTTTCACTGTGAGCTCAGTTCACCCCCTCTCCCACCATACAGGTGTTTTAGAAACTTTGTGCTACTCAGGCAAACAACCTGACTGACGCTTTGATTGTAGGTCAAAACCCTTTTCTATGTTCATGATATCAATTTTAATGAGAAGAATTCTGCATGCATTTATTCAGTTAGTGAAATAATATCTGCATAGGATGAAATGTTGGGCCTAAGAAAGGCTCAGATGCAAGGCCGAGTGTAAGCTCCTGAACCTGACTTGAGTTTGGTGACCTGTCTCTGACCTGTAAGCTCCACTTGTGGGTGACTCAGCCAGACCTGATGTAAGATTGCCTCCTGTCTAGCTACCTGCCAGACAGCTTGGTGGAATATTATTGGCCCTTACTCCTCATGTTACCTTACCATATCCTATGTTTCCCATCCCCTTCCTCAGCCCTATATAAGTTCTTGCATGTTGGAATAAATTGAGATCCTGCTTCGAAAGATTCCCAACTCAGTGTGTGTGCCCCTCCACCAGTAACTAGTAGGGGGGAGGGTTTGGGTTGTCGACACTCACCATCCTGCTCAGCTCCTGGAAGAGACCAGCTGGATCAGCCCTCCCCCACCCACCTGCCTGGAGGACCTGGCAATGAAATGTATTTTAGAAGGCCAAAATCAGACTCTACATCTCCCTCCTACCAAGTGACCAAGTGATGAAAATGGAACATGCCGGAGGCGTGGTTGTTTTTGTGTTCACAGATAAACACTGGAGGAACCAGGAGTGTTAAACATGCTTGGGCTTTATTGGATACCAGCTAAGGGCTTCCTAATGCATTTGTGCCAATATACATCCACTTTGTTCTGCATTCTCACTGATACTTGATAACTTCAATGTCTCTTAGAGTTCTTTTTTATCTTTTATTCAATTTGCTCGGGGACTCCTCTTAGGGTATTCGCCACCTGGCCCTGGGATTTTTGTTTAATAAGCCCTGGGTATTAAGTATACCATTAATCATTCATATAGATTATCATCCTTCTAATTATCATGGTTTTTATTTGGCTTAACAACTGGTAGGTCAGTTCTCCTCCCTATCCCTGTCCACTCTCAGTAAACCACCACATACATATGAGTGAGAATACTTGGCATTAGCCTGTTTAAAACTGGGGTACCTCACTCAATATACTTTTTTCAGCTCCCTCTTTTATCTGTAAATTTCATAATTTCATTTTTACATGAAATTTTATAGGTAAATATAGCTAAAGAAAAATCTCTCTCTCTCTCTCTCTCTCTCTCTCTCTCTCTCTCTCTCTCTCTCTTTCCCTTCCTCCCTCCCTCCCTCCCTCCCTCTCTCTTCACCTATTGGTGACTATCTGAACTGCTTCCCAGCTATGGTAAATAAAGTAACAATAAAAATGGGTGAGCAAGTACTCCTGTGTTAGAATGTGGTGTCCTTAAGGAACATGCCTTGAGTTGTATAACCAGGTCTCACAGTAGATCTATTTCTAGCTTTTGGAGGAAACTTCACACTGATCTCCACAATGGCTTCACCAGGTTGCACTCTTGTTAAGAGTGAATAAACACTCCTCTTTCTTCCCATCCTCATCAGCAGTTGTTGTCATTTGACTTTTGATAGCCAGCTTTTTATTTTTATTTTTACTTCATCTATTCTTTTAAGACAGGGTCACACTAAGTATCCCCTGGCTGGCCTGGAACTCACTATATAGTCAAGGCTTGCTTAAAACTCACAGAGATCTGCCTGGGATTAAAGATGTGAGCCACTATGCCCAGCTGTTGACTACTTTTAAGAATGTTTATTAGCTCTCTCTCTTTCTCTCTCATTCTCTCATTCTCTCTCTGTCATTATTTGTGAGAACTATGATCCATTTTTGGACTCAGCTTATATATATATTGTGTGTGTGTGTGTGTGTGTGTGTGTGTAAAACAGCAAAATAAGAGAGTAAACCAATTTGAAACAGAGTAAGTAGTGGGGCATTGACATTAAGTGATTGGAGAAAGGAATGGAAATTGAGTTGTGATATATGCATGTTTCAAATAGATTTTAAATATTAATTGTAGAGTACAGAGCTAAATAGAGAATTGTCAGAACATAAAATACAAATGGCTGAAACACATTGAGCTATTGAGGAAATGCAAATTACAATTTCTCTCTGATTTCATTTCACCCTGGTCAGAATGGCTAATATAAAAAGCAAACAAGAAAATTGACAAGTGCTGGCATTGATGTACAGAAAAGGGAACTCTATTTCAGAGCTTGAGGAAACACAAACTGGTGCAACTACTTTAAAAATCAGTATGAAGGCTCCTCAAAAAACCAACTTGAGATATATCATATCATCTGACCCAGCAGTACCACACCCATATATATCCAGAGGGAATCCATATCATAATCTAGAGACATCTGCTCATCTGTGTTCACTGTGATTATAATTGTAATAGCCAGGAAAAGGAAACACCCTAGATTTCCATCAACTGATAAATGAATAATGAAAATTGCTATATTCATACAGAGCAATGTTATTCAGATATTAATAAAAATGAAACCATGAAATTCACTACTGAACAGAAGGAGCTGGAAACTGTTATTTATAATGGGGTATCCCAGACCAAGGAAGATAAGCATAACAGGTTTTCTGTCACTGTGGAGGCTGGTGTTAAATTTTCAGATGTCTGCTTCAACCATGGTACCCATAGAGTTTGCAAAATTAATAAAATGCCATGGGAATGGCTATGGAGAGAGAATGCACAGATATAAAGGGAAGGATTGACCAAGGAGCGTTAAACTGGGATGGAGGAGTGGAGGTAGGGTATGTGAGGGAGTAGGGAAAGTAAATAAAACAAAAGACTTTTTGAAAAGGACATGGAAGTTTACTGCATTTTAATAAACTAACACACATTCACACCGAGAAAGTAATACAGAGGTGGGAGAGAGAGGGGGGTGGAGAGAGAGAAACAGAGACAGAGAGAGTTAAAATGGAGTTAGAAACAGAGCAACAATGTCCCTACTAGACACCAGAAGGTAACAAATAAAAGGTCTGTGCCATATATACCTTATTTCTTTTGGAGTACTTGTCAATTAGGTCCCAAAGGGCCCTCAAACATTACATTGTATTACTATTGCTCTTGGTGATTCTCAAGAACTTGGTGATAAAACCCTATTGATGAAGATACCTTATGCTTGAGTCATAGAGCATGGCAAAATCAAAGTGTTGATGAAGCAGATGCTTTATCCAGATTAACTTACTTCCTTTTTTATTAATTTTTTATTTATTTTACACACACACACCAACTGTAGTTTGCCCTCCTTCCTCTCCTCCTGTTCCCTCCCCCACCTTCCTTCTACACCCCAACATTCACTCCTCATCCATCTCGATTCAGATGGGGTAAGGCCTCCCATAGGAATCAACAAAGCATGGCTTACCAAACTGAGGCAGGAACAAGCTCCTCCCTGCTTCAAGGATGAACAAGGCATCCCACCATAGGGAACAGGTTCCAAAGAGTCCCCTAAGGCATCAGGGATAGGTCCTAGTCCTGCTGCTAGGGGCCCCACAGAAGATCAAGCTACACTACTGTCAACCACATACAGAGGACCGAGGATGGTCCCATGCAGGCTCCCTAGCTGCTATGACTCATTTTTGATGAAGCTTTTTTCCTGATGTTCAGTTTTTTAGTTGTTCAGGTAGTCTAGGAATTAATCCTCTATTGGACAAATATCTGGGCAGAAACCTTTTTCTATTCTGTGTTGCTTCTTCACCTGATTGACAGTTTTCTCCACTTGATTGATAGTTATATTTGCTGCCTGGAACCTTTTTTAGTTTGATGAGATCCCATGAGTTAGTTGGTAGTCTTATTTTCTGAGAGACCTATCCCTATATCTTGAAAAGTAATCCCTACCTTTGTCTCCAAGCAGTTTCAGATCTTATGCTGAAGCCCCTGGTTTAAACTTAATTTTTGTGTAAGGTGAGAGATACAGATCTAGTCTTACTCATCTACATGTAGCAAACCGACTGTTGAAGATGCTGTGTTTTCCACAATGTGTAGTACAGATATCTGTCAAAATGAGATGGTTAAGTTTTACTTTGTCCTTTAACCTTGATATTTTAATCTTCTATACACAGTCCATTCTGTTTATGTAGCTTTCTACCAAGTTTTTTTTATTTAACTACTGAAACTTTGACATCTGACTTCATTTCAGTTTGAATTTTCTTCGATTTTTCTCTTTAGTGATTTCTAGTTTCACATCCTGTTTTAGCATTATTGTTTCATTCAGTTGTTTGTATTTCTGTGTTTTTGAATTTATTGAACTCTTTGAACTTCTTTATAATTGTTCCCTTTGACTATGTCTAGCATTTCATATATAAGTTATTGTCTTAGTTAGGTTCCTATTGCTGTGATAAAACACCATGAGCAAAAACAGCTTATAGGGAAAAGGGTTTATTTCATCTTATACTTCCACATTACACTCCATCTCTAAGGGAACTGATGCAGAGGCCATACAGGGCTGCTACTTACTAACTCGCTCCATGTGACTTGTTCTGCCTGCTTTCTTACACAACCCAGGACCACTGCCCAGAGGTGGCATCACCCAGAGTGAGCTTGACTTTCCCATATCAATCATCAATTAAGAAAATGCCCCTATCAACTTACCTACAGGCCATTCTGGTGGGGACATTTTGTTAATTGTGGTTCCTTCTCCCAAAATGACTCTAGTTGGTGTCAAGCTAACATAAAATTAGCTGGCACAGTTGTTCCTGATAGGGAACATTGCTATGAGATTGGTGAATCTTGTGTGGGGAGGACATATTGTCTTGATATTTCATATTGCTTGTGTTCTTACAGGGAGTCTTGGGAGTCTGGAGTTGGGTTGTAGTTTGTATCTCTTTAAATAAGCTTTTTGGGTCACAACGCAGGCCACATTCAGTGGCTGAAAGATTCTGGTGGTGACAGAAGAGGTGCAGGATCAATTTCTGAAAGCTATGGGTTCTATGGGGTGATGGGTTGGTCTCTAGCAGGCAGTAGGTGACCTTTGGGGAGTCCTGAGTAGGGAAGGCCTAGAAGAAAGAAATGCAAGCTCTGAGCCTTAACGGGGGCACCGTGGAGACCCCACACCGGAAGCAGTCAGGGCTTTGGGAAGTCTTCAGTGAGAAGGGACCGGGATGAGATGAGGGATTCCAGACAAGCAGTAGGCAGGACTCTGGGGGAAAGGAAGTGAAGTGCCATTTACTGGTGGTCTCTGACCCCCCTGGAGTCTTCAGGATAACTCAGGAGTGGGCTATAGGACAACCCAGGATGGGGCTATGGGACAACCCAGGAGAGGGCTATGTATGGGTCAACCCAGGAGGGGGCTGGGGGGGGCTATGGGAGAACCAGGAGGGGACTGTGGAAGAACCAGGAGGGCTATGGGAGAACCAGGAGGGCTATGGGAGAACCAGGAGGGGACTGTGGAAGAACCAGGAGGGCTATGGGAGAACCAGAAGGGGACTGTGGGAGAACCAGAAGGGGACTGTGGGAGAACCAGGAGGGGACTGTGGGAGAACCAGAAGGGGACTGTGGGAGAACCAGGAGGGGACTGTGGGAGAACCAGGAGGGCTATGGGAGAACCAGGAAGGGCCTGGGAAGTGTTTTGTAGAGTCTGGTGTGGAAAGAGTCTAGGAGAATGAATTTTAGGCTTTTAAAATTTGTATTATATTATCCAAATCTCTTTCTCTATTGTCATCATTTTAGAGTAGAGAGGTATTCTGGGGAACTGTTTTGGGGGTGCACTCTCTCACATACACTTAGACAAAACCTCTAATAAGTATCCACTTGCCTCATTTAATAAAATAACAAATCAAGTCAGTGCTCTCCCTCTTTGAAAAAAATTTAAATCCCTTGGAAACAAATGCCCTTAAATGTCACCCATGGTGAGACACAGCTTCCTAAATATGTCCCCAAATGACCTATCAGCCTCTTGCTCAGGTTTCCCTTTCCCTCTCATACATCTGTGGCTCACAGGAGGCACTACCTGGGATGCTCTTTCTTGGTCTTCATCTGCCCCAGTGTTTCACACAATATTTTGTTATAATTATAACACCAGCCATATGCTTATTTACTTGAGATTCCAAAATAAGTTTTGAGTTATAATGGATTTAAAATGTTGAATACCTGGTTTCCTGAAATGCATAAAAATAAACACATTGCTATTAAAATATATCCTTACCATATCAGGTTAATATCTATATTGCCCTTGTCAGCAGACATGGCTCCAGTCATGAGCTGTCACTATCACCATCATCTGGCCAGTATCTTATAAGACTACTGTTCCCCCACATATAGTTATTCCAAGTACTATTTCAAGGACGCCTCACTTGCAACGGCCTTGTGTATCCCTGTCTCTTGTCCTATAACATGAGCCCTTTAGTCACTCACCATGCAGGATACTTCCACAAGGAAAGAAAGATAGAGGTTGTTGCCTCAGGGGAGTAAAATTTGGACCTTTGAAAGAAATAAGTCTATAGGTTAATTTTCCTTTTCTGTGATGGTTCAACTGGTCAACTTGACTGAATTGAGGAAGGTTTGGAGATCGGTAAGGGCTTCTTCTAGCTTACTGGATAATGTGAATAGAAAATTCTCTCAGAGCTAGAGTTGCACAGGTGTATTGTTGTATTGCTAGAGGCAGGACAGGACAGCAACAGCCTGACAGAGTCCTGTCACTCAGACCTTGTTTGACTACTCAAGGGAACCATTGTCTGTTTCCTGCTGAGCTGGCTGCCTGAGAAGTATCATAACAGGAAACGCCTTGCTGAATGCAGCCAGAGTCCTCTGTTATCCCACTGCATGGGCCAGAAGCATCTCTTCCGCTCCACAGATATCCCTGGGACACCAGGGCCTAACCATTGGGCCCAGCTTTCAAATAGCCAATGTGGTTATGTTATCCCTGAGGAAAGGAAACCCATCTGCTTGCCTCAACATCCCAATACCCTACTAGAGATCCAGAGTGACAGATAAGGTAAGTTGCCCCCATCTCTCAAGATGCCTTTAGTTGCTGGGCTGTGCAGGGACAAGCAGCTAGTTCATGATTTCTCTTCTTGCCTTCTGCAACAGTAATCTATATGGTCTCTGGCCCAGACACTGGCTTCCCCCACCTGAAAGTGGAAACCCCTTCTCAGGACTCTTCAATTCTAGCTGCTTCATCTCAGGATGGAGGGTGAGCATCAGAGATGTAGTCTCTACAGCCCAGGAACTGGGGACAACTCAGAGTTTAATGCACTAAATCTGAGAATCTGAGGTTTCTATAAGAAGCATAAGGGAATGGTTCATTCAAACATTTTTTCCAGAGCATGTAAGATGGCATATGGAGCTGAGATAGTGTTCTCACAATAAATAGGCAAGTTGTCGATGCCAATGCAGTTACCCAGATAACTAGATGGCTTCTCATGGCTCTACTAAAGTCATTTCTCAAGTTAAATAAATACCAGAAATTATTGACAAAGGCTGCAAAAAGCCCATGTGTGGGGACAAATGACTCAGGTACAGGTACTCTCTAGGCTCTCCCCAGGGCAGGCTTCATTAATAAATCCCAAACCTGGAGGCAGCCTTCTTGCATTCCTTTCCAGGCAGTCATAAACAGTCAATCAGGTTATGCCTGCTTTGTTGTCTGCTCAATTGGCAATGTTACTGAATTCATGGTCTTTTCCACATATGCTGCCTGCATGTATTCATATGAGTTCATTGCATATATGGATTGTACCCAACAGTCATTGACTTTCTTAAGATGATAAGGAGGCAAAGAGAATGAACACAAGACCAAAACCTACCAAGACAGCTTTATTTCTGTGACTACAAGAAGTTCTCCATTTATAGGACAAAGGTCCCTCCAGAAATGTTACAGCTACCCTTTAGAAAGTGAGTGTTTCTGATGGAGAATTAAGTGTCCAACAAAGAAGAGAAAGTAGGGGGAAGTCAGCCAGGAAATTATAGAGCCAAAGTATAAAATCTACATTACATATTACTTCCCATCATTTCCTCAGATCTGGAAGATCATGATGGAGAAGTGGAGAAAACGAACAGGTGCCTTTCTCCCTTATTCTTGGGAAAGTTGCAGAATTGTATTTGTACACAGTGGACTTGATGATATTTTGAGGTCAAGGCCAAATCTGCATTAAAACAGTGGCCATGAAGCTGACTATGAAGAACCCTATGAGCAGGCCCCTTCAAAAGGCTGACCAGCTGAGGGAAGAGTTAATCAACCCATTGTTGGGGACCTGGTTCCAAGCTTGCACAAACCCAGGCCATTTTGGAGCCTGATAAAATATTCAAGGTGTAAGACAGAGAAGAAATAAATGGTACCCAGAACAATTCCAGAAGTTTTCTGACTGCTCCTGCAATCAGTCTGAACTCTCTTAATTATTCCCCACTCCCCTACTTCTTCTTAGTGGCTTATCCACCGTTACCATAGGAATCTCTCAGACACAGGGCTGATGAATCAGAGAAACAATTCAAGTGAGTCATTGCTGAAGGATCTGGGGAACAGATGGCTGTCTGGAAAAGAAAATACAATAGAAGAGGAAGTGGAAGGGTGTGATGCCCTGAAACACAAACTGGAGTGGGCTCACAAAGCCCCTCAGCTCATAACATTTTGGAAACAGCATGTGAAGTATTTGTAAAGAGGTATAATTCCTCTGTTTCAAAAGACTCAGCTGAGGGCCACTTCACACTCCCACACATGTGGTCTCTCTGAGATTCTAAGCCTGGTGATGATTTTCAATTGGAAGGAGACCCAGCGACCACTGACTTCATTGCTCCTTCTGGGTCATGCACAACTCATTTGGAATCATGTCGCTCCTACAGTTTCTGATAGTGTGTCTGTGCCTTCTGTCTAGTAAATGCCAAGTAAGCATTCAGGTAAATTAAAAAAAATAAGCAGGAAGGAAACACCTTTGGTCATAGAGTCAGAGGGTAGGAAGAATGGAGGGAATCCAGGATGTGTGTTCCATTCTGGTAATCTTGGGTATCAACTTGACACACATGGAAGAAGGAATATTCCCTGAAGAATTGCCTTCATCAGATTGGCCTCTGGGTATGTCTAGGAACAGTGTCTTGATTGCCAATTGATGTAGGAGGGCTCAGCCCACTGTGGGTGGTACCATCCCTAGGCAGGTGAGCCTGAACTGTATAAGGCAGCTGAGCATGAGCCTAAGACCTATCCAGTGGGCAGTGTTCCTCCATAGGCTCTACTACATATTCATGTCTTAAGTTCCTTCCTCAGTGAGGGACTGTGACCTGAAAGTATAAGTTGAAATAAACCCTTTCCTCTGTAAGTTGCTTTTAGTCATGATGTTTATCACAGCAACAGAAAAGCAATATAAAACAAACTTCAATCTTCTCTTGGAGGAAGGCCCACTCTCTGCAGTCACAAGACCCTGCCTGGTACTCATCAACTTCTGGCATTGACTATCAGTCCTGAGAGCTGGAAACACCCAAACCAGCCTCTTGCAATGATGTGAGGTTGTATTATCTACCCCCATCACCACTCTCCAGCTCTAGATATGAGCTGGACAATTCTCTACGCATCTTCAGAACTCTGTTTTGCAATTGAGCTTGTTTGCCAGCACCTTTGCTTGTTACTATATTCTGATGTGCCCCTTCCCTCCTGCCCTGTGTTGTGTTCCTACCCATATTAATTACTTGTTCACTTCTTGGTGTCAAGACGTGACAGAATCACCTTAAGGAAGAAAAGGTTTGTCTTGGCTTGCAAAGCAGCCAGTGGATCCTGTCAGCCAAGCTCAGTTTACAACAGGATCATGGCTCTGGCTATTCACCTCAGGCTGACCAGGAGGCTGTGTTTCACCTTTAGAGTTCCATCCCTAGAGACCCACTTCCACCTGCTAGGCCCCGCCTCCAAAAGGATCCCAAAACAGCACCTCCAGCTAAGTACCAAGCATGAGCCCATGGAGGTTTGCATTTCAGTTGCCCTGTTTTGTTTCATTTCACCAGAGCCCTGCTTTCTGATCTTCTGGAAAATTGGACATAAAGTGGGAAAATATCCCCCCCCCATACTATTTCCTTTGAGAACTAAAGTTTTTCTAGTGATTTCTTTCCTGGTAATGTCAGAACTTTTCAAAGTACTGCAGCTAAAAATCTGAACAAATTTTTAAAGATTGTTCACTTTTCTCTAGTCTTTGGTGTGTGAATACTGGAGGCAGAGATTAAATGTTTAAGCCCTCAGCTCAAAATCTCACTAGAGAGGAGCTAAAATGTCCCATCAAAAGTATTTTATAGCTTAGGGTTAGGAGGCGGTGAAAGTGCTCGCCAAACGTCTGTCAGTTTGAGTTCAGATCACCAAGACCCAAGCGAAAAGCTGACTGTGGGGCATACATCGGTAAGTTCAGCACTCCATACCCAGATGGAAGAATCACCTGGAAGTTCTTGGGCCAGCTAGCTTGGAGCACACACATAGCAGTAGACACTGTTGGTTTCTATGATAAAATGTCATTACAAAGCATCCTGCTGAAGGAAAGATTATTTTACCTCAAAGTATGTTTTGTCATGGCAAGGCAGTCAAGGAAGCTTATGTGGGGACAAGTAGGGTGCAATGCTTTCATGCACACTGGTACCCAGCTTCCCCACTCTATTTTATATACTTAGGGTCCCCACCCAGGGAATGGATATACCCACAGTTAAAATGGTCCTCCCACATAATTCATGTCATCACAGCAATCCCTCACAGATATCCTCAAAGCTTAATCTTAATCTTTTCCTGGTATGCCAAAATGATTGCCTCTTAGATGATTCTTAATTCTGTCATGTTGACAATGAACGCTAACTGTCACATACACCTGCATGGGGTATTTCGTAACATACATGCTAATTGATATTTTTTTGTCAACTTGATATAAACTAGGGTCATCTGAGGTGGGGAAACCTCAACTGAGAAGGTGCTTATATTAGATTGCTCTATAGGAATTATGTGGAGACATTTCTTGACTAATAGTTGACATGGGAGGCATCAGCCACCTGTTGTCAGTTCCAACCCTGGGTAAGTGGCCCTGTGTGGTATAAGAAAAGGAAAGTAAGCCACAGAGAGCCAGCCAGTAAGTAGTGATTATCTATGGCCTCTGCTTTAGTTCCTCACACCTTGAGCTCCTGCCCTGACTTCCCTTCATGGCCAACTATATACTGTAAGATGAAAGAAATCCCTTTCCTTGCCTTGGAAAATTAAAATCAGGCAAATTTGGAATGAAGTAGATCTCCAAAAGGGACCTTTCTGGGTACATCTGTAACACTTATTATCCCAAGTGGTGAAGACTGAATACATTCAAAACCAGCAGTCCAGTTAGAGCTCTGATGCCCATCTTATTTAAGGGCAAACCAGCACAGAGGGGCTTCCCTGATGCACAGCCAGTCTGAACTCGCTGATACTATTGGGCAGTGACTGTCTCCCAGCCCTTAGCTCAGCCTGTTGGCTTATTTAATCCTCACTAAAGTCCAAGCTTCCATCCCACACTTCTTCCTTGGCCACTTGATGTATGGTGAAGGCACAGATAAGGTGAGAGCCTTGCCAAGGTTATCCTCTCCATAGAGGAGGATCTTTGATCGGAACTGGCTTTATGAGGGTGCTGTTGTGAAAATTCCCAGAGGTTGCAGAGCTAGAGATGTTGGAAGGGATTATTCAGAGGTGGCCTCAGGTGGCCTGCCCTTGACTCCCTCTGTGGAGATGGGAGAAAGGGAAGGAGACATAACTCAGCATCATGCCACAGCCTCTCCTCTGTCCCTCTCTTGGGATGGTCCTCTTTCATGGTTTCATGATTACTACCTTCCCATCATCATCTCTGTTGCTATTAAAAACACATGAATAATTCAAACAGTAAATTTAGAAATGCCTGGCTCCTCTTCTGCCCTAGGGAGCTGCCAAAAATAGCTCAGCCGCTGGCAACCATGGAGCTGCTTGGGATGGGCAAGGGGTGAATATACAGGAAGCATCCTTTTCTTCAACTGCACATTTCTCCTGAGAAGACGCGGGAGTTTCCTAAGTGTTATCCCATCATTGCACCAGAAAGCCTGGGAAGGGTTAGCAGTGTTAGATGGCATGGTGTCTGCTTCCAGACCAGTCTGCTAGTTCTCCCTTGAGGTTTTCACATAAGATCTGTTCAGAGCTGGGTGGGCTTTGGAGAAGTTACTGGGAACCTCTGTTGTTATCTGTGTGGTGGTAGGTACTAGGTACCCACTAGAGAAAACTCTGAGAGGCCATCTCGGAATGATAGGTGGTCTGCTGTGGCCTTTCCTGGACATCTTGGAGGTGTGACATCCAATATAAGTCACCATAGTGTGTGTGTGTGTGTGTGTGTGTGTGTGTGTGTGTGTGTGTGTGTGTGTGTGTGTGTGTGTGTAGAGGAAGATGGTCTGTGTTTTCTCTGCAGCCCAAACTATGGCTGCTGAAAGGAGACCCCAGAGCAGACACAGGTTGTTTTCCCAGTAGCTGGTCCGGGATTGGGTAGCTAGTATTTGCTGTTTACCCAGGACTATCCTGTGTTTAACCATGAAAGACCCATATTTTTTATTTTTTACAATTAATTTACTTCTATCCAGGTGGTAGTGGTGCATGCCTTTAACCCCAGTACTCGAAGGCAAAGACAGGTGGATCTCTGTGAGTTTGAGGACAGCCTGATTTACAAAGTGAGTTCCAGAACAGGCTCCAAAGCTATAGCAAAACCCTGCTTCAAAAAACCAAATACATGTATATATATATAATTTTATGTGTATGAGTGTTGCCTGCATGTACATAAAAGTTCACCATTTGCACACAGCACCTACAGAAGCTAAAGAGGGCATCAGATCCCTTAGTACTGGAGTTACAGTCAGTTGTGTGTCCTGGGACTTGAATTTGGATCCTCTGCTAAAACATCAAGTGCTCTGAACTACTGACCCATCTATGTAGCTCCATGCCCCGCCCTTTGTAAAATTCCTCAAACAAGTCAAGATGGTGAATCCAGTGTCCCGTGAGAGTTCATGGACAAGGTGTCAGATACATATGATGGCATACCCATTCTTCAGAAAGATTCTGCCTTAAAATCTTAACATGAGTAAAATCCAGACATCCTGTATGCCCATGACAGAGGGAAAAGTAGGCCCACACCCTGACAGGAAGATAAAGTATCACTGACACTTTAAACACACACACACACACACACACACACACACCTTCAATTAAAAAAAGGTCTGAAGTGGGCAGAGAAGAGCTGGCTCAACGGTTAAAAGACTATACTGCTGAGGACATAATAGGCAGCCAAGACCCAAGCTCAGTCAGGTTCCCAATACCCACCTCCAATGGCTCAGTGCTCCAGCTCCCTGGGATCTGTCGCCCTCTTCTGGACTCTCCAGGCACTTCACTCACACATGCAAACCCACACACAGACACACAATTAAAAAATAATGAAATACATAGGAACTGTTTACTCCAAAATTTTTCTCATGAGAAATTATCAGAAATCCCACAAATTCCCCCTTTTTCTTAAATTATGCTAAATGCAGAAAAAGAAGAAAGAAAAGAAAAAATCAAGCAAAACAAACAAAGGAAACACATTACCCATTAAAATATAAGACCATTGCTGGGCGGTGGTGGCACACGTCTTTAATCCCAGCATTTGGGAGGCAGAGGCAGGGGGATCTCTGTGAGTTCGAGGCCAGGCTGGTCTACGGAGTGAGTTCCAGGACGGCCTCCAAAACAATACAGAGAAACCCTGTCTCAGAAAACCAATATATATATATATATATATATATAGGACCATTAGGGTCACGATACTTTCAAAGGCAAATTTGCCCACATGTAATAATCACTTTGTTTTCTATGACCATGTATTACCTACCCTTTCCTCTTGTCACTGAGAAACCTGTACTTATGTGTCTTAGTCATGCTTCCTTTGCTCTGACAAATACCCGAACAGTTTCAAAGAAGAAAGATTTCTTTTGGCCCATAGCATTAGAGGTTGTTGTCCATGGTTAGACTGTTTTGGTGCTGTGATTAGGTATAACACAATGCCCAAAGGGCAGAATTTTTTGGCAACCAGGACACAGAGACAAAAATTGGAAGGTGCCAGAACAAGATAGAGCCCACAAAGGAACCACCCCAGAGACAGAGATCCTCCAGAGGCCACCTCTCAAAGTTCCTTCCTTAGCAATGCCATATGCAAGGGACCAAGGCTTCCACACATGAGCCTCTAGAAGACTAGAAGACACTTAAATACAAACTGTAAGCACAATAATTCCAAATTTGTAAACATATATGGATGATGTATTAGCATATATTGTTACATATATGAAACATATGGTGTTACATATATGAAACATATAATGTTGATACATTAAACAAAGACTAGCAGAAAATACACTAACAAGGAGATGGCTTAGATAGTTTAAAAGATACTGTACTTTTCCTTACTATATAATACCAATTTTTAAAATACTGGTGGGAAAAATACTGCTTAAGAAATTCAGAAATGTTGTAGCAAACTTTGAAACCTAAGAACAGAAATATATCAGTGCTACCCAAAGTTCCAAAATCAATTACAGTTCTGGATTCTGTCACTCACATAACTAGGAGAAATGGAGAAAACATTATTATCTCCACCAAACAATGAGAAGCCAGATCCAGACAGCAGCATACTGACACAGATGGTGACACCTGGCATATTAGAACTCAGCTTTGGAACCCTCTCAGCATAGCTGAGAACTCACACAGACCATGTGAGGCTTCAGCTCAGATAAGTCTCAAAAGCATCAGATCAGGTAAGGCTGGACAGGTGAGACCTCAGCCCAGATGACACCTAGTTGGGCCTCTGCAATTAGAGGCAGCAAAGAGACAGACTTTCAGGGACTTAGGGCACAGGTCCTAAGTGAAGCCCCATCAAGCCCACTAGCATCTGTTGGGTTGGCAAGTGGAGCAGGGCCCAGAAAAGTGCCCACTGTGTGTAAAAATACCCAAAATGAATTCTGATTTTTTTCTTGTTTTGATTCCACAGTCACACATCTAATAGACACTGTCAAGAGTGACATGCGGGGACTGGAAAGATGGCTCAGTGGTGAATTGTACCCACTGTTTTTGCAAAGTACTTGATTTCAATTCCCAGCACCTACATCAGGTAACTCACAACTGCTTGTAACTCCAGATCCAAGGAATCTAACATCTTCTGGTTGCTGTGGGTACCCTCACACATCTAGCACACATATACAAATAAAAATAATAACAAATAATCACTTAAAAATATAGTGATACAAGGAAGACAGAAAGAACAGGTGGCCTCAAGTATGAAAGATATTTAAGAGGCCAAAAAGAAGCTAAAAAAGTCATCTTGATCTCTGAGGACGATAAACAAAAGCAATTGCTCAGAGACAGGAGAGAGATAAGATGGGCTAGAGCCCTAGGTAACTTACAGTAATGCTAGTGAAACATAGGTGACTTCAAGGCTGTGTTTGAAAGCTCACCAGTCAGAAAATCAAAAGAAGAAGACTGGACTTTCAGGTTGGTAGGCATTGAGTGGAAAGGGCAGAAAAACAAACAAAGATAGTGGTAAATTCTAGCTTGAGTAAATGCAGGTGGCATTCTCTTAGATGTGGTAAAAGAGTGAGGTGGAAACTTGGGGGTGTCAGTGGCATGAAAGTGGAAGGACACCCTGAAAACTACAGAGATGCTATTTCAAGATGGCACTCACCTGACAGCAGCCAGGAAGCAGAAAGCCACAGGAAAAAGCCAAGAACAAGATTCCCTTCACAGCTCAGCCTTGGTGACCCACTTCCTTCCCCAGGATATACCTTCTACCACCTTCCTTAACACTATCAGACTATGGACCTACCAAGGATCGAAACCACCGACCCAGTCAGTTTTGACCAATTGGACCTACCACCTGAGGACCAAGCCTTCAACAAACACATGATTGGGGATTTTCCTAAATATGTCTATGTAGGCAACAGTACAGGAAGAGGCAGTGCATATCAAAGGCTACCTGGAAATTTTTAGGGAGAGGGATGTAGTCAATTTGCAAAGAGGATTAGAAAAGCAAAAATGTCTTCTGTAAATTTGTCCAACATCATGAGAGTAGTTACCATGAAGGTATGAGGCAAGGGTAATGGTTCTTAGGAAGAAAGGGGGGGAAATGGGATGCCCTTTAACTTAAGTATAAACAGCTTAAATGAACAAAAAATACTCCTAGAATCCACTCCAAAACACAACTCCATCATCATGCGGTATAAAATCAAAGCATGTGGTTTCAAAAAAATTACAAGAATTTAGTTTTATTATGTGTTTGTGTATGTGTCTGTGTATGGATATGTGCACGTGAGTTCAGGTATCCTTGGAGGCTAGAGGCATCAGATTCTGGAGTTTCAGGCAATTGTGAGCCTCTGGACATGGGAGCTGGGAATTGAACTCAGGTCCGCTGTAAGAGCATAAGTGCTCGTAACAGCTGAGTCACATCTCTAGTCCCAAAGTATATGTGGTATGTATATGTGTATGTGTTCTCTCAATCTTCCTACTCCGCCACCCTCTATCTCTGGTCTCACCAGGCTGGCTTAGGACACAGTGATCCTTTGTCTCAGCCTGCCTAGTGTGAGGACCATAGAAGATCATGGGATCACTGCGTCCCACTCGAAAGCACATGCATTTCAGGTACACAAACTACCTCTTGCATAGATTTATCTCCTTATAAGTATTGGACAAATACTCACAACATAAAAAAGCAAAGCAGACTCTAGAAGTCTGACATTATCACCAACCTCCTGTCCACCTCCATAGCCAGGAAGCCAAAATTTTCATAGCTGTGGGAAGTTTTGGCCTGAAAGAGCCTTCCAGTTCCTTTTCACATAAATCCAGGAGCCCTGCAGTGTTTCAGCAGCAATGAGAACACAGTGGGAAAGCTTTAGGCTCTGGGACACATCTTTTCCATCTTTCTTTCTCTCTGTTTGTTTGGAGGGTCTCATTATATATCTCAGGTTAGACTAGTTCACACTTTCCCTGCCTCAGGGGAACTGCACCTGCCATAGCAGTCAGGAGAACCTCAGCATCCTGGACCCTGACACTGTATGACTGCCTGGCCAGTTTTCCTCTCCTCCTGTCCCTGTCAGTTCAGCCCATAGAAGCTCAGAATTTATCCCTCTGTTTCCCATGGGATCAGGGCACTCTCTAGTGCGTAACATTACATGTCAATCAATGCTCCCAATGTGGAACTCCAGGCTTGTTTTCTACTCTAAGAGTCTCACCAAAACTGCATTGGTAAAGAGAAAAGTGTCAATCTATATGTATACACAATCACAATTTTTCGTGTGTGAAAAAGACTCTTCTCCATGGTTCTCAGCTGTGGTCTCCAAGCAGCAAGGCCAGTGGGTGTTTTGTGTAACAGGCAATGTTCAACACCAACAGGATGTACCAGAATGTCCCTCTCCATCAGCCAGAGACTTACCTTCTTCCCATGGGACTTGCTAAGCCTGGCCACTC
This sequence comes from Mesocricetus auratus, assembly GCF_017639785.1. Lineage (NCBI taxonomy): Eukaryota > Metazoa > Chordata > Mammalia > Rodentia > Cricetidae > Mesocricetus > Mesocricetus auratus. The sequence goes on along the minus strand of NW_024429233.1, from coordinate 3,532,841 downwards.
TTCACTGCCTTGGACATTCTAGTAGAAGCCTTCTTTCTCTTTTATTTTTGAACTTTCATGTATTATATATTTGTATATGTATGTGGGAGCACATACGGGGAGGTCTATGGGGACAATTTCAACCATATGGTTCCCAGGGAATGGACTCAGGCTGTCAGGCTTGGCAGCAAGCATCATCTCACTAGCTCACTAGAAAACCCCTTGATGTCTAGGAAATGGTCTCCAGGGAGCCAGCCAGCTCACCTGTTGCCTGGACTGTGGTTGTGGGTGGAGAGTAGACTTGGGTCAATAGCCTAAAAATCCTTTTGTTTCGCACAGAGGGAGATCAAGCATGCAAAGGTACGTTGTTCATCTCTAACTTTTATTCATCTTATTTTTTTAAAGATGAGATTAACTAAAAAACGTTTGTGTATCTGCATGACATATGTACACAAATGCTCTTCCCTTGTGAGATGACAGGGAAAATGTATTTTGAAGAAGAGTCAGAGTTGAGCAGTTGGGTTCATTCTATAATTATGCGCTAATTTTAACACAGCATTTCCTGGTAGCCAGAGTGAGCAGAAGCCTCTACATAAACAGCTGTTTCTCTCTGTGGAAGAGAAAGGCTTGCTAATAGCCATGCCAGCCCCAGGGGAGAGTCAATCATTTATTTTTTGCAGTGCTGTGGACAAAGTCAAAGACTTGACATGAGCTAGAGAAGCGTTCTACCCCTGAGCTATACTCCAGCTAAAAAGGTGATTTTAAAAGATCTTCTGATATACATTTTGTTTATATAAAATGTGAAAATTGGATATGTATCAATGATGCTGTGAATTCCAATAGTAACAATATTCCAGATTCCCGGGTGTTTTTTTTCGTTCGCTTGTTTGTTTTGTTTTACTTTTTAAAACATCTATCTATCTGTCTATCTATTATGTATCCCTGCATGCCAGAAGAGGGCACCAGATCTAATTACAGATGGTTGTGAGCCACCATGTGGCTGCTGGGAATTGAACTCAGGACCTCTGGAAGAGCACCCAGTGCTCTTAACCTCTGAGCCATCTCTCCAGCCCTTGTTTTTATTTTAATTAAATGAACCTTTCTAGCCATACTTCAGTCATTCCAAGTTTCAGGAAGGAAAATATGATTGGATATTCACTTTGGGCCCCTGAGATCACTATTAATACAAATGCTATCTGTTCAAAAGGGAATGGACAGCAAGGAAAGATGAAAAGGGAGATGAGAAAATGGAAGTAGTCAAGGGGGTAAGGAGAAGGGAAGAGGAGGGGTAAGGGAAGTAAAAGGGGAAGTAGGTGATAGGAGAAAGATGGAGGAAGAAGAGGAGAGGGAGGAGAAGGTAGAGGAGAAGGAAAGGGAGGGGTGAAAAGGGGTGGAGTAGGGAGGGGTGAAGGGAAGAGAGAAGGGGGAAGAATGGGTAGGAAAGAGAAGCATGGAGAGGAGGAAGGGAGGAAGAGAGGGGAGGGGCAGGGAGGAGGAGAGGATAGGCAGGGAAGGAGAAAGGAGGAGGAAGGAAGACTGGAGGGCATGAAGATAGGGGAGAAGAGGCAGATCACAGACCAATTTATTACTAAATTTCAAAGGACAAACATTTTATGGCCAAGCTACTTTGGGAGGTGCTGCCGAACACAGAGTTAGAGGCAGTTAGTCCTTTACAAGTCCAAATTCTTACAGGTCAGCTTGATCTATATAGAAAGTTCCAGGCCAGCTAAGGCTACCTACTGTAATGAGAAGCTTTTTCTTTGCTAGCCGCTTTGGTTTTTCCCCACCAGTCGCCTGGGCTCTGCCACGTTGTAGTCCCCAAATAACACATAAGACGCTGTATTAATTATGAAGCTGTTGGCCTTGCTTGTTTCTTACTGGCTAGCTCTGACTTAAGTAATTACCCCATAATTGTTAATCTAAGTATGTCTCTTACCGGAGAAATTTCCGGGCCTCCTACCCCATGGCGTTACATCTCGAACTCTCCTGTGTTTCTCCTTCCCAGAATCCTCCTGGACTCCTAGTCCCACCTATCTAGATTCCTATTGGCTCAACAGTGCTTTATTGACATAAGACTTCCCCAACAACCTACCCTGCCAAAAAGAAGGAGAAGAGGGGAGGAAGAGGAAGGCAGCTGGGAAAGGGAGGAAATGTCTAAGCAGGATCAAAGTTCCAAGTCCCTAAGAGTGGCCAGAAGCAGATATTTTTTGTTTTGTTTTGTTTTGGTTTGGTTTGGTTTTTTGTTTGTTTGTTTGTTTTTTGAGGCAGGGTTTCTCTGTATTGTTTTGGAACCTGTCCTGGCACTTGCTCTGTGGACCAAACTGGCCTCGAACTCACAGAGATCCACCTGCCTCTGCCTCCCAAGTGCTGGGATTAAAGGCATGCGCCACCAATGCCCAGCTCAGAAACAAATCTTGTAACCACCATACTGTCCACTTATCCTGAGGCAGAATAGAAAAGAGAGGGGACTCTGGGACCACAGGATAGAGCAGACTCTCACACTGGAGTCTGCTTAAGAAGTCAGTTGAGAAGCAGTAACTTCAGCACAATTAACACCTGCTGGAAAGGTTGCAGACTGAGTTCACAATCCTTTCATAGAGAGATATTTGCTGCCAATGTAACCATTAACTGGGCTTTAGGTCCAAAGGCATATGACTGGGTAGGCCTCATCCCTTCCCCCTAGCTGTGTTTACACTAAAACTTCCTGTATCCTTGTGGTTTAGACATTTGCCTTATCTGCTGTTGTCCCTGCAGTTGCCACTCAGGAACCAACAGCTGAACTCCATTACACACTGGGCCCACCCTTTGAAGACAGCAACTTTGAACCCCACTACAATGGGATTAGTATGATAGCAAAGATGGAAAGGCAACATAGAGTGAGAATCTTTTGATAAAAACATCCGTTCTCAGATGTCTCTTGTTTTCCTTCTGAGAGCCCCTTTCTCTTAACTATCCTGCTTAAGTATCTATTAAAATGCCTTAATAGCCGGGCGTTGGTGGCACACGCCTTTAATCCCAGCACTCGGGAGGCAGAGGCAGGCGGATCTCTGTGAGTTCGAGGCGGGGCTGGACCGATAGCCTCCGAAACAATACAGAGAAACCCTGTCTCGAAAAAAACAAAAAAAAATGCCTTAATAAAGCCTAATTCTGCCTTATACTAGCTAGTTCTAAAACTCCTTTTCTTCATTGAAGCCACAGTTCCTGATTTGGCTTGGGTAGAGTTCCCTGGAAATCTAGGGAACCCCTCAGGCTGGGAAGGTTGACAGTGGGGAGCTGTACCTCCTGCCCCTACTTCAAAACACTGACAGTCACAATAGGAGGACACTAGTTAAGATAACATCCCAAGATCTTGGAAACAAAATTATATGTCATGTGGGGTTCCAAAGTCCATGTGGTGTGGGGTTCTGAAATCATTTTGTGAGGTAACAGTACCCAGAAAGAGGCAGAGGAAGAAATGAACAGCTACCTACATCTGGCATGTGCCATCTTCCCTACCACACACAGAACTTTGGCATGGAAGTGTATGAGGGCATCAGGATCAGCAAACACATAGAAAGAATTAACAAGATAAGGGGAAAAACTAAAAGACACAGCAAGAACACAGTTACCAGAGCAGTCAGGCAAGATAATCAAGTTTTAACAGCAGAGAGGACATGATTCCTGGAGACTTTTATAACTGTGAAATGAAGAGGCTTCTCATGATAAACCCAAGGGATGGGAATATGGCAGGTCAGGTTGGCACACCTTCCAGAATAAAAGTCAAAAAGACAAAAGACGGTTGGGGATGCTAGGTCAATGGTAGGGCACATTGCTGGTGTGAGAATCAATGAGCTTCACTTCATAATAAGAACACAGGAGACTCTGAGTAGCCAAAGCAAAACAGTTTATGTTATTTTACAAAGTTCAGCGTCACCTTAGATTGACAGGCATGAAGACTGAACACAGAGAGTAATCTTAACTCTAAGACACACAGGACACTCCTGTCTTTGTTATACATATCACTTAGGTGTTATTTTCCCCTCTGTTGTCCTTTTCCAATAAAACTGGTTGTGTTGAAGCTTACCAGATACATCTTGCAGACAAGTTTGGCTGTTAGTAATTTTCTATTCTAAACTTCTAGCTTGAGATAATATAGCTCAGTAGAGTTTGGGTGTGGAGGGAGTAGCAGGGGTATGGTAGTTCTGATCATTTTCAACTGCACCTATACTGGCCTCAGATACCTTTGAAAATTAATCGCCTGATTATGTCTAACACAAGTATGCACAAGGCCCTGGGTTCAGTTCCTAAGGCGCACGCGCGTGCGCGCGCGCACGCGCACACACACACACACACACACACAGAGTCACACACAAACACCACAGAGAGAGAGAGAGAGAGAGAGAGAAAGAGACACACACAGAAAAAGAGAAAGAGAGAGAGACAGAGAGACAGAGACAGAGACAGAGGAGAGAGAAATGGGATGCTGGGGAAAGCAGAGGGAATAGAGGAACAGAAATAATTGGGAAGAACCAAAGAACTGTGTTTCAGATTCAAAGGACCCACCAAGAACTTACAGCCATTATATAGCTGAATTGACATTGCCCCAAACTGCCTTCTAAATATTTAATATATACTCACAGATAAATGCTACTCTCAGCCTCAATCAGAAAAGCTTCTCTTTACAGCGAATGGTAGTGAATGCAGACTCAAGACTATTCTAGGCACTTGAAATATGTGACAATTGAGTGTGCAGAACTAAACAAGACTTTTATATCAGCAGATACAAGACTCGGAAGACATCAAAGAAGAGGAAGTAGAAAAAAGTAAGAGCTTGGAGACAGGGCAAAGGGGCTGAAAAAAATCCCCTACCTTGATATGACACTGTCATTGAAAACATAAACTCACAGCAACTATGGATGTCTGTTCTTGGTCTGAACAAGACTGGACCTGTCATTTGTAGGAAAAGGATAATAATTTTGTCCCACAAGGAAACATGAACAAATAAAAGCAAATTCATTTTGCAAAAAGGATGCCCTTTAGTTGTAGTTACTGGTCGTTGTGAGCTGTTAGATGTGGATGCAGAGAATCTAACTTAGGTCTTTTGCAAAAATAGTACATGCTTTTTACTGCTGTGCCATATTTCCAGCCCCCATTACAGCTTTTGTGTTTTAAGAAAACATATCCTGTCTTGGAATAGCTTTGTTGATAGAGTGCTTAGTTGGTACATAAGATGTTCTGGGTTCTATCCTTGGCACTGTAACAAATGTGTGGTGGTTCACAGGCATTGTGTGTGATGATCTGAATGAGAATGGTCCCGAAAGACTCATATATTTGAATGTTTAGTTCCCAGCTGGTGGAAATGTTTATGAAGATTTAGACCTTGTTGGAGTAGATGTATCTTTGTTGAAGGAGGTATGTCACTGAGTGGACTTTGAGGTTTCAAAAAAACCCTATACCAGGTGCGCTCTCTCTCTCTCTCTCGCTCTCTCTCTCTCTCTCTCTCTCTCTCTCTCTCTCTCTCTCTCTCTCTCTCTCTCTCTCTCCTCCCCTGCCTGTGGATCTGAATGTAAAGTTCTCAACTGCTGCAGCAGCAACATCCCTGATAATCCTTGCCTTCCCCCATGATAATCATAAACCAACCTCTGAAAACGTAAACAGGTCCCCAGTTAAGAGTTGCCATGGTATCTGTGTGTTGGTTTGAAAGAAATTGACCCCTGAAAGGAGTGGCACTTTAGGAAGTGTGGCTTTGTTGGAGTAGGTATGACCTTGTTAGAGGAAGTGTGTCGCTGCAGGGGTGGGCTTTGAGGTCTCCTATGGTCAAGCTATGTCTAGTTCAGACCACTTCCTGTGGCTTGCATGATCACCATGTAGCTTCTTCTCCAGCAGTGTGTCTGCCTACTTGCTACCACGTTCCTGCATGATGATAATGAACTAAACCTCTGAAACGGTAAGCCACCCAATTAAATGTTTTCCTTTGTAAGAGTTGTAGTGGTCATTGTATCTCTTTACAACAATTGAAACCCTAACTAAGATAGTATTACATTTTGAAAATAAAATACATAAAGCTTCTAAAAGAAAGTCAGGATATTCTTGTGACTTGGAGACAAGCAAATATTTCTTACCCAGTTATAGAAAGTAATAATTGTAAATGAAAAATGCTTTAATCAATGTTTCAGTTGTCTGCTTATCAAAAGTTATCACTAAAGAAATTAATGGAAGCCAGTGTCTGTGGTGCAGACTTGTGGTCTTAGCTAGTTAGGAGGCTAAAGAGAGAAGGTCTCAAGTTCAAGGGCAACTTAGTGAGAGACTATGTCTCGAAATAAAAAGTAAGAAGAGGCCTGGATTATAGCTAGGTGGTAGAGTGCTTGCTTGGGGTATGTGAATTCCTGGACTCGATGACTAGTATCAGAAAGAAAACAAGCAAACAAAGGGAATGTGTATCCAAGATAGGTAGACTAAGGAAAGACATCTTTGCAATGCATATCCAACAAATATGTGCTCTGTTAAACACAGCAATAAAATGATAAATAATTTATCTTTTGAACTAAGAATAGAAACAGGGTTCTGTGCTTGGAAAATATATGTGCATGGTTTACCATTGAACCCCATATGTTTTTAGTCAGAAAGTATTTGGGTGTAACTCAGCAGTAAAGTGTTTGCCTAGAAGGAATGGCACTTGGATTCAACCCTTAGTATCACAAAAAAACTTGACCAGACACTTCTTTACTGCACAAGCATGCACACTGGTAAACACACTTGCACATATGCACATATGCAAGTGAATACATACAGACATGCACATTTGCATACATGCACATGTACCACATAAATAACTGTTAACACACATGAAAATTATTCAGCATTAGTAATCAAAGATGCTATTATGTTGCACACCTACATATCTTTGGGAATGGCCAAATATTGGAGGAAATATGGAGCTAAAATTCTAGCAAACACAATTAATCACTGAACTGAACCCAAGGAACCCAGTGACAGAGAGAGAGGAGTGATGAGCAAATTGGCAAAGAATGGGCTGGCAAAACCAGCAGAGACAACTGATGTGAACAGGGGAGAGCTCTTGGACCCCAGACCGACAGTGGGGAGGCCAGCATGGGACTGATCTGGACCCCCCAAATGTGAGTGTCAGCGAGAAGGCCTGGGCAACCTATGGGGCCCTGAGCTGTGGATCAGTGTCTATCCCTGATATACAACAGTCTTTGTGTGCCTATAGCACAAAGAGGGATGCTCTCTCAGCCTGGACTCTTAGGGGAGTGCCTGGACCCTACCCAGAGTAAAATGACAGACTCTGATATCCCCTATGTGGATGGATTTGGCAATAGGGTGGGAGGGTGGGGGGGGGAGGGGAGTGCGGGAGGAGGGGAGGGAGAGGGAACTGGGATTGACATGTAAAACAAGCTATTTAAGATAAAAAAAACACAAAAAATTCTCAAACATTTTTGATGGAAACAAAGTGAAAAGTATTTCTAGTATTTATTTGTGCTTCCGAATGTTTTCAAGATGCTCAAGAGTGTGTGTATGTGGTGTGTGTGTGTGTGTGTGTGTGTGTGTGTGTGTGTGTGTGTGTCTGTGTGTTTATGTATATGTATGAGTGTATGTATGGGTATATGAACATACATGCAGATACAGAGAAGGAAATCAAGTGCCTTACTCTGTGGACCTCTACCTATTACTTTGAGGCAGAGTCTCTCACTGAGCCTGCAGTTTGCTTATTTGGCTAAGCATGGCTGCCCACTGAGCTTCTTGGATCTCCTTGTCTCTGCCTCCCAATGTTGAGGTTACAGGTATGCACAATCATGCTCAGCTTATATGTGGGTTCTGGGAATTTGAACTCTGGCACTTGCACAACAATGCACTTACCTACTAAGCTATCTCTTTTCCTCAGTTCTGGTGTTTCTTGCCTAAACCCAAATGTACACTACAATTCCACTTCTGAGTATTTACCCTGGAGAAACAGATCTGCCTAGATATATAGTCATGCTAATGGAAGCTCTCTTGGTGATAACCAAATCTGAACACAAACCTGGAGTCTCCCAATTAGAAATGAGTCAGGAAAGTGTACTGACAGATTCTATATCATAAATGATCTTAAAAAATACAAAGTGCTGTAGGGGAGGACCTTTTTGCAAAGCAGTATTTGTGGTATGGTTTCCTTTTGTATGGAGTATAGAGCAGGAAAACTAATCTACTGCAGAGATATCTGAACAGATCTTTATTAGGGGGTAGAATAGAGACATGAAGAAAACATAAGGGCCAAGGTAGTTCTTACAACTCACAGGAACATGAATTTGCCAAATCTTGGGGAGATTTAGGATTTGTTCATTTAATTATCTATAAATTTAGTTCACATGGAGAAAGTGGAAGAAAGATCTCTAAGCAAATACTGAAGCCTGAATTGATGCTATGGGCTGGGTGTCTACAGCTCACTTTGAAACCTATCCAAAAATAAGACGGATTGGTGGCTGGCTGGAGACACAGATGAATGGGCAGATTCAACATAAAACAAGTGCAACAGAATGTTAATTGCAGAATCTAAGGGCTATAAAAAGGGTGTTCCTGGTAAAATTCTAACTTATGCAGGTTTGAAAAGGGTTATAAGATTTTTTAAATGATATAATCAGTGTGGAAACTAAAAATAACATGTGGAGTAGAAGAAAAGGGTAGGGGAGCTAAACCTTTATTTCTTACTGTAGGGTCAGTAGACATCACCTCTATTGGAAGACTGGGTAGATGCATGATCCTGCCATGCAGGGCAAGGAAAAGGAAGAACAAAGGGGGTTTACAGACAGACACCATGGAAAGAAATTACCTCCCAGGTGTAAGAGGGAGATGATGTGTTCACTGCCTTTCACAGTAAATTCTTTACCTTGTTATTTATTTATGATACAGTACATTGCTTTCATACTAAAAAACAAAAAGGAACACACATAAAATGTCTTGGGCCCTAGACAATTTTCTCAGCTGAAGACCACTGGAGATCTCTGCCCAAAGCTCTCACAACCCTCTCTCTGGGCCTGGATTGATTGATGTTGTTGAGAAATGTCACTACTGGGAAGAATTCAGATCAGAACCACTTTTATCTCTTATCAAGGGTTTGTGCTTTCTGACCGCCTGGTATCTGCCAGGTGCAGTGCACAGCCGAAAGAGCTCAGATGAATTCCAAAATGTACCACTTCTGGGGAAGGGAGACAGGAGTCTATGGACAGGCAAGTACACATTGGGTTTTAATCGATTTGAAATGTTCTTCCCTTACTTCCAAAATGAGGCAGCTGCACAGCACAGCGATTTAGGAGTCAGTGATCTTCTCAATGGAAATAGATTCGCTCATCAAGGCGCATTGCCCTGGGTCCTTGGAGGAGATGGATTTGATCTGAATTGTCTGTGTGTACACTTGACAGAAGTCTATGCTGAGCACATTGCTTCTTGCTACCAGTTCTGGGGCACTAAGAGCTAGGCAGCAGTTATCTATGGAGTTTCCTGAATTTGCTGCTTCAGGTAGATGATGCCTCCTGCAGAGATGGGGAAATGCCACAAAAATTATCCATCCAGCTGTATGTTTACCTAGCAAACATTAATTAAATTCTTAATAGGGACCTCATTGTGTGAGTTCAGAAGATTGTCACAGGTCTCTGCCCTTGCATACTTTGCTTTCAATATAATGTTATAAAGGAAATGATCAGGGTGCCAATGTTGGAGACAGATTTCAGGGTATCTAAAAGCAGAAAGTCAGTATTTGTGGTGTGCTTACTAAGAGCTGTGCTGGGAGCCTGTGCTCCACTGGGTTGATCATTGCCAGGCTGCCACTGGGTCTAGTCCCCTTGGCAGAGCATCGAGCAGGTATATAGTGGCATCAGTCACCACTGTTAGTAAGCAGCTGCCACCTGCCAGAACACTGAAGGAAAAAAGGTCATTGCCAGCACCCTCACAACTATCTTATGTCTGAGACCCTTTTCTGGTCAAATCACTGATCTCCTTGCATTTTTCTATCTCAGAACAAAGTTCCTCTGTGTCTCCAGTATCAGCCTTCCTGCCTGGAATTGCTTCCTGCATTGTAAAAACCCCCATCACATTCCAAGGCTCAGCTGCAGGTGCCCTGTGCTCCCCGAATGGAAAGCCACCAGGGTACCTCCTGCTTCTGTGACCTTGGGCTGTACCTCCACATCACACATTAATGCCTTGTCTGCTATGTCTCTCCTGTCTGTCTCCTTAGCTACATGAGAACAGATGTTAACTTCATGTAGGCCTGGCCTAGACTCTGAGAGCAGGCTTTGCCCAAATCCCCGCTTTCTTGTCCATCATTTTCCACTTGGAAAGGGTTTCTGGTGCTGGGATGAAACATAATGACTTAAAACAACTTGGAGAAAGAAGACAATCATGGCAGAAGCTGATGCAGAGGCTGTGGAGGGATATTGTTTACTGGCTTTCTCTTTATGGCTTCTTCAGCCTGCTTTCTTACACCATCTAGGACCTCCAACCCAGGAGTGCTCCTCTGGGCCCACCCTAGTCAATCACTAATTAAGAAGATATCCTACAGCCTGATCTTAGGGATGCATTTTCCCAACTGAATTTCCCTCCTCTTGGATAACTTCAGCCTGTTTCAAGTTGACATAAAAACTAGCTGGTACAAGCTTCCTAATGGGTTAGGCTTCAACAGCCAAGCACTGCAGGAAGCCACCATCTCTTTCCACGGTGGTTTGCACACCACGGCTCTGTATGTTGTGATTGCTGTCTGATCAACAGGGCCCAGCCCTCTCACAACAACTGATTGTCATCATAAGAACAGAGCAGTAAGTTAGTTTCCTGGCAGTCACTGCTGGTTCCACTACATTGCTACTTGAGTTGGATATCACCTCAAGCATCTGCTCCTGGTTTAGAAAAAGACAGCATTGGAGATGGAGCTGTCATTTGAGGAAAACCCTTCCTTCATCTGTCACTCACTTAGGAAGAGAGAGTAGATAGGGAGGGTGGGGTGAAGCCCCACAGGTGCAAAGTTCTAAAGGTCAGAGGGGGGCTTGTATGTCCTGTTTGATGACTCTCTGCCTTCTCACCTTGACTCAAGGGTTCTCACTTAATCTGAGTCTCACTATCTTGGCCAACTGCTTGAAGAGAAAGCTCCACAGATGCACCTGTCCCACTCCTCACAGTACTGGGATTACAGACATGTTTGTGACCATTCCTAGCTTTTTAAGTGGGTACTGAAGACTGAACTGGTGCATCAAGCAATCTTATCCACAGACCCATCCCCCACTCCCATCCTATTATTTCTTAATGCCTGAATTAATTGATTCTCTGTGTTGTGTGTTATTTTAACATCCAAATTCGAGTCAGTTAGCTCTGTCTTCCTGAAGCCAATTGTGTTGTTTAGAGTGTAGCAGGAAGCACATGAACTCTAGCTTGGAGATCATATCCTTACAGATAACATTCACTGGAGCCTGTTTAAATATTGGCTGGGCCAGGCCACTCAGAGGAGAGTTTTCTGATTCCAGAATTGATATTTTGGTTCATTGGGGAGCCCAGGAGGAAGAGAGAGGATGAAAAATGCATTTTAGTGCTCCACTCTCCACTGTTTAGACCTTTAGGTTTTTACCGAGGAAAATACTTATCTTTGACAGCCAGAGAATCTTCTAGAGAAAGCACAGGTAACTGATGAATTTTCAACAGCTCATGCAACAATTACAAATAAGTGAAAGAAGGTAGGTGACTTTAGTGTGTGTATTCCTGTTTCTAGAAAGCTTAAAGTTTCAATCTGTACCTCAGATCCTACTGGCCTCATACATTCCTGTTTTGAAAAAGTCAGGAGGAAGATTCTGAAAACATTGGGTGGATATGCTGTGATCAACTAGTGATGTCTGCACAGATGTAAAATGTGTGAAGGGAAGTACAAGGAAATTCAAATACACTGGTGAGCAGCAATGACATTGACTGCACTAGGGGAATTGTTGGGAAAAGAAAATTAACTATCAGCTGTCAGTTCTAAATTTTCTTCTAAAGTAGATTATTTCTTCTGTGTTGAAGAGAGATGTGTAGATTCTGCTGAGGTTGAACAGGTAGAGGAAATTCCAGAGTTGCTAGTAGCTGTCTTGTCACCACCACAGGAGAAACTAACTTCATAATGAGAACAACTGGGAGATGTCAGAGCAAGGGACACAGAAACTGACTTCTGATAGTACCCGCGTCAGGCTAGACTCTGAGACTAACTTCTATGACACCTGGATCAGGCTGGACTTCGGTGTTGCTTAGTGAAGGAAAGCTACCCTAGGTCCAGTTGTAGAAACCAATTTCTCTTTTTGCTTATTTAAGTCAATATGAGGTGGGGGAGTATTATTTGCATTCCAAAATAGTCTAATAGGTTTCTGTGAAGAGCCTAGCAGAGAATACCTTTCCAGGTCACTTAATTTCCTTTGACTTTGAGTGATCTTATCTGTTAATGAAAAATAATAAACTTATCTATATTTGTTTAATAGGATTGCTGTAAAAACCAGCAGAGAGATAATAGATATTAAAGTTCTTTGAAAAATATACATGGAATTCCAAAAATTAAGTTTCAGAGGTATATATGAATAGAGTCGTGTGTGTGAGTTGTACACATATACAGTGTGGGAAGTGTAGTATGCACATTCTGTATGGGTGGTATGTGTTTGTCATGTGTGTATGTGTAAAGAAGTATAGGGAGATATGCAGTTTCTATGTGTGTATTATGTATATGTGACATGTGTACACTATATGTAATGTGTGTGTGCAACATGTTGTATGTGTCTATGTAGTATACAGTGTGTCGTTTGTGTGTGGTGTGAGGTTTGGAAGTTGTGTATGTGTTTGTGGTATGTGGTAATTTGGTACTTGTGAAGTATGTGATGCTTGGGATGTATGTGATGTTTTGGATATATGTGTTTGTTATGTAGTGTATTTGATATTTGATAATGTGTATGTATGTATTATGTTGGACACATGTACTATGTGTGAGGTTTCTGGAGTGTATGTGGTGAGTTTGTGTGTGGCATATTCCAGGCAAGAACAGTGGGTGACGTGTATGTAGCTGAGTGATGGTTTCTACTTTCCACTATTCTTTGTTTTTAATTTTGGAAGCTGACCCGCAGAGCATCTCATTGCTTCAACCTCCATCAAAGGCCATAAATTACATCTGATTTTCCAAAAGCTGTATCTATGTGACTAGACACTTTGCCCCTGCACATGCTGTCTTTGCATCATGTGTTTTCTTAGCAATCTGAGCCTTTGACTGAACTCAGTGATCTATCTCCTCCTGCTGCTGGCTGTGGCCCCACCATCACTCAGCACTGAGGTAAACTCCCCACAGAGCAGACCCTTACACTAATTTAAGTCTGGTAGCACAGTGTGAACCAACATGTTCTAAGAGATCCACCATGGAGTGCCTTACCCTCCTTGGGGATCAGAGTGGAGATTGGGTGGGGGACTAGGGGATCTGGTGGGGAGGGCAGGGGAGGATGGGAGGGAGAGGGAGCTGGGATTGATATGTGAAACAAGATTGTTTCTAACCTAAATAAAAAAATTCTATTTCAAAAAATAAATAGAATCAGAATTTACCAAGGAATTAAAAAATTAAGAGAGAGAGAGAGAGAGACAGTGTACAGGGAGCTTTGTTACCAGTTTTGAGTGTGAATGCCCCAACAGCCATCCTGCTGCTCTGACACTTGGCTTCCACGTGGTCCTTATCAGCTTTGGAGCCTTGTAACTGAAAGGAAGGAGCATCCTCCGCTCTTTTCCTACCACCCAAAGTTTCTTCTGGTTTGGGACTAAAAGATGAAGTCTACAGATTGAAACCCAAAAAGAAGCATTTAATTCTCAGGATCAGAGATGGTAATTATCAACGGTTCTGGGTTTTTTAAGTTATACTTTTTATATTCTGCATTCTTTGGTCCATAGTCCCATGTGTTTTTGTCCATTGTAGCACTGGCTTGAGCTCTACTACTGAGATACACCTCCAGCCCCTTCCTGGAGAAGGTTCTCTATTGCTGAGCCACACCGCAGTCCTCTCCACTGGTTCTTGCCACTGGCTCCAGCAGTTGTGTTTTGTCTTCTTTTATGCCATAGTTAATGAAAACATTCTATTCTCCACATCAAATCGCCTGGCTGAGCATCATCCCAGCTCTTTGGAGCAGCAGCAGCTGCTCCACACACACTGTCTCAAAGCTCTGTGAGGGGCCTTTCATATAAGTTCCCCAAACTGGAGGGGGCAGCACTGTACCCAGTACAGAAAGATTCTGCATTGAAAGTCTGATCATTCTAGTCATTCCCACTGTTGTTAATGATGTCATGTTCCCCTAGCCTTCCCCACTATTGCTGGCACTCCTCTCTCGGTATATCTTCTTCTTTGTGGCCTTATTCTGACAAGGATCTGAAATATTAATCAGAACAATTGAGCTCCCATCCCTTCTCTCTTCCCTCCCTCTTTTTCTCCCTCTCTTCCTTCCTCTTCCTTCCCGCCCTCCCTCCTCCCCTCTTTCTTCATTTTCAATCTGGCACATCCTAAGCTCAAATTTCCCTTCTGCCCCCTCACATGCTTATGAGGTGCAGGTCCAGAAACAGAGAAGTCTCCTCCCAGAGGGACAATGTACACTCAGTTCTTGAAATAGATTATTTCATTCTCACCATTACTCTTGGATTGAATTTTCAAGAATTTAATAATAACAGGGAAAAGTACCAGGGAAATTGTCTGATTCTTATTATATCAAGCAATTGTTAGCTGTAGCTATCACTGCTATTACAGAATACAGGAGCTTCTTGTGTATATTGGATCACCGGGTAAGTAAACAAGTGACAAAGAGGACAAACTGACGGTGGACTGGGGAGCACCCTGAAGTTCGAGGGGCTTTTGGGAAAATGAGCTCTTCTGTCTGATCCTTCCTTAGCTGAATGACTGTCCTTACTGAGAAGTTCTCAGTCATCCAGAGACATGTACCTCAGCAGTTCCATTTGTAGACAAGAACACCAACACCTGGGAATACAGAGGTATGTGCAAGTTTCCTTCTTATTGAAAGCTCTCCTCCAGAAGGGAGGAGGAGGCTCCTGAGCCTCAGGGGGTAAACAAAAGGTCACATGTCTGGGCAAATAGAAACCCTGAAGATTATCTGGGCAGCTCCCAGCAATATAAGCAGAGCAAACAACTACGGGGGCAGAGACTCTGAGCAGCCCAAGTGCAGGGAGGATTTCAAGCTGTGGAGCTGCCTGCCAGCTGTGCCAGGCTTACAGCTTTCATCAATTGTCACCCATGCTCGAGTGGGCTATGGGGCGACACTGCTGACTTTGAGTCCCTCACCCATACACCGGTAGTAATCCTAATAGAGACTCATTGGTTCACTGTTAGACTTCCGTGTAGTTATTGCTTAGTTTAGCTATGGGTTCCCCTTCTGCAGTAAATAGACATGTATGCTTCCTCTCCCCAGGAAAAGTCTGTCACACAGCCTGTGACTTTCACAAAAGCAGGTTGAACAAACTCCAGGTGCATGTCTTAATACTTGGTGGCCTTCAGCCTGTCATCATATACCTTTGATCATCAGCAGAGGTTTACTGTCTTTATTGGCAAGTTGGTGGTTACAATGATCTCTACCACACTTCTAAGGGAGAGCGTGGTATACCTGTATGCCCAGACTTCTCTGAGAAACAAACATGGAAACTTAAACTATTAGTAACAATGAGCTTGGAACAGTGCACACATTAAAGTTCCCCCATTCTCCTTTTACCAAGTACAATACAGCCAGGCCTTAATAGTTCAGATCTGTGTTCCAACTATTGTAGGTGATGAGACAGGAGGATTGCAAGTTCAGGACCTGCCTGGGCAGGGAATACCAGGAGAGTTTGGGCAACCTAATGAAACCCTGTCTTAAAAAAATTGTTAAAGTTAAAAGAGGGCTAGGAATATGAATATATATTCATATGTATATGGAGAGAGAGAGAGAGATACCAGAGGTATATTGTTTGCCTAGCATATACAAGGCTCTGTGTTTACCCCTAGTATGGAGAGAGGAAGAGATTAAGGAAGAGAGAGATAGGGGAGAGGTGGGGAGAGAGAAAAGGGGGAGGGAGGAGGAAAAGGGTGGGATGGAGGGAGAGATAGAAATTGAGATATACGAAGAGTACATTAAAAGCCTTGAGAAGCCCTTTTGGGGTGGGGGAAACAAGGGAACAAGCTAGGAGCTTGTTATTATGAAGAGAGAACAGTGAACAGTTTTTAGCCCCTGGCTGAACTAGTGTTCCATGGAATGCACTCTCTAAAATCCATATTAAATGGTCCCTTCAATATGCAAAGCATCAGCTTAGAAGCAAGTTGAGTTTATAATAAATGAGAGTATTTTGGACCATACAAGTTTGCACAACATGCCAGTTGGAGGCAAAAAGAACAGAACCCCTTCAACAATTAGTGCAGCCTTTACAACAGCTTGCACGTAGCTTTCTGAGAATAGGAAAATTACAATGTTTGTGATGGGGTTGTGTGTATGCCTGTAGTCAGAGTTAATAAAGAAACTGTTTAATTACTCATGTTTAGGCATAGCTGAAGCTGGGCTCATGGATTCCCTCCTTGTTCAGAGATGGCCAAATTCACTGGCATATGGGCACAGCATGATGGTAGATGGTGTTGAGGTTTGAGTTAATGTCTCCCAAACCTCATGTGTTTAAAGCTTTGGGCCCTAACTGGTGGTGCTGTTTGAGGAAATTGGCAGAGTGAAGTCGGAGGGTGTAGCCCAGCCTGGCTTCCATTTTCTTTGCTTCTGACCCTCTGAAGTGATAACAAGCCATGCTATATAGTTTCTTTGGCCGTTGACCAAGTCTCTCCCCAACCATGATGGACTGTGTCCTCTGAACCATAGTTCAGAGTTTTCTTCTGTTCAGTATGTTATCAAAGAAAATTAACACCGAGGGAGGAAGAGGGTGGAAGCTGCAAGGTGCAAAGACCCACCTCACCCTAAGGAAGTGAGGCATGTTCCAGCAGTTGGGAGGAAAATGATTGAGTGTGGCTAGATGGACTGAGCTTTTATTCATTTGTTTTCAGAGAAGTTTACTTTGGTTTATGACTCAACATTACAACAAAGGAGTGAAGCTGGGAATAAGAAATAAGGAGGTAGTTACCACAGAGGGAAGGTCTGGCCCACAGGCTTTGGGCAGATTTTGAGGCTGAAGAAAATTTGAACGATGAACAGATGAAGCTTAGGGAAAGCAGAAGAAAAGTTGGGGCTCTTGCCACTTGACAGAGAGAGGAAGCGGGGTGTATAGGAGAGATAAATCTTTATGTTCTGCAGAAAATGCTTATAATTGCCAACTCAGTATTCCTCTTCTATCCTTTTACTCCATGGCATTGTCATCTGAGAGACACAAATGAATGAGTGAGTGAGTGAGTGAGTGAGTGAGTGAGTGAGTGAGTGTGTCAGGAAACCAGTACTTCCAGATGGCACACACTGTTTGCAAAGCCCAGCCTTGAGAAGGGGCTGCAGTGCCTCTGTGATGTCTCTGCTCTGTATTTGGGTGGGCTGGCAGTGCAGACAGTCAACAAGGGTAAAGACTCAGAGTCCTGCACTGGCCTGATCACTCCCAGTGTGGAACAGGCAACTACTCATTGAAAATAGCAATAACTGAGAAAGAGGTGTGTGTGTGTGTGTGTGTGTGTGTGTGTGTGTGTGTGTGTGTGTTATTGTTGTTGTTGTTTTGATTGGCAATAAGCATGGAGCCTGGGGACTTGTACACACTAAACATGCCTTATACCGATGAGAGATAAACTCAGAAGGTTTTGGATTTTAAATAGATATGGTTATAGATATAACTATAGACACCAATACACCATTTAATTGTTGTAATGCCCTGCTTAACCACCACCAAAGAGTCCAGTTTAGATTGAAAAGATATTTGGGGATTACTAGGTATGGTGAACAGCTCGTGCCCCTGAGCTATATAGGAGCCTATAGAGCATAGGAACATATAGTTGAAAACTTTAATAACTCGATAGTAATTCAGCGCTGATGGCTCAAAGCAGGACCTCCATAGAAAGGGATGGTGTGCATCAGAGAGGCACTTCTTACTACTTATGGTTTTAACATGAAACATGAACTTCTCAGCTGCTAATCATGGAGCTTGCTGGGGCAGGCTCAGCAGGTTGGCTTGCCCTTCCCTTCCCTGTCTTCACAGAGTTACCCTTCATGCACAGCCAGAAGAATGAACCTGAATTTTTTCCATGCATGCTTTGAACTAGAGCAATAGGGACTGGCTCCTCAGTCCTACTTAGCCTGGATATTACAGCTAAAGAATTAGGGAAGACAATGCTGCCTTGGATGGACCACCAGCCACAGCCAACCCCTCTTTCAAGCTGGGGTTCCTCTCCTGATATTTCTCCTTTTAAAGATGTTCAAGAAGTAACACAATGGCCTTCTTTGTAGGGAATGTTTTCAGAAGTTTGGGGAAATTTCTTTGGAGACCTAAATTCCTATTTACCTTTTGTGACATGGTTTAAAGGGGAGAAGAAAATCCCATTATCTTCCACTTCCACAGTCTCAGCAGCAGGATGGAGATATGGCAGTTCCCAAAAGACCCAGTGCTGGGTATGCACCAGGATATCTACTGCTGCCATTAACAAACAGTCTTTAGCATGCAGTAACACTCTCCATCACAGAGCCCTGTGATAAGAATACTAGTGATGCAGTTGAACACAGAAGCACACTTTTGAAATAACTTCCTTGTCTAGAATTAAACAGAACTCATCTAAGTGGCACATTCAGGTGAATTCTATGAGAAGGATTCCCTGGAAAAGTGACTTCAGATCTAATTTCTCAGAATTGAGGTTCTTTTGAGAAAGGCATCTATAAGCTGGGAGATGCTGGGCAGCAGGAACAGTCTACAGCAGGGCTCATGTTTGAAGATTGGACCCCAGGGAATGCTCCTTAGACACCAAGGTCCATGGGGACTCCAGCAAGCTGATTCCTGCCATGTCCCCTGTTGGTTAATTAGAAAAACACTCTACACTTTTATACTGACAGGATATAAAAGTAATGTCTCAACCGACTTCATAATCTCCCTACTTAAGTCCATGGATTGGGTCTGAAGGGTCAAAGGTTTTACCACAAGTTTTTCCAGTGTAGGGAGTTTTCTTCTCCTCGATGGCTTTTGATTAGATCTAGAAAACAACCCCATACATTAGAAAGTCTTGTGACACTGCTGTGTGAGCACATTCATATCAGGGAGTTGATTTATAGGGGTCACTAAAATGTCATGCTCACCTTCTAACCTGGAATCTGCAGTTGGGAATCTTACTTAACACACAGATCTTTATCCACACAACTAAGGATAACAAACTACATGTGATGGCTAATTGTAGTGGTTAGCTTGACACACCAGGGAAGAAAGAACTGCCTTTATCAGACTGATCTTTGGGCATATCAGCAGGGCATTTCCTTGATTCTTGGTTGATGTCAGAGGCCCCAGCCCACATGGGTAGTATCATCCCTCGGCATGTTGACCTGGGATATAGAAAGCTAAAAACAGATAGCTGAACTGGAGCCTGGAAACAAGCCAGTAAGCACTATTTCTCCTTGGCCTCTGTTTCAGTTCATGCCTTCAGATTCCTGCCCTGAGTTCTAGTCATGGCGTCCTCAACAATGGACTATAATCTGTAAGATGAAATACAGTATTACTTCCCCAAGTTGCTTTTGTTCATGTTTATCCACGTTTAATCAAAGAAAGTATAAACCAGAACAGAGGTTGGTAGTGAGAATAGGGCATTCATTGGATGGACCTGACCATGTTTGTTTGTTTGTTTGTTTTGGAAGGATTGTGGAGGCTTTTGGAACTGTGGACTACTGAGTGCCCAGCATTAATGGGCTAATATGTGTGAGCTCAGAAGATACAATTTCTGAAAGAACTGCCTATAGTGGAAGCTTGACTTGAGAAGTTTCATAGGGAAGCAAAGACTTTATTGGGGCTATTTGTGTGGTTATTTTCAATTAATTTATAAAAGAGAGTCCTGTACTTACTGGGACAATCAATGCTGGTTAGATGGGGCTGAAAAGTCAGCTGTGATTAATAAGAGACTACCATCATTGAGCTGAAATCTTTTAGAAATATTATCTTGGGTCAGGGTACAGAAGCTCTGGTCCAAAGAAGGCCAAGGCTGCATCTTAAGATGGCAGCTGAACTTGGTAACTTGTAAGAGCCTTTCACATGGTATTGGTTTTGAAGGCATGATGGGGTCGTGGAGAACAACTTAGTCTTGGCACTATGGGATAGGGTTGAAAGAGATGACAGAAGACACTGGTGAAAATGAAGCCTCAGTTACAATGGAGACATTAAGGCTGAAAGAGTCATGAAGAGATGAAGAGAAGAGGATGATATTTGACACTGTGAGAGACCAGGGAAGATCACTGGAGTAGATGCAGCCTCAGTTGCCATGGAGACCCCAGGATATTGAGGACATAAAAATGGTGGGAGTCCAATCAAAAACAATGGCAGATATGGAATATAAGTGGTCCATGACACATGCTGCATATGATGCTTATGGTAGAACCAGTGGAGGAGAGCTGCCTGAGCCCTTAGGAGGCAGAAGATCAAGAGTTAGTCTCAGGTATCAGAAATTAAGCTATGTTGCTGGCCTTTGGTTTTGCTTTAGATTGTCTATTTTTATGCTCAGTTTATTCACTTTGGAAGTAAAAAATGTATGACTTAATTTGGATTATACAGGAGCTCACAGTTAAGAGACTTTAAAATAGTTTGGACTTTGCTCATCAGTCAGTGTTTAGCTGTGGGTGTCTGCCTCTGCTTCCATCAGTCGCTGAATGAAGCTCTGTTTCCCAGACTCTCTGGCAGTGGGATGGTATGCTGACACTCTCTGATTCATGTCTAAAATCAATATATGAGTGAGTACATACCATGTTTGTCTTTTTGTGACTGAGTTACCTCACTCAGGATGGTTTCCTCTAGTGCTGTCCATCTGCCTTTTTCTACATCCTCTCCAGCAAAGGGATTAATACAGGGCTGGTTTAACCCACAGAAACAGTTGACCTGAACCAGGGGGAGCTCTTGGACCCAAGATTGATGGCTGTGTGGAAAGCATGGGACTGATCCAGACCCTCTGAATGTGGGTGTCAGTCAGGAGACCTAGGTAATCTATGGGGCCTTGAGTAGTATTTATCCCTGGCATACAAATGGACTTTGGCTGCCTATTCCACAATGAGGGATGCTTTCTCAGTCTGGACTCTTGGTGGAAGGCCTAGGCCCTGCCCTGGATGAAATGACAGACTCTGGAGATCCTCCATGGAGGGCCTTACCCTCCCTGGGGATCAGAATGGAGATTGGGTGAGGGACTGGGGGGCCTAGTGGGGAGGGACGGGGGAAGAGGGGAGGGAGAGGGAGCTGGGATTGACATGTGAAGCAAGCTTGTTTCTAAGTTAAATAAAAAGGAAGAAAAAAAAAACCAAAAAATAGTTTGGACTTTTAAACTGTTGGAAATTTTAAAGACTGTGAAACCTTAAAAAGTTTTGATAAGTTTTAAATTGCTATGTTAACATAAGATCTTGGGGACAAGGTCAAGGTTATTGTTTAACAACTATATGTTTGTGTATAGAATTGATGAAGGGTAGACTTGTGACAGCTAATCTTGGCTGTCAACTTCACACACCTGGGAGGACAGAACATCAGTTGAAGAATTGATTCCATTAAATTGGCTTGTAGGCATGTCCTGTGGGACATTTTCTTATTGCTAATTATTGTAGGAGGGCCTACTCCACTGTGAGTGGCACTTTCGGACATGTGGACATGAGATGTATAAGGAAAGCAAAGCTATACGCAAGCAGTGCTCCTCCATGTTCTCTGCTTCAGTTTCTGCCTCCAGATTCCTGCTGAGTTCCTGCCTAGGCTTCCTTTAACATGAATTCTAACCTATACAATATAACAAACCATTTCCTCACCAAGTGGCCTTTGGTCATGATGCTTATTACCAAAACTAAACCAGAACACTAAATAAATAACCCTGGCTTATCTGTGTGTCCCTAAATCTGAGATGAAGGCAAAGATATGAACAATACTGCCCTAAGTCAGACAGCTCTTCCAGTCACTGGAACCTGGAGCTAACAATGAAGTCTTCTTCTTTCTTAGTCCTAAACCACAGCTTCTCTCCTCCAGGAATGTGATAGGTAAATTTTTATTGTATTAAGCCATAAAATGTATAATGACTTATACCATGGCTCTAAGAATATGACCTAAGGTTGAATATCTGGGAATGGTATAGATTTTTCTTCACCATTACCCTGGGCCTTGTGAACACCACTTCTAATCCTCTTTTCTTTACCTCATGGGCTACTCTTGCATTACTGTGACCATAAAGACTTGCAAGAAACAACTCAAGTTGGGAAAGATTGGTTTCAGGCCTGGAACATTCCCCACTGTGGTGACAGGAACATGAGGAAAAGCTTCTTACCATATGGTAGTCCAGGAAAGAGAGAGCACCTAGGGTTGGGTCTAGCCTTCAAAGGTTTACCCTAGTGACTTAACTTCATATGTAACTGTATTCTTAGGAGCTGGAACCTCCTAGAATAGCACCATGAGCTAGAAACCAAACTAAGCATTCAGCACAAGGGCCTGCCTTAGTTTGCTTTCTGCTACTGTGATAAATACCATGACCAAAATTAACTCAAGGAAGAAAGTATTTCATTTGAGTTACACTTATAGGTCATACTCTATCAGTGTCAGATATCAGGACAGGAACCTTTAGGCAGGAACTTAAGCAGAGGCCATGGAGGAATGCTTCTCACTGACTTGCTCCCCAAGACATGCTCAGCCTGCTTTCTTACACAATGCAGGATCATCTGCTTGGGATAGCATTTTCAGCATGGGTTTGACCCTCCCATATCAATCATCATTCAAGAAAGTGCTCTGTAGACTTGCCTGTAGGCCAATCTTAAAGTGACTTTCTCAGTTGAAGTTTCCTCTTCCTAGATAACTCCAGCATGTTTCTAGTTGACAAAAAACTAACTAGCACAGAGCCTGTGGAGGCTTTACATATTCAAAAAATAGCAATTACCCAGCATGTTTCTGTTTTTATGGTGGCTGAATGTATAGTCACTCTAGAGAATCAGAGAGCATCAATTTTGGAATATTCAACCTCTCTGTCCCATCCTAACATTTGGTCTCTCTCAGGAACCTTGCACATCAATTCTTCTATATTGACAGGGTTCCATCTAAAAAGCTCTCAAGATGTCACCCCAAGAAACCTCTTCCTGTAGTTTCATCTTCCCCTCACACCAGGGCCCAGCACAGAACTCTGCTTTACATCTTCATCCTCATCTGCTTGTGCTCTTCAGGAACACAATGAAAGGGGAAAAAGCATATTTTAGAATTTCTATCACCAACCCCTTCCCCCTGAACCCCAGGCAGGCATCACTCTTCCAACTGCCGCCCTCTGTACTGTATACTACCTTATCAACACTGGCCATAAGGTAGAACTCTTCAGAAGGCCCACAACACCACAGGGTCTGATCCTGGCCTTCTTGTTTATACTTACTCACATCACTTTCTATTCCAGTCCTGAGAATGCCTCTTTACCCCCTGCCATGCTGGCCTTTGTCTGAAATCCACTTCTCTTTGCTCTGACACTTCACTAGAACCTTAAGCCACAGAGAGTGTTTAGGATGTAGAGTGTGACTGGTTTTGCCCCTAGTCATTTCAGCATGCAGCCAAACTACCAATCAAAGGTTGTAGGCAACTGCAAGCTTAGTCTTTAAGGATTGTGGTCTATAGCCTTATGAGACCTGGAAAGGTAAAGACATTGAATGTTAAATAGACAGTTCTTACTCTAGAGGCTGTGTTCAGGAATGTTTGGGAGAGCATTCATTAAATAAATAAATGAATTAAATTCTCCTTTCTAGACTTCAGTTTTTCTCATGTATAAAACTTAGGATTTAGATTAGATCTCTAATTCTGACACTTTTCAGAAGCATTGTACTATTTATCAAGAAGCACAATATCTATCTGTCTGTCTATCTATCTATCTGAGACAGTCTTTCTGTATTTGGGCTGGCCTGGAACTCACTGTATAGTCCAGGCTGAACTCAAACATGCAAGTCTCTTGCCTGAGCATCCAGAATACTGTCTTCTTAATCCAAATGTCAATAAAAACAATAACAAAATAACAATAAAAATTGAATAGTATTCTTAATAATTTATAATATTATAAACTTCTTCTTTCTTTCTGTTTGGTAGCCCCCTTATTACTTCTGCTAACTTTTCCTATTTCTATTCTTCCCTAAAATCTCGACTCAAACTACGCAAGTTTCCTGTAGACTTAGGAAAGGATTGTTGTCCATTCTTACATTTTAAATTCAACTCATGCCATAGTGACCATAGCAAGGGAAGTTGTCACCAGGGGCCCAGGGAAGCAGGCAGACAACACACTGAAGTCTGTAGGAGGTTAATAAAGGGGCTGTTTGCAAGGGGTAAGGGGTAGTGAATCCACAGGAGGGAAGGGGAACAGCCATGCAGAAGGGACCAAAGGAAGAGAAAGAATGACAATCAAACAACCTACAGAGGTGGCACTGAGAAAAGTGATCTCCTTTCCTTTAGTACAGCACACACCACTCCCCCATCCTGACACACACACACATACACACACACACACACACACACACACACACACACACACACACACACAGTATCCAGACCTCAGCAGTGTGAGTAAAAGAGCCACCAGACAACCACCTTTCTCTGAGAACAAAGTTAAGAAAGCTTATGCAATAGCAATAAAAGAATGGGAAATAAGAGGCCTGTCATGGCTAAGCATTCCTCTCCTCTTGAGATTCATAACACATGAAGACTTTTGAGTACTAGGACATGTGCAAAACACAGAAGAAATAAGGCAGCACAATGCTGGGGAGGAGGTGACCCTTTCAGGCTCTGTCATATCACTTGGATTTGTCTCCCTAGAGTAAAGAACAAACTTGGGTTGACACTTTGGAAATCAATTTGGAGTTTCCTCAAGAATAGAACTACCATCTGATACTGCTATACTTAATGGAATCTGTGCCCACACTCATGTTTATTGCAGTCATTTTCACAACTGCCAATACATGGGAATGTGAGGATGACCTGGATGAAATATCTGTCACCCTGTTGATCACCCAGGTTTATTTGAGTGACAAAGCTGGTTAGATGGGTGTCATCTTCCTCCCTCACAATTCCTTGTGTGTCCCTACAGAAACTACATGTTTTATCAAAAAGGCCAACCTTTCCTGATAAGAAAGGACAGTTATTTGGCCTTAGTAAGTGTATATGAGTTGTGGAGATCCTCTATAGATGAATTTTATTCAATCATAAAGGAGAATAGAAAAATCATTCACAAGAAAATAACATGGACTGAAAATTATCATGCTATATGAAATAAATCAAACTGATAAATATTTTCCCTCATATGTGGAGTGTGTGTGTGTGTGTGTGTGTGTGTGTGTGTGTATGTGTAACATGAAAATACAAGGAGTTTACTTGGGAATTGTAAGGGAAGTATCAGGAAGGAAGAGGGTAGAACAAACAGATAAAAGGGGAAATGGGGTCTGTGATTGAAGAATATGGTGTGTGTGTGTGTGTGTATGTATGTATGTATTAGGTACTTTTCTGTTGCTGTGGTAAGCACTATGCCAAGGAAACTTAAGAAAGAGGCAGTTTAGTTTGGCTTATAATTCCACAATGATCAGAGTCTATCATGGTCAGAAATGTGGGAGCATGCAGGCATGGTGGCAGGATTAAGAAGCTGGGAGCTCACATCTTTAACCATAAGCACAAAGCTGAGAGAGCAAACTTGAACTGATGGAGGCTTTTAAATTCAGAGTCTTGCCTCCAGCAAGACCACACCTCTTAAACATCCCCAGACAGCACCATCAACTAGTGACAAGTATTCCAACATCTGATCCTATGGGGGACAATCTCATTCAAATCACTACAATATGAAAATGTCAAAATGAAACCTATTATTTTACATGAGCAATGAATACACACTAATGAAATAAGAATAAAGTTGATAAAAAGTTTCAGGAGCTGATAATGTAAGGAATCTTAGTTACCTATTAGTTACCTATCACACCAACAGGTTGTTTGATTCCAGGCCGAAGAACTGAGGCTGGAGACTCATTGCAAAGTACCAGTGGTCCTCTGCCCACATGGTCTTGCAGGCCCATGAAGTGCATAGCACACCTTCCCATTTTGTGTATTTACCTGCACATATCTCAGGAAGGTGCAGAGGATGCTATGATAAGGAATGATGGGTTCATTGGGGGGTAATCTCAAAGTATGTAAAATAAACAAAGTTGTACATATAAACATGAGACTTCTCTTCAAACACACAGAGGAGATAGAAAAATTCATAAACTGTTTCAGTTCTTACAGAAACAGGAGGCTGAGGCAGACATCAAGTTCAGTTACAAATGTAAAGCTATATTTCTTCATGATGTGGAAGTTGTGGCCCATGAATTCGATGGCATCTTAGTTGGATTAAGGACATCTGCTCATGCATTCAGAATTCACCTGGAAAAGCAAAGGAGGAATTTCAAAATTGTCACATTTGTAGGGTCCTTCTACTTGTCGCTTAGCTTCTGTTTAGAATATAGGACAAAGAAAAGTCCACATGACCTTGTATTTACTACTGAGAAGGCAGAAAATGTTATACAACAAATATTCTGTGGAAAGAATCTAACCCTGAGCCCATTTTGGTGGAAAATCTTTCTCTTTTCTGTGTTTTGACTGTACTGATGTCTCCTGCTATGGTTTGAATGTGAAATGTCCTAGCAAAGATTCATAGACTGAAAGCCAGATACCCTGGTGATACTTTGAAAGATACTGAAAACATTAGTATGTGGGTTCCAGATGAAGAAAGTAAGTCACTGAGGGAAGGTCCTTTTAGATCTTGTCTCTAGCACACCATCTTCTTCCCTGTTCTGTTGGCTTGAGGTTAGCATCCTCTGCACAGACTATCACTTCCCTTGAATTGTTCTTAATCTTGAAACCAGAAACACAGAGTGACTGAATATTGAACACTCTGGAACTGAGAGTCAGACTAAATCTTTGCCCTTTTAGGTTTTTGGGTTTTTTAATGCCCAGTATTTTGTCACAGATGAAAAATCAAATGGAAACAAGTTCACATCTTTAGAACCTAACTCCTGGTCTAATTGAACAGCTGAAAATGAAGACTGATCTTACCAGCTCTTCACTTGAATGTCTCACTACAATCATCTTAGGAACTGACCCCATCTTCCAGTTGAATGACCTCTCATTCACTTTTTCCATTTAGAAGATTTTTAAAATTTAGGTGTATGAGTGTTTGCCTGCATATAGGTTCCTCTAGTGGGTGTTGCATCCCCAGAAACTTGAGTTTTGGTAAGGTGTAGCCACCTGATCCAAGTGCTTAGAATCAAATGCAGGCCCTCTGTAAAAGCAGTAAGTTCTCTAAATTATCTTAAATTCTCTTCAGCCCCAGACATGTCACTCGAGTTGCCAGAGACTCCAGTTCTGTCTGTCAGTTTTTAACAGAGTATCAGAAATGTAACTCCCTTAGATCTTTCAGATGACTTAGTACTGACAATGAAATTGAGACCCAAGTAGGAAAAGTTATTTCTCAAGGGTCACTCATCAAGTAAGATGCTAGTAATTGGTGCATGGTAAGACCAAATACTCAGTGCCTCCATCTGTGGAATGTAGCAGTCACTCTTGTAATTAAGATAGGTGGTCCTATTTCTTTTTTTTTCTTTTTTAGGCATGTGCCATCACCGCCGGGAGACCATGGATTATTTTAAATAAATATATTATGTAGTTGCATACTTCAATCAAGATCCAGAATATTTCTAACTTGAGGTGGTCCTATTTCTAAGAACTATTTATTGAACTATTTATCTGTCTAAAGTCAAAGGAATTCTGTAAGTTTAACTCACAAGGCATAGATTAATCAGCCTGTCTGTTACAGAGCCAGACTTTCAGACAGAAGAATGTCTTTGTCTCATGGTTTATGTGTGCAATGAAAGGAGGGCCATGGTTAAGAAAGCAGTTGTGGTGCTGGCATAACTGGACATTGGTATGTAGAAGACTGCAGATAGATCGATGTCTATCACCATGCACAAAACTTAAGTCCAAATGGATCAAAGGCCTCAACATAAATCCAGCCATACTGAACCTCTTAGAAGAAAAAGTGGGAGGTATGCTTGAACAAATTGGTACAGAAGACCCCTTCCAGAACATAACACTAGTAGCACAGACACTGAGATCTACAATTAATAAATGGAACCTTCTGAAACTGAGAAGTCAACAAGACAAAAAGGCAGCCCACAGAATGGAAAATGATATTCACTAACTCCACATCTGACAGAGGGCTGATCTCCAAAATCTACAAAGAACTCAAGAAGCAAGTCTCCAAAACACCAAAAGATCCAATTAAAAAATGGGCTACAGAACTGAATAGAGAATTCTCAATAGAGGAGTCTAAAATGGCTGAGAGACACTTAAGAAAGTGCTCAACATCCTTAGCCATTAGGGAAATGCATATCAAAACAACTCAGATATCTTCTTACTCCAGTCAGAACTGCTAAAATTAAAAACACCAATGACAGCTTATACTGGAGAGGATGTGGAGAAAGGGGAACACTCCTCCATTGCGGGTGGGAGTACAAACTTGTACAGCCACTTTGGAAATCAGTATGGAGATACCTCAGGAAAATTGGAATCAGTCTACCACAAGACCCAGCAATTCCACTCTTAGGCCTTTACCCAAAAGATGCACATTCATACAACAAGGATTTCTGTTCCACTATGTTCACAGCAGCATTATATGTATTAGCTAGATCCTGGAAGCAACCTAGATGCCCCACAACTGAAGAGTAAACAGAGAAAATGTGGTACATTTACATAATGGAGTAATACTCAGTGAAAAAAACAATGGAATCTTGAAATTTGCAGGCAAATGAATGGCACTAGAAGAAACCATCCTGAGTGAGGTAACCCAGTCACATAAAGACAAACATGGTATGTACTCACTCATATATGGATTCTAGACATGGATCAGGAGTGCCACCCTACAATCCCATTGTCAAACCTTCATTCAATAGCTGATGGAAGCAGAGGCAGACACCCACAGCTAAACACTGAACTGAACTCCTGGAACCCAGTGACAGAGAGGGAGATGTGATGAGCCAAGGGGTCAAGATTGTGCTGCTGAAACCCACAGAGACAGCAGACATGGCAAGGGGGAGCTCGTGGACGCCAGACTGATGGCTGAGAGACCAGCATGGGACTGATCCAGACCACCCTGAATGTGGTGTCAGTGAGGAGGCCTTGACAAACTCTGGGGCCTTGGGTAGTAGATTAGTGTTTACCATGGCATACAAATGAACTTTGGGAGCCCATTCCATATGGAGGGATGCTTTCTCAGCCTAGACACATGGGAGAGGGCCTAGGCCCTGCCCCAGATGAAGTGACAAACTCTGGAGATCCCCTATGGAGAGCCTCACCCTCCCTGGGGAATGGTGTGGGGATTTGGTGGGGGTTACGGGGCTGGCATAGGGGCAAGGGAGGAGGGGCAGGAGAGGGAGCTAGGATCAACATGTGAAGCAAGCATGTTTCCAATTTAAATAAAAAATACATTGAGAAAAAAAGAAAGAAAGCAGTTGATGGAATCTTTGAAGGAAAGACCATGAACTGCATGAGTGTTTGCTCTTCACACCTTCCCTAGGGTACTCCCATACTTGTCTTACAGATAGAGAAAGGCATGTAGACCCTCCACGTGTCACCTGAGTGGAGACCACACACTGAAGGATGGGCCTGTTTCTCTGTCCCAGGCAATGTCATATAAACAGGATTGCTCAGAGAGGCAGACCCTCTACCACTTGAAGTTGTGAACCCATGGACAATGGCCAGTGATGCAGAGGCAGACATCACTGACTCCATTGCTCAGCTGGTACCTTTGCCAGCTTCTCCAACTCAGCCAAGGCAATTTTGCATCCACAACACAGCTCATGCATCCAGCAAAGTTGTCTGGGTCCTCTTCCTTTCTGTGGCACAGAGAAGATCAACCTAGTGCAGAACAAACTCACAAGGGTTTGTGATGGAGGGCACACATGCACAGAGTACCCAGCAACTGGTCTGGTCCACAGTTCACTGTGGGGATATCCAGAACTCACAGTGGTCTTGTAGGTTAGCTGAACCTGTTTGATGTACTCCTTTCAGCTTAGTTAAGACTCTAGGTTCTGATGACAAGCAGCAGTTCCTCCTTCTTCCATGTCCTCCCTCCTTCCTTGGTTCCCAAACTTGGCTCCTGCTCCTTCAGCTTCAGCCTTGATCAGGTATTTTGTGCAATGTCTTTGATACACTGACTTCTCCCCTAGTAAGTCCCTGGCATGCTCTCCTGTCTTAGAACCCTTTTAAGTTAATTCCCACAGATTTTGTAGGTCTTTCGATGTCACTTCCTCTAAGGAAGTGTTCCTTCTAGATTGCTTGTATGTTAATGTATGTCTCCCACATGTTCCACCAAGGCAGGCAGAGCTCACTTGTGAATGTTTGGTTTCGAGATCCCCACACCTTCCCATATCACTACCCAACTCCCTCTGAAAGGACAGACATGAAAAACCAACAGCAACCAATCAAACAGAAAAGCACATACAGGCTAGGGTTCAAACTGAACCAAGGTGGGAGAGTGTGACCTGCAGTGACTACTCACTCAAGGCTTGTTAATTTTTTGAGCCAGCAGAGAGGCACGCTGTGCCATAGGGAGTAGAAAGGAGGCAGGGCCCTGCAGTACTTTGATATGGCTGGGATAGCACCTGGACTCCTAATTTGTCCATGTACAGCTTCTTCTTGTAATGGGGTCAAGTCTGCCTTGTAGAGATGGAAGGTCACCCAGTTTAATGGAGAGATAAGGCAGTGAGCACAGCAAGCCAAGGCTGGGAGCACTATGTAACAGAATGTGCAGACTCTCTTCTTGTCAGTAAGTGATGGTGGGAGCTGCTTCTAGCACAACTGTCCAAGGGCCTTAAAACCATCCATACAGAGTTAGAAAGGCAGTAATCCTCCCTTACCACCAACCAAGACTCCAGCTCTCCTAAGTCCACTTTCCAGATCCTTCTGTTTCCTGTCCCAACTCCCGTGCTGCCTTGCCTTGGCTTACTTTCCTAGACTGTCCACTTCATTAATTCCTCATCACTTGTCACTAAGTTCTAATCTAGGATGTTGTGAGGATAACTAATTAAAGTCAGAAGGTTCTTAAAGAAGAAATTGACCTGCAATTCAGGCCTTTCTCTAAGCAGGATCAATCTTCAGATTCCTGGCCAAGAAGAGTTATATTAAAAAAAAAAAAAAGATGCCTGGCCAATCAGCAATCTGGATGTTTCATGAAGCTTCATTTAGCTGTTTATGGATCCTAATCGCACACCCTGGTTACCACCTGAGAAAAGCATGCCTGATAGAGGTGCACATGGGAATTGCAGCTTGTTTGAGGAATTTGTCGCTGTAAGGAGAAACTATACAGGAAAAAAAAATCATCTACTATCTGGTCTTCAGTCCCTGAGAAGAGAAGGTCTCTGCTGACTGAGTGAGCAAGGATGCTGACAGCTTCTAGTCCAGCCTCCCACCCCCATCAACCAGTTAGGAAGGCTCATGAAGCTGGAAAGATGCCCCTCCCCCACCTCATGTACTTGGAGGAACTAGTCAGGACTGTAGTCAGCTGTGAGGCGTGCTGGTTTAGGAGCTCTGACATCATCCAGCCTGCTGTACAGACAGGGAATGCAGGATCCTGAGAGACACGGCTAGTTCGGTCTTGATGAGTCTGGCTCACACTAAACCACAACTGAAATTCAGGGCCAGGCAACTCTTGGCTCAATACAAACTGTCATCTCTCAGGATAGAAGTTTCCACACTCCCCCTCTCTTCCTGCCTCATTCCCATATCCATTTCCTAATTCTAAGGAAACCCAGCCTCTTCTCAGTCACTTTTGCAAAGATGAAAAAGAGAGAGATTTCCCCTGAGTTTAGGGGAAATACCAGGGGACAGGAAATACAGACTGAAAGCAGGGACAGGTAGCTCTCACTGAGCTGGCCATGCCCACCAGTGACTCTTACCTTTATTAGCACCTTCTTAAAAAATGTACCCCAGGCTTACGAAACTCAAAGGTTTCTCTACTCTCACAAATATGGAGATTAAGTCCGTGAAAAAAAAAAGTACAAATTAACTGAACCAAGCAGTGTAACTTGATGGGAGTGTTAAGCTTTTGGGTGTCCTATGACAAGATCTGGAGGAGACACAGATAATGGGACAAAAGAGAACCATAGGGCCAGTATGCATGGTGAATGAGAGTTCCCGGTTATGTTAAAGAGGCATGCAGTGGTTTTTCTGGTTCCTCAGCAGGAAAGCTGTGGAAGCTTCCTGCCCATCGTCTTTGTTTTGTTGGCTTCTTTTTTTTTTTTTTTCATCATCACTACAATGGGCATACCAATATCTACCATCTACAGATGAAAGGAACCTTGAATTACCTTATCCAACTTTCTGGAAATATGCCAAGCACCTTGGCTTCAATAGTGCTTGTTAAATGAGGTCCTTGATCATCAGGAATGTTTGTGATGTTTACTGGTGAAGATGCTACTGTGATGGCAGTGCTAAGGTCAACAAATAACCTGACTCTGCCAGGCCTGAAGCCAATCAGCTACTCAGAAGTACCTAACTAAGGCTGCTGGCTCCCTGGGGGATATTTTGGCAGGCAGTTTTGGTGGTCTCACTGTGGAGGCTATCTCATGAGGGGGTCCCAAGAATTCACTTAAATATGCAACTCTGCACAGGAAATACCCACAATCAATTATGCGACCCCTGGTGTCAACAGCATTCAATTTGAGAAGCCACACAATGGGAACAAAAGATCAGAGCTTTCTCACTCCATGAATTCTTCCTTTTAAAATTCACTTATAAAAATATTGTACTGAACTCACAAGTGAAAAAACACCACATAGCTACATTAAGGTATCCATTCAGCACTTGCCTAGTCTTCTCTGTGTATCTCATGGAACTTCTGGACATTTAGAATGGACATTCTTGCAGTTTAATTAATTTATCCATTGATTACTTAACACACCCTTCAAACACTGTCTTGAACTAAACAGGATCTGCGTCCTAAAGGAATGGTTAGTTAGGACAATGGTGAGACCACTCCTGAATATCAGTACCCAAGGATTTGAACTCCCTCATCTCTTGCAGGATAGCCTGGTGCAGTCAAGTCTCTCCTTTCTCAAGTTCTCAACCAGAAACTATCCCCCGGGTTGGGGAGATGTGCCAGAGGTATCTTAGTGGTTCAGCTTTCTTTGTCTGAGCCTCTGCTCTGAGGCAGGATGAACACAAGAAGGAGGGGGTAGAGGGTGAGAGGAAGAAAGCTACCAATAAATGAAAGAATAATGGAACATTGATCAGCTCTTTACCACAGCGGGGGAGCTGCCTTGCTGAGCCCCAGAGCTGTCAGGCAGAGCTGCTCAACTGCCTGGATGGATGATCCCATTTAGCATCCATCAGTAACTCTTCCAAAAAGGAAGAGGCACTACAGAGATGGTGTGTGGATCCAGAAATCTAGGATTAGTGTTGGGAAAGCTGTTGCCCTTTTCCCTCCACCAGAGCTAGCTGAAAACTCCATACTCCAGCAAGTAGTTTACTTTTTTAAACCTGTTATTTTTATTTAAATTAGAAACAAGCTTGCTTCACATGTCAATCCAGCTCCCTCTCACTCCCCTCCTTTCCCACCCCCCAAGTCCCCCAATCCCTGACCCAATCCCAACTCCACTCTCCAGGGAAGGTCAGGCCCTTCATGGGGAATCTCCAAATTCTGTCATAACGTCCCGGGGCAGGGGCTAGGCCTTCCCCCATGTGTCCAGGCTGAGAGAGCATCCCTCCATTTGGTATGGGCTCCCAAAGTTCATTTGGATGCTAGGGATAAATACTGATCTATTGCCTGAGGCCCCAAAGATTGCCGAGACCTACTTTCTAAAGGATATGGTGTTGGTTGGAGGGAGATCACAGAGAAAGAGGTCGTCCCTGAGAAATTTTTGCTGCTGTTCTCACTCCAAAACCTGGAGTACAGGGCTCAGAAACCACCATAGGTCTTGGTACAGGATGGGGGCACGTGCTCTTACCAAGTTCCAAATGTGTCCAGCAGAAGAGCTCAGTCTAGCGGCAATATCTTTTGTGGAATTCTCTAGGAAGGCTTTTGAGTTTTCTTTCAAAAAAGAGAAAGACTTTTCTTTAAACATGAATAGCTGTGGACTTTCCTGAGTGTGGTCTGTGTGTATGATGAGTCATGAAGACATGGAGTCACCCATCACATGTCAAGTCCTCAGCTTCCAAATACAGACAACATGCTTGCAGGGAGGGACATCATGAGCACAAACCAAGATGAATGGTAAAAGTGAAATGGAAAATTAGGCACAATACAAAGCTGGTTGCTGAGGCCACCTCAAGGGGAGCACTTTGTGGACAGGGTTGCATTCTTAATCATGGTTTGGCTGTCAGAATCAGGCACTATACCACACCTCCCCACACATCTGAAAAGAAGGAAACACAAGTGTGTAAGCTACATGCTCAGCAGTTTCTAGGAATGATGTTTGTATCATTTACAGCCTTTGTTGAGCAGATGATGGATGAGGAGAAGAAGGAGAGGGGGTAGAAAGGAAGGAAAAGTAAGAAAGAGGAGACTATGGTGATGGGATAGGGTTGGAGGATAGCAGAAAACAGGAAGTAATGGGTGAAAGCTGCCATGTCCACAGCACAGATCCCGAAGTACACGACACAGGGAGAACTCTTTCTTGGGTCTCCCTGTCACGCTTCAGTAAACAGGTACTGCTACTTTGGGAAGGGGGCTTGCCTTGAGGAGCTGCAAGGTTGATCCAGGCTCAACATCCAGTACTCTCACAGCAGCCTTGTCCATTTGGGCTTCATGGAAGAGACCATTCCTTTCTGTCCTTCACTGGTAGAATGATTTCCTAATTCAAACCCATAATGTGATGGACTGCCAGATACAATATCATATGCAACACCCAGTCCAAACTTCCTCCATATTGTGGCTTTTATTCTCACCCACTTCTAAATTTATCAATCTACTGTGCTCTTTGAGGAGGTGCATAATTAAAGAGAGGCTGGATAGAGAATTCCAGTTACAACTCCAAATCTACATCGGCTTTTCCTTTCAACCAAAGCCTAGTTGGTATTCAGTAGAAACTTTGAGTTTAGTGTTTGACATAATTTAATGGTATGCATTAATGACTGTAATTTTCCCCTATAGTCAAGATACTAAGAAAATGAGGAGAGCCTCATTTGCATCACACAAACTAGTAACCAGGGCAGACACCCAAATTATGGTGAAAAACAAAGGTCTGGGAGGGTCATTCAAGAGTGCACACAATACTCCACAGTTTGGAAGGTATGTGCTATACTTTCTCATGCTGAAAACATGAATAAGTAGTTGGTAATATTGCCCCCAATATAGAGAAACTGGAGCTAAGATCTAACAGGGAAATGGTTCGTGTCTGAGAGTGGGAAAATGAAATTTTTAAGTTTATTTTTTTAGAATGTATTACAGATATTTCTACCAAACCTCTTTCAGCAAGATATACACCATTCAGAGGATTAGTTCATTTTTGTTGTTTACTAGTTTTGCTTTTTGTTTTGTTTCCTGAAACAGGATCCCAAGCAACTGCAAACATTGAGCCTCCTAGGGGTGGGATCACAAGTGAGCACCCAGCTGCACCATTGTGAAGGAAAAAAAGTCTCAGTTTTGATGTTATTGTTTTCATCCATGGGAAGGCCTGGAATTAGGAAGTTGTGAGTTTGGGCAGGAAGGCAGTTCAGAGAACATACTACTCTTCCAGAGGACACAAGTTCAAAATTAGCACACACATCAGATGGCTCACAACTGCCTGACTCCGGCTCCAAGAAGATCCCACATTTCTAGCCTCTGCATTTATCTGCATTCATGTGCACAAACCTATACAACACATATGCTGGGTCCTCCCTGCAGGTAGAGCAGGGGAAGGGCTGGTCCAGCTGGCCTCTTCCCCGGGGCTGAGCAGGATGGTGAGTGTCGGCGACTCAGACCCTCCCCCCCCCATTAGTAACCAGTGAGAAAAAACCACACTGAGTCAGGAGTCTGTCAAGCAGTATCTTGATTTATTCCAACACACAGGAACTTATATAGGACTGAGGTAGGGGATGGGAATCTTGGGCTAGGGTACGGTGACATGATGAGTTAAGGGCCAATAGTATTCCACCAAGCAGGCAGGTAGCTAGGCAGGGGGCAATCTTGCATCAGATCTGGCTGAGTCACCCCCACGTGGAGATTATAGGTTAGAGACAGGTCGCTAAACTCTAGCCAGGCTCAAGAGGTTACAGTGGGCCTCACATCTGAGCCCAAAACTCAAGTCAGGCTCTGGAGCTTACACTGGGCCATGCATCCAAGCCTTTCTTAGGCCCAACACACATATAAACATAATTAAAATAATAAAAATCATAATAAAAATGAATTTTTAGAAGTTGTAATAATTTTCAATTGCAATGAGAAAGCTAATCATCCAGTACAACCTATTTCCTCAATACATTATTTTACCTCAGCAAATGAAAACATATATTCACAGGCACAAATGAATGCATGTGTGTTTGCAATTGTGTGAGCCCATGTGTGCATAAGGTATATTAGTACACATTGTGTGGTTGCCTGTACTCAAGTGGATATACATCTGCATGTTCCTGAATGCATGTGAGTAAACATATGTACATAAATTTGCGAGTGATTTCATGATGGTGTGTGGGAGTACATGCATGTGTATTCATTTAAGTACATATGTTCATGTGTATGAATATGTGTGCATACATGTGATCATATTCAGATATATACCTGAATATGCATGTGAGTGTGTGTATTTGTGTAAACTTGTCTGTAAATCTCTGAATGTGCACAACTGTGTATGTATGCATGCATGCAAGCATGTATGTTGTTTATATGTTCAATGGTGTGTTTGCATGAGATAGCTACAGGCATGTATGTGCAAGCACATTTGGGTTTGTATGTGTGCATGTATATGGGGGAAATTATATATTTATTTGTGAATGTGTGCACATTTTGTTCACAGATGTGGACATGCTAGTGTATTATGCATTGAGTGTGCATATGTGTAGCTGTATATTTGTGTACATGTGAAAATTCATGTGTGTCTTAGATGAAAGCATATATGCATTTCTCTGTATATACATGGACAGATTTGTACATTTGGGCTTGAAACTGTGTGTGCCTATATATAGTTTAAGCATTTATCCATGTGTAATGTATATGCACATATGTGTATATGTAGCATGTATGTGTATATACACCTGCATAATCACATGCTTTTGCCTATGTTTGCATGTATGTGCATATGTGCTTCTACTGGTGTTTTTTTCAAGCTTCCGTGAGTACATATGTGCTTGCTTGTATATAATACCTAGCATGCAAACATATGATTATAATTTGATAATGTGCTTATATGTATATGTGAACCTGTACATTTATGCATATTTGTTATCATGTCCAGGTTTGTGTATCAGCATATGTTTATGTTTGTGCATGTACTAACACAGCATTTCATGTGACTCTATGTGTGCATGTATGCATTTTGCATTCATCTGTATGTATATATATATGCATCAGTATTATTGTATGTGATTGTGTGATTTTGAGTGTATGTTTATTTATGTGTGAACTTCTCTGCATAGGTTGTTTGTATGTGTTTGTTTGTATGCTTATCAGTGTGTATACATTTTTGTACATAAGTACAGGTACATGTTTGTGTAGGAGTATACATTGACATGCATTGTTGGTTTGCATATGTGTGTATTCCAGCCTCATTAATGTATATGCAATCATATGTACATTTTCTGTGAGGGCTTGCATTAGTGAGCAGATTTTTTTCTATGACATTTTGTGCATGTGTCTTTGTGTACTTGTGTGAATATGTTCTACTTGCTTGTGGTCATGTATGTGCTTGTGTACTGTTTAATCCCTGTTAAATTCTGATGCAAACACATGCTTGCATATTTTTGCATATGTGTGTGTAAGTGCATGTACATGAATATTTCTGTGTCTTTAAATGTGTATTGGTATATGTCTTCAGGGGGCTGTACACACATGAGCACGAACAAATGTATATACCTCTGTTGATAAGTAGACATATGTGAATGTGTTTGTGTGCATGCACACTCATGTATATATGTATTTCTTGGGCAGTGTGTGATACCTATTGATAGATGGGTGTGTTGGTATTTGTATGTTTCTATATTTTTGCAGATGTATGTGACTGTGTGAATCCATGCTTAAGTTTATTTGCATATATATGTGTATCTCTGGCTATGAATGTGCTTTTAAACATGTACTTGTTACCATGTTTTCATATGCGTTCATGTTTTATAAGCTTTCATGCATGTGTGTGTGTATCTCTGTGTGCATGGATTTGTGCATCTTTTTTGCAAGTGTGTCCTACTATTTGTATGGTTTTTTTGAGCCTGTGTACATTCATATGTGTATGAATGTGTGTCTACATTCCTGCATATGTTTGAATATTCTTTGTCATATATTGTTTGGCTACATGTGTGTACTACTACCATTTGTGCATGAGTGTAGGCAATACCCAGCATTTCTGAGCATAGAGGTATTTTTTTGTTTTTACACATCTTGTATGCATGTGTGTGTGTATGTGCACATGTGTATTGAATGAGCCTCTGTATGTGTGTGTATCTGTATTACTGCAAGTTTGTGAGCATTAGTATTTCCATATTTATATGAACATGTGTGTGCAAATGTGCTTGTGACTATGAATATGTATTGTATTGACATGTGAATTGTCTTTTGTGTGAGTGTGCATGCAGGTATGCAGTAATACACAGGATCACGAATGCCTTTGTGTGTTGTATTTGCATGCATCTCTCTGCATGCATGTGTGCTAGTGTGTGTGCAGGTATGTGCATGTTTTCATGGCTGTGTGCCGCGCCCACTGCGCAGCCTGTATCCGAGAATGTGCGGAGGGTGTAGGGATTGATGACACAGAGACCGGAAGGCTCCTCAAGAAGGCTCTCCTTTATTCCTACTCTGGCTGGTTATTATATACACTGACACCAGAGGTGGAGATGGGTGGCTAGAAAGAGGTGGTTAGTCTTTGGAAAAGGTCGAGGCCAGGGCAGTTCCCCTGGGCCAGCCCTTTTCAGGAACTAATTGCCCTGGGCATTGTATTGTTTTTAGTAAACATGTTTTCAGTAAACATTGTCTTACAGCAGCCTAGTCCCAGGCTGATGGAGAAGTGGGTTTCTGGCCAAGGTCTGTTGTTCCCACAGCTGTGTGTGAGGGTGCATGCACACATTTACTTTCATGTCTATTTGTTGTGTGTGTACTAGTGTACATTCTTGTGTATAAATATTTACTCTCATGTGAGCATGTGTATATTAGTTTCTGTGTTTGAGTATTCTGGGTCATGCATTGTTTGACTGCATGTGTGTACTACAATTTTTGCACGAGTTCATGCACATGAATGTGCATGAGTGATGTGTATATACACATGTATGTTTCTTTGTGCCTTTGTGTGTTGTGAGTGCATTTTTGTATGCATTTATGATTTGAGTGTATGTGCAGAAGTGAGCATTTGTTTCTGCACATGTGTACTTTTGTATACTAGTCTGTGCGTGTACGATTGTTTGCATGTGTGCTGTTACATAGATGTGTACACATGAAAATGCACTGCTTTTCTTGTGTGCATCTGTGCATGCATGTTCATGCCTGAGGGTATGTACTTGGCATGTGTCTATGTGTTTTTACATGCATGCATATTTATATGTTCATGTGCTTTTTTGTATTTGTGTGAATGTGCCAATTTATATTTGTGTACTTGTCTGTTTTATGTGTCTTTTTCTTCCACACTTATGTTGCATATGTGCTTACATATGTTTAAGTATATACTATACTATGAGTATATACATGTGTATATGCATTTGTGTGTGCACATGCATTCTACATTTGTATGTGTATCTCTGTGGGTTCATGTGTGTAATTTTGCCTCTGTATGTGTGTTTCTGTGTGTGTAAATTTGTACATGCTTTGCATTCATGTGTGTGCATATACATTTTTGTGCAAATGCTTGTTCATACATCTATGTGTGCATATATCTGCATGGATTCATAAGTGTGTGCGCTGCCTATGTATGTGTACATACATGGTTTTGTGTGGGGACACTAGACCTTGAGCAGAAACCCACTTCCCCTTCAGCCTGGGAGCAGGCAGCTGTGAGATAATGTTTACTGAAAACAATTCAGTGCTATAAAGCTCTTGATAGGGCTCAGATAAGGGCTTGCTCACTGGAACACCATGACTTTGACACCCCCTATGGCTAGATGCTTCTTCCTGTTCCCCTGCTGTTTCTCCCCGATTCTGGGGCCAGAGATTAAACCACCAGCCAGGAGGGTGAGAAGTCTGGGAGAGCTGTGAGAGAGCTCGGTTGGAGAATTGTATGTAGATGGATGGCAGAAGTCCTTAAAAAGGGGAAGCGTTTTTTCTTGGGTGCTCCTAAGCCGACTTGGGGAGCATAAAGCTTTCTTAAAGCAACCGACCGGTCTCTGTGTCATCTATCCCGACCACCTCGCTACATTCTCGGATGCAGGCTGCACGACAGGTGCGACAGTTTTGTGTCTCTGTGTGTTATCATCTGTGTGTCTGAACATTGTGTATTTGTGTGCTTGAGTGTGTGTGTATGTGGTTTGTATATGCATTATGTCTTTGTATGTGTGTGCACATGCATACATTCTCTTGTATCTTTGTATGTGTGTATGTGAGTATGTGTTACATGGGTGTTTTGTATTTGTGAATGTGTGTTTTAGGTTCCCCACTTTCTATTCTACTAAACTTTGAGGCCTGGCTTGACCAGTCACTTAACATAAACACATAGAGTTACTATTTCTTTTTGAAATGAACACACTTTGAATTAAAAGCTTCTTTTAGTTTCCTGTTTGACCTTTATTGTTACATAACTGACAGAACTGATCATTTTCTCTCTGAACTTGGACTGATGTACAGGACTCCACAGGATTAGAAGGCTTGTAGTATTGCTCACCCCCCAAGAGTTTTGCCTCTATAAACCATTGTTTCTACGTTGCCATCTTAGTCTTTACAGACTGAATTGGAAGAGAACAACGTAACTTCAGCTTGCTGTTACAAGTATACTAATCCCATAACCTGCACGAGTGAGTCGCCCTCCAGGTAAACATTCAAATGTGATTGAATTACAAAGTATAAAAACAAGACTTGGTGAAATGTTTAAAGTATATTTAAAGAGCAATTTTACAGTAATTTTCCATGTCTGGTAACAGAACATGTCCACTCAGCAGCCACACAGTACAATACCAATAATGTCTTTCCAAATGTCCTTCCTGTGTGTTTTCCAGAGAATTTTGTGCCATAAGTGGGTGTTTCTAATGTATTTCACTCTTTATTGTGGCCTCTCTGGGGCTTAATGCCAAGTCTGCTGCCCAGTTTGCATAGCAATACAAGCCTGGAAGGCTGAGTGCCCTCCATTCTCTGTGGTGGTACACACTAGCACAACAGAACACTCTCTTAAATCACACTGGATTGTCCTTGTTCAGCACAATCCTGCAGTCTTTGGCAGCCTGTGAGTTATATAGAGAGGTGGAGGATCCAGGAAGGTACTGGGCTAGTAAACACCGAGCCTGTGTATAGTACTGTTAATGACTCGGGATTACTCCTTCCTATTCACCACAAAGGCAGAGGTGGGCAAACATATAATTTGTGTACAGTGAGGCTAGGCCTAGAAGGATGTATAAACCTGTAAGGGGCCATGGACTTGAGGCGATAACCCAATGTGCTCTTTGAGCATTTAGAGTTGTGATAGTTACTTCCTTACAGCTGTAACAGAAATGACCTTGAGATCAACTTTGAAAATTGATGGTGAATTTTAGTTCATGGTTTCAGAAAGCTCAGTCCATTGTCCTTGGCTTCTGTTTTTAAAAAATCATTTTGTTTGTTTTTAATTGTATGCACACACACACGTTTGTGGAGACTTTCACATGTGAATGCAGTGCCTACCCAGGCCAGAAGAGGACGTTGGATCCCCTGGAGCTGAAGGTACAAGCTATTGTGAGCTGCTTTGTGAAAAGGAGAACAGGCTGCTAACTGCTGTGACCAGCTATGTCATCAATACCTGTTTCAACCCCTCCCCTATGGTCAAGCTCCTCTGACACCCCAAACTTAGTATCAGTCCTATGGTGACAAACTCAGAGTCACTGAACCCCTTTCTCTGTTCTTCCAAGATGCCACACAGCTTAAATCTCATTTCTTTGCTTTGCACTCCTGCTCACCTCTTAGATGCATTGAAGGGTGGCTGAGCCTAGTCCACTGTGACTCCCAGAACTGGGGCTTTGGGCTTTACATCCTAGTAACAAAACCACACCATCCTGTATGCATAAATAATTGTAGACAACTATAAGGACTGCTGTGGAGACACAGCAGAAAATCAAAATATTAGCATAGGCCATGGCTAATACCAGGACCTTAGAAACTTCAGAGCTGTGTTCTACCCATGAGCTTAACCCTCAACCTCTTTCACGGCACTTTGCTTGTGTTAGGAGATTCACTCAGTGTTTCACACATGTTAATGGAATATACTTTGAGGTGGTTTCTTCAAATGAAGAAGCCAAACTACAGAGCCCAGGAGATATTAGGTCAAAATTTGACAGATGTCACAGCACAGCAAGGAATTCAAGTTCTCAACCACAACATCTATGTCTCTCACATACAATGGTGCATGTACCAGGGAGGGGGTGATGAAACTGATGGAACACAAGGAAGGAGGCTTCACTTCCTTCATAGAAATTCAAGGTGTCCAATCTTCATTCATCCCCTCTCCATTCATGCATGCCAACTATGCAAAAGAGGCATGTAAATTAAGAATAAACCATTAAAACTTGACCTAGTGGCACTCACCTGTAATCCAAGCACTGAGTGGAGAGGCTGAAGCAGGAGGATTACTAGTTTGAAGGTAGCTTGATTTGCATGGTAGGACTGTCTCAAAACAAATAAACAAAATCCACCGGACTTTGATAATAAACTGGTCAGAAAAATGAATGGAATTTAAAATATCTGAGAAGTCAACAAATGTACTAAAATGCAGACTAAAAGCCAAAAATGGAGAAGTTAAGAGCAAGTGTAAGAAGCAGTGGGGAGAGGCAGAACTAAAGTGATGACTCCCCAGTTCAGAGCACTGACTGCATCAGCAACCTTACCTGAAAACTCACAACCTCCCCAGGACTCCAGCTCCAGGGAGCACACACAATTAGACCCAGGCACAGAAAATTAAATCTAAGGAGAGAGAGTAACCAGCAGCTAAGAGCATATTTTAGTCATCCAGAGAACCTGAATTTGATATTTGATTCT
Source organism: Mesocricetus auratus (assembly GCF_017639785.1). Taxonomy (NCBI): domain Eukaryota; kingdom Metazoa; phylum Chordata; class Mammalia; order Rodentia; family Cricetidae; genus Mesocricetus; species Mesocricetus auratus. The sequence goes on along the minus strand of NW_024429233.1, from coordinate 3,489,406 downwards.
CAACACCCATTTAGGGGGTTCACAACCACCTGTAATTCCAGCTCTAGGGAATCCTTGCCATCTGTTGGTCTTTGTTGCTTTTGTTGGCACTTACACACACACACACACACACACACACACACACACACACACACACAGAGGTGGGGGAAGAGAAAGAGGAAATCCTTAAAAACAAATCTAAAAATATGCCCTCCTCGTGGCAAGGAGCCAACCAAAAGTTATCTGTGCTTTACGGCTCTGGGTGTGCTTTACAGACAGTGCACAACAGTGACTGTGCAGAGCATAGCAACCTATGGACCATAACAACCAGTTGACCAATAAACACAGGGCAGGTTGTCCAAACCTGGAAGCACACCAATCCTGAGACTGTTTCATACCCCTAGATACTCCCCTTATGCTGCCCTTTAAGATCCCTGCCTCGAGGCTGCTCTGGGTCTTTCTCCAGCTATCCACCATGGTGGCAGGGTGAAAGGCCCGAGTTAATGGGTTTAGCTCATTAAACATCTATAATAAAAGACTTTTTGCATTTGCATAAAAAAATAAACAGAGCAGAAATGAGAGAATGGGCCTCTCTGGAGGACAACTGTCATTTAATAAAGGTTCTAGAACTCAAGAAGGCAGAATGCAGACACAGGCAAGTTGATAAATCATTTTCTGTGCCTGAAGTGCTCAGATTGAAAATGTCCACTGAGACCTTTCGATGTGACTGTAAGATGCCAAGAACATGAGTTACCACCATGAAATCACCAAACACCAAATATCAAGAGAAGCCTTTCAAAACCCCAGGAGTGAAGGAAAATTTCCAGTTGCCACACCAGTCTTTGCGCTCATATTGGCACAGTCCTCAGTGCTTCTCTGCCCTCCTGGTCCTTTCTGTCTTCCCTTCTGCCTCACACAGCCTGAACCCCTTTGCCCTCCAGCTGGTCCTAACCATGAGGGCATCAGCAAGAGACTAAGGAGAAGGAAGTCAGGATGCTTATCCCTGCCATGGTGTTTTCCCAACCCCAGATCCTGGGAGCAAACAGCTGCATCACCCGTGCTCTTCTTGAGTCTGAAGTAGATATTGTACCATCCTCTGATTTTTTTTCTAAACCTTGCTCACAATTTACAATAATCACTTTATCTTCTTCCCTCCATTATGTGATTCTGATAGATAATTCATTTACAATAGTGTACAGAATTTCAAAGCTAGAGATCCACATTTTTCTCAATTACCAGGAAGACCAGAAAGAGATTTATATGTTATCTATGATTACACAAGTAACTAACAGTATAACTAGAAATGAAATTATAATTGTAAGAACATTTGTAGAAGAGAGGGAACTGGAAAAATACAATGAGAAATTGTCTTCTATGCTAGGGAGACATGAATGTCTAGAATTTACATAAGAAGTAATCAATAGCCAGTACTAAAACTTTATATAGTAATCCCAACCCAGTATTTTCATCAGAAATGGAATGGGGCTGGAGAGATGGTTCAGCAGTTAAGAGTGTGCTTTCTGCTCTTGTAGAAGACCCAGGTTCAATTTCCAACACCACAGAGCATCTCACTACAAACTGTAACTCAGTTCCAAGAAATCAGAACCTTCTGCCTCCTTGGGCATATGCAGTCATATGCATATACCTACACATGTCTATACATGATTAAAAATGACAAAAATAAACATTAAAAAAAGAAAAGTTATCATTAAATTAACAGATATATTATTAATTCTTGGTGGAGGAGCAGGGGCTTAAACTCGAGACCTTGTTCATGCCAAGCAAGTACTCAACCATTATGCTACACCCACACCCTTAGAGCTGTTTGGGCAGGATCTTACTTTGTTGCCCTAACATTCCTCAAACTCATGATGCCTCTGCCTCCAGGACTGTAAGCAGGTAGCACCATGCATGACTTGCTGATGCATTCATAGTCAGTAAAAGTGACATTTAAAACCACATTCCATTTTTTTTAGATATTTGTCTATTTCCCTTACTAAATTATTCTAAAATGGTTACATCATCTCCCCAGAATATATCACCAGTGTTTAACTAAAACTGTGTAAAGCAGTAGCTCTGTGGTGCCTGAAGTGAGGCTGTGGAGACATTTGCAGGATGCAGGCAGTGAATGGGTGCATAGGAAGGGACTTACATCTAGAAGATTCTAGAAGCCCAATCAGTTGAGGGCAGCTTTGCTAAGTATTTAATAAAGTATCCCAGAATATGATACCAGCTTTACCTCTTCTTACCCTAAGAGCCCCTTCCTGGATCGTCCCCATTTCTTTCCTTATTATCTAGTATGTTGATGTAAGGTATCCATTCTAGAACACTGATTTTTCCTTCTTGTTAGCCCATCTCTCATGTCCAGGCCTGCCAAGAACTCAGAAAGGAGGGAACTTATTTTTCCTCTTTTGCAATAACCAACACCATTATGACAAATACTTAATGCATCCCCAGGAAAACATCTGCAAACATTTCAGGGCTTGGGTACCACTTGGAGTTAGAGTGTTTGCTTTATGTGTGAGGCTCTGGATTTCATTGTCAGCATAAAAAATAAAAGATTCAGTCATAGAATCAAAACTTAGAAATGTGTCCAACCATTAACAGAAATTTTAGTGTGTGTAAAAGAAATACATCAAATTAGTGGAGAAAGATAGAGTTACTGAAAAGTACTGTTAGTGTCTCACCACAGAGCACTTCTGTAATCCCAGCATTCAGGAGACTGAGGCAGGAGGATTCTGAGTTTGAGGCCAGTCTAGAAGACATAAAAAGACAGACCCTGACTCAGAATAAAAGAGAGAGGGAGATGAAGAAACAGAGGGAAGGAAAGTGGTTTGTAAAACATGCAGTAGTAGAAAAAAGGCAATTTAGGACTCATTTATCACAGTGTATACCAGAAAATTCTAGATAGACCAGATATTTAAGTATGAAACGTGTAGCACCATAATTAGAAAAATATCAAGTAGATTTCTTCACTATCTAGAAATTGAACAACTTTCCCTAGCAATATAAATCTATAAACATTTAATGAATGTAAATTTAATGTTTGCAGAAAGGTCCTAGGGCTGACAAGGCACTATTCCAGGTGACTGATGGGAAGCAAGTAAGAAAAGGTTTTACAAATCTGAGTGACCATGGCCCAGGTATGTGGACTCAAATTCTCCTTAAGGATATCATATCCTGCTGTGGAAAATATCATGACCACACACAATCACAGAGGAGAAGGCCACACACCTGTGTCTTTGCTCCAGTGGTCACCAGCTAAAGGGCCACAGCAAAGTGGGGGAATCGTAACACGTGATATGGCAATTGGCCACTGATGGGAATACATAGACTGGAATTATCGATATGGGTAAGGACAACTTAGTGCTATAAGGAGTGATCTTATTTATGAAATTTCCAAATGGGGCTGGTTAAGAGATTGCTTAGCATTTGTATCCCCCTGAGATTGATTCCCAGTACACCTGGAGTGATGTTCATCTGTAATCTCAGCACTTAGGACACAGAGGTGGGAGGATCAATGTCACACTTGGTAGCATAGAAAGTTCCAGGCTAGTTTGTCACAAAAAAGAAAAAAAATGATAAAATACAACATTCATTTTTCTATGCTTGGCTTATTATACTTAACAATGATCTCTCTTCAGTTTTCACCAATAACAGAATGTCTTCTTTTCTAGTGCTATAGACTATTCTATTAAGGGTATATGTATATCTGTGTATATTTGATTTTCTCTATCCATTCATGTGTTGATGGAAATAGAATAGGAACATGATTACAGGAGGCTATAGAGAGGGGTAAAAAAAAGAAAGACTGGTCAAAAGAGAAAGTTTCAGTTAAAAGGGAAGGAAACTTGTCCATTTCCCCTTCTGGGGGTAGGGTCCATATATGTCTTTCTTAGGGTCCTCCTTGTTTCCTAGCTGGGCCTGTGATTTGTAGGTTGATTATCCTTTGCTCTATGTCTAATATCCATTTATGTGTGAGTACATACCATGTTTGTTTTTCTGTGGTCTGGGTTATCTCACTCAGGATGGTTTCTTCTAGTTCTATCCATTTTCCTGTGAATTTCAAGATGTCATTGTTTTCTTACTGCTGAGTAGTAAGTAGTACTTCATTGTGTAAATGTGCCACGTTTTCTTTATCCATTCTTCGGTTGAGGGACATCTAGGTTGCTCCTGAGTAAATTGGGAGCATGGGGCAGGTAAGGGAGGGATGTAGGAGAGAAAGGAAGGGAGAAGGTGAGGGGGAGGAGAACATGAGGGATCAGGAATGTCAAGTTGGGGGAAGGACAGAAAGGAGAGCAAGGGAAGAGTTACTATGATAGAAGGAGAGCCATTAAGGATTTAAGGAGAAACCTGGCACTAGGAAAATTGCCAGGAATCCAAAGGATGACTCCAAAGAAGGCTCTAAGAAATAGTGCAGAGAGTACCTTAAATACCCTTCCCCTATAATAATGAGATTGATGACTACCTTAAATGCTATCATGGAACCTTCATCCAGTCACTGATGGAAGCAGAAGCAGAGATTCACAGCTAAGCACTGAGCAGAACTCCTGAAATCCAGTTGTAGAGAGGAAGGAGTGATGAATAAAGGCATCAAGATCATGTTGGAGAAACCCACAGAAATAGCTGACCTGAGCAAGTGGGAGCTCATGGACTCCAGACTGACAGCTGAGGAACCTGCATAGGACCAAATTAAGCCCCCCTGAAAAAGGGTGTCAGTTGCGGGGCTTGGACAGTCTATGGGGCCGCTGGCAGTGAAATCAATATTTATCCCTAGTGCATAAACTGATGTTTTGGAGCCCATTCCCTATGAAGGGATACCTTGCTTGCTCAGTTTATACATGGGGAGGGTGCAGGGGAGGGAAGAGAGGGTGACAGCTTAGTCCTGCTCCAAATAATGTCACAAACTTTGATGATTCCCCATGGAAGGCCTCACCCTCTTTGAGGAGTGGATGGGGAGATGGTGGGAGGATGGGAGGGAGAGGGAACTGGGATTGGTATGTAAAATAAGATTCTTTTTTTAAATAAAAAAGGAGGGAAACTGTAATGATCTACTACACAATATGGCAATTAAGTTAGTAGCAATACAGCATATACTACAGAATTACTAAAATAAATAGCGTTTTCACCCTCCAAAATAAGTTGAAGTGACAGAGATGTTAATTACTTCAACTGAATCTTTCTATAATGTTTGTACAAATCAAAACATATTTCACCCCATAAATGTATCCAATTATTTCTTTACTAAAATAGAAATATCAATAAAATCTATACGTTGGGCAATTAACCTATGTTAATTAAAACCTTTAAGGCTTTTACTATATATATATACATATATATATGTATATATGTATGCATGTGCATATGTGTACAGTACCCCAAATGACAAGAAGATATGTCAGATTCCCCTGGAGTTGGAGTAACAGGTGCTTGTAAACCTCCAAGCATAGGTGCTTGGGAACTGAACCACTGAGCAATATCTCTCCAGCCCTAAGAAATGGTTTGCTAAACACATGTTCTAGGCACATGTTGGTGTGACCAAATGCCCAGAGGAGATGCTTTAAGGAAGAAAGGGTTTATTTTGGCTCACAGATGGAGGGTTCAAGTCTATTCAGGGAAGGTTGAGTAGCAGGAACTTGAAACAGCTGTGTACATCAGGTCTGTAGTCAGGAGTTAGAAAGAGACAGCTGCTGGTGGTCAGCCTGATTTCTCCTTTTAATGTGGTCCAGGATCTCATCTTGCAAAGGGTGCTGCCCACGGTGGATCTTTCTCCTCAGTTAAACCTAGAGGTCCTGATTCCAAGTCAGCTTGCCAATGTAGACTAGCCATGAGAGTACCTGTATGATTGTGGAGAAAATGTGCATCCTGCCTAGTATTCAGTGTTACTAAGGAATTGGTGTTCAAATGTTTAGGTACAAAAACTGTACTTGGGCTATATAACTCTCAAAACAAGTCTTTAAAAAATTGCAGATATAACCTGTAAATAGTTCAAATAAAATTATAGGGATCTGAAAATTGTTTCAAAATCATCTGGAGTGGAATATAGGAAGGAAATTTGTACAGAGGTAAAATAAAATAGGTCTTTTGACAATTGTTGTCGAAGCTGAGGGATTATTGTGTGGGGAGTTGCTGTATTAGTTTCTGCTTTCCTATATACTTGAAATTGATATACAATGTTTTAGAATAAATTAATTAATCAACCCAGTATATTCCATATAGGCATCTACAAGATTTCCATGTCCTAGAATCAGGGAGCTCATTACAGTGGCCACAGTGGGCATTCCGTCTTCCTTTCTGGACATGGGCACATCTGTGAATCTTCTCAAACTCCTTTCATCAGAGATGTTCTTGAATGAAGAGTTCTCTGTCAGAAAGAAATCCCTTCCCAGGAGCAAAATGATGCCACACTTCCCATTCACTGTTCTTCCTATGTTAGAAACACTTTTCGTGGAAGTGAAAAATGTGACTGACAGGGAACTTAGGCAGACAGCATGACTCTGTGTCTCTGTACATTCTTTATCACATCCCCCTCCCCCATCTCCTTTGTCTCTCCCTCTCTCTATACTCCATCTCTTTCCCTCCAGTGGCATTGAACTCATAACCCTCAGCCTCTCTAGCACTGTGATTCTAGTCATGAGCCATCATATTTGACTGCCACTATCTTTTGCAAACTTTGCGATACAGCTGGAAATTTGGAATAAAATTGGCTTATAACAGACAAGAAGTTCATGTAGCGGCAGCCCACCCAACTAGGGACAAAACAGTGTCACTTCTTCAGTATTTAGGAACAAGGAAAGAAAATTAAGAAAATGCCATTTTAGGCACCTGTTGGTCCACCATGCTTCCAATTTCCTCCAATTGAGAGGGAAGCTGGGCTTCCAGAATAAATGGGGGAGGGGGGATGCAAGGTTTTGCTGATCCTGTGAGGCTTAACTGCCAAATGATGGCACTGAAGGGACGAAGACAAGGTATGGTAAGTTTGCCAGTAAGTCCCAGAAGTTTTGGGGTGAGTAAATAGAGTTCTTTTTGCTTTTCTTTCTTTCTTTTTTTGAGACAGGGTTTCGCTGTAGCTTTGGGGCCTATCCTAGAACTCACTCTGTAGACCAGCCTGACCTTGAACTCACAGAGATTCACCTGCCTCTGACTCCTGATGCTGTATTAAAGACATGCACCACCACCACTGGCATGAATATAATCCTTTACAAACAGCCTGAGCTGCATGCAGGAAGTCCCAATGCATAAGAGGCAAATACCCATAGTCTGAAGCTGTCTTGAAGAAAGGCATTTACACATGTGGCTGTAAATTATGCCAATAACAGATGGACAGGTGCAATAACCTACCCCTCCTTCCAGCCCTCAGCCCAACTCCCTGCAATGAAGCCTTTAGTTGCCATCCAGCAGCCATGTGTCATCTCTCCACCCCTGCCCCAGGTCAATGAGGACTCTTAGGCCGCTTCTCCATTTTCCTATGGAAGTCACATTTCTCCCATTCGACAAGAGGAAAGATATTAAGGAGGTAAGGAGTGGGAAGAAGAGAATAGCAGAAGAGAACAAATAGCATATTTTGATTGAAAATTCTATAATGTAAGCTAATATTCTACAATTAATATTATAGATAGATAATAGATAGATGATGGACGACATAAAAATAAATAGAAAGTTGAGATAGAAAGGTGACTGGTAGATGGTAGCCAACTTGTTTTCCCCATGTTGAGTGCTCCCTCCTTGAAGGAGGAAAGTTGGATAGACTCAAAAATGAATGAAATTTATAAGGCCCAGGATGCACAGAAAGTTACAAAATTCACAGAGCCCTTCTACAAGGAGTGTGATTTACATACACAATGGAATTGTGTTCCTGTGTAAAGAAAAATTAAATTGGGAAAATTTCAGAAAGACTGATGGATCTGGAACTACTGTATTAAGAAATGTGGCCCAGATCCATGAAGACAAATACTGAATGTCTGTTCTCATGCACACAAGATCCCAGCTTTAAACATACATGTGTGTGTGGGGGGCTAGGTGTGGGTATAGGCAAGGAGGCTAGAAATGGGACCACAAGAACATTAAAGGAGGTGGTGAGGAAGGCAAGATGCACAGGACATGTTTGACATGGAAGTGGAAAGGAGGTTGGTTACAGAGTAGAAGGATGCAAGGCAGGGAGAGGTGGAGAAGAAGAGAATAGTGGAGGAGGAGAACCAACAATGTACTTTGATTGAAAACTCTATAATGAGACTGGATCCGTTACAATCAAAATTTGGGTGGATGGATGGATGGGTGGTTGGGTGGATGGATGGTTTTGGTGGGTAGATAGGTGATAGACAACTGATCAATGATAAGCAACACTCTGTAGCCATCCTAACCACCCAGTTTGATCAGGGATGTCTGGAGATGCTGCTTTCATGGGTTGTTTACTCAGCTGGGGTGCAATCAGCAGTGATGCATGCTCCTGAATAAGCCCTTCCCCCAAGGAACCCCAGTATAGTTGCGGTTTCACCAGGCTAGAGTTGGGTGAAATTATTTCTGTGATATATTGTTGGTATCTTACTGGGGGTGAACAGACATTTGTTCACATTTGCCCAGGAAATGTCACAGTACAACCTCTTTGTCCTCTGACTCTGATGTTGGGTTCACCCAAGAAATCACTGCTGTTGCAAAACTGGTCATAGGTAGATTTTGTCACTGACAGGGAGTGACATCTATTGATGTCGAGGTCCCAGAAGCTCCCATCGGCCTCATAAGTCTGTGCCTGTTTCTACTCCCTCACAGAAAGCAAATACCAAACAGCCCTGTCTCTCCAAAGTCATAGCATAGAGACAGTGTGCTGAGCCCAGACTGGTGCTGAGGAACCCAGGCTTACCCAGGCTGGATGTCAGACCACTTTCTTTACTGAAAATTGGACCCAGCAGGACCATTCCTAACCATTTTCCTCTCCCCAGTCATTCTTTAGTTCCATCCAAAGGGTCAGTTTAGGGCCTAATTAAAGTCAATTACTTTTTGAAAAGCCATTGTGACGACTATTACAGATAATGATAGCAGACCCCACTCACCCACTGGTGCTGTATGAATTACTGTCCTGTGAGCCTCAAGCCTCTTGGATACAGAGTCAAAAAGATAGACTGCTGGGTTTCAGTTCAAAGGGAGAGTGCTTGCTATAAGAAGTACATTATTCTGGCTATTTTCATTGTGGGGTTTGTTTAGAGTTGTTCAGTATCACAGACAAGCAGGAGGCACCAGCCCCTCTCTTCCTTGCCTCTGACTGACTACAGTGCCTGCTTGTAGTATGTCACAATTCTGAAAGCTAGAAAGTCAGAGGTGATCTGCTTATGACTGATCCTAGGGTCAGAAAACAGGGGTGGAGTTTCAAACCCCAAATCATTTATTGGATAAAGTTTTGTATCCTCCACCAAATGAGATGGGAGATTTGGGAAGGGTACAAGTCCCAGCCTATGAAGAGGACAGGAATTTCTATCAGAGGATTTTAAAAACCATCATCTTGTAACAAATAGGTACAAAGCTGTTTGTGGTTTTACTGTATGCTGCTATCCTTTTCAAAAGAGTACTGTATTCAAAACTGCTACAAAGGCAGCTGACTGGACAAGGGGGAGCTCTTGAACCCCAAACAGATGACTAAGAGGCCAACAGGGGACTGATCCAGACTCCATGAATATAGTGTCAGTGATGAAGCCTCAGAAATCTCTGGGGCTTTGGGTAGTAGACTAGTGTTCACCATGGCATACAAATGAACTTTGGGAGCCCATTCCAAATGAAGGGATGCTCTCTCATCCTGGACACATGGGGAAGGGCCTAGGTCCTGCCCTGGTTGAAATGACAGACTCTGGAGATCCCCTAAGGAGGGCCTTACTCTCCCTGGGGAATGATGTGGGGTTGGGATGGGGGTGGGGCTGATGGAGGGAGAAGGGGGAAGCCGGGATTGACATTTGAAGCAAGCATGTTTCTAATTTAAATAAAAAACATACATAAAATTTTTAAAAAGCTAGAATTGAAGAACTCGATAAACCAGTTTGAAAAAAGAAGTAGAACAGATTATATAGAAGATAGAATGCTAGAACTTAAAGATAAAATAGAGCCTGTGGAGGCCATTCTCATTCAAGTTACCACATTTTTCTCCCTGACTGCCATAGGCTTGTGGCCATCTCACAATGCAATATACATTTAGTTCAATGTTAGAAGTCCCTGTAGTCTTCCAGTTTCAACACCGTGTAAAAGTAAAAGTTCAAGGTTCAAAATCTCTTGTAAGACTCAAGGAAATCTCATATTAACTGTAACTCCCAGAAATAAAAAAAGTCTCTTGACTACATTATTATCTTATTTCCAACATTGACTAGCACATACAAGGTCCTGAATTTGATCCCCAGAACTGGGAATAAAGTCCAACTGCTTATCTGTTTATTCACTTATTCTTTTATATTCTTGTATATGTGTGTGGAATTTCTTGTGAGTCAGAGTATAGGGGTTTGAAATTCAGTAAGGATAGGATAGTTTGACCCCTGCCTTTAGGAGCTTTGTAGCTTGTCAGAAAGCACAGGTGAATCCAATGGTTATAACAGAAGCTCCTCACTGGGGAATTCTAGTCAGGGCCTCTACCATTGAGCCACACTCTCAGTCCTTCATTGGGGGATCCTAGGCAGGGTCTCTACCATTGAGCTACACTCCCAGGCCGTCACTGGGGAATTCTAGGCAGGGGCTCTACCACTGAGCCACACTCCCAACCCCTCACTGGGGAATTCTAGGCAGGGGCTTTTCCATTAAGCCATACCCCAAACCCTCACTGGGGAACCTGGCAGGGGCTCTACCACTGAGCCACACCCCCAGCCCCTCACTGAGGGATTATAGGCAAGGGTTCTATCACTGAGCCACATCTGCAGCTATCACTAGGGGATTCTAGACAGGGTCTCTACCACTGAGATATAGCACTTAACCCTTGGTTTTTGAGACAGACTCTATGTTACCCAGGTTGTCCTTGAAGTCATTATCCTCTCAGCCTGGCTTCCAACTTCTAATCTCCTGCTTCTGCCTTTTGAGTCCTGGAATTATATGACTTTACCACCAAACTTAGCTGTAGAATAGGCTCTTTGAGCCCAAGGTAGAAAAATTGAGAAGTCAGTCCCGCAGAGAAGGCAAGAATGGTATCAACTCAGAACCACTGGCCACACTGTCTCCTCCTTTGGGTCCATGTGGGTTTTCAGGATCTGGAATGAGACTGTATATATTCTGAGTGGGTGTCACCTTTCACACTTCTGTACAAAGTTACAGAACTAGGGAGAGGAGATGGAGATGAGAAAAAAGGCAGACAACAACTTCATTAGTGCCACACGCCCCCTGAATGGCAGTCAGTCTTGGTATACCTTGCCCCACTTAACAACCCCAGTTCTCTGAGCCTCAGTAACTTTTAGGGAGGTAAATTTCAGCAGCAGTGGCTGGAAGAGCCCTCCTGACACTCACAGGAAGCTGTTCAGTGCTGCCTCTGTACGTGCTGTGTGCACAGGCTCCCCCTATAGGACGGGTGGAGGCTTTAGTCTCCTCACGCAGCCTGGGACACAGAGGTCAGTTAACAAAGTCAGCACAGCCCTCACAGACAGAGGCATGGATAGCCCACACAGGATGGGGGCCACCAAGGGACAGGGAATGGGCAGAACCCAACAAGTGAGGGCTTGTCTTTCCACCTGTGCTTCTCAGGAGGCCAGAACAGCTTGACAGCCTATCACCTCTCCTTCCTTGCTGTGCTTCTCTGGAATATTCCCTGTTGCTTGCTGGAATCCAGGCTCCCACATAGAAAGAGTCTGTCAGCTCTGCTCAGGGATCTGTCTCGCAAGACTAAGAAGCCTCCTCTTGGGTGCTGAAGCAGTTCAGGGGAGTATGAGCTGGAGCCCAGGCCCGGGAGCAAAACTGCCCTCCCGCACTGTTCCATATCAGCAGCCCTTAAACTGGAGTGTGCAATAGAAAAGAAACTTTGGTTCTGGGAAGATCAGAGCCAACTGCAGATTAGAGGCTTACCCTGAAAACTCAGCAACTATGTGGCAGAGGCTGAAACAAAAAAGCAGGCTTGAGAGGTGATAATGCTGTGTGGAGATGTCTCAAAGAATCCTGCTATTATGAATGCAAGTTAAAAAAATAATTTAAAATAAAACATAACAATCAGCGACTGGGTGCCAGAAAAGGTGCTACTATTTGTACACATTCCATCTCGTTTAATCATTAGGGCATTATTATAAGTTTTTTTTATAAAGCCTCACTTTATGGTGGTTGAATAACAAGAATCAGAGAGGTTCAGTAACTTGTCCACAGTCACAAACATAGCAGAGATAGTCTTTATTTATTTATTTTCTTAAGTAGAGTCTTACTGTGTAGCCTTTGGCTAGACTGGAACTTAGTGTGTAGATCAGGCTGGTCTCAGACTCACATAGATCCACTCATGTCTGCCTCCCAGTGCTGTGATTAACGATGCACAACACTTCACCCAGCAGAGACCATCTTTGATCTAGATAGCCAGGCTCAAGGGGTGCCCACCTTTAATTCAAGCACTACATGCCACTTGGGGGCGCTCTTTCAGCAGATAAACATCATCTCCCAGCAGAGACAAACTCTGCCAAGATGGTGGGCTTGCTTGTTGTTAGGGCTGGTACCACAGAGGGACATTGAGTTTTCTTACAGCTTGTCCCTCTCTGGCTTGTGACCAGAACCCTGAGTCTGATGTAGACGCTGACCTCCATAAGAAACCAAATTCTAGAGAATGAGAGTTGACGTTCTCTGAAATCAGTGCTTCTGGTATACACCATCAACTCCAGGTCACAACTCCAGGGCAGATGCTTGCCAGCACTCAATTGGCCGCTTCCCAAGTCCAATTCTCCAAATGGGGGCTTCCATAGGAAAGGAGGCATCTAGGACTTGATGGAGGGCAACCTTAGGCATCTGTAAGGACTCTTCGGATCATAGAACCATCCTCACCTACATAGGTCAGAACTGTCACTGACATCTATAGTTTATGTCTCAGTAAAGTGCAGAGACCAAAGAAGCTCTCCCCAGCATGGAGAGGAGGATGACAGCCTCCAGCCAGGAATGACCTTCCATGGTTAATTTCCCACCTCTGTTGCTATTTATTAACATGGGACACTGCATAGAGATTAGATTCTCTACAAGAGATCCCACTTATAATTTACCAACTTTTGCAGTACAACATTTGCAAAACAATTACATAAAGATTAATTAGCAAATTCCCGAAACAGTAGTAAACAGCAAAGTAGTTTAATTAAAACCATTATCTCCAAATCTGAACGTTAATAACAGATGTAGCCCAGAGAGGATTATAACATACAGGCCTAGGGTGGCAATAGGGAAGAATGTCCTTCCGTACCAGCATCCAGCCTGCCAGAGCCTGGTGTGTGTTGTCCTAGCTAAATCCTGAGCACTCTCTGGCCATTGTCTTTAGGGTCCAGAATCTCTGAGGGGCTTCTGTGACTGTGGCTGTGGAGACCACTGCAGACATCCTGTTACAATTGCCTGCCTTCAACAAAAGGCCTTTTATCTTCAAAAGAGGCAGCACATGGTTTGAACAATAAGACTTTCTAGAGGGGAAGTCATGAAATCTGCAATCATGGGAAAACACCAGCAACAGTGGCTCTTGTCTTTCAGAACATACCATTAAATTTACCCTCAGCCCAGCCCCCTCATCCTGAACTGTGAATTAAGGGAGCCAGTATAGGAGCCAGTGAAAAGGCTCTTTAATAGCAGTGACTGCTCAGTGAGCAGACCCTGCCAGATCCCATGTTGCTGCAAGAGCCTTACGGAGAGTCTATCTTTATTGCTAAGCAGGAGGAACTGAGTAGCCTGTGAGAGGTCTGCTCTCTCACTCCAATGCCCTTCTGCATTCCTTTTTATTCACAGAAGCCCCTGGGTAGTCTGGCAAAGATAACATTTAACCCACTTACATAGGAGAATGTGATCAGTGTGAGCCCAGCAGGACTCATACAGACTGGATTGATTCTTTGCTTGGAATGGATGAATCCCAAGTCAGAGGCCGCATCTTCAACCCAGTTGATGGTATGATACTCCACCCCAGGCAGCAGCGTCTAATAAGAGGCAGACCAGCCGGAAGACCTAGCACATGCTGAGCTTCCCTTCTGCCCTGTGCATGTGTGCATGGGTGCATGTGTGCATGGGTGCGTCTGTGCATGAGTGCGTCTGTGCATGCGTGCCTGCATACCCATTCGTGTGCACACAGACACCAGAGAATGGAGAGTCTTCCTCTATCACCCCACGCTGCACCTTCTTAAATTAAATTAATCAATTAATTTGTGAGATAGGTCTCACTGCTGGCTGACTTGGAACTTGCTGGTTCCAGACTCACAGAGATTCACATGCCTCTGCTTTCCAAGTACTGGGATTAAAGACATGTGCCACCATGTCTGATGTGTCTACCTGAGGTTTTTGTTTTGTTTTGTTTTGTTTTGTTTTGTTTACCAGTATTGTTTTGGAGGCTGTTGGATCAGCCTGGCCTCGAACTCACAGAGATCTGCCTGCCTCTGCCTCCCGAGTGCTGGGATTAAATGCATGCACCACCACTGACAGGCTCCACCTGAGTTTTAAGACAGGATCTTTCACTGAACCTTTAGCTTGCCTGTTAGGCTAGGCTACCTGGTCAGGTAGCTCCTGGGATCTGCCTGTCTCCATCCCCCATGCTTAGGTTATAGTCATGCATAGCCATGCCTTTTACACTTGTGCTGGGGATTTGAACTTGTCATTGACATCTTGCTGTCACAGCAGGTGCTCTTACCCACTGAACTATCTCCCCAGCCTCCAGCCCAAATTTAAACATGTTGTCTGGAAAGCCACTTTGTGACTAGCCTGTTTACTCCACCTCATCCTGCCTAAGCAATCAGGACCCTGAATATTTATTTGCTTTCTCCTAACATAGGGCCCTGCCCTGCACAGCAGAGGCAGACTGTCTGCCTGCAGCCTGGCTCTTTATTCTGCTGCACTCCAAAAATTATGCAAATCACAGCTATTAGTGTAACAGCTTCTGCAGCTTTCAGAAGGAAAAGAGGGAAATGCAACCACAAAAATCCTTGTGCTTGGTTAAAAGACCATGAATTTCCCCATTTCCTTGTTCTCTCTCGTCAATATGATATTTATGCATCAGAAGCCTGTTTTTGCAGTCAGATGAATAACTATAAAAGAGACATCAGTCAGTCATCAGAAACCTTTAGAAGTGCACTTGTGAAAGTGAAAAGCCCAGCTAAGACCAGAGTGGAGGGGCAGGGGACAAGAGGAGACACAGACCTTAGGTCCGCAAAGTCCCCTCAGCAGGGACACACTGTGGAGGACTTGGGGCTGTTAAGGACTTACAAGGATGTGGACAAGTGGGGCCCAGATCCACTTTAAAGACTCAGCTGTCCTTCCATGTGCCACATTCTCCCCATTCTTTCATCCTGCTTACTGCACTGGTTTACAGAGGGTACAGGCTGCATAATCCCTCCCCACACTGCTTCAGCCCCACACAGTCACTGGTGCCCAGGGACAGTGTGGCAAAATCAGAGTCCGAGTTTAAATCAGGGGTGCTTTGCTTCCCATGTCTGCAAGGAAGACGTGCACTTGCAACCTGCAGCTTTAAAAAGAATGGGCTCTGACAGCTTGAGGTCACCCTGCCAAGAAGACGCAGGTGTGTCGGCTGTGTTCCTCCCCTCTCCTTCTATTCTCCTCCCAAAGATCACTGTGAGAAAAGGCAATGAAGCCCACAGTACTACCCAGTCGCTTGCCTCCTGCAATACAGAGCAAGGCTGAGAGGCTCCTATGGGCCTATGGATAGGACTCTTTGGAAGAGTCCTGGCTGTCCTCCCCTTGGCCCACTCTACAGTTCCAGGCAGCTTATTCTGGTTCTGGTCTGGGCCTCTGCAAGTCATGGCTTAGTCCAGTTTCACAGAGACCACCCAGACTGTGGGCCTAACACTCCTAGGGACAGATCCCAGATAGGAGAGAATACATGGTGAGACACATTACCTTGGAAGATACTCCGTTCACATACCAGGGTCTGTGCTTGAATCCTATGGTCCACAGCAAGGCTTGTATTAATTAGTATGTTTTTCCTTCTCTCTCATACTCTCTAACCTTGGTGCTTGTTTCTTGCAATTCCTTCCCAATAGCCGGTACCCAGAATATTACCCAACGCTCTGATCTTGGAAATCTCAATCAAGAGAGTTGGACAAGGCAGCAAATAATGCTTACACCTAATGCCATACACAAAATCAAATCCTGGTGGATTAGAGACTTCAACATAGAAAGTCAAAGGTTGAAATGTTCAGAAATCTATTTTTATAATATTGGGATATGGAAGAGTTTCTTGAATAAAATATGAAATTGTTAGCCACTGAAATTTGATTATTATTATTATTGTATTATAATTAAAAACTTCAGGATGGAGGTGGTTCAGATCCTTGAAGATGATCCAAGTTGTTTCCACATTTGACACAACCACTACAAATCCAGTTCCAGGAAATTTGACACCTTCTTTTGGTCTCCATGGAACACAGACACACAGAAACACACACACACACACACACACACACACACACACACACACACAATTAAAGTAGTGCTGAAAAAACTAAAACAGGTAATGGACCCAGGATATAGATCAGACACTTGCCTAGGTTTGGTTCCCTAGTATCACTAAAATAATAAATGCTTTAAAGAGGGAAAGACAATTATTTAAAAATATTTAAAGGGCATTTGAGGTAGTCTCTCCACTATTGCCTAGCTTGCCCATTGGTGTCATCCCTTTAAACTACTGGAGGTCACACTGGTGCCTGATCTGTCTTCTAACCTATGATTCCCTCTTCCCCGTATTCTACCCCCCACTCAACCTTTCTGTTCCCCCACAACCTACTCTCTCTTCTTCTTCTCCCCCTCTCTTCTTCCCAGCTCCCACTCCCCCCCACCCTCGCCGTGTTCCCCATCTGTTCAGAAGATCTTGCCTCATTCCTCTTCTCTGAGGAACCATGCATATCTCTTAGGTTCTTTCCTGTTTCCCAGACTCTCTGTCAGTGAAAGTGCAGACTGGCACTATCCTGATCCATGTCTAGAATGCCCATTCCTGATAATGAAGTTGATGTCCATAACCATCCTGGAGCCTTCATCCAGTGACTGATGGAAGCAGAGGCAAACACCCACAGTTAAACACTGAACTGAACTCAGGGAACCCAGTGACAGAGAGAGAGGAGCGATGAGCAAATTGGCAAAGAATGGGCTGGCAAAACCAGCAGAGACAGCTGATCTGAACAGGGGAGAGTTCTTGGACCCCAGACCGACAGCTGGGAGGCCAGCATGGGACTGATCCAGACCCCCTGAATGTGAGAGTCAGTGAGGAGGCCTGTGCAACCTATGGGGCCCTGGGCAGTGGATCAGTGTTTATCCCTGGCATACAAACAGACATCGTGTGTCCATAACACAAAGAGGGATGCTGTCTCAGCCTGGACTCTTAGGGGAGTGCCTAGACCCTGCCCTGAGTGAAATAACAGACTCTAGATATCCCCTATGTGGAAGGAAATGGTGATAGGGTGGGAGGCTGGGGGGGGGGATGGTAGGGGGGGTATGGGAGGAGGGGGAGGGAACTGGGATTGACATGTAAAACAAGCTATTTAAAATTAAAATAATAAAAAAATTTATAGGGTATTTTAAGTAACTATTAGTTACTTTTCTCTTGCTATAACAAAACACTCTGACTAAAGGAAACTTAGAGAGAAAAGGGGTTATTGGTTTTAAACTTCCACATCACAATTTGTCATGGAAGGACATCCGGGTAGGAACTAAAGCAATGACCTGGAGCAAAAACCATGGAGGAAGGGTGCTTACTGCCTTGCTCTCTGGCTCATGCCCAACTACTTTTCCTACATAACCCAGACCTACCTGCCTAGAGATGGTACTACCCATGAATTCTCTAATATGAGCCATCAATCAAGACAGTTTCTCCCTGACACAGACACATGCCAATCCTATCCACATAATTTTCCAATTGAGGTTCTCTCTTCCCAGTGACTACAGGTTATGTCAAGTTGACAATAAAAACTAGTCCCAGCTACTCTAGAGTAAGCAGGCAGGGGTTTGAGGTCAGTCTGGGTAACATAGTGAGATTCTTTATTTGTTTTATTTTCTTCCAAAACATTCTCACATAGAGCGGGCTAGCCTCAAATAGGTTGTATAGTCGAGGCTGACCTGAAACTCCTGACCTGCCTACCTTTGCCTCCTGTTCTGTGTTTACAGAACAATGTCTCCAAGCCTGGTGAGGCAAAATAGCTTAAGAAATAACAATAAGGGAGGAAAATAATATTAAGTATAGGTCGTTCAAGACACACAAACAGCAATAAAGAAATGAAAAGAGTCTTAACCACATTATGAGTTAGAAAAATCGCAAATTAAGACTAGCAAGGAAGGCAATAAAGCACAGCAGTAGACTCAAAGTCCAAATGCCCAGCAGGGCCAAGTCTAGCTTCAGGCACTAGCTGCCACTCACCACGGGGAAGCATCCTAGGCACGTAGTAGGTGTGATGGCTGACCTCCAGCGCCAGGTTACCTGGGTAAAGAGATGCCTAAGAGATTAGAAAAACACAGGTCTGGGATCATCTGTAATCCTGTGATACAGGCATGGTCAGGTTGCAGGCGCTATTAGTTAACTAATGACTTAATTTAATTGTGTCTCTGTGAGCATGTTTCTGGAGGCGATTAGATCATGGGTACTCTGACATCCTGAATGAAAACTATTCATTCCCCGATAGATTCAAAGTTTGAGCTGGCTGTGGGTCTCCTTCCTTGGGGGCCTATATCTTACCCAGCCTCCTCCTGTGATTACTTTATGTGCTATAACCATGATTCGAGTTTCCCACCATTATAGGCCAAAACCTCAGAACCCTTACACAAACTACATCTTTCCTCCTATTGAGCTGTTTGTATTGAATATTTTGTCATATGAATGACTAAAATCAACAAATTTCTGTCACGATTAATACTAGATTGCTGTGTAAAATGAAACAAAAGAAGCAAATCAGTTAGTGCAGTGTTCCACAAACAGCAGATCTGAAAGCCACTCTCTAAACAAGTCCTAGGCTACTTGGGGATCACATAATTGACACTTAACAGGACTACTATTTTGCAGGTCTTTATGTGGTGCAATCTAAAATATAATCTTCAAGTAATACTGGTGTGACCTGCAAGGGCAGGAGTGGCTTCTTCCAGCAGTAGATCTGTCTACTGCCTTAAACACAGGATATGTCAACTGAGTGCAAGCCAGCAGAGTCAAAGATACCTGGAAATAAATTCAGTGGTTAATGAAGAATAGCATTGGAGATGGCGGCAGAGATCTTGGGAGAAGCCTAGCGTTTAGGTATTACATCTTTATCACTTGTGTTCACAAAGGGTGAGGAGTTCCAACATCCATGGGACCCAGCAAGGTGAGACAAACACTCTGAGTGTGGTGGGCCTGGGTGTAATTGTCCTCACAGGCTTGTTACATGAAAGACACAACAGAGCAGATCCCTGGTGGCCTCTCAAGGACCCATGCTCACTGGGATATTCATATGCGTGACAAAGTCCTCAACTGCAAGAGAGTTCCAGTGCTGATAATTGTCTGCTACATGGCTACCCTACTATAAGCTCCTCAGCTAGAACTGGGATCCCATCCTTCCCCTGAAGCCCCAAGCCTGTGCTGAACAGGCTCCATATACCAGACATGGTTGCTCAGTTGTTTATGCATACTCTCCAATTCAGTGCAAAGAGCAGAAGAGAGGGGGGTCGGGGTAAGGTTGGTAGCCAGACTAAGACTGAGTGAAATCATTTTTTTAAAAGGTGCATTGCAACCTGTGTAAAATTGTTTCTGAAGTTAGACCCAATGAGGCTTATAAAAATAGACATTGTCTGATGTACATGCTGGGTTTGTGAATCAACTTGACACAAGCTGGAGTCATCAGACAGGAAGGAGCCCTAGCTAAGGAAAATGCCTCCTTGTGATCCATCTATAAGGCATTTTCTCAATTAGCGATTATTGGGGATGGCCTAGCCCATGGTGAGTGATGCCATAACAGGGCTGCTGGTCCTGTGTTCTGTAAGAAGTTAGTCTGAGCAAGCCATGAAGAGCAAGCCAGTAAGCAGCATCCTCCATCGTCTCTATATTAGCTTCTGCCTCCAGATTCCAGGCCTGCTGGAGTTCCTGTTCTGACTTCCTCCAATGGGGGACTAAGATCTGGAAGTATAAGCCAAATAAACTCTTTCCACCACACCTTGCTTTTTGGCCATTAAGACAATCTGTCATGCTCATGCACACCTTGGAAGTCAGAAGCAAGTGGATCTCTGTGAGTTTGAGACCAGCATGCACTACTTAGTTTCAGAGGTTACATAGAGAGACCTGTCTCAAACAAAACAAAAGCAAAAGTGTTCTCACTAAGAAGCAAAGAGGGAAAACGGCAGGGCATGCATGTGGGTATGCACAAGCATGCTTGTGTATGGTGTGTGTGTGTGTGTGTGTGTGTGTGTGAGAGAGAGAGAGAGAGAGAGAGAGAGAGAGAGCGAGAGAGAGAGAGACAGAGACAGAGACAGAGAGACAGAGAGAGAGAAAATGTTTGTACATGCCATATATGTCTTTGGTTGAAGATGGCAGCACAGATGTGAAGTTTGAAACAGCTTATGAAATAGTTACTATAGAGACAGGTATCTTTAAAAGTAACAATGACAACCACCTCAGTCATTACTTAGCAATTACTACCTGCCTTGCATGTCCCTAAACATTTCACACATGCCCAGTTTGTTTGCTTGTTCTAACAGTCCTATAAGCTAAGCGCTATGGTTAAACTAGTTTAAGTTATGGAGAAGTGAAGAGCTACAGATTTAGTATTTTCACAAGATTCTAGGCTTAAGAAGTGTGCAGAGCTGGAATCAGAAGCCTGCCAATCTGGCTCCAGAGACCATTATCAAAGTAATAGATACTCTGTCACCTGCCCTCACAGCCTGAGGAAGAGGTCAAACTTCAGGAGTATGGGGGTTTAATTCTGAGTCCCATTACAGTGACTGGAGTACTTACCAGCATTATAAGAACTCAACTGAGTGTGGAAAGCATATACTAGAACTTCACTGGGGCATCATGCATTAGGGAAGTGACAAGACACAGATGCTGCCTTTGGAAAATGAGAAATACAACTAGCCATGTAAATCTAGTCCCTGGATGACTCCAGAAACCTCCTAGACTAGAACCTGAGTCTCTAGAGCCCCGTGCACTTCCAGCCTTGAAGGGCTCCATGCCTTCAAGATTAAGGTAAATTTAAAGAAGTGAGCTTGAATGCAGCCAGACACACAAGGAGACACACAAGCACCTTGGGAAGTAAATTCCAGGAGACCCTGTAATCAAAGGGGATCCTGGACTGAGGGAAGTATGACAAGAATGTGAAGTGGGCATACAACTCTGAGAATAGAGCTTGAGGAGGAACAACATGCTCATTCTTCGTTGGGAAAGTCGGGTTTCTCCTGAACATCCCCCACATACTCTGAGAGTTGAAGTTCACTTTAAAATCAGCAAGCCTCAGGCTGGCAAGAAGACTTTGCAGTTAAGAGCACTTTTTGCTCTTTAAGAGATCTTTGGTTCAGGTCCCAGTACCCACACGAGGTATCTCAGAACTTCCTGAAACTCTAGTTCCAGAGGTCCTTTGCCCTCCACTGGTACCTGCATGTATATGGCGCACATAAACTCACACAGGTACATACACATAAATAACTGATTTTAAATGGGAAAATCTCCCATTTACATGGAAATAACCTTCTAGTAAAGGCAGATAGGAAGACCTTTTGAAATGTCCAGCCTTCCAGTGACCTGTGTTTTGGTCTAATTTTCTCATTTATCCCTATCTCTGAAGGTCAAAATTCTTTCACATACATAGCAAGAAGTGAAGGAGCAGACACTCTAGTTTCTGGTTCTATAGTAGGGAAAGGGACATGGATAGATCCAGGGATACATTCTACTTAGAGGTAAATGTGCTATGCTGTTCAAAGAAATATTTCAGCTGCATGCTGTATGCCTAGATAGGCTGTGTTTGCAAGAAAACCTAATATTGCTCAGGTTACAGCTGACTACAGATTAGTTCCCCAGTGTAAAAAGTCCCTGTGGTTAGGGCTCTGGGCTGAGCTTAAGTCTGGGGGTTTATCTTCATGTAGCCAGGCACATGGTACATTCACTTTCACTTTTAGATGCCTGTGCCATGGGGGTTGCCAAGCATACTGCATATCACTTTTATTGTACTCCAGGTCTCCATGGAAACGGTCAGGACAAATTTAAAAGGTAGGCAGGTGGTGGATACTCGAGTGAACATTGGAAATGAGGCAAAGTTGTGGTATTTTTTTTTTACCGCTAGAATTTGACTTCTACTGTGCAGTAAAACCCTGGAGCCAAGCTGAAAAGTCCTGTAGTTTGGAACATTCTATGAGCTTTCCTCTTAAGAATGCTCTGAAGGAAGGAAACAAGTACTATAAGGAGATATGGCCCTTTCAACTCCAAGAAGCAAGAAAGACCACTACAAAGACCCTGCTCACACTGAGCCTTGGAAGGTGAAGGAACATAAGGCAGCAAGTATCCTGTCTCACCTTAAATAAGCAATTTAGAGAGAAAATTATCTTATGAGCATTATGGCTTGAATATGGAATGTTGTCCATAGGCTCATACATAGAACACTTGTTTCCTACCAAGTGTCACCACTGTTTTGTAAGATTCCAGAAACTTTAAAGTAAAGGTAGTGGATCATGGAGTCTGTCCTCAGTCGTTTCCTCCAACTCCACTTCCTTCCTACCATGTGGTGAAGAATCTGCCTCACCACAGACCCCCAACTGATGGATTCAATGGCTTAGGGCTGAACCCTCTAAAATCATGAGCCAACATAAATAATTCACATAAGGCACTGTGTTCAGCAATGAGAAAGCTATCCCAGGCAGAAGATTCTGTAGTCTACAAAGAGGAGTACTGAGTAAAATGGTCTATCCCTGAAATAAATCAGTGCAATAAACCATATTTTGTCCTGGAGTGTGTTGCAACAGTAAAACTACAGTACAATATTTTTCAGAAGAATAAAAAGAGGAAGAAGAGGAGGAAAAAGAAGGAAAAGAAGGAGGATGAAAAGCAGTGGTCTCAGCCATCTATGCAAAGTTCAAACACAGTAGGTTCTCACTAACAGAATTCATGGACAAACACATTGTCCTATGTCCAGTCCTTCTTGGTACTGACATTTCAGCCATGCCACTCCTCAATGCTGCACCTTCTTCTGGAAGTGCTCATGTCATGAGGTAATCTTTATTGCTAACTTTGCAGGCTTGGGAAACACCTAGAAGTCCTGAGCACCGCACTGATGAGGCTGTGAGGGTGTTTCCAGAGATTAGATCATGAGGTCCCTGACCTGGTTAATAGAAACCACTCACTGGCAGATTCAGTGTTTGAAAAGATTGTTGAGACGTGGTGTAGCTCAGAAAGATCAGGCATGGTAGGAGGAAGCAGGTCACCAATGCCTTCCAAGAGGATATGGGCCACTTCCTGCTTCTCTATTGCCATGAGGTCATCAGATCTTATCCACCAGGCCCTCCTTCCCACAATCCTCTGCCTCACCAAAGGCTCAAAACCAATGAATTTTACTGACTATGTGCTTTCACCACTAAAACAATAAGTTATAATTAATACTTCCTTCCTTGTGTTTTTCTCCTATATTCTGTCACCACATGAAGACTAAAACACCTTTCTCTCAGTAATGTCTTTTGGTTGAAGTCTCTTTTGTTTCAATAGTCCTACCCAGCTGTGAGGCCTATGGATCACAAAACTGACCAGTATGGCAAGGTATCTTTCTAAAGGAGGAATACTGTCACGAATGTATTGTCAGGAACCAAACTGGACTTAAGGCCTATTAAACAGGAGGAAAATCTTGCCTAGTTATTGAAGCCTCAACTGGGCTAATAAAGTCATGGGTCTTAGAAGAAAATGTACTATTGCTACTTTACTCAACAAGCATAATTTGTAACTACATCAAAACTTATTCTTATACCCGAAGATAAGTGTGCCCTCCACCTTGATCAAAGAGGCTTCTCTTTAAAGCAAATGGAAAGCATTACAGAAAACCACAAGTGGACACAGGACAGAGAGCAATGGATTGTGGGAAGCCTGGCCCTAATGGATATGCCTATAACACAACCCCTGCATCTCATCTCGGAAGAAGGATTATAAGATTAAAAGATTATAACAGCCAGAAAAACAGGAAGTCTGCTGTCTCCTGGAAATGGCTGCCTAAGCAAGATCTGAAAAATGACAGTATCAACAGACATGCTAACATGGAAGGGGAGAAATCTCATAGGGTCCTTGCCTTAGACAAAGAACTACAGGCAACTTACTGAGGAGAAAGGGAGAATTAGTCCCTCCTAGGGATGATTCCCCTAAATAGTTATCTAATACAATGTGGTCAGTCCTGAAATTACATACAAGCAACAAACATAGGCTCAGCAGGCTGTATTTAGTTATTTATTTGTACCTCTCTCTCTCTTTCTGTCTCTGTCTCTGTCTCTGTCTCTGTCTCTCTCTCTCTCCCTCTCTCTCTCTGTGTAGACATGCATGTGAATGCAGTGCTTGAAGAGGCCAGAAGAGGGAACCAGATTCCATTGAGCTGGAACTAAAGGCAATTTCAGCCACTAATGTGAGTCCTGGAAATCAAACTTGGGTCATCTGCAATAGCAGAAAGCTGAGCCACTGAGCCCATTCTCTATGCCCTATTGTAGTGGCTCAAATTTCACCTCCAAGACAATTCTCTGGCCTTTTCTGGCTTCCACGCTTGTCAATGTTGTCTTCAAGAATCCCCCTTGAACTACTCTGTCTTGACACCTTTGATTCCTGGTTAACCCCCAGTTCTGAATCTTTTTATGTGCAGTTTTCATTGCCAGGGAAATAACTGTTTTAGTTAGAAAGTAAGCTGCTAGCTTTCTTCTTTGAGGCTTCTTGAGGCTTTATCATTGAACTAGTGTCTTTCTTGGTGATGGTACAAGATACTTGACAGAAAAACCTAAAAGGAAGAAGTATTTATTTTATCTCATGGTTTTGGAAAGTTTAGTCTTTGGTGTCTTGGCCTTTCTTTGCATGGATCATCATGGTAGTGAGAACACATGGAAGAGGATAGCTGTTCATATTATCAGAAATAGGAAGCAGAAAGAGTGGCTGTAACTGTTGGCCATTTTCTATGGTTTCTTAATGGCTAGCTCTGACTTAGTTATTAACCCATAATTACTAATATATATATTTTTATAAGGACTTATCTTTCTGAGGTCACCACCCTGACTTGTCCTCTTCTCCTGGATTCACATGGCAACTCTCCACTCCTGGCTACATTTCCTAGAATCCTCCTCGACCTCTAGTCGACCTCTAGTCGAGTTGCTTTCCTGTTGGCCAAAAGTGCTTTATTATCAACCAGTCAGACAAGCATATACACAGAAGGACTTCCCCTGTCACCCACTGAAAGGCTTGGTCCTCTTGTTTGGTGTTCCCTGAGTACTGAAGATGCTAGTGCCTACATTTTCCTTCTCCTCTCGCATCCATAGAAATGGTGTCTTCCATACCCTCCCATTCTCCCTTGGAGAAACCTCTAACCTCAACACCTGGCACCCAACTTGAAGTGCCCTAACCTTTTTTTTTCCTTTGCAATAAAAGTTGGCCCCAATACCCCTTAGATAATTAATATAAATGGCCACATAATGGCACCCTGGATCCCAATATTATTTGGGACCTTTACAACTACAGTGAGTGATAGGAGAAAAGGAAAGAGACTATCTATGTTCAAGCCTTCTCTTACCTCTGCTCCAAGCCTTCTCTCTGTATTACCTCATCCCCATCTCCCACTCAGCACCTCCTAGCTATAAAGTCAGATCAGAGTGATTCTTCCATTAGCTTCAATCCAACTAATGAATCTCCCCCCCTATCAATCAAAGCCTGCAGCTCTCCTGCTTCTGGTTCCTCCAGTTTCCCTTTTTCCCTCCTCAGTGACAGGTCACCCAGGTCAACTCTCTCACTGATAACCACTTCCAGCCCACTGGCAGTCCCTAGTCCTCCTGTTACTCACCCTTGCTCTGCCATGGGACTCCCTTTATCTCCCCCTACCAGACCTAAACCAGCCTCAGTTCTCCTTTTGTGAGAGGTTGGCAGGATGGATGACTTAGTCTGGGTACATGTTCTCTTCTCATTAACTGAATTCTCTCAAATAGAAAAAGAGATTGGGAATTTTTCCATTTTTATTGAATAATTCTAATGCATTACCCTATCTTATAACCTTACCTTTCATGATATTTATAAGATTCTTGCCAACAATCTTCTCCCAGAGGAGCACAGGTTTGCCTAGGACCAGGCTAGGGCCCATGCGTACAAAATTCACCAATCTGATTACACCTACCCAGTTGGGGCCAGGACAGTCCCAGATCAGGACCCTGAACAGGATTATAATACTCCATGGAACAACCTAGCAAGGAATCAATTTATAACTTGCCTCCTGGCTGGTCTCTGCTGGCCTGCCCTTAAGGCAGTAGATTATGAAAAAGTCCAAAGGAAAGACATGAAAACCCATCTCAATTCTTCAACTGCCTTACAACACCAAAATCAAATTCTAAAACACCTATCCCCTATTCTTGCTTTCTCTGTGATCAAACTAGAGTTTATTGTCGATGTTGGTCAGAAACCTACAGAGGCTGCCCTTATTGGTTCTGTAGAAGACATAATGCATATTCAGGTAAGAACTCTATCATTTATGAAGAATAGGGATTTTTATATACTGATTAACGACCCATGGCACCCCAAATATGAGAGACAGGAGTCATTGGTAAATTTTATTATAGCACTTATCACTGCTACCCATCAGACATGCTCAAGACACAGAGGGTGCACATCTCACTCTCTCAACCCCCAGGTATAGACAACATAGTATAAGAAGTGGTCTAAAGCTCCTCATAGATTCTGCATCCCTCTTACCACCCCCTTTTAATGATATTGATCCCACTTCCATATCATATCATCTCTTGTTGTAGTCTTAATCTCTTCATATTCACTATTGAATAATGCTCTGCCTGACAACTTTATAGAATGCTAGTTGTGAGTCCCTCCTGGGTCAAATTTGTGACCACCATTTGTGGCCTCACCCACATTATCATATTAGATTCACTCACCTCTGTTTGTTAGTTGCTTGGAGTCAAATATTACTGCCACCCTTTATTTCTCTCTTTGGTATCACAGAATGCTTTAACTCCTTAGGAATATATCTTGTGGGAACCCTGGGTTTTGCCGAATGCAGTAATACTATAACCCTTAGTACTAACCCATATCTCAATTATCCCCAGCGCTCAAGTTTATCAATGTCTAATTGATAGGTGGTCTGGGACTTGTGTCCTTGTGTTCCTTTTTCCTAAATTATGGGTGGTACCCAGTGTAGTACCCTTGCCAATTCTCATCACTTGGTTCATAGTGGCACTGTATGACAAATGAGCAATTCAGGTCATATACTTTCTAGCAGTCATGGGCATAACTATTGTTGTTGCCACTGGAGCAATCGGACTGACTACCTCCTTAGCCATTTACTATCAGCTTTCCTCTCAATTCACCCAGGATTTCCAATGAGTGACTCAAATGATCCTTACCCTTCATGGTCACTGTAGCACTACAAAATTGGAGAGGATTAGGTTTACTAACAGCAGAGAGGTGGTCTTTGTTTCTCTCTTGGAAGAAAGAATGTTGTTTGTTAACCAATCAGGTATAGTGAAAGACCGCATCCAACAACTCTAGATAGATCTTCAGAAATGTAAGAAACAGTTTGATATCTCTGGCCAGTGGATCACTGATGGAGGTTTAAATGAAACGGTCTCCCTAAGTTCATGTACTTGAAAGCTTGGTCCACAGTTGACAATACTGCTTGGGGAAAATTAAGAAGTGTGCCATTGTTGGAGGAGGTGTGTTACTGGTGGTGGGCTTTGAGATTCAAAAGCCCACAACATTTCCTGCTCGCCCCACTCCATACTCCTTCATGCTTGTGGAATAGATGTAAGCTCTTACATACTGTTCTAGTACTGTGCTTGCCTGTATGCTGTCATGCTCCCTGCTCTGATTGCTGTCTTCATTAGGGTTTCTATTGCTGTGAAGAGACACCATGACCACGCAGCTCTTGTAAAGAAAACATTTAGTTGTGGGTGGATCCCTTACAGGTTCAGAGGTTCAGTCCATTATCATCACCATGAGGAGCTTGGTGACATGTAGTCAGACATGGTAGTAGCTGAGAGTTCTACATTTTGTAGGTAACAGGAGGTCAACTGAGACACTAGGCAGCTTTCTAGGCACAGGAAATCTCAAAACTCTCCCCCACAGTACATACTTCCTCCAACAAGGTCATACCTACTCCAACAAAGCCACTTCTATTAATAGTGTCACTCCTTAATAGATTATAGGGATCAATTACATTCAAGCTACCACAATGATCATGGACTCATCATTTGGAATTGTAAACCCCTATTAAATGCTTTCTTCTATAAGTTTCCTTGGTCATGGTGTTTCCCCCCCCCCCAATGGTAGGATGCCATGCTCAGTCTTAATGCATGGGAGAGGGTCCGGGCCCTGTCCCAACCTATTGTACCTGACTATATTGACTCCTCACTAGAGCCCTTACCTATGAGGAAGAGTGGACTGGGGCTGGGTTAGGGGTCAGGTAAAGGAGGATAGGAGGAGGTGATGGGGGTTGGGCAGGAGGGTGGGAGAGAGAACTGTTGTAGGAATGGAAAACAAAATAAAAAAATTTAAAATGGAATTTTTTTTTCATTTTACATATCCTCTCTCCCCCTCTCCCATTTTCCACTCCTTTCATCCCACCCCTATCCACTTCTCAGAGGGGTAAGGCTGCTCTTGGGGAGTCAACAAAGTCTGGCATACCAAGTTGAGGCAAGCCCAAGCCTTTTCCACCTGTATCAAGGCTGAACAAGTAATTCTACCATAGGGAAGGAGCTCCAATAAACCAGTTCATGAATCCACATAAGTTCTGGTCCCACTCCCAGAGGTACCCCCAACAGATCAAGCCACATAACTGAAACCCATATTCAGATGGCCTAGTTCAATCCCATGCAGTTCCCCAGCAATCAGTCCAGATTGCTTCCGCTAGCTCAGGTCAGCTGTCTCTGTGGTTTTCTCCATCATGATCTTGACCCTCCTTGTTCATATAATACCTCCTCCCTCTCTTCAACTGAACTTCAAGAGCTCAGCCCAGTGCTTGACTGTGGATCTCTCCATCTTCTTTCATCAGTTATTGGATGTAGGTTCTATAGAATGCAGCCACCCACCAGCCTTGTTCCAGAGCCACATCAGTCCCAAATGAACACACAGGAGGCTATATTAATTATGAAGCTGTTGGCCCTTTGCTTGGTTTCTTAGTGGCTCTCTCTGAGTTAAGTATTTATCCCATTATTGTTAATCTAATTATTTCTTTCACCAGACCTGTTATTTCTGTGGTGGCTACATGATATCTGCCTTCCTGGGTCCCTTCATGTGTGTCCCTCTAAGAAACAGAATTACAGACTAATCTCCCCTATGAACACTGGCACAAAAATACTCAAAAAATACTGGAAAATCTACTCCAATATCACATAAAAATATAACCCACCACATGAATAAACTGAAAGAAAAAAATCACATGAGCATCTCATTAGATGCCAAGAAAGCATTCAACAAAATTCAACACCCCTTCATGATAAAGGTCTTGAAGAGGTCAGGGATAAAAGGCACATACCTAAACATAATAAAGGCAATATATAGCAAGCAAACAGCCAACGTTAAACTAAAACTCAAAAGAATTTCACTAAAATCAAGAACACAACAAGGCTGTCTACTCTCTCCATATCCATTCAAGATAATACTCAAAGTTCTATCTAAATCAATAACACAACAAAAGGAGATCAAGTGGATACAAATTGGAAAGGAAGAAGTCAAACTTTTGCTGTTTGCAGATAATGTGATATTATATATAAGTAGACCCAAAAAATTCTACCAGGGAACTCTCACAGCTGATAAACACCTTCAGTAATGTGGTAAGATACAAGATTGACTAAAAAAAATAAGTAGCTTTCCTATATACAGACGATAAGTGCAATGAGAAAGAAATCAGAGAAACATCACCCTTCACAATAGCCACGAATAACTTAAAATATCTTGGGGGTAACTCTAACCAAACAAGTGAAAGACCTGTATGGCAAGAACTTTAAGTGTTTGAAGAAAGAAATTGAAGAAGACATCAGAAAATGGAAAGATCTCCCATGTTCTTGGATAAGTAGGATCAACATAGTAAAAATAGCAATTTTTCCAAAAGCAATCTACAGATTCAATTCAGTCCTCATCAAAATCCCAACACAATTCTTCACAGACCTGGAAAGTAACATATTCAATTTCAAATTTAATATGGAAAAACAAAACAATCAGGATAACCAAAAACAATCCTGTATAGTAAAGAAACTTCCAGAGGCATCCCAACCCCTGACTTCAAGCTTGGTATTAGCATAAAAACAGAAAAGTGGATCAATGGAATTGAATATGCTGATATTAATCCAAACACCTATAAACAACTGATTTTTTGACAAAGAATCCAAAATTGTAGAAGAGAAAAAATGGTGCTGGCATAACTGGATGTTGGGATATAGAAGAATACAAATAGATCCATATTTATTACTATGAACAAAACTCACGTCCAAAAGTATCAAAGACTTCAATATCACTGAACCTCAGAGAAGACAAAGTGGGAAGTAGCTTTGAATGCATAGGCATAGGAGACCTTTTCATAAGTAGAACACCAGTAGCACAGACACTAAGAGCAACAGTTTATGGGACCTCCTGAAACTGAGATACTTCTGTCAGGCAAAGGACAAGGTCAATAAGACAAAACGGCTGTCTAGAGAATTGGAAAAGATCTTCATCAACCCTACATCTGACAAATGGCTTATCTCCAAAATACCTAATGAAATCAAGAAACTAGACATCAAAATACAAAATAATCTAGTTAAAAAAATGGGATACAGATCTAAACAGAAAATTCTCAACATAAGTAACTCAAATGGCTGAAAGACATTTAAGAAATTTCTCAACATACATAGCTATAAGGGAAATGCAAATCAAAGCCACTCTGAGATACTATCTTACAGCTATCAGAGTGACTAAAATAAAAAACACCAATGACAGCTTATTCTAGAGAGAGTGTGGAGTAAGGGGCACACTCCGTCATTACTGGTGGGAGTGCAAACTTGTACAACCACTTTGGATATCAAAATGGCAGTTTCTCATGAAATTGGGAATCGTTCTACCTCAAGACCCAGCAATACCCCTCTTGGGCATATACCCAAAGGATGCATAATCATACCACAAAGACATTTGATCAACTATGTTCATACCAGCATTGTTTTTAACAGCCAAAACCTGGAAACAACCTAGATGCTCCTCAACTGAAGAACAGATAAAAAATGTGATACATTTACACAATGGCCTATTACTCAGTAAAAAAAAACATACAATGACATATTGAAATTTGCAGGCAAATGTATGGAACTAGAAAAACCATCCTGAATGAGGTAACCCAGACCCAGAAAGACAAACACAGTATGTACCACACTTGGTGGATATTAGAGGTAAAGCAAAGGATAATCAGACTTCAATCTACAACCCCAGAGAAGCTAGGTAAAAGGATCATGGTGGTGTTGTATAATAAGAATAAACAAGTAACCAAGACAGCCCCCATATAGAGTGATTTGCTTCTGTCAGCTAAGCTGCACCTTCTGTAGGTTTTTCTACTTCCAACCTGGGAAGAGCATTAGACACTGGGAATGTATGAGGAAACAGTCAAGGAAATGGCTATAATATTGGGAAGCATCAGACTTCTTATCAAAATTTCAAACCAAAAACAACTAGTATGCTCCAACTACTCACCCTAGTCCCTCTCTTTCCCTGTCTCTTTATTAGGAGAGGTGCTTTTGTTTAATTGTTTGTGGCATCTGTTTTGTCTCAAAACAGGTTCTTACTATGTAAGGCGTCCCTTCCCTGTCTTTGGATAAGATCATGATTAGTCTAATCTGCCTGAGAACTCAGAGTCATTTTGCCTCAGCCACTCATGAAGTGCTTGGATTGCAGGCATGGTTCAGAATTGGACTTTTTTTATATTCTTCAATCGGTTTCACTCCATTTGTTTTAACACAATTGTCTACTTCTCTGTGGAAAAGGTTAAGTTCTATAAGAACAGAGTCTGTTCTGTCACATTGGGACTCATGGTTCTAGAACTACGCTACCAGCAGCTGAGTGAGTGAAGAAGATTAGATTTAATAAATGTCTGTTGAATGAATTGTAAATAGGATGATTGAAGTTTTATACACCCATGATCAAATTCACTCTGTGTTTAAGGTCCTGAAGGGAGGAATATTCAGCAACCCCTAACAGGGTGCACAATAGGGGATACTGCCTTCGAATCCCATTCTGTAACCCAGACAATGAAAGGGAAGAGAACAAAGGAAATCCATTTATGCATGTACAATAGAAATATTAAGTTTTTGTTTGCATGGGATTTTTGGGTTGAGAGAATGTCTTACTATGTAGCACACTTGGTATAAATTCATGACTTCCCAGCAACAGCCTCCCTCCAAAGTGTTAAGGATGTAGATATTCATCACCATTCTGACCTCAATGACATGTTTCTTAATGTTAGATTTATTTGACTTTATAAAATAATAATGGGAAAGTGCTGTGGTTGAAGGCACACATTTTTAATCCCAGTGTCTTAGATAGGGTATCTATTGCTGTGAAGAGACACCGTGACCATGGAAACTCTTATAAATGAAACCATTTAATTGGGGTGACTTACATTTTCAGAAGTTTAAACCATTTTCATCATGGTAAGACATGGTGGTACACAGGCAGACATGGTGCTGGAGAAGTAGCTGACTGTTATACATCTTGACTCTATAGGCAACAGAAAGTGGTCTTGGACACTGGGTATGGCTTAAGCATATAGGAAACCTCAAAGCTCACTACAGTGACACACTTCCTCCAACAAGGCCACACTTTTCCAATAAAGTCACGCATCCTAATAGTACCACTCCCTTTGGGGGCCATTTTGTTTCAAAACACCACACCCAGTATTCAGGAAACAGAAACAGGAAGATTTCTTTGAGTTCACGGCCAGCCTGGTCTACATAATAAGTTCCAGGGCAGCCAAGTCTATGTAGATAGAACCTGTCTCAAAAGAATAAAAAAGGAAAGAATGGTAAAAATGGAAGAAAAGTTTAGAAAGCTGAAAAAGTACTTAACTTTATATAAAACTGGCTTGGAATATTAAATTAAAACAGAAAATATAGAAGTGACATTGAATTCTTAATGTACTAAGCTGAAAAAATTCGAACTGGTTGAAATGGAAGGATTTGCGAAATTAAGGGACCAAGGAAAAGACACTTTATGGGTTTAGGGATTAGAGTGCCTCTGCCAGGCCCTGCTTTCCACATGCCTTTGAGTAATGGGGCTTTGGTCAGCTAAGTGCCTACCAGAATGATCATGGAAGGGTGTTGCCATGGCTGCAAGCATTGGTCACGGGGGACCAAATGATATGTCAGAACTTCAGTGACAATGCTGACACATACCCATGGGGGAGCAGACAAGGTACAGAGGTCTGTATAATCTCAGATTTCCCTGATACACTGAGGCAGAATGGTTCATGATCTTACTCTTGAGAACAGACACATAGCTGTGACCAGTCAATGATGGTTGCATGGGACATAAACACTGCTATGAAACAAAACAAGGCAGGTATGTGGAGAAATAAGGCCAGCAACAGTGATTGAATAAGAAGCTCACAAATTTGAAGGGAAAACATTAACATTATTCAAGACCTTTGAGACTTGACCCTGGGGAGAACCCAATGATAGAGAAAACTTTTGTAAATCTAATTAAGAAAAATAGAGGAATAAAGAAAATTAAAATTAAGAAAAAGGACATAACATATGCTGATAAATTATAATTAGGAGATAATATTATGCACAGTTGTATGATAATTAATTCCATCAACATGTAAAAATACAGTACTGAAAATAGTATTTTAAGAAAACCAGATGAAGAGGAAGCAATATCCTGGAATGGACTGCAAGTTGTAGAGGAGACAGAGGAGTGCTATCCATACCCTACCTTGGAAGGTATTGAAAGATGTGTGATGACAGGAAAATGCCTTTTGAACTTCAGGAAACACACAAGTGACACTCTATGAAAAGGATAACAAGACAGAGGAAAATATAAAGTCACTCAATGTATTTTACAAATTCTATTACCCAAATTTGGCCAAAAGCATGAAAATAGATCTGCTAACACTTACAAAAATATAGTTGAACAGACAACAATTTTTAATATAATGGCAAAACAAGAAAGCACTGTTTGGGGGCTAGAGAGATGGCTCAGTGGCTAAAAGCCATTGCTGATCTTGAAGAGAATCTTGAAGGCTGGGATTTCATTCCCATCACCCATATAGAGGCTCACAATCACCTATAACTCCAGTTCCAGGATTTCCAACACCTTCTCTGCCCTCTACAGTTCTACACACATGTGACACACATGCATACATGTAACTTACAGACATGCATGAAGGCAAACATCAATACATATAAGATAAATAAATCTAAAAATAAATCACAGGGAACAATATGAATTTGTATAGTTATGCTTCACTGTGAAGATTGCACTCAAAAAACACAGTAGAAGAATTAGAAAGTTATAGTAAGCCAAAGCCTTTGTAAGAAATACTTGTAGGATCAATTTCATAACACATTAGAATGTTCCAATAATTGTAATAGTACTACATAACCATAATAGAAAAAGGACATTTAGAGATAATCCCATAAGAAACACAAAAGGAAATAGGCATGGAAGAGAGAAAAACTTCTAAGCTCACCACAAGGGAAAAAATTGCAAGTTAAAATCTGTATGGTATACTTTTTGCTTATTGAGTTGGCTAAAATGTGACAGATTCTCCGCCTTAGGCAGAACTGTGCATGGATATGATAATGGAAAATGAAATTGAGGTGATGTTTTGGGGAAGTGATGTGTCATATTTAGAAAGATTTTTTTTCAGTGTGTGAAGAACTCCTTTGACCTAATAGTTCCACAAGTAGGAATCTGTTCTAAAGAAATGATCAAAGATGGATGGAAAATATTTGCTCTCTGGCACATTTGTCAGTTCTCCTTCTAAGTCAGGGGTCCCGCACATTCTCACAGACTCAGTTGTATTGGAAAATAATAATCTCAGATTTACACAGAGAAACACAAGAATAAACCAAAAGTAGCCAAGTGAGGTGATTCCTTTTTGCAAACTGGGCTAGCAAGTACACCAAAGAAGGTAGTTCATTTAGTTTTTATTAAAATGAAGGTGGTGGGATTGTGACCTCACAGTCTCCTGTGACTGTGCAATTCAATATTGGCACATAAAAGCAATGAAAGGAAGAGTAAAGAATTTTCTCTTTCTGGTCATCACATTCTGGGAATGCAGCAGAGCTCTTGCTAAAGGAAAGTTGTCCCAACTGAAGAGATGTGTACAGAAGTTTCACAAAGTGAAAAAGATTAATAGATTTGAATTGCTTTGCATAAAATTTTTAGAGTGGGAAAGAGTTATACAATAATGACCCTTAGTGGAGTAGTCACCTTTGATGGGAAAACCAAAATAAGACAAAAACATTTCTTACATATCTTCTGCCTGGTAAATATTAGAGAGGAGCCAGAATCTATTACTATTCCATGGTGTGTGTGTGTGTGTGTATGTGTGTGTATGTGTATGTGTGTGTTGTGCACAAGTTTATGCATTCACACAAACATGCAGGTCTATGTGGAGGCCAACATCAGTCTTGTGTATTGTTCCTCAGGCGCCCTCCACCTTGTTTCTTTGAGCCAGCTCTCTTGCTGGCCAAGGGCTAGGCTAGCTGGCCAGTGAGGCCCAGAAGGCTGTCTGTCCCCACACTTCTAGAACTGGGGTTACACATGTACACACCACTCCTAGCTTTTCACATGGGTGCTGGACATCAACCCTAGGTCCTTTTGCTTTCACAGCAAGTATTTTAGTGACTAACCCATTTCTCAGTCCCCTGCTGCATGGTTTTAAAGACTATCTACACTCTAATGACTTCTAAACTATCTCCTGCACTCTACTTGTATATCAATCCCTCCCCTGAATATCTAATATTTTCCCATATATTTAATAAGCATTTCTAAGTTTCAAATCAAAATCCTAGACTCCTCCTAAGCCATCCTCCAACCATGTTAATCAATGGCATTATCACTTACCCAGTTGCTTAGACCAAAGATCCACAGATCACTATTATGTTCTTTTGCCCTTATATTTTTGTCTCCAACCACTAGTGAACCCATTCTGCTTCTTGGAATGTATACACATCCATTCTTTATTTTCTATGACTGTCAGCACCAGAGACATTGGCTGAATGTCTGAAGTATTCTGTAACTTCCTCCTTCCTTCCCTCCCTCTATTTTCCCTCCCTCCCTCTCAGTTTCTTCTACAATCAACCTACTATGATTGACCATGTTGCTATTTATCTGCAACTGCTGAGCTTCTTAAAAATCAAGCTTCCAACCCCCTTAAACATCTATGACCCTTGTTTTTTGGTTTCTCTGAGGCTTTGGAGGCTGTCCTGGAACTAGCTATTGTAGACCAGGCTGGTCTCGAACTCACAGAGATCTGCCTGGCTCTGCCTCCCGAGTGCTAGGATTATATTGATTTACAAGATTTCATGTAGGCCCAAGCTTGTCTCTGTTAACTGGAATAGATATCTTCCACCTGGCCTCCCTCTGACTCTTTCTGCAGCAGTGCAGTTCCCATCATCCTTTCACGCCCACCTTAATCCACCCACACTGCACAGAACAATCTTTTTAGATTTCCCGAGGTTCCATCTGCTCTGAGAGGGCATTTCCAGCCCAAATTACTCGATTTTCTCTACTACCCTTCCTTAATTCACCCATTTTCTTGTTCCTTAATTCACTTTATTTTTCTTTATACATTTGATGCATTTCATCCTTATTGTTTATCAGGTCTCCCTAAAGCAGGATCATGTCAATTCCTACCACCCTCATCCTTTGCCCCTCCTGTCTGACACAGAATAGACAGCAATAGAAATGAAAAATGAAAACTGCCCTCACATCCAAAATAGTGCAATTATCTTTTCAAACTGCCATAAAATCACAATGAACCTCTAAAAACACACATTTTGGGGGAAGAAATTTGAAGAAGAGGAAAAATTTCACTATTATACAAATAATCTAAAGAAAGGAAAGTACAAAACAACAGTTTGGAGAATCAAATTCTGAAAAATTATCCTGCTCAGTATTAAACACTTTTAAAGTATAGGAAAATGGTAAAAAAATGGTTCTACTGTGTAATGAAATAGCAGGTGATTCTTGTTTTTTTATTTATACTTTAAAACTTTGAAAGTTTTATTGAAAAAATTTACACTGGCATTACACATATGTACAAATATATGCATGTAAATATATTCAAATTAACAATTATGCATATATACATATTGCCTTAGTTAGGGTTTCTATTGCTGAAGTGAAGCTTCTATTATATGGTGAAGAGATACCATGACCACAGCAACTCTTAGAAAGAAAAAGCATTTAATTGAGGTGCCTCACTTACAGTTCAGAGTTCAGTCCATTATCATCATGCAGGCAGACATAGTGCTAGAGAAGTAGCTGAGAGTCCTACATCTTACCCACAGTAGGAGGTGGACAGAGTGTCACACTGAGTGAGGCTTGAGCATATATGAGACCTCAAAGCCCGCCTCCCCAGTGACACAACAAGGCCACACCTTCTGCAACAAGGCCATACCTCCCAGTAATGTCACTCCCTTTTGGGGTCATTTTCCTTGAAACCAACACTACATGAATATTTATTTACATACACACATAGGTTGTTACATATTAAGAAAGAGGATTTTCCCCTAACTGCTAGCAGGAAGCAAAGTGGGTGAAAGCATCACTTTGAGGGAGGAGGATGGAGGTGGTTAATATTTGATAAGAAATGGAGGATGATGAAAAGGTGACTTGCCTCTTGCAGGAGGAGTCCCTTCACTCTTCTCATTAGAGACCACAGATCTTCAGACTTGATTGCATCTTCAAATCACTAAACTGAAACTGTGGATACATACAGTATTGGGGTGCTTATCAAGTCTTTAAATAGTACAATGAAAACATGGGGTTAAGGCCACACTAGTTGCAACCAGGGACAAATCAGGAAGCACAGGCAGCATGAGCAAGCCTGTGTGCTTTCCTCCATTTGAGTTTGTGACCTCAGGCTTTTTATAATACCAACCTGTGTCTCACTTGCTCTTCACATCAGGCAACAGGTCTAAAGGCTTTTGCAAAATTCCTTTTGTTAAGAAACTCATAAGCTTCAGCCTGGAAACTGGGAGGCTTTTTAGGTTATGTGGGTATCTTTAGAAGGAAAGGGAGGCAGAAAAGAGAAGGAAGAAAATGAGGAGGGAGAACAGAAGGAAATGAGAAGAAAGAGAGGGAGAAAAAGAGAGGAAGAAGATGGGAAAAGTGGATGAAACAGAGAAAGAGAGGTTGGAATTGGAGGAGAAGGGGAGGGAGAAATATGGGAAGGGGCAGAGAGGGAAGTGGTTTGAGGTTGGGAGTTTGATCTTGGTACCCTGGAACACAGAGACACAGAATCTTAAAAGCTGAAGCAAAGCTGTTACTGAGTAAGCCAAAATCATACCCTTAGGGCTTGGTGGTGTTATAAACTGAGGAATTATGCTCTTGGGAGATTCAGGCATGTTGACCAAGGTCGGGGTACTTCCAACAGGCTCAAGTGAATCTCAAGGAACACGAGGATGGGTAGAGGTGACCATGCAGTTGGGACATCTCACTAAATAAGCTGTGTCCTGACTGAGAGGCTGCATGAAGCCTTAGCACACAGAACGGAAGAAGTCACTCTTGCTGAATACCACACTTCCAGGCAGCAGGTGGATCCCAAAAGAGGCTAGTGTTTCTGAAAACAGTTTCAAGTCTAGGGACTGGGGAAGTGTCTCTGTAGCTAAGAGCTCTTGCTGTTTTAGTAGAGGATCAGTGTTCATTTCCTGGCACCTGGCACTCACATGGCAGCTAACAAAGTTTTGTACCTCCAGTTCCAGGGGCGGTCATATGCCCCCTTCTGGCCTCTTCAGGCACTGCATGCACATAGTATACAGAAATGTAGGCAAAATGCTCATACACAAAAATAAATCTTTTTTGAAAAAGGGAATTCCATTTGTCCTGTGGCAGCATGGGTGGGGGAGAGATGCCCAGGTTCAGATGGCCTCAGTGCAGAATTCTACCAGAAATTGAAAGAACAGCTTATACCAATTCTTCTCAAAGTATTCCATGCAATAGAAGCAGAAGGGTCTTTGTCTAACTGTTTCTACGAGGCTTCAATAACCTTGATCCCCAAGCCACACAAAGACACAACTAAGACAGAGAACTTCAGACCAATAGCCCTCATGAAAATTGATGCAAAAATACTCAATAAAATACTGGCAAATCAGATCCAAGAACACATCAAAACAATCATTCACCACGATCAAGTAGGTTTCATCCCAGGGATGCAGGGATGGTTCAACATATGAAAATCCATCAATGTAATTCATCATACAAACAAGCTGAAAAACAAAAATTACATGATCATCTCACTAGATGCTGAAAAAGCCTTTGACAAAATCCAACACCCCTTCATGATAACAGGAACATACCTAAACATAATAAAAGCTATATACAGCAAACCAACAACCAACATCAAACTATATGGACAGAAACTCAACACAATTCCTCTAAAATCAGGACCAAGACAAGGCTGTCCACTCTCTCCATACCTTTTCAATATTGTACTTGAAGTTCTAGCCAAAGCCATACGACAACAAAAGGAGATCAAGGGGATACAAACTGGAAAGGAAGAGGTTAAACTTTCACTATTTGCAGATGATATGATAGTTTACATAAATGACCCAAAGAACTCTACCAGGGAACTCTTACGGCTGATTAACACCTTCAGCAAAGTGGCAGGCTACAAGGTCAACTCAAGAAAATCAGTAGCCCTACTATATACAGATGATAAAAGGGCTAAGAAAGAAATCAGAGAAATATCACCCTTTACAATTGCCACAAACAACATCAAATAACTTGGGGTAATGCTAACCAAACAAGTGAAAGACCTGTATCACAAGAACTTTGAATCTTTAAAGAAAGAAATTAAAGAAGCTCTCAGAAAATGGAAAGATCTCCCATGCTCTTGGATAGGTAGGATCAATGTAGTAAAAATTGCAATCTTGGCAAAAGCAATCTACAGATTCAATGCAATCCCCATTAAAATCCCAGCACAATTCTTTACAGACCTTGCACGAACAATAATCACTTTTGTATGGAAAAACAAAAGACCCAGGATAGCCAAAACAACCCTGTTCAACAAGGCAACATCCAGAGGCATCACCATCCCTGACTTCAAGCTCTATTATAGAGCTATAGTTCTGAAAACAGCTTGGTATTGGCTCAAAAATAGACACATAGACCAATGGAATCGAATTGAAAACCCTGATATTAACCCACACATGTATGAACATCTGATCTTTGACAAAGAAGCTAAAAATATGCAATGGAAAAAAGAAAGCATCTTCAACAAATGGTTCTGTCATAACTGGATGTTGGCATGCAGAGGAATACAGATTGATCCATGTCTATTGCCATGCAGAAAACATAAGTCCAAATGGATCAAAGACCTCAACATAAATCCAGCCACACTGGTGGTACCCTTGAATGAATTAGTACAGGAGACAGCTTCCTGAACATAACACCAGTAGCACAGACAGTGAGATCAACAATTAATAAATGGGACCTCCTGAAACTGGGAAGCTTCTGTAAGGCAAAGGACACAGTCAGCAAGACAAAAAGGCAGTGCACAGAATGGGAAAAAATATTCACTAACCCCACATCTGACACAGGGCTGATCTCCAAAATTTACAAAGAACTCAAGAAGCAAGTCTCCAAAACACCGAAGGATCCAATTAAAAAGTGGGCTATAGAACTAAATAGAGAATTTTTCAACAGAGGAGTATAAAATGCCTGAGAGGCACTTGAGAAAGTGTTCAACATCCTTAGCCATCCGGGAAATGCAAATCAAAACAACTCTGAGATACCATCTCACTCCTGTCAGAATAGCTAAAATCAAAAACACCAATGACAATTTATGCTGGAGAGGATGTGGTGAAAGGGGAACAATCCTCCACTCCTGGTGGGAGTGCCAACTTGTACAGCCACTTTGGTAATCAGTATGGAGATTCCTCAGAAAAATGGGAATAAACCTACCACAAGACCCAGCAACTCCACTCTTAGGCATATAGCCAAAAGATGCCCATTCATTCAACAAGGATGTCTGTTCCACTATGTTCATAGCAGCATTATTTGTAATAACCAGAACTTGGAAGCAACCTAGATGACCCTCAACCGAAGAGTGGATAGAGAAAATGTGACACAATGGAGTGCTATTTAGCAGAAAAAAACACAATGGAATCCTGAGATTTGCAGGCAAATGGAGGGCACTAGAAGAAACCATCCTGAGTGAGGTAACCCAGTCACAAAAAGAGAAACATGGCATGTACTGTCTCAAATATGGATTTTAGACATAATTCTGGGGAATGC
The DNA here is from genome assembly GCF_017639785.1 of Mesocricetus auratus. Lineage (NCBI taxonomy): Eukaryota > Metazoa > Chordata > Mammalia > Rodentia > Cricetidae > Mesocricetus > Mesocricetus auratus. The sequence continues at coordinate 3,447,660 of NW_024429233.1, read as the reverse complement.
CAGCCTACCAATCCCATGCCCAGAGAGTCTGGGAAACAGAACCTTCATTCAGTGGCTGATGGAAGAAGAGGCAGACTCCCACTGAGCTGAACTCAAGAAATCCAGTGACAGAGAGGGAGGCCAGATGGCCGAAGGCATTAAGACTGGGCTGGTGTAACCCCCAGAAACAGCTGACCTGGCAAGAGTTAGCTCTTGAATCCCAGACTGATGCCTGGGAATCCAGCATGTGACTGATCAAGACCCCCTGAATGTGGGTGTCAGTGAGGAGGCCTAGGTAATCTATTGAGCCTTTGGTAGTAGATCAGTATGTATCCCAGGTATACAAATGGACTTTAGCCTCCCATCCAACAATGAGAGATGCACTCTTACCCTGAACTCTTGGGGAAGGGTCTAGGTCCTGCCCTGGATGAAATGACAGACTATGGACACCCCCATGGAGGGCCTCACCCTCCCTGGGGAAATGAGGGGATATTGGGGGGGTTGGTGGGAGGGCACGGGAGGAGGGGAGGGAAACCAAGAGTCATCTGGGGTTGACATGTGAAGCAACCTTGTTCCTAATTTAAATTTAAATTTGAAAATAAAAAAATATTTTTAAAAAAAGGAGAAGGGAGGGAGGAGAAGGGGAGATAAAGAGAGAGAGAGAGAGAGAGAGAGAGAGAGAGAGAGAGAGAGAGAGAGAGAGAGAGAGAAGGGGCTCACCGAACTATCACAGTACAAAACACCCACAGGACCCCCCCTTATCTGTCAGAGAGAAACTAAGGATGGGGGAGGGTTTTACCTATGTGTACATCTCAGCCACATCCAGCCTCATACATTGTGACCCTGTGATCCATAAGTGTGCTCTCAAACCCTGTCTTACAAATGAGTTCTGAGGACAAAAAGGTATGAAGGAGCTGTGTGTGGTAGAGTCAGGATCTGCAGCTCCAGAAGCCCATGAGTACAGAGGGAGAAGAGATGGCCAACTAGGCTGAGACACAACTGGGAGATTGGTAATGGAGGCATTTCCAGAGGTGATTGACATGTGGGGCTGCAACTACGCGGGAAAGGTCATGGGTGCCTGTGGAACCATGTAATATACTGGGTGCCAGATGGAGTATAAGTAGAAAAAGAGAAAGCCAACAGCACACAAGCTCCACCTCTCCTGACTCAATGTATCTGTTGTCACGGCGATGGCCTGTGGAAGACAGACTCTAGTTTCATTAGCCTTTCGATAGCTACAGACTCACACCAGCGACAGTCCAGGGACCTTCAAGGGTTCCAGCCTCATGCTGGGGCTATACCATTGGTCCATTCTGCAGCTTTCAATTTCTTAAATCTAACAGCTGCTGCATTCCCTATGTCTCCAGCATACAAACAGATGCCAGTGTAAGCCCGTCTAATACATTCCTTTGTAATCATATAACCCATTGGTTCTATTCCCCTAGAAAACATTAAGTAACAAAAAGACGAAACACCTACCAGGGGCATGCAGAGTCTGTACAGATCAAGCCTGCTTCCCAAAGTCAGAATGGCAGCAGGAGTGACAGTCCCTGCCTAACGGTTCAAAGAGCAGTTACAGTTTGGATAGGGAAGAAAGTTTTTGTTTTCAATTAATTTTTAATAAAAGTTTTATTTTATTTATGTCAATGGGTGTTTTGTCTGCATGTATGTATGTGCACCACATGTTTGTTTGTTATCAGCAGAGTTCAGAAAAAGACATCAGATGCCCCGGAACTGAACAAACAGACAGCCAAGACATCTATGGTCGCTGGGAATTGAGCCCAGGTACAATAGCAGCAGTGTTCTTAACCACCGAGCCATCTCCGCAGGTCCCAAGGGAAAGATTTTCTTTTTTTCTCCAAAACATGCAACAGCCCTTGCTCCCATACCCCCACAGAAGTTCAAGACCAGGCAGAATGAGCTGTGCTTTGTGGCACACATTTTCAATCTTAGCACTCCAGAGGCACGGTCAATACTTTCACTGTGAGTTCAAGGCCAACCTGATCTACATAGTAGCTTCTAGGCCAGCCATGGCTACATAGGGAGGCCACATCTTTTAAAAAGTAGACCTGGGAGGCATTCTGTGCAGACACCTACATTTCATTACCCCCAAATGCCATACCACCCATCTTGGACTTTGGAAAGCACCCAAACAGCTGAGCTCGCTCTTTGATGAAACATGGGCTGCCCAATAGTCTGTTCAGAAAGACAGGGTTCATGAATATGCATAATGTCCTTTTACTAGAGACAATTGCTCCAAAGGTTACTGGAGCAGAGCAGGCTTGGGGAACAGCTCATAAAAGCCCTTTTCCCTTCCTGCAGGAAGGCTCTGGAAAGTTAAAGGTACTTCCAGGGTTCCTGGGATGTTTTCTCAGGTTTGGCTTGACTCATAGGACTTCTCTCATACCTTGGTCAGAATCACAAACAGAGTTCAGAAATGAGAACAGGCCACTATCCTACAGCATGCTCATGGGGACACCAGGGAAAATGACTCCCACACCACAGGCCTCACAGAAGGTAAGGCGCATCAGGCTTTCAGCAGTTCTGAAGATGAACCCAGAGCAGAGGTAAGGAACTAGAAAGGGACTTTGCTTCTGGCTGAACCACACCCTCCCCTTCGGTGTCCAGTCCCTTCAGAAGAGATGTATTTTTTTCTCTCTGTGTAACAGTTAAGGGCTGACAAGGCAGGTTAGTTGTTTGTTTTTTGTTTTGTTTTTTAAGAAAAATATCCTGGAAATGCAAAGAGCTAAGTTGGGAGTGGTGGGTTGGGGATAGAGTATTCCAAAAGTCATCCAAAGACACTACTCTGTCCCCATGAGAGGCCCCTCCCAAAGACCAGGTAACCATGGCAATATCACCATGGTTTGAGCCTCAAAGTACCCCCACAGCAAGGAGAGATAAGGTAGCCAAGCATCATGCAAAGAAGTGAGGAGTGCTCAGACAGCAGATCCCTGCTGACACGAACACTCAGTGACCTGTGTGCTGGTCTGCAGAGGATGCTGGACAATGCTTGAGCTGGCTGGTGGTCTCTCATACTTCCTTTGAAGGACTAGGTAGATAGAGGTTGCTGGAAGCAGCAACTCAGTTTCTTCCTGCTTCTGAAGGGATCTGAGATGGATGGATGGCTATAAGGCTGAATCGTGCTGGTACAAGAGCTCTACTTCACAGATATGGCTGGGAAGTGGAAAAGGCAAACTCACTTTTCTGAAGAAAATGGCTGGAGGAAAGCCATCTGTAGTTTTCGATTCTTTATGTGCCAAAGTGGGCAGATGACAAACACATACAAGAACTTGTTCTGAACCAAGCCCCGGGGACCTAAGTGGGAACTGTAGAACTACTGCTGTGGATAATTTGTGTCAAGGTCTCAAGCCTCAGTATACCCTCTCTGAAAAAGATGCTAAGCGCATCTACATTACAAAAACCCTGAAGGTACCAGACATAGTTATGACAGGTGGTGTCTTTCTATAGTGTCCATAAATGAGACTCTTTGTGGTGATTCCTAGAGTTTGAAGACAGGGCAGAAGAGTCCTTGTCCTGTTCCCTTTATGTGGCTGTGATAAATGCCATGAGCCAAAACAACTCATGGAGGAAAGGGTTTGTATGGCTTACAGTTCATCAGTGAGGGAAGTCAGAAGCCCAGGCAAGAACCAGGGAGCAATGCTGCTCCACAACTTATTCCCCATGGATTGCTCAGTCTGCTTTCTTATACAACCAGGGGCCACCTGCCCACAGGAGGCACTGGCCACATCAATCACTAACCAATTGCAAGCAAACATGTCTGCAGGCAATCTGATGGACGCCTTTTCTCAGTCAGCTTTTCCTAGCTTGTGTCAGGTTGACAAAACTAATCAGCACCATATTCAAATTCCGAAGGAGACACAACACTGATAGACTCAGTGCTAGAGTCTAATCACGCAGAAGAAGTGAGGGGAGATAAACTCTAAAGGGGAGACAGCTTTTGCATAGAGCCTTAAAGAACAAGTAAATTCTTCATGAGGACAGATAGAGAAGACATCTGGAACCAAGGAAACTTTATAGGCCAAGAATAGTTCCCCTCACCAGTGCTACACGGGCCTACCATCTTCAACTGGGGCACACAAATCTAACTCACAGGCAAGACAGAAAGACAATTCAGTCTTCACACAGTGGGGAGCACCATCCCAGAAATGCCTCAGAACCATTAACCCATCTAAGAAGGCATGGAAAGCACCCCAAAACAACATGAAGGGTAGAAAGAACATTAGTATCAACCAGAGTTGTGAATAAAGTTGAGAAAGGGAAGCAGAAGTTGCAAAATTAGTTTGGAAAAAAATGTAATGAATCCCTCCACCCATAAGCTGCACACAGGGCTGGAGCTTATAGTAATTCCATGAGTGGGGCTCCTGATCCTGTCTGGATACGTTTAAGATGCAGCTATGCATGTAGGGGACCCCTTCATTATGTCCAAGACAGCAGCTCACGACAGACCCCAGGTAACCAGACAAAGACCTTTGCAGGTAGATGGCGGCTTGATCCTTTACAGGCATGTGCATATACCATTCCTTCTACAGTGTTGAAATGAGATGCAGAAACTTTCCAGGTTCCTGGAGACTGAACTTAGCATGATCTGGTAAGCCTGACAGACCACTAGCAGGCTGTCTGCTCGAGGTCAATGAAGGATGCCGACTCAGCAGCTCTAAGTCACCCAGGACCTTGTCAACTGGGTGATGCTGAGGACACTAGTTGGCAGCCCAGACCGAACCACTTGTTTAGATGCATGAGTGACTATTGGGTGCTTTCCCAGTATGATTCACCCCTTAAAATAGAGACCCTTGCATCCTTTCCTCTTACTTGGAGGGAAGACAATAGTAAACAAGTACACAGATAAACCTAAAGTTGTGGAGTTGTGTGATCTTTGGAGATATTGCACATAGGAAGAGGGATAGAAGGAGGCTACCATGCCAATATTGAAGAAAAATTAGCTGGATTCTGCTGGCTCATTATGATTTTCAACTTGCTTGGATTGCAAGACACTTGGGAGGTATCATTATATCTCTTGGTGTGTCTGTGAGGAAATGTTCAGAGACAATTAGATCAGGAGACTTATTTCATGGATGAACTTAAAATATCAATATAGCCTGGGCTAAAGAGATAGCTCAATGGTTAAGAGCAAACACTGCTCTTGCTGAGGTCCTGAGTTCATTTATCAGCACCCAACTGCCTGGAACTCTAGCTCTTGAGAGATCCAACACCACTGGCCTCCATCAACACACGCGAATGCATGCGCACGTGTGCACACACACGCACACACACACTTAAAAATGATGAAAACAAACTATTTTTAAAAACTGAGACTATTGAGAGGTGGTAGACCTGTGGAAAGTGGGAGCTTCTTGAAGAATGTGGGCCCCTGGGGGTATGTCCTCAGAAGCCCAGGGTCCCTTATGTTGCGACACTGACACCCACACCACAGTGAACTGGACTTGTGAAACAATGAGTGGCATAAATCATTTGTTCCTTTAAGCTGTTTTCTCAGATACTTCATCATATGGACAAAAAGTATCTAACTCACTGGATGATATGAGAGGGATGCCCTGAAGTGGGAGCTGGGAGGACAAAAAAAGCATCTGCAGAGAGAAAGACAAAGAAAAGAATAAGCAAGTGTCATTAGTTGGGAAAGGGAGGAGATGAAGGGGACAGGCTGACTAGATGAATTTTGGTAACCTGGATCAGATCTCAGAACTGAAAGAGATCACTGGAGAAAATAATGATGAAATCTATACAGATTTCATACTTATGTTTATAGCTCTGTTTCAAGGTTAATGTCTTTGTTTTGATGAATGCTCTTTGGTTATGTAAAATTCTGACATGTGAGGAAACTAGGTGAATGGTATGAAGGAGCTTTCTTTAGTCCTTTTGTAACTCTTCAGTAACTTCAGAATTATCTCAATATTAAAAAATATTAACTGTCAAAAATTTTCAAAATAGAGCAGGAGAGGAAAGTAATATATACAGGGTCATTTATATTTGCCATTCTGTGGGCTTTGTGCGAGATAAAAGAGCAGTTGCAAGGCTCCAGTCTCTCTATATGTGAATAGTGTGCGTATGTGACCCTGAAACATAAGGCAACTATTTCATCCATAGCCCCCCGCCTCAAAGAATGAGATGATTCTAGGTTCTAAACCACACTGCAGAGGACTTCCTGGTCTCACACACCAGACATTTAGAGTGATTTTCACAGGCTGAATTGAGATCCATCCCTATATAGGACAGGAGACCATGACATCTCTGCTATTTTTTCTATCCACTCCCAGTTTCTGCTTAAACCTGGAAATCAGGCTCAGAAGTTGACTGGGGAATCTAATGACCTGTTTCATCCTTCCTCTGTCATCTCCAGGGTAAAAGCCATCCTCGGATTAAGTCATCAGTTCTACCAGCTCCTGGATAGATAGAGCAGAAAGCAGAGAAGGCTTGGCTCAGAGTTCTGCTCCTACACATCTCCAAGACCCAACCCAGATGACAGTTAACCACAAGCTTCCCCACAGCAGAAAAGTCACTGGAATAAAGCTGCTGCTTCTGAGACAAATGGCTTCCTCTGAGGTGTTGAAGATACAAGGCATGTGACCCACCACCCAACAGGACCTGAAAATGCCAGGGCCCAGCCCAGTGACACCAGAAAGCTCTGACACCTGGAGAGCAATGACCTCTGAGGGCCTCTCATCAGGAGGACGCAGAGTCATCATTGTGACAAACTGACCTGCCATCTGCCTGTGCCATATGGTTTAGGAAGGAAGCATGTGATCTCTCCTTCCAGCCCAGTCATTTCTACCTGTAGGCATAGGACAGGCGACAGCAGCAGCTGATCCAATCCAGAAGAGCCATGTGTATACTGCCCAATAGGAGGAAGGAATGGGCAGGGCTTGGGGTGTGTAGCAGGAAGAGCTGACAGGTAGGCATCTCAGCCTGTTGATGGTCTGAGGACATTTCTGGAACTATGAAGCCAAGGACATCTACAGAACATGGGTTTAACTCACAGGAAGAGCTTCCCTGGCCATGGAACTTCAATCTGACATTTAAGGTTTCCTTTGTCTAAGGGTGAACCATACAAGAGTTCCTAACACTTGAACTGGAAGAGTGTAGAGTTAAGTACTTCCTGTCTTAGTAAGCTTTTTATCTATACTGGAGAGTAACAATTAGGGAGAAGGGGTTATCCTGACTCTCTGTCTCAAAGTTTTCAGTCCAAGCCCTTGGCATGCTGTAAGACTAGCTATCATGTTAAGGGCATGTTGACAGAGGCTACTCATGTAATGGCATCCAGGAAGCAGAGACTAGGGAGCAAATGCACATACAGTAACATACTTCCTACACTCTCATAGTCATTTCGGTGTAAAATTGGGTGCCTGTCAGAGCTGGGTTTCGTTAACTTAACACAAACCTGATCTGTGTAAGAAGAGGAAAACTCAATTGAGGAATTTCCTCCATCAAAATGACTCTTGGGAATGCCTGTGGAGCATTTTCTTGATTAATGATTAATGTTGGTGTGGGTGGTGACTCATGAGCAGTATAAGGTACCAGACTGTGCAAGCCACAGTTGAGCAAGCCAGTAAGCAGCATTCCTGTGTGGCCTCGGCTCCAGTTCTTACCTCCAGGTTCCTATGTTGATCTCCTGGCCTGCCTTCGCTCTATAATGATGATGATGGCAGAGTGTAAGACAAATAAACTCTTCACTCCCCCATGTTGCTTTGGGGCATGGTGTTGATCACAAAAACAGGAAGGCAGGCCTAGTCATTTCTCAATATCCCCAATAACAGAGCCTATGTTAGAACAGGCATTAGACTCAAACTCTAACAGTTCCTAATAAAGTAGAAGTGTACATGTTGAGCCATCAGGTAGGTTTGAATTGGAAAACTAACTTAAAAGGCACAAGAGAAATAATGGGAAGCATACACATGCTGCTTGCTGCCAATCTCCATGTTCTCTGCCCAAAAAATGGGAGGCAGCGGTTTTTGAACTAGTAGTGAATTCTGGGAAGTGGGCTTTTGGGGAGACTTATCTCACCTTCAGTTACACAGCTCCCTGTTTGACTATCTACTTTCTGAAGGGCAATTCTACAAAAGAGTGCGTGTGTCATAAACTGAGCTTAATGAAATGAGCCTAGAACTTTCCAAAGAACAAGAGGCATGAGTCCCACTTTTTTCTGGCCAGGGTATTGTAGGGGCATTGGGGCCTGATGAAACTCCTCATGGAGGCTTAAGGGAGCTTGTCCTAGAACAAAACTCTATAGCCAATGGAGAGGCTCTGAGGAGCTGGCTGCAATTCTGGTGATATTTTGAACCTCTGGATCAAATTGCACCAGAATCTAGCCCAATTCTGATTATATCGCTGATGTCAGTTAGACATTTTGGGATAAATTGGGTTTCCATTTCTTGTACTTGGAAGAATTGAGCAACCAGTGTGATCATCTCTGGGTAGCAATATTCTATAATGCTTTACAACTTCCATCTCCTGGTCCTGGTTATATCATCAATCCCAGGTCATATTTTGTAATATGCAATGAAAACAGTTTCCAATTTTAAGTGGTGTTGCTGTGTTTCATACTATCATGACCATTGATACCTGGGCACACACTTATCTCTGGTTTGCAGGAAACCTGCCTGTACCACAGCCTAACTACCTTGTGTATTCACCACATACACTTGTTTATTTGTCTGCACTTCTTTGACATCCTGGAACTCTGCAGACCTGGGGAGCCTGGTTCTCCTAGGCAAGGGATAGACAATTTCTAGGCATAGTAGGTAAACAGCCTTTCCAGAGCATACTGACTGTTCTAGAACCTTCTCCCTCAATAGCTCCATTCATCAGGTATTCACAGGGGTATGAGTACACCCTACATTCTTGCCTGCTCATCTCTTCTCTACAAATATAGCCAGGTGTACAAAGACCACTGAAGCCACATACTGAGCCAATGTGTGATACCTGCATGCCTTGCTTTTCTCATGGAAACTGCAGCAAAAGATTTTATTTCTATTTCCTTTGTCCCCGGTGTGGCCTTGCATGGCAGGCCTCCTTCCCCTCTTCGGAACATTGACAAGTCTCTCCTGATAGTCTGACCTTACCAAATATGAATAATAAGAAAACCTAGGGCTGGAGAGATGGCTCAGTGTTTAAGAGTACTGGCTGCTCTTCCAGAGGACTTAGGCTTGATTCCAGCACCCACATGCTGATTAACAATCTCCTATAACTCCAGTCCCATGGTATCTGATGCCCTCTCCTAGCTTCTGTAGCCACTCTATGCATAAAATGCAATGACCTGCATGCAGGCAAAACAATTAAATAATACAATTACAATAAAAATAAATGTTTTTGTTTTACCTTACAAAAACTGTCAAAAATTAAAGATTAAACATTTCCAAAAAATCTAAAAATTAAAACTATTGAAGAAAAAATGTTATTAAAAAAAGCAAAACCAACACTTTAAAATACTGTATTTGTCCCCTGGAACCTTCACAGATAGCAGGCAGACCCACCACTGACAAATATGGCTTCATGCCTAGTCACAGACTCTTCTTATTTTTAACTATTTTTATATTCATTTATTTTTCTGTGTAAATGCCTGTATCTGTGTATGTGTTCTCCATGGTAGCCAGAGGAGGATGTCAGATCCCTAGATCCTGAAGTTAAGGTTGCTGAACTTCCATTTAGGTGCTGGGACCCAAACCTTGATCATCTGCAAGGAAAATAACTGCTTTTGGCTGCTGAACCATCTCTCTATCCCAAAGACTATTCTTTTGATGCTTAGCTTGCAAGGGATATTCTAGGCTTACTTAGGAGTACTCTATATTTTTCCAACCTGTGTAATGTTGAGATAAAACTGGCACTTAAATCAATGCATACTGATTGATGGGACAAACTAATCAGGCATACTGAATCTCTATAGCATTGCTGAGAAGGGCCTAAAAGCTCTAGAACAAGATTTGTAGGATGCTCCTCATAGATCTCATGGGGGTCTGTCTTATGGGGCAAGCTCTGAGAAGTAGACCTGAAACCAGGATTTCAGTGACAAGTGATTTACTCAGGAGACAATCCTAGGAATTCTAGAGAGAAACCAGGAATGTGAGGTAGAAGAAAATGAAGTCAAACCACTGTATCTATGAGCAAGGGGAAGGTACTGCAGGGCAGTGATCACCAAACACGCAATCGTCAGAGAGTCAGTATGCCATGATTGCTGAAATAGAGTTGCAGCTCATGACACAGTGGTCTCCCAAGAACTGCTGCCATTGTCAAGCCCAAGACCATATTGGAAGAATCATGGATGAGTTTAAAACATCCCACCATTGTTCCCTCCGATCTCCAAACAGCAAAAAACTTGAGAGTCATTACCCAGTTGCTCCCAGGAGTCATTATTCTCTTGTGTTGTGACTGTGTTCCTTAGGGTTGCACTGAACCTACACCACAAACTTTCTAGTCCTCAAGCTTAAAGCCATCATATTTCAGGGATTTTTAGCCTCATAACTGTGTGTGCTAATCCCTTATGACAAGTATTTGTTATAGTTTAGGCATGAAATACCTCCAATAGCATAGCCTGTGGCATCACTGGACTGTTTAGGAGGTGAGGTGTAGAGGAAGGAAGTTAGGTCATGGAAAATGTACCTTTGAAAGCTAGACTAGGATAGCAGACTCTTCCAGCCTCCTCCCACAAGGCAAACACATTTCCTTTCCACACATTCCTGTCATGATCCCTATCATTCCTTTCCACAGGTCCAAAAGTAGTAGGGAAAAATTACCATGAACTCAAACTATGAGCAAATCACCTCACATGCATTGTTATAGTGCTGCAAAGATTAAGAACTTCCTAGTATCCTGATTTTGTGTTTCTTGGGGGGGAACACTGACTAATACTGAGTTTTGCAGAATGGTTCTAGAGGAACAGGCTTTAAGGGTGAGTTTCAAGAAACTGTCTCTGGGTTTCTTGAATTTGCTGTCTCATATGATTGGATTTAAAGACCTAATGGTTCTATTTCCAGCAATAAAGCCAGTGCCTGAGTTTGTGGCATGACTATTTATAGACCCATGCAAAACTTCTTCATTGGATCCTCCTCATCAGCTGCTTCTAAAAAGCAAAGAGCTAAATGACTCTGTACGTGACACTGTTGAGCATTTTTAGAAATGAGACAGTATAAGGACATCATGTGTTGGTTGTTCCCCATACTGTTGGAGCAACATTATGGAAGTAAATGATGCACTCAGGGGATGTGAATTTTGAAGTCAAACACCTAAGTCTAGGTGTGACTTCAAGAAGACCCATTTGTAGGACACACATTTCTGGAAGTCTTTCCCTGATGGTCTGAATTACACAGCAAATTAAACTCACAGCTGTACAGGGGTAAGGTGAGGGCATTGATGAGCTCCTATAAATTGGGGTAAAAATATGTGGAAAGGCCCTTATAAATCTGGGAACATTTAGCCTCTGTGTTCTGATAAGTCGTCACCTTTGCTAGTGGAAGAGCACCTGAAAGCCTAGTGAAGAAATATTTTTCCAAATCCAGTGGTAACCCCCCCACCCTGTTTTGCCATCTCGTTCTGAGGGGATTGGTATTATCTAAGGAAAACTCTGCGGCCTCCCCTGAAGCAGTTATCAGGCCAGATCATAGTGATGCCTTACCACCCCCTACACTTTCAGTTTTGTAGCTAGGCTCAAGTCCCCTAGCCTCTCAAGGTGAAATGCAAAGTGTGACTCCTTGACTTCTGCTTTTCTATTGCTGTGAAGAGACAGCATGACCAAGGCAAGTTATAAAATGAAGTACTTGATTGGGACTTGTTTCATCACAGTTTCAGAGAGTGCATCCATCCGTGATCATCATGGCAGAGAGCAGAGCAGCAAGCAGGCAGGCATAGTGCTGGAACAATAGCTAAGAGCTTACATATCATCAGAAAGTTGGAGGCAGAGAGAGAGAGAGAGAGAGAGAGAGAGAGAGAGAGAGAGAGAGAGAGAGAGAGAGAGAGAGAGAGAGAGAGAGAGAGAGAGAGAGAGAGAAGGGGGTGGGAGTGTTTAAAAACAACAAACAAAAGATCTCTCCAAGCATAATAGACATGGACTCTGAACTATTTTGATTCTGGCAAATTGGAAACGTCCCTCTTGTTCTCATAGATCAGGGTCTTTTTTTTTAACATGTATTTTTTATTTATTTAAATTAAAAATAAGCTTGCTTCACATGTCAATCCCAGCTCCCTCTCCCTCCCCTCCTCCCCCCTACCATGCCCCTCCAGCCTCTCCCCAAACCTCACTCCATTCCCCAGGGAGGGTGAGGTCCTCTCTGGGGGAATCTCAAGAGTCTGTCATTTCATTTAGGGCAGGACCTAGGCCCTCTCTCAAGAGTCCAGGCTGAGAGAACATCCCTCATTGTGTAATAGGTACCCACAGTCCATTTGTATGCCAGGGATAAATACTGATCTAACACCCAAGGCCCCATAGATTGCCTAGGCCTCCTCACTGACACCCACATTTGGGGGTCTGAATCAGTCCCATGCTGGCCTCCCAGCCATCAGTCTGGGGTCCAAGAGATCCCCATTGTTCAGGTCAGCTGTTTCTGTGGGTTAAACCAACCCAATCTTGACCCCTTTGGTCATCAGTCTTCCCTCTCTGTCACTGGATTCCAGGTGTTTAGTTCAGTATTTAGCTGTGGGTGTCTGCCTCTGCTTCCATCAGTCACTGGATGAAGGTTCTGTTTCCCAGACTCTCTGGCAGTGGGATTGTAGACTGGCACTCCCATGTTCCATGTCTAAAATCTATATATAATGAGTACATACCATGTTTATGTTTTTGTGACTGGGTTACCTCACTCAGGATGGTTTCTTCTAGGGCCATACATTTGCCTGCAAATTTCAAGATTCCATTGTTCTTTTCCACTGAGTACTACCCCATTATGTAGGGGCATCTAGGTTGCTTCCAGGTTCTGGCTATTACAAATAATGCTGTAGAGCAGGGCCTTATAGAAATCATGTCAGAAGTAAAAGCTCTGATCTGTCTTGTATCTTATATCAGGCCCAGGGTGTCTCTTTAACTCGTGTTGTGATTATTTCTCCAACTTTCAAACGCATAATTAGAAAAGGGGAACTCATCAGCTGGCAGAATCCTTCCATTTGTTCCCTGATCTGTGGACACCATAGTGGGAAAGGGAAAGGAAAAAAAAGTCATCTGAATTATGTCTGCCTAGGTGAATAATAAATTGGAAGCAACACTGCATTCCTGAAGGGATTACAGAGATTAGTGCCACCAGCAAGGACTTGAAAGATGAAAGAGTGTTGATTCCCACTATGTGCCCATTCAACAATTTTATCTGACCTCTGCAGAAGACAGATGGATCTCACCAAATAACAGTGGATTATCACAAGCTTAACCAAGTAGTGACTTCAGTTGTAGCTGCTATATCAGATATGGTTTCATTCCTGGAGCAAATAAACATGTCACCTAGAACCCAGCTTGAAGCTGTCGATTTAGTAAATTGTCTTTGCTTTATCCTTGGCCATAAGACACATTCAGCTAGAAAGGCCAGTAACCCACCTTCACTGTCCCCTTCCAGGGCACATTAACTCTCCAACCCCACATCATGATTTGTTCTCAAGAATCTTGATTGTCATCCACTGGGCCATGACATTGATGATCTCGTGTCAATCATACTCGGTGGGTGCATAGTGACAGCTACTCTAGATTTACTGGTAATGCATTTGCATATTAAAGGATGGGAAATAATTCAGCAAAATTGAAGGGCTTTCTCCTTCAGTGAAATGTCTAAGGATTTAGAGGAGTGACACTTTTTATTTTAGACAAGTTCTCACTATGTAGCCCTAGCTATAGCCCAGAGCTTATCATGAAAACCAGGCTGGCGACAGACTCACAGATATCTGCTTGCTTCCATCCTTGAGTGCTAAGATGAAAGGTATGAGCTACCATGTCTGATTGTGGTACTTTGCAGTCTTCGTTCTAAAGTAAAAACTGTTCCTGGTTCATCCTGCACCCGAAAACAGACATACCAAGCGTATGTCTTTGGATTTTAGAAGGAATGTTTTTATCGTTTTCATGTTGTTATGACCCACACACTTGGGTTTGGTTGTGATAGCTTTGCTTTTTGAGGCCAAGAGCAGAAACTCTGGGCCTCGCATATGCTGAGTCAGTGTTCTACCAATGACCTACAGCCCTAGTTGTTCTCTTTTGAGATGTGATCTTGCTAAATCCTTCAGACCAGCCATGAACTCACTCTGCAAACAAGGCAGGTCATGAACTTTCTATTCTTCTGTCCCAGCTGCCTAGTGTCTAGGATTACAGTCGTGTATCACCATGCCAAACTAACCTGCTATATTCAAGTTAGATTCAGAACAAGAGAAGGCTCTATATTAGGCGCAGGCTGCTTAGCAAACTGCTCAGTAATGTGGTTCTTATATTCCAGCAAATTTTGTGATGTTTGAGCATGCGTTGGTGATACTTGTGAACTCTGTGGAGACATTGGTAAGCCCTTTTATGTTGATTTCAGTTCGGGTCTTTAGGAATTGTTCAAGACTTTTCTCCATTTATAGACAAGTGTTCTCTTCCTAAGAAGAAGTCTTTGGTCTACTATTGAACCTTAGAGATGGGATACTTGGCTGTTTCCAACAAGTTGCCTCGTGACTTGAGCAACATTTTATGACTGTTATTAACCCACTAAGACACACAATTGAACATGTGCAGCAATGTTTAATCTTCAAGTCACAGTGGCATATGTGTGATTGGGCAGGCTCAAGTGGGTTCTGAAGTCATCATAAGTCACAGGGAGAGGTGGTCTACTCGTTTGAAGTCCCCATTCTTTCTGCATTGTCTTCTATTTCCCAGTCTGCACAGTCTGAACCTATGGCATCATGGGGGTATTTACTACCAGTGAACAGAGTAAGAGAGGACTCAGACTTGATCCACAATGATTCTATAAAATATCCACATGCAACATGAAAAATGAGAAATCTATGAGCCAAGCAGGCTGAGCCTTGGAGGAAGAAATGCTCCTATCAGGAGATATCACAATTCCATTGAACTGAAATTTATGATTTCCACCTGACCTGACCATGTTGAGATTCCTTGACATCTGACTCAACTGGCAAGAAAAGATTTGAGTGTTTATTGGGATGATTGACACAGATTACTGATAAGACAGCAGTTAAAAGCCCTGGCTGCTCTTCCAGAGGACCTAGGATCCATTCCCAGTACCCACATGGAGACTAACAACTGTCTCTAATTCCATTTCCAGGGGATCTGACATTCTCCTTTGGCCTCCACTACACTGTACACATATGATGCACAAACATAAGTGGAAGCAAAACACCCATACATGTAAAATAAAAATACATCAGTCTTTAAAGAAGAAGGGAGGAGGAGGAGGAGGAGAAGGAGGAGGAGGAGGAGGAGAAAGAGGAGGAGGAGTCTGTGTGCTAAGGTGAAAAGGGCTGGGGTGTGGTGGTTAATTTTGTTTGACAACTTGCCTATGTAAGGATGCCTGCAGTGGAGCTAAGACTCCTGGCTACTAGGAAAGGCATCATTTCCAAGCCTTCCTTAAAGTGATTCCTACAGTTACCATGGGGAGACAATTTGTCACTGTCAATGTGCTGGACATCATCCTATCTACTTAAGGTCCCAATGAGATAAAACAGACAAGCAGAAATTTGAATTCTGAGTTTAGCCATCATCTCTCCCACCCCTCCTTTTGGACAAAGAAACTCATAGGCCTCAACTTTCAGCTAGGATTGAGTCTTCTACCATGGAGGCCCCTGTTTCCCAGATACTGGATTAGAACCTCAGCAATGCTTTCCTAAGCCTCCTGCTTATAGGACTGTGGGGACACCAGACCTTGAGCAGAAACCCACTTCCCCTTCGGCCTGGGAGCAGGCAGCTGTGTAATGTTTACTGAAAACAATTCAGTGCTTTAAAGCTCTTGATAGGGCTCAGATAAGGGCTCCCTCACTGAGATACCATGACTTTCACACCCCCTATGGCTAGATGCCTCTTCCTGTCCCCCCTGCAGTGTCTCCCCGATTCTGGGGCCGGAGATTAAACCACCAGCCAGGAGGGTGAGAAGTCTGAAAAGAATTGTATGTAGATGGCTGGCAGAAGTCCTTAAAAAGGGAAGCTCTTTTTTCTTGAAGAGACTTCTGAGACTTCTCTCCTAGGCAGACTTGGAATCTCCTCCTAAAGCTGACTTGGGAAGCATAAAGTTTTTCTTAAAGCAACCGACCCGTCTCTGTGTCATCTATCCCGACAACCTCGCTACATTCTTGGATGCAGGCCGCATAGCAGGTGCGACATAGGACAAAGGATTTCAGCCTCCATTATCCTGCAGCACACCAGGCTCTCTCATCCCCCTACTGGTTACATTTCTCAGGAGAACTTGGTCTCCATCTTCAACAGATTATTCCAGCACAATATACTCTCAAACAAGAAGTGTGTGGTCAGAGCCCCTGGTGTACATCCTGGAAAGTCAGAGTTCATTAACAAAGTCAGGGTTCTCAGAAGTCTTGGGACAAAGTCATCTATTTGAGCTCAGTGTTTCCCAATTTGACTTGAACTCTCTTCAAAGGGGACACTTTGGGAGCTGCTATACTACAGCAAGGTTCGACCACAAAGACCCACAGGCCAAATGTGACCTGCTGCCTCTTGGTGTAAATAAACTTTGATTGGAACACAGCCACATCCATTCCTCTCTGCGCTGCCTGGAGCTGCTTTTGCACTGAGACACCAGAGCTCAGTCCTTGTCATAGAGAATATATGACTCAGAAAAGCTGAGACATTTAGAGTCTGGCCTGTGGCAGAAAAGGTTTGCAGACCCGTGCTCCGGGATAACTCCTGCCTGTTCCTTTCAAGATGTAGCGAGACAGAGGGGGTAAAGAGTGCTGCCCAGAGTCCAGAGAAGACAGCAGCACCTCAGGGACTCTGTAACACTGCATTCTTGATGCTGTTCCATTCCCCGAAGCCCTTTCCAGTTGCACAGCCCTGCCTTAGTTCTTCTCTTCCCCTCCCAGCCCCTGTTCTCTTAGCTCACCAGTGTGAGTGGTGAAACAGCCCCCAAATTCTGGTTTAATAGGCCTTACTGCATGCTGCTGCATCACTTGCCATGCTTCTGATGGGCCAGTGCTTCTGAAGCAGAGATGCTGAGATGCTTCGGGGAAGCAATACCTGGCAAGGTTCTGTCCGTTTATAACCCCATTGAACACAGTAGATTCAAGCCACCTTGAAAAGCAGATTGAAAAGGTACATTGTTAGGTGCTAAGTACTCTGGGGGACAGAAATACAAATGAATAAGAGATTGGTCAGGACGAATTTCTTCACAAGCTGGAGTCATCTAGGAAGAGGGGCCCTCAATGGAGGAACTGCGTCCAGCAAACTGGCCTGTGGGCAAGTCTGGGAGGGGATTTTCTTAATTAATGATTGATGTGGGAGGGCCAATCCCAATGTGGGTGGTACACAGGTGGTCCTGGGTTCTGCAAGAAATCAAGGTAATAGGGCTGGAGAGATGGTTCAGCAGTTAAAAGCCTGCACAAGTCCTCCAGAGGACCTGAGTTAAGTTCTCACATTAGGGGGCTCACAACTAGCTGTAACTCCAGCTCCAGAGCACCCAATACTCTCTTTCAGCATCTGTAGACACTGCACACACATGCATATACCCCCACAGACATAATTCAAATCTAATAATTTTTTTAAATAGAGAGCAGTCAAGCATCGTAATACATTCCTTTAATGCCAGCACTCAGAAGGCAGAAAGAGGTGGCTCTCTGAGTATGAGTCTAGCCTTGTCTACATACTGAGGTCCGGAATAGCCAGGACTATGTAAAAAGACTCCTTCTCAAATAAAGAAACAAAGAAAAGAAATCAGGCTATTGAGAGCAAGCCAGTAAGCAGCTCTCCTCCATGACTTATGCTTCAGTTCCTGCCTCCAGATTCCTGCCTTGAGTGCCTGCTTTGACTTCCCTCAGAAGGAATATGATAGGGAGGTGACTTCCCTCAGTGAGGGACTGTGAGAGGGAGGTGACTTCCCTCAGTGAGGGACTGTGAGAGGGAGGTGACTTCCCTCAGTGAGGGACTGTGAGAGGGAGGTGACTTCCCTCAGTGAGGGACTCTGAGAGGGAAGTGACTTCCCTCAGTGAGGGACTTGAGAGGGAGGTAACTTCCCTCAGTGAGGGACTGTGAGAGGAAAGTGACTTCCCTCAGTGAGGGACTGTGAGAGGGAGGTGACTTCCCTCAGTGAGGGACTGTGAGAGGGAGGTGACTTCCCTCAGTGAGGGACTGTGAGAGGGAGGTGACTTCCCTCAGTGAGGGACTGTGAGAGGGAAGTGACTTGCCTCAGTGAGGGACTATGAGAGGGAGGTGACTTCCCTCAGTGAGGGACTGTGAGAGGGAGGTGACTTCCCTCAGTGAGGGACTGTGAGAGGGAAGTGACTTCCCTCAGTGAGGGACTGTGATATGGAAGTGACTTCCCTCAGTGAGGGACTGTGATATGGAAGTGACTTCCCTCAGTGAGGGACTGTGAGAGGGAGGTGACTTCCCTCAGTGAGGGACTGTGAGAGGGAAGTGACTTGCCTCAGTGAGGGACTGTGAGAGGGAGGTGACTTCCCTCAGTGAGGGACTGTGAGAGGGAGGTGACTTCCCTCAGTGAGGGACTGTGAGAGGGAGGTGACTTCCCTCAGTGAGGGACTGTGAGAGGGAGGTGACTTCCCTCAGTGAGGGACTGTGAGAGGAAGTGACTTGCCTCAGTGAGGGACTGTGAGAGGGAGGTGACTTCCCTCAGTGAGGGACTGTGAGAGGGAGGTGACTTCCCTCAGTGAGGGACTGTGAGAGGGAAGTGACTTCCCTCAGTGAGGGACTGTGATAGGGAAGTGACTTCCCTCAGTGAGGGACTGTGATATGGAAGTGACTTCCCTCAGTGAGGGACTGTGAGAGGGAGGTGACTTGCCTCAGTGAGGGACTGTGAGAGGGAGGTGACTTCCCTCAGTGAGGGACTGTGATATGGAAGTGACTTCCCTCAGTGAGGGACTGTGATATGGAAGTGACTTCCCTCAGTGAGGGACTGTGATATGGAAGTGACTTCCCTCAGTGAGGGACTGTGAGAGGGAGGTGACTTCCCTCAGTGAGGAGGGACTGTGAGAGGGAAGTGACTTCCCTCAGTGAGGGACTGTGAGAGGGAGGTGACTTCCCTCAGTGAGGGACTGTGAGAGGGAGGTGACTTCCCTCAGTGAGGGACTGTGAGAGGGAGGTGACTTGCCTCAGTGAGGGACTGTGAGAGGGAGGTGACTTCCCTCAGTGAGGGACTGTGAGAGGGAGGTGACTTCCCTCAGTGAGGGACTGTGAGAGGGAGGTGACTTCCCTCAGTGAGGGACTGTGAGAGGGAAGTGACTTCCCTCAGTGAGGGACTGTGATATGGAAGTGACTTCCCTCAGTGAGGGACTGTGAGAGGGAGGTGACTTCCCTCAGTGAGGGACTGTGAGAGGGAGGTGACTTCCCTCAGTGAGGGACTGTGAGAGGGAGGTGACTTCCCTCAGTGAGGGACTGTGAGAGGGAGGTGACTTCCCTCAGTGAGGGACTGTGAGAGGGAAGTGACTTCCCTCAGTGAGGGACTGTGAGAGGGAGGTGACTTCCCTCAGTGAGGGACTGTGAGAGGGAGGTGACTTCCCTCAGTGAGGGACTGTGAGAGGGAGGTGACTTCCCTCAGTGAGGGACTGTGAGAGGGAGGTGACTTCCCTCAGTGAGGGACTGTGATATGGAAGTGACTTCCCTCAGTGAGGGACTGTGAGAGGGAGGTGACTTGCCTCAGTGAGGGACTGTGAGAGGGAGGTGACTTCCCTCAGTGAGGGACTGTGAGAGGGAAGTGACTTCCCTCAGTGAGGGACTGTGAGAGGGAGGTGACTTCCCTCAGTGAGGGACTGTGAGAGGGAAGTGACTTCCTCAGTGAGGGACTGTGATATTGAAGTGACTTCCCTCAGTGAGGGACTGTGAGAGGGAGGTGACTTGCCTCAGTGAGGGACTGTGAGAGGGAGGTGACTTCCCTCAGTGAGGGACTGTGATATGGAAGTGACTTCCCTCAGTGAGGGACTGTGATATGGAAGTGACTTCCCTCAGTGAGGGACTGTGATATGGAAGTGACTTCCCTCAGTGAGGGACTGTGAGAGGGAGGTGACTTCCCTCAGTGAGGGAGGGACTGTGAGAGGGAAGTGACTTCCCTCAGTGAGGGACTGTGAGAGGGAAGTGACTTCCCTCAGTGAGGGACTGTGAGAGGGAGGTGACTTCCCTCAGTGAGGGACTGTGAGAGGGAGGTGACTTGCCTCAGTGAGGGACTGTGAGAGGGAGGTGACTTCCCTCAGTGAGGGACTGTGATATGGAAGTGACTTCCCTCAGTGAGGGACTGTGATATGGAAGTGACTTCCCTCAGTGAGGGACTGTGATATGGAAGTGACTTCCCTCAGTGAGGGACTGTGAGAGGGAGGTGACTTCCCTCAGTGAGGGAGGGACTGTGAGAGGGAAGTGACTTCCCTCAGTGAGGGACTGTGAGAGGGAAGTGACTTCCCTCAGTGAGGGACTGTGAGAGGGAGGTGACTTCCCTCAGTGAGGGACTGTGAGAGGGAGGTGACTTGCCTCAGTGAGGGACTGTGAGAGGGAGGTGACTTGCCTCAGTGAGGGACTGTGAGAGGGAGGTGACTTCCCTCAGTGAGGGACTGTGAGAGGGAGGTGACTTCCCTCAGTGAGGGACTGTGAGAGGGAGGTGACTTCCCTCAGTGAGGGACTGTGAGAGGGAAGTGACTTGCCTCAGTGAGGGACTGTGAGAGGGAGGTGACTTCCCTCAGTGAGGGACTGTGAGAGGGAGGTGACTTCCCTCAGTGAGGGACTGTGAGAGGGAAGTGACTTCCCTCAGTGAGGGACTGTGATAGGGAAGTGACTTCCCTCAGTGAGGGACTGTGATATGGAAGTGACTTCCCTCAGTGAGGGACTGTGAGAGGGAGGTGACTTGCCTCAGTGAGGGACTGTGAGAGGGAGGTGACTTCCCTCAGTGAGGGACTGTGATATGGAAGTGACTTCCCTCAGTGAGGGACTGTGATATGGAAGTGACTTCCCTCAGTGAGGGACTGTGATATGGAAGTGACTTCCCTCAGTGAGGGACTGTGAGAGGGAGGTGACTTCCCTCAGTGAGGGAGGGACTGTGAGAGGGAAGTGACTTCCCTCAGTGAGGGACTGTGAGAGGGAGGTGACTTCCCTCAGTGAGGGACTGTGAGAGGGAGGTGACTTCCCTCAGTGAGGGACTGTGAGAGGGAGGTGACTTGCCTCAGTGAGGGACTGTGAGAGGGAGGTGACTTCCCTCAGTGAGGGACTGTGAGAGGGAGGTGACTTCCCTCAGTGAGGGACTGTGAGAGGGAGGTGACTTCCCTCAGTGAGGGACTGTGAGAGGGAAGTGACTTCCCTCAGTGAGGGACTGTGATATGGAAGTGACTTCCCTCAGTGAGGGACTGTGAGAGGGAGGTGACTTCCCTCAGTGAGGGACTGTGAGAGGGAGGTGACTTCCCTCAGTGAGGGACTGTGATATGGAAGTGACTTCCCTCAGTGAGGGACTGTGAGAGGGAGGTGACTTGCCTCAGTGAGGGACTGTGAGAGGGAGGTGACTTCCCTCAGTGAGGGACTGTGAGAGGGAAGTGACTTCCCTCAGTGAGGGACTGTGAGAGGGAGGTGACTTCCCTCAGTGAGGGACTGTGAGAGGGAAGTGACTTCCCTCAGTGAGGGACTGTGATATTGAAGTGACTTCCCTCAGTGAGGGACTGTGAGAGGGAGGTGACTTGCCTCAGTGAGGGACTGTGAGAGGGAGGTGACTTCCCTCAGTGAGGGACTGTGATATGGAAGTGACTTCCCTCAGTGAGGGACTGTGATATGGAAGTGACTTCCCCCAGTGAGGGACTGTGATATGGAAGTGACTTCCCTCAGTGAGGGACTGTGAGAGGGAGGTGACTTCCCTCAGTGAGGAGGGACTGTGAGAGGGAAGTGACTTCCCTCAGTGAGGGACTGTGAGAGGGAAGTGACTTCCCTCAGTGAGGGACTGTGAGAGGGAGGTGACTTCCCTCAGTGAGGGACTGTGAGAGGGAGGTGACTTGCCTCAGTGAGGGACTGTGAGAGGAGGTGACTTCCTCAGTGAGGGACTGTGATATGGAAGTGACTTCCTCAGTGAGGGACTGTGATATGGAAGTGACTTCCTCAGTGAGGGACTGTGATATGGAAGTGACTTCCTCAGTGAGGGACTGTGAGAGGGAGGTGACTTCCCTCAGTGAGGAGGACTGTGAGAGGGAAGTGACTTCCCTCAGTGAGGGACTGTGAGAGGGAAGTGACTTCCCTCAGTGAGGGACTGTGAGAGGGAGGTGACTTCCCTCAGTGAGGGACTGAGAGGAGGTGACTTCCTCAGTGAGGGACTGTGAGAGGAGTGACTTCCTCAGTGAGGGACTGTGAGAGGGAGGTGACTTCCTCAGTGAGGGACTGTGAGAGGGAGGTGACTTCCTCAGTGAGGGACTGTGAGAGGGAGGTGACTTCCCTCAGTGAGGGACTGTGAGAGGGAAGTGACTTCCCTCAGTGAGGGACTGTGATATGGAAGTGACTTCCTCAGTGAGGGACTGTGAGAGGGAGGTGACTTCCCTCAGTGAGGGACTGTGAGAGGGAGGTGACTTCCCTCAGTGAGGGACTGTGAGAGGGAGGTGACTTCCCTCAGTGAGGGACTGTGAGAGGGAGGTGACTTCCCTCAGTGAGGGACTGTGAGAGGAAGTGACTTCCCTCAGTGAGGGACTTGAGAGGGAGGTGACTTCCTCAGTGAGGGACTGTGAGAGGGAGGTGACTTCCTCAGTGAGGGACTGTGAGAGGGAGGTGACTTCCCTCAGTGAGGGACTGTGAGAGGGAGGTGACTTCCCTCAGTGAGGGACTGTGATATGGAAGTGACTTCCCTCAGTGAGGGACTGTGAGAGGGAGGTGACTTGCCTCAGTGAGGGACTGTGAGAGGGAGGTGACTTCCCTCAGTGAGGGACTGTGAGAGGGAAGTGACTTCCCTCAGTGAGGGACTGTGAGAGGGAGGTGACTTCCTCAGTGAGGGACTGTGAGAGGAAGTGACTTCCTCAGTGAGGGACTGTGATATTGAAGTGACTTCCTCAGTGAGGGACTGTGAGAGGGAGGTGACTTGCCTCAGTGAGGGACTGTGAGAGGGAGGTGACTTCCCTCAGTGAGGGACTGTGATATGGAAGTGACTTCCCTCAGTGAGGGACTGTGATATGGAAGTGACTTCCCTCAGTGAGGGACTGTGATATGGAAGTGACTTCCCTCAGTGAGGGACTGTGAGAGGGAGGTGACTTCCTCAGTGAGGAGGGACTGTGAGAGGGAAGTGACTTCCTCAGTGAGGGACTGTGAGAGGGAAGTGACTTCCCTCAGTGAGGGACTGTGAGAGGGAGGTGACTTCCCTCAGTGAGGGACTGTGAGAGGGAGGTGACTTCCCTCAGTGAGGGACTGTGAGAGGGAGGTGACTTGCCTCAGTGAGGGACTGTGAGAGGGAGGTGACTTCCCTCAGTGAGGGACTGTGAGAGGGAGGTGACTTCCCTCAGTGAGGGACTGTGAGAGGGAAGTGACTTCCTCAGTGAGGGACTGTGATATGGAAGTGACTTCCTCAGTGAGGGACTGTGATATGGAAGTGACTTCCTCAGTGAGGGACTGTGAGAGGGAAGTGACTTCCCTCAGTGAGGGACTGTGAGAGGGAGGTGACTTCCCTCAGTGAGGGACTGTGAGAGGGAAGTGACTTCCCTCAGTGAGGGACTGTGAGAGGGAGGTGACTTCCTCAGTGAGGGACTGTGAGAGGGAGGTGACTTCCCTCAGTGAGGGACTGTGAGAGGGAGGTGACTTCCCTCAGTGAGGGACTGTGAGAGGGAGGTGACTTCCTCAGTGAGGGACTGTGAGAGGGAGGTGACTTCCCTCAGTGAGGGACTGTGAGAGGGAGGTGACTTCCCTCAGTGAGGGACTGTGAGAGGGAGGTGACTTCCCTCAGTGAGGGACTGTGAGAGGGAGGTGACTTCCCTCAGTGAGGGACTGTGAGAGGGAGGTGACTTCCTCAGTGAGGGACTGTGAGAGGGAAGTGACTTCCCTCAGTGAGGGACTGTGAGAGGGAGGTGACTTCCCTCAGTGAGGGACTGTGAGAGGGAGGTGACTTCCTCAGTGAGGGACTGTGAGAGGGAGGTGACTTCCCTCAGTGAGGGACTGTGAGAGGGAGGTGACTTCCCTCAGTGAGGGACTGTGATATGGAAGTGACTTCCCTCAGTGAGGGACTGTGAGAGGGAGGTGACTTGCCTCAGTGAGGGACTGTGAGAGGGAGGTGACTTCCTCAGTGAGGGACTGTGAGAGGGAAGTGACTTCCCTCAGTGAGGGACTGTGAGAGGGAGGTGACTTCCCTCAGTGAGGGACTGTGAGAGGGAAGTGACTTCCCTCAGTGAGGGACTGTGATATTGAAGTGACTTCCCTCAGTGAGGGACTGTGAGAGGGAGGTGACTTGCCTCAGTGAGGGACTGTGAGAGGGAGGTGACTTCCCTCAGTGAGGGACTGTGATATGGAAGTGACTTCCCTCAGTGAGGGACTGTGATATGGAAGTGACTTCCCTCAGTGAGGGACTGTGATATGGAAGTGACTTCCCTCAGTGAGGGACTGTGAGAGGGAGGTGACTTCCCTCAGTGAGGGAGGGACTGTGAGAGGGAAGTGACTTCCCTCAGTGAGGGACTGTGAGAGGGAAGTGACTTCCCTCAGTGAGGGACTGTGAGAGGGAGGTGACTTCCCTCAGTGAGGGACTGTGAGAGGGAGGTGACTTCCCTCAGTGAGGGACTGTGAGAGGGAGGTGACTTGCCTCAGTGAGGGACTGTGAGAGGGAGGTGACTTCCCTCAGTGAGGGACTGTGAGAGGGAGGTGACTTCCCTCAGTGAGGGACTGTGAGAGGGAAGTGACTTCCCTCAGTGAGGGACTGTGATATGGAAGTGACTTCCCTCAGTGAGGGACTGTGAGAGGGAGGTGACTTCCCTCAGTGAGGGACTGTGAGAGGGAAGTGACTTGCCTCAGTGAGGGACTGTGAGAGGGAGGTGACTTCCCTCAGTGAGGGACTGTGAGAGGGAGGTGACTTCCCTCAGTGAGGGACTGTGAGAGGGAGGTGACTTCCCTCAGTGAGGGACTGTGATATGGAAGTGACTTCCCTCAGTGAGGGACTGTGAGAGGGAGGTGACTTCCCTCAGTGAGGGACTGTGAGAGGGAAGTGACTTCCCTCAGTGAGGGACTGTGATAGGGAAGTGACTTCCCTCAGTGAGGGACTGTGATATGGAAGTGACTTCCCTCAGTGAGGGACTGTGAGAGGGAGGTGACTTGCCTCAGTGAGGGACTGTGAGAGGGAGGTGACTTGCCTCAGTGAGGGACTGTGAGAGGGAGGTGACTTCCCTCAGTGAGGGACTGTGATATGGAAGTGACTTCCCTCAGTGAGGGACTGTGATATGGAAGTGACTTCCCTCAGTGAGGGACTGTGATATGGAGGTGACTTCCCTCAGTGAGGGACTGTGAGAGGGAGCTGACTTCCCTCAGTGAGGGACTGTGATAGGGAAGTGACTTCCCTCAGTGAGGGACTGTGAGAGGGAAGTGACTTCCCTCAGTGAGGGACTGTGAGAGGGAGGTGACTTCCCTCAGTGAGGGACTGTGAGAGGGAGGTGACTTCCCTCAGTGAGGGACTGTGAGAGGGAGGTGACTTCCCTCAGTGAGGGACTGTGAGAGGGAGGTGACTTCCCTCAGTGAGGGACTGTGAGAGGGAGGTGACCTCCCTCAGTGAGGGACTGTGGAGGGAAGTGACTTCCCTCAGTGAGGGACTGTGAGAGGGAGGTGACTTCCCTCAGTGAGGGACTGTGAGAGGGAGGTAACTTCCCTCAGTGAGGGACTGTGAGAGGGAAGCAGAAGCCAAATAAGCCCTTGTCTCCCCAAGTTGGTTTTGTTCATGGTGTTTTGTCACAACAAAGAAAAGAAAACTAGGACAGACATGGACGCTAAAACATGAATTAAGGAGCCCAGATACTGGCTGAAAATCTCAGAAGAAGCTTTCTAAGCAGTTGAGGGGCTCCAGGTGGGATCTTACCAACTGGAGCCTAATAGAAGGCTCTTGAGGCAGAGAAGTCAGAAGTCAGACAGTGATAGGAATTCATTGGTCATTATTAAAATGGAGGCTGCATCCCAAGTAAGTCCCCTATGGAAACTTAGCTCCCAAAGTCCTAGATGGCACAGCAAAGAAACATGACTGGGGATGGCAGACACTCCCTGAGATGTATTAACCATTCACATGTATAAACCATAAATGAAGTGACAGATTCCTGTCCCCCTGATTCCCAGGTCAGTTCCTGTTTGCATCCATTGCCTTGGTATTGATTACTGTGAGTGCACTCTTCCATTCCCAGCAGTGTCTCAGTGTGAATGATAAATTATAAGGTCACACTAATTATACCCCTTGCTTCCATGTAATTTAAGCCTTGGCTCATGAGGTCCATTACTCTTGGGTCGATGGCTTATTCTACCTTGAAATATAAATCCCTTACAATTAATAGAAACTGTCACATGTTTATGTCTTGATTCCCCCCTCTGTACTCTCTGTTCCCAAGGGTGAGATGCAGGAGTTTGTCATGCATTTTTACAAAGAGCATTTCTGACTTTAATCTGAAATACTACACAGCCTTCAGCCCATCACTGTTCACAAATTATGTCAATGGTCTTCTAAGCAATCCTACTGGATGTGTGGAGAGTGGCTTTTCTCTTGAGGATAGAGAGTAGCCAAGATTTCATAGGCACTGAATGTCAGAATTAGAACTCAAATCCATTAGGCCTCCTTCCTCGATACAGCATTTGGCTGACTTCTCTTCTTGGGCGGGGCACTGGTAACCAGACAGAGGAGAAGCTCAGTGACCTTTCCTGTGTGAGCTTTAGGATTATAAAATGAACACTAATAGTCCTTGTCATAGTAGGTGATCAGTAAGTAGCTGTTGACGGTAAAGATATTTTTTATGGTTATTTCCTAATATATGTCAGGTTGGATGTAACATCCTATAATATCTGAGCTGACCCATCTCCCTGAAGGCATTCAGAGCTGGCACACAGAGCCAGGACACTCTTGCACATATCCAAGACCAATCTATCAATGATGCTTTGAAGATGGTTCTCTGAATTCTGGACCCCAGGAAGGTGCACACAGAAGGTCCAGGTCTCCCAGGAACTGGAGGAGTAAGGACACCATACTCAAAACTATTACCAGTATCCTTCCCTCTAGCCTCCTGGAGAATCATCACAGACTTTTTGTTCTGTGAAATCTAGCAATGGTTGTATTGGGCCCATTGGACTGAAGAGCCCTTCACTGGTCCTCAGACTGAAGGAGAAGGTCTGGGGAAAATTTGGAGTCACAGAGGTAAGCAGAAGCTGACCCATGGTGGGAGTTTATAGGTCATGACCTTTAAGCTATGACTGCACTCCAAAATAGGTGGGGAAACTTCCAAAGACAGGGAGCTTGGAGTTTCTGGTGTATGTGGACTCCTCCCCTGAGGCATCATTCGTCCCAAAGGCCACACTTTGCCGAAAGAGGAACGTAGAGCCTGCAGACACTACTGGAAATGGCTTAACTTGGACACATCAGAGCAGTGACCTCAGAGCCTGAGTTTTCAGCTCTTCAGCTCGCATTAGAGATACTTGGGCTACTTGGGACAGATCATCAGGCAAGACAAACTGGAGAGAATGAGTTTCCAATACTGTCAAGCACATCTTGATTTCTGTAAACCTTGTGCTCTGCCATGTAAGCCAGTGGCCACCTTGCAGGGCTGCCACAAGAACAGACGGAAATTCATAGCGGGTGTTCCTGTATGCAAGCCACGCTCAGTATCACCTTTACTGTCATCACCACCACTCCCTAGCACAGGCTGCCTGACCCCCAAACAGAATGAACAGAACACAGAGCTCTAACTCACCTTTTAGAAAATGGTTCCCTGGTCTAGCACTCCTGCTTTGGTGTATCCTGCTGTGGATCAATAGGTAGTGGATTAAGAAAGCTTGGAAAATTGCTATTCTAGCCCCCTCTGTTCTGAACATTGGGGGCTATACATAAGCTTCCCATTGAATTAACTAATTTTTAATTTGTTTTTCTTTTATTAAGGACATCTAGAACATTCTCAAAAGTAAAGAAAATAATATAAATATTAATTTTCAACAATTACTTTCTGTTAGTCTTTTCTCATATGTCCTATATATTTTTAAAGATTTCATTTGATAATTTTTCTTGTGTTCATATGTATGTCTACATATGGGTATGTGTGCATGAGTGCCAGTACTTAAGAATACCAGAGCAGGGCATCCGGTTTCCTGGAGCTGGAGTTACAGGTGGCTGAACTATGAACCAAACTCAGGTCCTCTGTAAGAGTAGTGCATACTCTTAAACATTGAGCTATCTCTCCAGCTCCTACCTTATACATTTTAAAGAAAATCTACCAACATGTTGAGGAAGTATTGAAAGACAGGGAAATTATGGGGGCATTAATAGGAAAGAAACCACTCATTTGGGAGTCAGATCTCTCCCGATCTGATAAGAAAACCAAATTATAGAAAAACCAACACTAGATATGAAGGTTGCTGGCTTCAAATTGTTATTCCTTTCTTATATAGACACTTTATGTTAAAGTAGCAATGACCCAAATTTAAGGTCTAAATGCCCATGACCTTGAGTAGGGCTTCATTCTTTCCCTGGGCATGCCTGAGGATATTAAATAAAGCCATGAACTTTGTTTACACATCTGAATTCCTCTAGATTAGACTTTTGCTTTATCGATTCTAAGCCTGTCATGTGTCTCTCAAGGACTACTCAGAGATGACTCATAGGCTCCTTAGCCCCCTTTTGAAACATTAACTTCAAACCCCCCCCATCCTATTTATGGCTGTTGTAAAAGCACACTGAGCTGTGACTCTCAAGCAGCCCACAGCCATACTCTCCATGTGTCACCTTTTTCTAACTGTCATGCTGAAGCCCATATTGAAATATCTTCAGTAGAATCTCTAATTCTGCTCCACAAACTCAAATTACTTTTAGCATAAAAGCTATGGATTCTGGTTTAGCTTACAACCCTAAAACTCAAAGAACTCCTCAAGTCACTGAAGGTGGCAGTGTGGAGCTGTGTCCCTGTCACCTTACTGATGACAATGCCATTTACTCACAAGTATAATTTGTGAGTGTCTTCTGGCATGGTGGCCAGAAGAGGGAAGAGTGGTCCCCAGAAAGGAATGGGGTTCGTAACCTCAGTTCCTGCTCTTTATCCATATCTGTAGCATGAATGGAAGGAAGAGACCAGGAAGTGCTTGGAGCACTGTAGGAACCTAACACTGGTGTTGGAGGTATCATAGAGGCCTATCCATGCTAACAGCATGACCATGATTGTGAGCATCTCCTGGACCACTTGGGCAGCAGCCTTGGAGGAGAATAGCATCAGTAATCCAGAAGTAGGAGGCAGCTCTAGCTTCAGCACCTTGCTCTCCTGCAGAAACTGGGTCTGTTCATAGGAACAGCTTACAGACATCAGTTACAGCTGATATAGGGATGATACCTGAAGAGAGGGTCAGCCAGCTGCAGAAAGGATAAACGTGGCTCCAAGGAAACAAGGTGGCCCCATTTTACAGGCAAGAAAGAGACTTTGGAGGGGAAAAGAAAATTGCCCAGCTAGTGGTTGATTCTAATCCCTGGATTCCCTCTCTCCTTCCTAGTCCTGCTCTTGTAGGTTACGGTCAGGTCCTAGAGTTGACAGCCTGCTTCAGGTAAGAAGGATTTCTGGGTGACTGATTTCTGGGTCAGTCAACATGGTTTGGGTTTCATAGAAGGCAATGCTGGGGAAAATCAGTTCTACATTTCCAGCTAGAAGAAGCAAGAAAAGGCTAAAAACTGAGATATGCAAATTAGCACTTGGGTTACCAGGCAAGTTGAGAACTTTTTCTCCTGAAGAAAGGCATTCTCCTTTCTGCTCAACTGGTGCAAACAGATTTCCTTTTTTAACCAGACAACCAGCTCAGGAATACGAGTTTTTATGGAAAATGAACTTTTCCATATTAGTAAATATTAACTAAATAAGAACAATGCTGGCAAAAAGAAATGACACACCCTCCCCAAAGAAAGGAGAAAAAGAACCCCCATCTCTAAAAGGAATCTTTTTTGCCCACCTTTCACCCATATAGCATTAAGGTATGGCATGCTCCCCTGAAATACCCCATGAATATGAAGAAAAGTGTGAGCAGGAGTCTCTCTTATAACATAGAAAAAAGAAAAGTGCTTTGAAGTCTGTGGTTTAGACATCAGACCCTGTGTTGGGTCGTAAAAATGGATCAGAAACCAAAGCTGTGTAAGTCCTTCCCCTCAGTCTCACAGAGTCCCCAGCCTCTAGAAGGGCTTGCAGTGTGGCAGTCAGGGCAGCAGTAGGACACAGCTGGAAGTAGCTCCCGGTAGACAAGCTGACACATCTGGTGCCTTAGTCAAATTTTTCCATCGCGGTAACTGAGTATCTGAGAGGAAGAACTTTGAAAAGGAAAAACTACTTGGGATCATCGTTTAAAACATTTTAGTCTGTGATCCGCTAACTCTGTTGCTTTTCGGCCTGTGGCAAGGTGGGACTATCATGTTGGGAGGGTGCACCTGAGGAAGGTTGCTTACCGAGAGAAGGTTGGTGAGACCAATTCACAAGACACAGCCTGCTAAGGCAGAGCACTAGTAATCACTTCCTCTGACAAAACTCCATCTCCTACTATCCTGTACCTCCCAACAATGCCATGAGATTATATTACACCAGTGATTGATCCATTATTGAAATCACAATCCTTGTGGTCTAGCTGAGACAGGATGTAAGACAGGGAAACGGGGGGGGAGGGGAGGAGGTGGAAATGGCAAACAGTCCTTCTTCCAGGAGTCTGACTGAAGCTTTATTATACCAGCACTGGCTGTCAGGATGGCCAATGGGTCTGAGGAGCCAGAACATCAGCACAATACTCATAATTTGCTGTGAGGTAATGGCCTGCAGACATAGACCTGTTCCTACTAAGAATGTTAAAATAGCCATGAAGCATGCTTAAGGCCAGATATGGCCTCTCTTTTTCCCATCTGTAAGCCCACATGTTTCTAGAAATTGATACTGCATAGGGATATAGGAATGGGCTCATTCCCTCTGCAGACAGAAGAAGTTTGAAGTCAAGGAAAGCCAAAATTTATTCAAAGACGACAATTTTATTGGAGTTTAAAAGAGAAATCCTGGGGAAAACCAAATCCTAAATCTCAGTAGCAACCCAGAGGAAAGAACGGAGAAGAGAAGGGGGAGAAGTCATGCAATTTGAGTTAAGTTGGCCTGGATGTTAATCACATTGAAGACATCAAGCAAGCGGAGGAGGATGCAATAGGCCTTTAGAGACAGAGTAAGGAAGCCCAAAACACTAGAAAAAGGTGCTGGTCAGCACTTGAAAGAGAGACAGGTGAGGAAAAGAAAAGAAAGTGGACAAACAAAGCTGAAACTCAGGATTGCTTGTAGGAAATGCACTAGTGAGCAAGATTCTGGGAGTGAAAAAAATCATTATCTCATTAAAAGGATGATTATTCCACCTAACGCTTTATCTGAGTTTGCGGCAATACTGACTTCTTAGGGATAGTCCATTGGCCAGATGACTGAGCAGCCCAACTAGATTAGCAAAACACTCCCAGCATTGAGGTCTGAAAATAACTCAGGATGCTACAAACGTTAGTATGGAGCAGTGTCTCTGGCCCTGCACGCTGCTGACATGAATATTTCTCCAAAGCCCTCTGAATATTATACTGGGAATCTTTAGCACATGAGCCTTTGCAGACTATTCCAGCGCCAAACAAGAGGATCCTAATTCACTGGGCTCTCTGAGCCCTTGAAAGAATTCACTTTTCCTCTCACCAACTTATAGTTAATCTGTACTCTCTTTCATCTCCAAGATGCTTCTCTCACCCAGACCCCACTCCAGAGGACCCTGAAACTTATGCGGCTCAGGCAGAAACCAGTCCCTCCTATGGCTCTCATCTTCTAGCTCCTGATAATCTTGCAATTAAGGGCTGGGCTGGAGGAATTGGGCTTGAACACTTAGATAAGGCCTGCCAAGCCGCAGCACTATCTCCTTTTGTTTTCAATCATCCTGACATGGCAGAGGCAGCTGGGGAATGATGTGTATGCTAATGATGCCCGCAGAGTGAGGCCAAGATAACAGCTCTAACCATAGCTGTGGTTGAGGTTCCCAGCATTGCATGTAACTGGGTCACTATTTTTAGTTGAAACTTCTAGTCAAAAATGTCAAATAGGAAACGAATGTGAATTTGGTTGAGAAGGAAGCAGGGGAGGGACATTCTGTCTCATCTCTTAGCAACTCACCCTTGGACCTAGGAAAGGCCTTTTTTCAGCTAAGGCCACAGCATTGCTTACCTGAGTAACTGACATTCTAGTGATCCAAAACTAGAAATACCCAAGGGTACAGAGAGCAGGCCCTAAAAGCCAACAGCTCTGCTATGAAGTTCATCTCTGAGTCATTTTCCTACACCCAGGCCCAGTGCCCTTTGTCATTAGAGAAGAAAATGAAAATGTCTAGTGGGGTCATCTCTACAGGGTTAGACTTGAGAGCTGCACATAAAGCAAGAGCTCTTTTGTGAACTCTACAGAAAAGACACTCACCTTCCTCCCCTGCAAGCCACCACTGACTGACCTTCTGCTAGACAGTCCAGCTACATTGTTTTTCAAGGACAGAATAAAGACAGAACATCTTAGAAATTTTGTTCTGAGGGGCTGGAGAGGTCTCAGCAGTTAAGAACATTGCCTGTTCTTGCAGAGGACCCAGGTTCAGTTCCTGGTACCCATATGGCAATTCATAGCCATCTGTAAGTCCACTTTCAGGGGATTTGATGCCCTCTTTGGGCACTACATTCACATGCTGCATGTACATGAATACATGCAAATGCTTGAACACACAAAAGAAAAGAAAATTTTGTCCTACATCTGGAATTAGACCTAGGTAGAGCACTTACTTGCCTAGCATGAGTAAGAGCTCAGGATCAATCTCATATTTCCAGAAAAGCAAACAATAATAAATGTGCTGTCCTCTTGCCCTGAAAGATATGCTTGACCCCAGACTAGAACAAAATCAGTCATTGAAAGCAAGTCTCCTTCTCCTGGGTGAAGTGTCTCAGCGACTTAGAGTCCCACCCACTCTTGTTCTCTCTGTCTCTGTCTCTCTCTCTTTTATACTCCCCTTTCTTCTACCCCACAAGGTAGAATTCTCATAAAATGCTTGGGTTTCATGAAAACATCTGTTTAGTACTTCATATTAATTCTCCCATTTAGCAGGATATTCTACAAGAATGAATGTCAGCCTTGGACAGCCCCACCCTCATCCATTTCATTCAATGACATGTGATTATTACTTGAGTAGAGGAAAGATTTAACCAAAAACATGTACTATATCATACAGAAACATGTGTTATAATATGAATAAGTCATCATAGAGAAATGTGGAATTAGTTTCTATAGTTGGAAAACTTAATCAAATATGTTCTTTCATTGAGTGAGCTGCCCTGGTAGAGTCATGATCCTAAAAAAGGAGAGACCAGTGGAGGAGGCTGCAGTGAGCAGCCTGCTGTACCCCTGCTCCTGCAGAGAATTGGCTGTGAATCTTCTCAAATCAGGATTGGTCAGGAATAGGTCTCTAGGCTACGATAAACAGCATGACTAAACATGCCGCTCACTAAGGGAAGTGATAGGTTGAAGTTATTTACCTTGAAACTCCTCGAGAACCACAACAAGGGTAGGGAACAGTAAACTGAAGGAATTGAGAACTGTCTGGTAGGTTTGACTCCTGGGGTTCCTCTCTTTCCTTTCTGTTCTTCCTCTATGTACATTCCCATCTATGCAGGTGTCCAAACAGAAGAAAACCGAAAGACCAACTGCTGAGGGGCACATGTGGGAAGGTTACCTATATCCACTAAGCACTTATGATGAATCACAACAACTCTTCCCACTCCACAAGTGATCCTTTGCTCAAATGACACAACAGGTAACCTACTAAGTCCCTCGTATCTCATTTCCCAGCTGGGTGTCCAGCGTCACTGCTAGGTATCTTTCTGTACTCATCACTGACTGGATTGTTAGGGCTAAGAGACATGCTCCAGCCCCTACCCAGGGTTCCAAAGGTGAAATGCTTCTCAGGAGTGAAGGAGAGGTAAGAGATTTCTATAGTAACTTCTCACAATCTGAGGGTCATGTTCTTTATTCCCTGTGCTCTTTACTGTTCTGTTTCTACTCTAACAATCCTGTCCCACTTCTAATTTCTCCATGCTTCCTCTTCTAGCTTCCTCTTCTATTCTAAAAACTCTTCTCCTTCAGGAGCCTCAAAATGATAAAGAAATTTTTCTCACTGGTCAAAAACACATTCCTATAGCAAGCCATAAGCCATTTATCATGGCAACACAAGGGTCCAAGGTCATAGGAGCAAAACTATGACCAGACAGGGAGGGCATAGTGCAACTTTAAGACAGAGATCTATTGTTAGTAGACTTGCAAGTGAAGAATTAGCATGTTTTTCTTAGTAACCTTGGTAGACATCTGTGACTCTGACCTTGTGCAAGCTTTAGTTTCTTTTTACAAAGTTTGAACTTGCTCTAAGGTGAAAGTGAGCTAATTGTGTGCAGTTAGCGTGAGTAAGAGAACAAAACAGCTTATTAAGAGTTAACATTAGTTAACACCTGCTGTGTCTCTCATGGCCCTTGATACTGGATACTTGGTTCAGACTCAACAGGTCACCTAGATTCTCTCCCAGAGGAACGCACAACTTAGTTCAGCAGAACATGAGACAAGGGAGGCATGGAGTCTTGGCTGTGTAGGCCTGAGGATACATTTTGCAGATACGATCTCTCTATTTATAGATAGAATAAAAGGAAATAATAATAATAATAATATAGGTTGGGGGACTCTCCCCCACATCTCTGCTATTAACACCTGAGCTGTCTGAGAACCCATTTCTCCATCGGTGACTGATTCAGCCGTATTTACTTTATTTACCAGGTGTTTTCATACCACAGACCTTCAGATAAATCCATCTCTTCAATAGTCCTCTGTCCTTTTTCATGGAATCCATGAGATATGCCCATTACTTTTAATCAATCTTTCCTTCCAGTGAGTTCAAATAGATTTCTGTTTCCTATACCCAAAGGATTTAGTGAAGACCAAGTCAGTATAGATTTTCTCATTCCCCAGACAAAGATCCAGGCCAACCAGAGGCAAAGTCTGTCTCTGAAAACAGCGTATGAAACTTAGAGCTCACATACTTTTCACTGTCCCCATTGCTCCCATGGGGGAAATGATTCCTGGTATGCCGAATGAGTTCAAAGTTTCACACTCAAGAGGTAATTCATGGTGTTGATAGTATGAGTCTCATATTAGCACACAGGAAAGGTCTGCTTATAGCAACATAACAACACAAACTCTTGGGAGCTTTCTGTGTGTGCATATGTGTGTATGTGTGTACATGTGTGTATGTGTGTGTGTTCCTCATGTACATTTACCATATTTTTGTAAGACAGGGTTTTTCACTGTCATGGGACTTGTCAAGTAGGCTAGGCTGGCTGTCTAAAATGCCCCACAGATCAGCCAGTCTCTGTAAAGAGAAGCTTTTTCTTTGCTAGCCGCTTTGGTTTATCTCCCGCCAGTTGCCTGGGCTCTGCCGCTTTGTAGTCCCCAAATAAACACACAAGACGCTGTATTAATTATGAAGCTGTTGGCCTTGCTTGTCTCTTACTGGCTAGCTCTGACTTAAGTAATTACCCCATAATTGTTAATCTAAGTATGTCTCTTACCGGAGAGGTTTCCGGGCTTCCTACCCCAATGGCGTTACATCTCGACTCTCTGTGTATTTTCCATCTTTACGTGGCTTATTTATTAATCTATTATTATTATTACTCAATTTCTTTCACTTTTATTAATTTTTCTCTGAGACCGGGTTTCTCTTTGGAAATCTGCCTGCCTCTGCCTCTGGAGCAATTCCTACCGGCGTGCGCCACCACAGCCGGCTTCTGTATTTATATACCACTTTGTCGTTTCATTTTCTCTCTCAATCTCACGTATATTTTTAAACACGTATACTGTAAACCTTTAGAGGTTTTTCTTTATTTAAATCTGACTTTACTGTAAATCTTTATGTTTTTCTGGCCATGTGTCTTATCTGTAAAACCGCGGCTGTTTTAAACTGCCAGTTTTTTTTTTCCGTCAAGATGGCGGGCGTAAGCGTGACTCCAGCTTACCGCCTCAGTCCATGCTGACATCCAGAAAAAGCTGCCACTTCCAGCTGTACGTACAACTTTTCAATCGTTAGCAGAGTCTCTTAAAACAACCTTGCTGGTTTGTTCTTTTTTTTTTTTTTTATGCCGAGTCAGGAAGACTCTGGTAAGCGAGCCACGTGAATCTTGGCTTGTTGATAGCAAAACAGAGCACACCTGAGAAAAATGCTGCTACCAAAAATCTGTGCTTCTCTCCATTCTTCTGTTTCTAAAATTCCTTTAAAGCTTTTGTCATTCTGCGTGGAAATTCATCATCCCACTCCTAATCACCATTTTGTTAAAAGAAGCTTTCCTTGAGAGGAGCCTTCCTGCCCGCCTGGTTCCAGATCCGCATCAGTCCCAAATAAACACACAGGAGGCTATATTCATTATGAAGCTGTTGGCCTTGCTTGTCTCTTACTGGCTAGCTCTGACTTAAGTAATTACCCCATAATTGTTAATCTAAGTATGTCTCTTACCGGAGAGGTTTCCGGGCTTCCTACCCCAATGGGGTTACATCTCGACTCTCTGTGTATTTTCCATCTTTACGTGGCTTATTTATTAATCTATTATTATTATTACTCAATTTCTTTCACTTTTATTAATTTTTCTCTGAGACAAGTCTCTATCTACCCAGCAACAGGATTATACACACAAGCACATACCATGCCCAGTTTGTTTTGAATGTGGGTTGTGAGAATTGAACTCAGGTCCTCTTGCTTGCAGGACAAGCACTGTACCATACCAACAGAACTATTTCTCCCAACCCTTTCACATGAGTTTTTACTTCAATTCTTACACTAACTCTGCCAGAGGCATATCACAGACTTCAGCTTAGCTTTTCAGCTGAGGAAACCCTGACCTTTGACAACTGCATAAAGAATGAGCTGAAACTCTATCCAAACCCTTGATGGTCCAAGCTCTTTCCATCGAACAACATTTTTCTCTACCAATCATTTTACTTCATCTCATCATAGGGCACCTCCTATCCACCTTCCCTTTGGGCTGTTTGCTATTTCTTTTCAGCCTAACTGCTACCCAGCTTTTCAACTGTTCTCCATCCCTGTCTGCCTTTACTGACATCAGGCTGGCTGCATCATAATCTCAATGAACACATTTACATACACACTATTTCCTTTGAGCCATCACCCCAAACCCTTATTCTAGTATATTGTATCCCAGGGTTAGCATCTCTATGAGCCTGCTAAGCTAATTCCTGGAGTCAGCCTTGGCTTCAGTTTCCTTCTACTCCACTGATGATATGTCAACACATGCAACATTCTTCCTATTCTACCCATTGCCATCGATGAGACTCTCAAATGGGCTACTTCAACACTCTCCCAGTTGTGCCCAGCAGCCAGTCAGGTCCTGTGCATTCTTTGAAACAAATCCAGGTGGGCATCTGATGAAATAGAAACTCCACAGTGTTCCTCTTCAGAAGGTCAAAGGACCAGTTCTACAGATTCACTAAAGCTTCACATTAAAATGCATATTCCTAGACCCAGAGCCAACCCTCCAAATCATGGTAGAAACTGTCAATAGCAAGCCTTCAGGTGTTGCTCTTGCACACACAATCCTGAGGACTCTGATGGGAAGGAGACAAGATCTTAAAGGATCCAGACTGGGGCTGCCCTCCCTTCCCACAGGCCATGTATAGAACCAGGTAGGGGCGGAGAAACATCTGCTCAGGTGCCTGCACAGAGGTCCGCATCTGTCACTTCCTGGATGTGGTGCCCTAGATCATGTGATGATCCTGTGGAACTGGAGTCACAATGAGATATTGACACCTGCCTGGCAGTACTGTTATGAGGATCAGTACCTTACAGTTTCCCCAGCACTTCTCAAAAGTGCTAAATGCTTCACAAATGTGCCTGTTCTGGTAATTAGTGATGCATTCTCCTGAAAACACCAGTTATTTTCTAGCTGATGGCTTCCTTTAACTTGGAGGACAGGAAGCGCTCTCTGTGGAAAGTTTCTCTAAATAACATGATTATAGACACCACACACACACACACACACACACACACACACACACACACACACACACACACATATATACTCAACATACGCATACACACAAAGTTTCTTGTTAACAGTGGCACTTTCCACCTTTAAAGCTATTCACTGCTTCACAATTCTATCCATGGATAATATATATATTTTAAGTACTGTGGAATTAGCTCATGTTAGGCAAACCCTACCCTGAACTCTAGCCCTTCACTGATGAATTGTAAGCAGACACTCTATCTCAGAGCTAAATTCCCCAATCCTCTATCCTCTGTCTGTCTCTCTCTGTCTCTCTCTGTGTGTCTGCCTCTGTGTCTCTCTGTCTCTGTCTCTGTTTGTCTGTCTCTCTCTCTTGACAGGGTCTAATTTAGTTGTTTATGAAGGCCTTGACCTCTTACCTCAGTTCCCAAGACTCCAGGATTACAGATTCATAGGGCCAGGCCTAGCCTCAAGAGAACAGAATTTCTGACCTGAATGGGGTCCTAACATTCCAGTTAGCTCTCAGATCAATGACCGGGACAAGGGGTCACCTGTACGAAGGCAAGCTCATCTTAAGCCATGCTAAAGAGAGGTAAAAGTTAGTCCTTAGTTAGTTAGTTAGTTAGTTAGTTAGTTAGTTTATTAGTCCTTTAATGAAATATTGTACTTTTTCTTCCTAAAAATCTCTGTCCTGAGCTCAGTAGCTTACTGGAACACAGGAAGTCTGCCCTTTCCTTCTTTCTACATAACATCCTGGGCTTCTCTAACATTTGGGGTTTCCTTATTCTTTCTCTGAAGTCTCCCTCACTGGCCACAGCTACTTACCTGCGGTGTGGTGTGTCCAACCTCAATGGCATGGCTTCATTTTCTTTCTCTCCCCTATTCTTTTCTCAACAGCTGCTGAGATTTACAACTTGCCTGCCCTGGCTTCTTCTTTTGGCTTTAAAAACTCTAATAAAACTGTCCTTGCATTTCCATTTTAGTCTCCTTTTAAATTCTTGTATTAGTGAGATGAGAGATCCCAAGAGAGACCCTGATTTCTGCTGTCACCACCTCCTCTTAGCATTTAGAAATGAAGCTCCATGCTCAGCTCCTGTTTCTGTCCCTTGTGTGTGCAGCTTTCTCAGCATCAGCCTGTGGTTTTCCCAGCAGGCAACACTGAGGCCCCCTCCTCAGCACTCTGCACCAGCTTCTGGCTCTTGCCTGAGCAGAAAGCCTCCCCGTGCACAGCTCTGTCTTTTACCCTTCCAGATGTCAATGAACACAGCACATGACGGGCCAAGAGCAAAAGCTTGGAAAGATGTAGGGCTGCATGAAGGGCTAGCTGTAGTGCTCCTTATCTCTAACTTAATTAGGGAACAGATGAAAACCCATCCCTTCCTTCCTAGGGCTTTCTGGCTAATGTGAGTCACACTGTGACTAAGAGAGCATCTTTAAAATTTTGGAAAGTAAAACAACCACCTTAAAAGATCTGGAGAAGTGGTTCAGTGCTTCAGAGCACTTACAGAGGACCTAACAGTTCCCAGCATCTACATCAGGCATCTTATAACTGCTTGTAACTCAAGTTCCAGGAGAATCTGGTACTTTCTGCTTTCTGGCCCCTGCAGGCACCTGCACAATTGTGGTTCCCATCAACTCATGCAGGCACACACACACACACACACACACACATCATACATACAAAATTAATATTTTAGCAATCAGGTTGATTTGTTCTTTAAATCAAACTCTGGAAATGTGACTTACATAGAACAAACTATACTCACCCCCAAAGAAATGCATAATTGAATAACTCAGCAGAACTGCATCCTTGGGAACACCACCATAGTCAACACTCTAAAAAAGTCCTTCAAACCAGAAGGCTCCTGTGCCCTCATCTAACATGTCTAAGAGGCAAAACCAACAGAAATTCTGTGGTCCTGAAGTAAAGGAGAGCTGGCTTGTGTGTGCTTTATGGGAAGTCCTTTCAAGACAGGGACCTATCAAACTCAGGATGCCTTGATAGCCAGGGACCTATCAAACTCAGGCCAAAGCCTCAGAATGTCTTCATCTAGGCAGTAGTTGTCTGTCCCAAGGACCTTTCCTAGATAATACTGTGTCTATACTTCCTGTAGTCATCATCAGCCTCTTGTAGGTACCAAGTGAGTGCAACTGCAAAGCTGAAAGTTTACATTTATTTCATTTGAGATAGCCACATGTAGTCAGTGATGGCATATTGGACAGCATAGGAAATATATCCTAAAGGACACATTTAAAAATTACTTATACATGAATGTTTTGTCCACTTGTATATAAATGTACCATGCGCATGCAGTACCCAAGAAGGTCAGAAGAGTGCTTTGGATCTCCTAGAACTGGAATTACAGATGACTGACAGTCTCCATGGGGTGTTGGAACCTAAACTCGGGTCCTCTGCAGGATCAGTGAGTGCTCTTAGCCACTGAGCCCTCTCTTTAGCCCATAGCAGACACATTATTTTTAACATTTACTTTAGTGTGTGTGTGTGTGTGTGTGTGTGTGTGTGTGTGTGTGTGTGTATTCACATATATGCAGTGCCGAAGAAAGCCAGAAGAAGCCATTGGACCGCCCTGGACCTGTCCATTATGAGTGCTGGGAAACAAACTCTGGTCCTCTGCGGGAGCAGCAGGTGCTCTCAACCACCACTGAGAAGTCTCTCCAGCCCCTCCATAAGCACATTCTTTTTTTTTTATCTTGAACATTCTCCAAATATCTTTTTTTATACTTTTTTATTAATTTACTTTTTACATTGCAATTCGAGTTCCCCCTCCCTCCATTCTTATCATTCCCCCCTCCCCTGTCATCTGCTCCACAGAGAAGAGGGTAAGGCCTCCCCTAGGAAGTCTAAGTCTGTCCCATCTCTACTTGAAGCAGAACCAAGGCAACCCCCATGCTCCTGTGTCTAGGCTGGGCAAGGTATCTCTCCATATAGAATGTACTCCATATACATTCTTAAAGGAAATCTCCTGTGTGCCTTCCCAACAGGGAAGGGGGTCAGACTCTTCCAAGAAGGCATTATAGAATGACACAGCCTGAGTGGACCTAGCAGTCATGTGCTTCTCAGAGCTTGATGGGCCCACTTTCAATCTGCCATATAAAGATAGAAAAGAAGGTCAAAGGTGAGAAAAACCTTGAGGCAACTGGAGAACTGAGGTAATATTGTCCCTAAGCCTGACTCCCCAGGTGCCCAAGATTGCAAATGCCATTCTCAAAGTCCCCTGAAGTTTTTCATCTCAAGATTTTAGGATACTGGGGAGCAACCAGTGAAGACATATCCCTGCTACCTGTGTTGTATAGTGGGTAGACCTCAACTAAATGTGCCCCGCCTCCACACTTCGATATAGACTCAAAGTTGCACTTCCTTTCCTGGCAATACAAGACCCTCGTCTTCCCATGCTGACCCCTGAGGAAGCAGAGTTGGTCTGTCTACATAAAACCTCCCCCTCCCTCAAGGACCCAACTCCCCCACCCATTTCTAAACTCTCCCCAGAGTCCCTGCCAGGCTGCCTTCTCTCTGTGTGACCATGGCATTAACAACTACTCTAATATACTTCTTACCCCAAGGACAGTGTTCCCCTTGAACACCAGTGGGTGGTTTGAATGAGATTGACCCCATAGGTTCATATGTTGGAATACTTGGCTCTCATTGGTGGAAGGATTACGAGGTGTGGCCTTGTTGGAGGAGGTTCCACCATTCCCTCGGTGCTCCTTCTCTGCCTCCTGATTTCAATCAAGATGCGAACTCTTATTGTTGCTGCCTTCACTTGGTCACAATGGGTTCTAACCCTCTGAAATGGAAAGCACAATTAAACATTTTCTTTTGCAAGTTTCCTTTACCATGGTGCTTTGTCACAGCAATAGAACAGTAACTAACATGACCAAACCAGAGAGCTCGCAGTTGTAAGTACAGAGTCATAGACATTGAGCCAGGCCTCTTTCTCTGCCTTGATTTCTTCACAGAAAATTTGAAGTCTTTCCTTCAAAGGATTGGGTGAAGATTCCTGGGCCTTTGAGGAACCAAGAACTGTATCTGATGCAATCTACAATTTAACCATGTTGGAAATACCCGACAGTCTTCTGCACTGAGCTCTTTATGCATACCACAAACACTGTAAGGCAGATGTTATTGCAAGAGTCATTTTTCAGAATGGGTAAACCGAGACAGAATTCAGAAGTTCACCTGATAATGTATACTGGGATTCAGACTTGAGCAGACAGCTTCAATTCTAGAATCATATTCTCCATCACTGTGGGAATCCCCTCAGACAGATAACAAAAGGAAGGTAACAACTCAACTCCATTGGGCAGAAGTTTGAGACCAAGGCTAGGGCAGCACTATTTTCCCCCAGGGGATGTGAGGAGAAGGCCTGCTGTAGCTCTCTCTCCTTGGCTTACAGAGGGCTGATCATCTTCTCTGAGGAATCTTTGTGTCATCTTCCCTCAGTGCTTTGTACAAAGTTCCCCTTTATGTAAGACTAGTAATCACATGAGAGCCTACACCAAGAACCTCATGTTACTAATCTCTAGGTTAGCATTTAACCTCTGCAGGACCTAACCTCCAACCAGGGCCTGAGGATTAAATCTTCAGTGTGTGAACACAATAAGGCACAATCTGACCCACAACAAGGGTTCAGTGCCCTTGATCTGTTGTTGCAAGTCTCATGATCTAGCCACCACAGAGGCCCCCTTCATGCTGGGCTGAAGAAGCCATGAAGCCAAACAGCTGGAAGGAGGGGTTACAGTCCTGTGTAGATGAAAAGGCTGAGGCTGCAGAGTAAGGCCATAGCAAGAAGACAACAACCTGAGGCCGAGTTTCCAACAGGGAGTGAACTTGGCACCAGGGAGATGTTTTCAAGCTCCTAGTGCACAATCTGGGTTTTAAATGACTTTTGGAAGATGTCCTCATATCTTAGGAAGGCCTGTGGGCTTGTTTTAATCACTTCTGAAAGCTACGCTAGACATTCACAGCTCAGGATACCCAGTTTAGCCTAATAAAAAAAAGTAATTACATCATATTAAAGATAATTTGATTGTTACTGAGACAATAATTGAGTTGAAATGCTTATTGTAACAGACACATCAGATTGGCAAGGAAGAAGCTAGGCTTAAATACAAACAGTGTTGATAGTGGAATTAAAAGATTGTCGATGCCGTTAATCCAATTGTAATTATTTTCTCAACATAAATTCCGGAGTAGCAAGGCACAATTATATCTACAAACAGTCATAAGAAAATAATTACTCCACACTTCCACCTGAAGCAAGAGTCCATAAAAGCCCGGTGATGCGCATCCTCAGAGGCACAGTTCTCCCAGTTACCTCAGAGTGCAGCTGCAGGCTCCCGAGTACTGCCTTGTCTGAGAACGCTCATTACAGAGGAACAAGACATTCTCCATGCTCACCTTAGCTTCCCTGTCTACCCCGCCAGCCAGCAACATCTCGCTTTCTTGGCCCTGCAAGACTGACAGCCTTTCTGAACAATGCAATGCCACATCATTCCTTTATTTAGGAAAACATGTCTTTTTCTGACAACTCTAAGCCAAAACAAAGTGATGCATAGGTCAAACCTATTCAGCCCATTGTCTAGATTGCTTTCTATTGCTGTGGTTAAACACTAACCAAAGCAAGTTGGGGAGAAAGGGGTTTATTATCATACAGCTTGCATCTTTCATCACTGAGGCAAGGCAGGAGCTCAAGACAGGAACCTAGAAGCAGGAACTAGAGCAGAGACTGTGGAGAAATGCTGCTTACTGATTTGTTCCAGTGGCTGACTCAACTCGTGTTCTTATGCCAGCTGGGACCACTAGCTCAGGGATGGTTCTGCCCTCAGTAGCCTGGGTCAGAACCCACAGT
The DNA here is from genome assembly GCF_017639785.1 of Mesocricetus auratus. NCBI lineage: Eukaryota > Metazoa > Chordata > Mammalia > Rodentia > Cricetidae > Mesocricetus > Mesocricetus auratus. Next base: position 3,403,442 of record NW_024429233.1, on the reverse strand, counting down.
AGCCTGGCTACGTCAATCTTCAATCAAGATTATGTCCCACAGTTTTCTACAAGTCAATCTCATGAAGGCATTTTTTTCCATTTGAGGTTCCTCTTCCCAGATAATTCTAGCTGTGCCAAGTTGAGAAGGAGGAGGAAGAGAAACAGGAAGAAATAAGGAAGAAAGAAAGAAAGAAAGGAAGGAAGGAAGGAAGGAAGGAAGGAAGGAAGGAAGGAAGGAAGGAAGGAAAGCCAAGCCAGCACAGCAATGGTGGAACGCCACACCTGAGCTGAGCATTTGGGGTTACCTGGAAATCTTGCTATATCTGCTGTCCCTGTCTTTTTTTCCCTTGGCCACTAGCTCACTCTTTCCAAACTCCCAACCAACAACCCCACATGCCACTCAACAGATAATCCACAGAGATACTAGCATAACAAAGGGAACAGACAAGAATCCTGTCAGCATTTGCTTCTGTGCCCTCAAAGCACATGCACACCCATGACATGTGGAACAGCCAAGCTAGGGAAGATCCATCAAGGTCCTCAGGGAATCCTCCAGTCCAAATACACCATTAGAGGCCCTGCCCTCAGTCTCTTAGGAGTAACCTGAGATCTCTGACTCAAAGACCAGCTAGGAGAGGCTCCTGGGCAGCTCTATTCCCAGGAGTGCAGCAGCTTGACTCACCACCCTTGCAGACTGCCAGGAATGTCCCAGCTCTCTGTCTTTGGAGGTGTGCATGGAGTATCCTCCTGGTTAGCATACCTCAGAACTACAATCTGCATCTACCTTGATACAAGAAGTTTTAATCTTATATAATGTACTTAGATTGACAAGTCTCAAGTTCTACCATGATGTCAGAATTATGTGAAAATGTTATCAGTCACTGCTTGCTCCATTTCTAGGATTTTCTGGCAGGATTCTGATTCTGATCATTTCTTCTTTCTTTCAGCAGTATAGATCAAACCCATGGCCTTATACAACCTGGATAAGAACTACACCCCACCTCAATATTTCCTGCCAAACAGAAATCTGGTGGTTCTTATCTAACCAACACAGAGAACAGACTGCCCTAAGAATCAATTTGGCAAGGGCAAGACTTGATGCCTGTACATAAAGCCACTTTCTTCCTGGAAATAAATATAGTACCTGGCATGCACTACACTCTACACTTTTTTCCCTGAGGACTACTGGCCACGCCCACTCCTCTATTTTGTCCATCAGCCGGCTGCTCCCTTTGCTGAGCCTCCTTTGGGGCAATGTAAAGGAAAAGGTGTCAAGCCCATTCAAAGACAGAGAAGAGCTTTGTTCAAGTCTATCTTGTCCCTACAACCTCTACAACCTGTGGGCCATGGTCACACTAGGACACAGGAATTCACCTAATGAAGAGCTGTCCTTGTCATTGAGGTCAACAAAGCTTTATGCAGAATGTAAGATCCAATCTTAAGTCAGAGGGTTAGAAGCAAAATAAGAGGAGAGCTCTAGCATCCTTTTGGGAGAAGGGAGCCATACACAGACACTAGTCTGGTGAGTCTGCCTTTTACCTCATAGGTACGGGATCCTAGTCACTGGGTGACAGAAAAAAAAAGCCACATTGAGAAACAAGAGTAGGAGAAGTGTCCAGAACAACTGGCAGAAGATGAAGGGTCTGCTTGAAGGGTGGCTCAGTAGAGCAATGGGCACCATGATAGGCATGGGGGCGGGGACCAGGGTTGTGGTACAGACAGAAGGTAGAATGAGGCATCTGCAAGTCTAATGGGCAGCCTGAAGACACATCTCTGATTTGATAATGAGAGTTATTGAGAAGATGCAGGGCAATTTGCACCTAATTTCTCAGGAGTAGAAACACCCTCATTCTGTTCTGCAGCATCACTCCAAAGACAGGTGGTATGCAAAAAAAAAAAAAAACTAAAGAAAGTGGGACTATTTTAATTGAAGTCACACTCTTTAGAAAATAAAATACTGGAAATTTGACCTTTGAGTTCACATTACTGGCTTGGTAACTGCCTAAAACCATTATCTGGACCATCACTGGTCAGAAGGTCTCCGGAGCTCAGTGTGGCTGGTTCCAACTGAGGAGGACAGAGAATGAGCAGCAAGTTTTCAACTTCAAAGTTATACTGTTTCCCCTACCCCAAGCCCCACAATGATTCCTCCAGAATTGATGAGGAGGCAGACTCAGGGATCTCCCAGGGGACCGAACAAAGTGAGGTGGGCCCAACCAGGGACAGAGTTGGGAAGTCCAGCTCTTATGGTGCTCTATGGATAGAAAGGAACACTCAGCAGCCCCAGGCTTTGGGCTGATCCATAACATCCTGGCACTGGGTCAAAGACTATCTTCAAGTTTTTACCTTAATCTCTCTATATTGCAGATGATATCATAGGACAGGGTACCAAGAACAGTTCTGTTGGCATACTCTGAACACCAGCAAATATTTAAAAGAACATTCCCCTTTCTTGTTGTGCCTCAAAAATGTATAACAATGTTTGTACTGTGGCAAATATAACAGTTGTAAGACTACTATGGACTGGGTCATTTCCACCAACAATACAGCTAGAGTCCCAACACCTAGCACCTCAGAACTCTAACTCATTTGCAAATATAATTATTAGGCAGAGGATTATGGGCTCTCCAATAAGACCAAGTGTCCTTACAGGAATGATATCAAGTGAAGATGGATAAGGTAAGAGAATGTTGAAAGGAGGGAGGAAGAGGTTAGAGTTGGAATGTCATAACACAAAGAATGCCTAGGACCACCAGAAGCTGGAAGAGAATACAGAGAAAGAGTAGCCTGCTTGCCACCTTCCTGCAGAGGGTTTACTCGCCCACCAGAACCATAAGAGAAAATAGTCTGTAGAATGTTGCTTTAAGACACCTAGTCCTCAGAACCTTGCCACAACAGTGCTAGGAAACTCCCACACAGGTATACAGGAAGGTGTGTCTGGGGTTAGTATGGCATGAGAAGGGATAGTGGTATTGGAATTGACTATGCTGTTGCAGAATGTAGGCACAGTTGTCTCCCTGGTATTTCTTCTTCCACACATGGGCTCCCTGTCACCCTGGGCACCAGACCAGCAGTCTATCAGGAGTGACATCCATTCAGTCTATGAGTCTCATAGGGCTCTGTGGGAGCTGCAGAGGCGAGGTCCTTGCCTCCCTCATCATGTAGTGCTATAAGTCTTAGGACCCCATCCCAAATGAAAATCAGACTGCCTCTGCCATTCTCCTATGGCCTAAATCCCAGTAAGGAGAATAGAAGGATGTTTAAGTAATTAGAATAAATCAAACAGATGTTCCTTTCGGTGTGTTTGCGATTACTTTATAATTAACTAATGGGTTTCATAGCAGTCACTTTTATGTGCATCTAATGGCTGCATAATGATATCGCCTGCTCAGTGGCTGCATTATAGCACACAGGGAGGGCTAATGAACTTTGGGTCTATATTCTGTCACCTTTTCCATCAAGAGTCATATTCTGGGTGACAGTGAATGGTGGAGGACTTGGGTATCTGATGCCTCCCTGAGCTTATTCCTTCACTCATTGAATGGTGGAAAACATGATGGCCCACTAAGAAGATCTCCATGGCCACTGGGGAGGCTTTAATTTGCTGGGCATGCTGTGTGAATTCCCCCATACCTCATTTATTTCCTAATAGCCCTTCAGAGGAAGAGTGAAAAACAGCATAACTAGCTTGGCTACAGTCAATGAGTAGTAGACCTAAGCAGCTTAGTTTCCTGAACCTTCATTCTAGTAAAACAATGTTCTGGGGGTTAATTTGGGGGGTTGACAATCTCAGAACTGCCCACCTGCCCTGTTCTGACTCTTATCAGGATGGAGGGAGGGTACCTCACTACAGACTCTTTCTGCAGATATAAGATGAGTCAAAGCCTTATGGCAGGTCTCCTAGGGACAACTTTGCTCAGTAGTGAGTCTGTGCAGATGTTTTCTGATACTCCACATAGGCTTTTTCAGCTTCCCAAACTTGGGCACTCCACTGTAGCTATGAAAGGGAGCCAGGAGAACCATGTTCCCTCCCCCAAACTGTGGTGATGCCATCTTCTCCCGACACCCATCTCTTGGCTTTTCTCTCTCTTTAACCCAACTCATGGGGCAATGTGTGCTATGCCCATTCATCAGGGTAAATTCGGTGAAAATCTTCCCTCAGAGTGCTACTTCAAAGTGTGGAGGAGTCCAGATGAAATAAAAATTCTGGCAGGTCCCTGTTCAACCCAGAGCAGATGTGGGAGTTTGGGCATCACAAGCTTGACCCTGCCTCTGCTTCCTTCTTTATCTGTCATATGGTGGTCAGGAATAAAGGAGCTACCTTCAGACACCATCCCCATGCACAGCCAGAGGGTCTGAGGTCGAATAACCTGGGCTAAAGCCGCAGCTTTATCCCCTGTCAGCTAATTGACCTCGGGGAATTTATTCTACTGAACCTCACCTACCCCATGTTGGAGAAGAAAAAAGACAAAAACCACACTTACTTCCCAGGATCTGTTTATGTACTCAACAAATATTTGAGTGCTGCTCCACCAAGCACACTCAGGGTATAAATCAATGAATGCATCAAAGGCCACTGCTCTCACTGAGGGAAGATAGGGTAATAGACAGAGGTGACCAGGGTTAAGGGGAAAATCGAAGCACAGAAGAGGCATAGGACAGGCCCCTGTGCACACTCATGGGAAGAATCACTGCCATGCAAAAGAGCATTCTGGGGCATCAATAGAAGATGCAGAAGAGCATGCTGAGGAATCACCAGAAGATGCAGAAGAGCATGCTGAGGCATCACCAGAAGATGCAGAAGAGCATTCTGGTGCATCAATAGAAGATGCAGAAGAGCCTGAGGCATCACCAGAAGATTCAGAAGAGCATGCTGGGGCATCACCAGAAGGTGCAGAAGAGCATGCTGGGGCATCACCAGAAGGTGCAGAAGAGCATGCTGGGGCATCACCAGAAGGTGCAGAAGAGCATGCTGGGGCATCACCAGAAGGTGCAGAAGAACATGCTGGGACATCACGAGAAGATGCAGAAGTGCATGCTGGGACATCACCAGAAGATGCAGAAGAGTATTCTGGGGCATCACCAGAAGGTGCAGAAGAACATGATAGGGCATCACCAGAAGATGCAGAAGAACAATCAGAAAAGGAGAATGTAACTAACAGCAAAGCTGCTGGAGCAAAGGACAGAAGAAAAGGATGAGGTCCTGAGGACTTCCTTCCAATGCCCAAACCCAGTAACGCCTGAGCAGGCTGCTTCCTTCCTGCTGTTTGCAGTTCTTGAAGCCAACCTCCCAGTTTTCCTCACTTTTCTTAAGCCAACATTTCTATCACAGATATCTGATCACAAGTTGGGAGGGTAGTCAAAATATTTGTCAGGGCAGGAAAGGCGGCTCTGCAGAGGTCCTCTTACAGAGGACCTTAGTTCTGTTCCAAGCACTCCACAACTGCCTGCAACTCCAGAACCAGAGGACCCAGTACCCCTTTCCAGCCTCCATGTGCACTGTGCCCACACACAGACATGCATGCACACATACTTAAAAGTGAAATAAGAAGCTGGAGGCATAGCTCAGTAGTCAAGAGTACTTGCTGCTCTTGTAGAGGAGTTGGGTTGGCTCCCAGCACCCACACAGTGGCTCATAGCCATCTGTAACTACAGTTGCAGGGGATCTAATTCCCTCCTCTGGCATCTTCAGGCACTGGTCAAATACATGATACACATACATGTAGACAAAATACTCAGAAACATCAAGTAAGTCAATCTAAAATTTTTAAATATCTAAAATTCCTTTCGTCTATGCTCCTTTCTTCTTAAAGAGTAAAGTCATCTTTTTACATGACCTCAACTAGAGGTGCTGTGTATGTAGGTAGGAGGCCATATTTAAATTCCAAGTTCCTAGGAGGAGTCCTTAGAGAGATAGCCCAGTCCAGACTCATTGAGAACTCAGCTGCTCCTTGTGAGAGCACTTTGCCTGCCACCTTACAACTGTGGAGTCCTTTATTAATCACCCCTCAGAGTTCCAAGCCCACTTCCTTTATTAAAATTATGAAACCATTAAGTCACCTGACAATGGCAATAACAGCTCCATAGTGTCTTTGTTGTAATGATCCATCATATGTTTTCTGAGTAGTACATTCATGCCTGTGATTGTTGAGCGGGCAAGGATATCAGAGCTGGTTGATTAATGGGGCCTCTGCCAGCTTCCACAGCTATGGGCGAGCTGCGAGAGGGAAGAAAGGCCTACCTCTATTAGGAATAGATTATTAATAATTTCATTCCCTTCAGAACAGTCATGATCATTAATCTATTGTGAGTTTCACATCCTAAAAACCTGAAGCCTTAACTCAATGGAATGTTTTCCACCTGTCACACTGAGCAGATGTTTCCAGCCCCAAGTCCAGTTTAAAAGCAGAGAGAAAACTAGTGTGGGGGCTGAAACTTTGAATGAAATATTTTTCTGTGTGTTCATGCAAGCTGGGTTTACCCCCACATGTATCTCCTGACTCCAGAATATGAGGCCCTGATTTTCCCTTACATGGCTTGTGAGCAAGGTCCATCTGGTGCTACTCAAGCTCTAATTTCATGATCTTGAGGCTAGAACATTCCACAGGAAGTTTTCTTCTCAACTCTGGTAGTGAGGAAGGGAGACACTCAGAGGTTACTTTGGTCAAAATATTAGTATTTCAGAGAGCAGGGGAAAACATCCAGGCAACTCCATTACATCTCTCCAAATTATCTGTGCATGAGTAAAGAAAGCCCAGAAAGTAGAGTGATGTGTGCAAATCTGCATGTGACAAATCTATACAGTGTTAAATGGAGGCAGATTTTTCTGTACCATCAGTCAGCTCCTAAATAACCACATGGTAACTTATTATGAAAGCTCAACCAATAACATAGACTTGTTTCTCACTAGGTCTTATAATTTAAATTAACCCATGTCTACTAATTTACCTCTGCCTGTGGCTTGACTCTCTCTGTGCTGCCCATGTTGCTTTCCTGCTTCCTCTTCGTCTGGCTGGTGGCTCCTCCCTTCTTCTCCATGTTCTCTCTGCCCTGAAAATCCTGCCTAGCTATTGGCCACATAGCTTTTTATTAAACCAGTCATAGGGACATATCTTCACACAGTGTAGAGGAATATTCTACAACAGTTAAATATTCAACTAGAAGACTTAGACAGGCCATATCTGGAGCCTGCCCCACAGTCAGCATGCAGAGCATGCGTGGGAACACATGAAGTGTACAGTTCTACCATGCCTTCCAATAGTCATCAAAATGGTTGAGAGGGAGTCAGAGGCCAGAGAACAACAAAAGTGGTGGTCTGGGAAGAGTAGATCAAAAGGCTAGATTTTAGAAGTGGAAGATTATTGAGAAGGTCTCCTAGTTTGATTTCTGTTGCTGTGATTAGACTCTCTGATGGAAAGTAACTTAGGAAAGAAAGGATTAATACATCTCACAGGTTCAAGTCCCACATCAAAGGAAGTCAGAGCAGAAACTCAATCAGGAGTCTGGAGGTAGAGTTGGCTGCTTCCTGGTTTGTTCAACCTGCTTTCTTACACACCCAGGATCACTTACCCATGGGTAATATCATTGCCAATAGTGGGCTGTGCTTTCTCACATCCACCATTAATCAAGAAAATGTCCCACCCACTTGCCTACAGGCCAGTCATATGGTGCTTATTCTCAGTTGAGGTTCCCACTTTGCAGAAGACCCAACTTTGTCTCAGGTTGACAAAATATTAACTAGACAGAACTAGACAGAAGTTCAGGTGTGTTGAATTCTGGGTATACAGATAAACACCTAGAAGCCCCTTCCCAGTAGGGGCCTCCAGCCCAGAGCAGGACAGCCAACTACAAAGGACAATAATGGAAATAAAAATATAACTCTGACTACCAGGACAGATGGATCAGCCACTGGCCAGCTGTTCTGGGAGATACTCCATGCTGAGCTTGGGGTTCAGATGATGGCTGAACCCCAGGCACCTCTGATTGAGTGGAGGTCAAACAGGCCCTGCCTTTGTTCTTTTTAATCTAAATTGAATCTAGGCAGAGAAAGATTCCAGGACAGACGTGAAAAGCCGACTGCATTTCAGTTACTCTGATCAGAATGGAAATGATGGCAGAGGCTTCCAGAAGGATGGCCAGTGCCATGCTATATAGCATTGTTCACTTTAATTTAGACCCTTCCCAGGGATGACAGAGTAGACATGACTTTATAATTCTGAAACCTGAGACTAAAGCCATGAGCAGTCACAGGAAGAATGGATAGGGAACTCAAATCCCTGTCTATCTGTTGTGTAGAAGCCTAGGTCTCATAGAACCAGAAGAATCTACTGAGTTACTTTGCCTGGGTAGGCAAATGCCCACTCACTCCAGACAGAACACCAACAGACCAAAGAGACACATCAGTCTGGCTCTAGCTCTGTGAACTGATAGGTTTTTGTGGGGTTACTTACAGGAGCAGGAGTGATTCCCAGGCAGCTACACCACCGTTATCTGTACCCCAACATGGGTCCTATCCCTATCAACATTCCAGCTCTTAAGCACCCCCCTCCCAGATAACATGCAGCTGGGGAAAGTGGGAGCAAGTAACCGTCCCTCCCATGAAGGTCACAACTTCTCACTCTCCTTCTGTGAGGGAAGGTTAATAGGGCCAATCTGAGGATCTCATGATCACAGTGGTTCTGATTCTAGGTGATGATGGTTGTGTCATGCCCTGAAGACAGAGTTCTGTGATAGCATTCTTCAGAGGGGCAGTGAGTTCTGTGATAGCATCCTCCAGCCAGGCAGAACAGGGATGACGCTGTACCTTCTGGGCAGTGAAGACGGCTGTGCTGTTAAGGCTGAGAATGCCAGAGAAGTATCAAGAGTTTGAAAGCAGGCAGTTCACCCTTAGCTCTGTCAGTCATAAACCCTCAGCTCACACAGAAAGAGCCTAATCCCAGGACCCCATGATCTCCAGGGAACATTCTCAACAAATTCCTCCAGGAGTCCATCAACTTGGTTCTTTTCTTAGACTATGTAGGGAGAAGCCACACCAAACACACACACACACACACACACACACACACACACACACACACACAGCAGTAGAGAAGAAACAGGGAGCCTTATCTTCCCTAGAAATTAGGCAATATTCATTCAGCCTATAGAAAAGTAGTCTATGCTTTTTTCCATGTTAATCTAAATTAAATCTGCAAATGAAATGAGGGTCTCTTGTGACAAGAAGCCAACCTCATCCAGTGGGTTTCCCAGTGCTCAGGAATGAGTGTGTGCCCTGGTTGAGCGGTGGTGTTACAGGTACATACTGTCTGTGCTGGATTTGGGGCATGCATGAGAGTCTAGGGAGGGGTATTCTAAATATATTTTGTTGTTTTTAATTAGTGTGTGTGTGTATGTGTGTGTGTGTGTGTACACGTGCACATGTGAGTGTTCTAGTGTGCCAGAGAGAGAGAAAGTGTGTATGGATACACTCTGCAAAAAGAGGACATCAGACCCCTTAAATCTGGATATATACACAATTGTAAGCTCCCCGGTGTGTGGGTTGGGGGCTGGGTATTGAACTCAGATCCTCAATAAGAATAGCAAATGTTCTTATTTGCCAATCAATCTCTCCAGCCCCAGAAGCCACATAGTTTTAAGACTGATAACAAGAAATATGAAGAGATGTGTATTTCTGCCCCACCCCTGTCTAGCACTCTGCCTAGTGAGTCTAGCACTTATCAATCAGAAGCCAGCAGGGACTTTGCTGTATCTTAGGTATGGACTTGGGTTTGCCAAGCCATGTGGCCCATGATAACGCACCTTGAATCCTCAACAACAGCCCCATCTTGACATAAGAGCATCCTTGCCACAATGTAAACAACCTCAGAGGTTCATAGCAACTCAGGACTGGATGTGTACATGGATGGGTAGATAGTCTGCCTGGCCCTGGAGAGGAGGATACTGGGGTTTAAAGTTTCAAAATCCCATGCCATTCCCAGTTAACTGTCTCTACCTTGTGCCCTGACCCCATGACATACCTCCTCCAACAAGGACACATCTCCTAATTCTTCCCAAACAGTCCCTCCCTCTGAGAATCAAGTATTCAAATATATGATCTAATGAGAAACACTCTTTGTGTTTTTATGATGGCCATAGCATCATGAGTGGCTTCTTGTAAGTAAGATCATGGAGCTACAATCTCAGTATGTTTCCAGTATGTAAGGTGAGGTTGCTGGGGTTGTTTAAGCACTGTACCCAAGCCACCACTATGTGAGTCCATAGTGGTTACTTTTCTGTTTCTGTGATAAAGCACCATGACAAAGGCAACTTGTAGAAGGAGGGGTCTCTTTGTTGGTTTATTCTGGTTCCAGAGGATAAGAGTCTATCATGGTGAGGAGACATGGGGACAAGCGACAGGCATGGCAGCAGGAGCAGGAAGCTGAGAGCTCACACACTTAGCTGCAAGTGTGAAACAGAACTGGATGTGGACTGAGACTATATATACTCAAAGCCCACCACAGTGACATACCGCCTCCAGCAAGGCCACACCTCCTAAACCTCCCTAAACAGTATTATCAATTGGGAGCCAAATGTTCAAACAACCACACCTGAGGGTGATATCTTATTCAAACCACACCAGTCTACAAATGCAATCCTGACTTTCTTAAAACGTGCCTCCTGAGTCTTCCCCTGATACTGTTATTTTAAGGCAGAGTTGCATCTCAGTACAGGACCAGCTCACCCCTAGGCAGATCTGGGAGTCAGAGTTTCTTGGCTTTGGTTCCACTTCTGTTGGACACACCTTAAGTCTCAGTGTCCTCATCTATAAACTGGAACTGGTGATCCTTTCTTTACTTGTCCCATAGCTAGCCAGGAACACATGAGAAATTTAGCAAAATGTTTGCTGGACTCTAACATAGTTTATAAAAATGATATAAAGTATGCAGTGGTAAGATCATTGATTCTCAATGAACAGAAAGTTGTGTCTCATGTCTTTCTCCTCTTTGGGAGTAGTGCTTCATGAAAAACAGGAATCCTTTCAAGATGCTGTGTCCTCCTGGTTCTCCATTATTGGTGCAAGAATGGGAGAGGGCCTGCTCTATCAGAAGCCTTGCAGCCCTACACCAGCCTGTTCTATACAGACACACAACTACCATTCAACCCATAGTGCAGGGGCCACATCAGCGCACCCCAGATTCTTTGTTCTGTTTTTTTGTTTGTTTGTTTGGTTGGTTGGTTTGGTTTTGGGTTTGTTTTTGTTTTTGTTTTTGTTTTTTTGGTTTTTTGGTTTTGTTTTTGTTTTTCAAGACAGGGTTTCTCTGTATTGTTTTGGAGGCTGTCCTGGAACTTGCTCTGTAGACCAGGCTGGCCTCGAACTCACAGAGATCTGCCTGCCTCTGCCTCCCAAGTGCTGGAATTAAAGGCATGTGCCACCAATGCCCGGCTCACACCCCAGATTCTTAAGGGAAATACAGCACAAAGGATGTAGGTCATCACAGGCAGGTGTAACTAGACTAGCTGCATGGTCTACCAGAAAGTTGTCAGCTGACTTATAGCAAGGAGGTACCCTTTTACCTTACACTTTGAACAGTGGACTCCGTAATGGCTCTTTGGCCATTACTTAACCAGGTCTTCTGTTTTGGCAGATCCAATGAGAGACAGATGTCTGCTGGGACCTCATAATCTAGCCTCCCCCTCCATCTCTACTCTACTCTCTTGGCTGAGCCTTGGCTTTCATTTAAACTCAGTAGTTAGAGTCCCATCAACAGAAGTATTGAGAGCTTCATAGCATCCAACTGTCCCTCAAGAGATGTTGTTGCTGCAACTACCCTACCCACTGAGATTTTGGTGGAGGCTGCATGTCAGTTGCCTGCCAGACTGGGCTAAGATGAAGAAAGTACAGATAGAGACCAGTGAAGATGTGAGGAGAGGAAACAGATGCCTGTGAGATGGGGATGGGGCAGTGGAGTGCAGTTTGCCATATCCACAGCCATTTGCAGCACAGCAAAGCCTGGTTCTAACCTCACGGCTCACAGCCTGAGAGTGCCCTGTGTGTAATCACCGGCTTTGCCACTCCTTGATGGTCCTCCAAGGTCTCACTCTGCTTCCCTGCAGACTTGTCATCAAGTAGGTCTTGGTCTTCAAGGCAAAGATGACCAGCAGAAGGTGATTGATGCTGGGGAGTGATCATCCGTGGTGATGGGGATGAGGTGCCAAGCAGAAGATGTATAAGGAGAAGTCTAACTAATAACTGAACAGCTAGCAGCTCTTCAGTGCTGAATTGGGATCAGGTACACTAGAGCTCTGTGTGTCCCCAGTAGTGTGTCAATCAACACTGCTTCTTTTCCTACCCTCGTTGTCCCCATAATTCATAAGCAGGCAGCAGGATGTTTAGGCAGGGCTTCCTTACATATTTTCTTAAGAATAAGCAGATCATTTCCAGTGATGGGGCCAAAACAAAGTCCCGCTACTGCAAAATTAACAAGGGGATGCTTTTAAACTGGCAGCCTGGGGAGACCCATTGAAAAGACATCACTTCTTGACTTTCTTTGTCTTCTGCCCAGGATGACAAATGGGAGAAGAGCTGTCCATTTACAAGTCAAACAGACCAGGAAAAATCCAACCCTTCCCACAAACCAAAACCAGCAATGTTTACACCTGTACTAGTTTCATTATTTATCTGTTTAATAATGTTAGATTAACTCAACAAAAGAGATTCTTAAAAATAAATTCGTGAAGTCAAGGCTCAGGCAGAAAAGTCACTTGAATGCAAGAGTTCACATGTGTCTAAGAGGACACCAGAAACAGATTAGATTACAAATACTATGGTGATGGTACAACTGAGACCAACTCTGTTTATGAAGGGGCCATAAACCAAGGTACGCAGTTCCAAAGCTGGGTAAGGAACAGACTTACTTCTTTGTACCTTGAGGAGGGCCAGGGAGCATAATGTGACTATTACCCAGTGTGGATGACAAGTCCTGGGAAGACAATGTGTCTGAGAAGGCTGGTGGACTAGTTAGACTGCAGTGTATAGAAAGGGTAGAATGTGGCCGGTCCAGAGACTAATTACAGTTTATCTTGGGCTGTATTTAGTCCTCTAAAGAATCTTTCCTTGCCCACTTCTGTATCAGAGCTAACATTCTGTGACAGAAGACAAAGCTAAACCTGACTTGCTGATAAACAGATTAAAAACCCTTGGAATGCATTAACAAATCCCTATTCCCCACCAATCAGAGGGCTAAAGAATGATCAGATCACATCTGAGGCCTAAAGTTGAGATTTCTCCACTGTGCTGTAGCTGCCTACCTAGTGTTTGCTCCAATACATTTGAAAAGTGCATGTTAACATCATGGAATTTTTTCCACAACCCTGGAACATGAAATTTGAGGTGAACTAAGACTGTGTTTCTGGGCCATGCTCACTAATATGTTTGGCTTTATAATAAACTGTCTTATTCCCTTTGAGGCAAGAGCTGTACTTTTTGTATGGACACAAATAAAATGAATTTTTAGACTACTGGTCTCTAAAGTGGTAAGAAAACACATGCATGTTTTTTAAAGTAATAAACTATGTATTAATTGGTTGCTGTGATTTTAGGAAATTAATAGAGGTACCAAAAATGAAGCTACCTAACCAATGGAGTATTTTTCTTTATTGGAACAGATTAACCCAAAGTCTAGCATAAAGAAGTTTTCAGTTTTGGTTTATTAGCAGATCAGTCTTTCTCATGCATATGTCATCTGTTACATGTAATTCTACATATAACTTCATGGTAGAAGGAAATCTCAAATCTCTGCCTACAGGCTCACTTGAACCTGAAGTCCAACCTTTCACTCCACGTTAGAGGAAATAGTTCCCACAGCAGAAGTCCACTGCAGGGTCAGGAGTGTGTGTGTGTGTGTGTGTGTGTGTGTGTGTGTGTGTGTGTGTGTGTGTGTGTATGTGTGTGTGCGTGTGTGTTGGGGGCAGGGGAGATGAACCTCCAGGAAATCAGCTCACCAAAAGCACAGGTGGTGTTTTCAATTGAATGTAGCTGAGTGCTTGCATGATTCGACCCTGAAACTGGCAAGAACCCAGTCACTTCTTTCTCTAAACAATCAAGAGGCAGTGTTTGTCATCAAGGTCACTCCTTGGGACCATAACTCAAGGACCTTGCTTTCTAGAGCAGGAGCTACAGATCTGGCAGGCCAACCAGTGCCAGAGAAGCTGCCATGGGCAGAGAGACAGGCAGGGACACCCTGCCCTTTTTTCTCCTTGCCTGCAGCCACATCTGTCAGAGGCTGGAAATGGCTGTGGCTAGATAAGACAGAAAACTGAACAGGAATAAGTAATCTTCAGGACTCCCTCCTTTGGTGTGCTGTAACATGAAAAATAAATGACCCAGAGACTGATAATAAGGTTCAAGCTTCATGCTGAAGATCAGAAAAGCAAAGCAATTGGCAACTAGCTCTTACCTCAGCTCAAACCAAAGGGGTGATCCTCACACTGCTCCCGACTTCACTGCTTCTCAGATTCATTCATACTGCTATGTTCCTCTCAATATGGCTGGAGAATAATCCTGAGACATACTCCTGAAGACCCTACTCCTATCTTCTATATCTCTCTGGAATTAAAGGCATGAGCTTTGTTACTCTTTTAGGCTGATTCAATCTCATTGAGCACTGGGTGGCCTTGAATTTACAGAGATCCATCTGCCTTTATCTCCTGAGTCCTGGGATTAAAGGTATGAGCCACCACTGCCTGATCTCTATAGCTTGAGGCTGACTTTGCCTTCTGAATCCTCAGGAAAGCTTTAATAAATCATAAATAATTTACCACCACAGCATGCAGGGAAGAGCAAAGAAATGAGACCTCTAAATGGGGATGCAGATACAGATTGTGTCTGACATACACAGGTACACACACACACACACACACACACACACACACACACACACACAAATTCTCTCCTGTCATAGCCACATCCCCCTACCCCGCCCCCTTTCTTTCTTCTGTAGGCCATATAGGTAGGCTGTATTACACAGGTTAATGTCAGAATTATGGACTGAAGAGCTTTCCTAAAGACTGGCAGAGCTGTGAGATGGAAAGAGACCAAACCCCTAATGTCATGAAGACACTTTATGCCCTCTTTATAAGGAAGGAAAATCATAGTTTTCTTCTTCTGTCACATTTGCAAACTGACTCTACAGAGCTATTAAGAATTCCTAGGTTAGCAACAAATAATCTGTCTATACCCACCTTCTTTATCAGAAGTCTTTCTCTCAGATGAACATCTTTATTTCTTTCTTCATTAGGCTTGAACTCAGCTTCCAATAAAGCTCTTTCCTCTCAGCTTCCTTAGGAGGCTACCCTGAACTGTCACATGATTCCTGCAAGAGTGAATGGAGAAATCACATCCAGGCCAAGTACCCTCAGCCAGAGGAGCTGGGAGCCTGCATGACTAGACTTAGAGAGAGGTGTAAGTCTGATGTATAGGAGTGCCCTCCAGTTCTGTCTAGCAGAATCACAAGGTACCTTTCCCCATCACGTATAGCCCTCAAAGAGTGAGGATCTCTGTGACTTGCCAGTCACAAAGTCTGGACAAAAAACTTGTAACTGTGGGGATTTATTTATTTATTTATTTATTTATTTATTTATTTATTTATCTATTAAGGATACAGTGTTCTGACTGCACGTCTGCCTGCAGGCCAGAAGAGAGCACCAGATCTCATTATGGATGGTTGTGAGCCATCATGTGGTTGCTGGGAATTGAATTCAGGACCTCTGGAAGAACAGTCAGTGCTCTTAACCATTGAGCCATCTCTCCAACCCCCAGTGGGGGTTTCTTTGACACACTTTCTGTGACGACCATTGCCCTTTTTTACAAAGCTTAATCTCACATATCAGTTTGAGTAGATTTTGAGGCCCCAAGATAACCTAAATGTCATGCTACACATAGTGGGTCTGTGTATGCTTATGAATTAGATTGTTGCATGCCTTTATTTCTGGGGAGATCTGACACAAAAGTCAATTCATCACAGATAGTGAACTGATAAGAGACCAAAACAATGATACCACAAAAGTCCAATTTGGTGAACCAGTGAGTTTAGTAGGGATGTGGGTGAGGGATTAGTTACAGGAGTAGGGACTACTCATATAACTGAAAGCCCACCCAAACATGGGAGACAGAGCCCTGGAACTCACTGTACAACTTACTGACAGATCAATAGGTCAGAGAGTGTATATTTGAGACTGTTCAGTGGATCTATACCCTCTCAGTAGTCTTTAATGCTTGGAGAAGGAGGGGCCTTGTATATATGATCAGTTTCAGGGATTTCTTGAGTTGAATGCTTCCTGAATCTTAAGGCGCCTTGCTTAGACCTTCCTAAGCCTTCTAGAGCTTGGCAGGAAATGGCTACCCAGCAGGATTGCCATTAGAATTGGTAGACTGTGAAACAGGGTAAGCTCCAGCCAATCTGCTGATGGCAGAAAGAGAAGAAAAGGCCAAGGGCTGAGTAAGCAAGGGCTTTCTCTCTGCCTGGCCATCTTCCAGCTACTACAGTGACTCTCTCTTATCTTTGGACTTGGATCCAGACTGGAATTTTCTCAATTGGCTCTCTTGTTTCACAGGCATTTAGACTCAGACTGTAACTATACCTTTGTCTCTCTTGGGACTTCAGCTTGCTCAGTACAGATTTTTAATTTCTCAGCCTCCAGTATCACAGAAAATCTCCCATTTCATCTTTATCTCTTCTCTTTTTCTCTGCTCTCATCATCCCTGTCCTTTACCATTCTACCTCTATCTTCTCTGTTTCTACCTATATCCATCTTCTATCTGGTTCAGTCCCCTTCTTTTCAGTATATTTCCTCTTGGTTCTGTTTTCAAGATATACCCCAGGATGCCCCAGGAAGCAGTGCCCCCAAGGCCCATGGCAGAATTCAGGGTGCTTCTTTTCACCCAAACCCCTGTGTTCCAACAATCCTGTCTCCAAATTTCACAGTGTGCTGCTGAGCTTATATTCTGTGGGAACTTATTAAACCAAACAAACAACAAACAAAGAGAAACACTGAAAAGCCACAGTCAGCTACCATTCATTCCCAATACAGTATTTTCCAATGGCTCAATAGACACAAAAGAGGCAAAGATGTTTCAGGTAGCCAGGAGAGGGCACAGACTGTGGGTTAAAGACAGGGCCTGCTGGGAGCAGTTTTGAGACTTGTGTTTGTTATAAAGGAATACAGTTCAGAAAAGATGCTTCTCTATGCAAAAAAAAGACATGGCTGGGAGTTTGCAGAGTGACACAGGAGGGAGTGACAAGTGGTTTATTGGTGTCACATAAAAATAACAAAGACCCTTGGTGGCCATTTGCTCAATTTTGCAAATTATGCAGAATGAATTAATTCTTACTGGATCTTTATCTGTTAATCTTTTTTATGTCCTCTTTTCTTCTCTCTTCTCTCCCTTTTTCTCCTTCAGGTTTGGAAAGCAAGAGCCATGGACAGGTAGGATTGTACCCAACAGAGAGGCTAGGATTCTCCCCCTCCCCCAAATCAACCTATGTACCTTAAAGCTTGCCTGTAAGACCCTGGCTCCTAGTGTTCTGGGTATGTGGTTTTCCATCTCTCCATCTCAAGGACTTGGATTAGTCATCTGGAAGGCCACGATTTTGGTCTCACATGGTCTTATGGGAGAGACCAGAGCCCCAGAGTCCTATTGGAAGCAGACTGGTTCCTCCATCACCATTGTCTGTGGGCATCAATGATGTTGGAATCACGGTACAATCCTGTTGCTCCCTAAGACAGCAAGTTGTCCTCCAGCCAGTGGGACTTAAGCAGCCAGGCCTTTTCACAATGCCATTTCACAATGCCTTGAGGGCATTCTGAAAAGAACCACATATGATCCAGACAGTGAGCAAAATTGGGAGCTAAGTGTCTGCAGACCCTTCCTTGCCCAGCAACATTGTAATAGTGTTGTCCTCCTCAATTGAATACTACTGTGATTTTATGATGCTAAGGCTCAGCATAAATCTTAGGGAGACTCTGTTAAAATTTAAAGTTCCTCAGGAGCAAAGAGCAAACTCAGAGGTGGAGAAGGGCAGGGAGCATGCTTGCTAGGAGGTGCTCTTGGGATCAACATTTCTTAGGAGGTGGTAGAGGGAACAGGGTTAGGCAGAGGAAGGTTTAGTCTGGGATGCAGACCACCAGAGATCTCAGCCAGTCTTGCTGATGTCACAGAAGTTCTACACTGGGGTAAAGGTCTGGGACTATTACCCTCTGTTTGATACCTGTGGGATGGGGGCTGTTCTGGGAGAGTGGACAAGTTGGCAAGACTTTCTTTCAACCAAGATAATTCTCAGAGAACAGTGAAGGGTCATCATCTTTTTCATTCTTCTTTCAATATTTTGGGAATAAATCCTTTGATGCTAAGAGGGGTTAGAAGCTGAATATCCCAGTGACCTTCCCTAGGACACTAACCACATGCTAGGAGTGCTCTATATTAATGAGCACACCTGAGTCTTTAGCTAAGTATTAAAGATAAACTATACTCTGTGGAAGGGTGAACCTTGAAGAAAGAGAGAGGACGTCACTAGCTGAGAAAGAGATGGTAGATGTTCTAATGACAAACATTGCCCTGCCCATGCTTCTTTTAAAATTTTTTATTTTGAATATACCTAATAGCTACACAGACAATCTCCCCAGTCCTCCAGTTAGCCTGTGTAAGAATCGCTCAAAAACATAATATTTCATCCTCATGAAATGAGGATATTAGTGAACACACTTAGCACAGGCTATATGCCAGAAATAACAGTTCTGAGAAAAACTCACTCTTAAAAGTCTATCTCAATCCACCAGCAGTGCCACACATGTGATCTCCTGGCAAAGGGATACTGGGTAGGTGGGGGATACAGGCCTTGCAAGTAAGTGATCTGAGACAAGCCCCTCTCTTCTATCAGCTCCAATCATGGAAGGCTGCAGCACTTGACTGTGGGACATGTGGCTGGGAAATTATGATAGGAAGGACCCAGGGCTCACCATCACTTTGGACTACAAGGAAGCAGGCGCTCCACATGGCAGTGGAAGAAAACAGCTTTTAGCAGAAAGAATATGAGTCAAAGAGAAGAAAAGAGTCTGGATACATGTCTAGGTTAGGGTTACTATTTCTGTGATGGAACACCATGACCAAAAATGAGTTTAGGGAGAAAAGGGTTTATGTGGCTTATACTTCTACATCATAGTTCATCACTGAAGGAAGCTAGAACAGTAAGTTAAACAGGGCTGGATTCTGGAGGCAGAAACTGATACAGAGGTCATGGAGGGATACTGCTTACTGGCTTGCTCCACAGGGCTTGCCCAGATTGCTTTCTTATAGAGCCAGGACCACCACTACCCACAATGAGCTGGACCCTTCCTCATCAATCACTTAATTAAGAAAATGTCCTTATGATCTTATGGAGGCATTTTCTAAACTAGGTTTGCCTTCATTCAGTTAACTATAGCTGGCATCAAGTTGACATGAAACTAGCCAGCACAGTACCTATTGGGGGAAGGCTAGGAGACACAGTTCTCTAAAGCATGGCTCTTTCTTGAGGCAGCCAGGATGGGGGTGGGAGTTTCTTCTAAACTGAAAATTCCCATTATTTGGGGGTTGTAAAGCCTCAAAAAGTAGTTCTAGTCATGCCTGCAACCACCAAACCCTCACTGTTTCCCTGCTGTATGTCCTGTCTTGTGCTCAGACTAGGAAGCCAGTATCTCCTGTAGACCTAGGAAGCCTATCATTGTCTTTAGACTTAACATAGTAGCTACTGAGCTGAAACTTGATCCTCTGGGGTGGAACAAGCTCTGGGAAAGAGGAAAGAGGCCTCTCCTAGCTCGTGCTTTGGTTTCAGTCTAGCTCAACAGAAGTCTTATTCTTCCTAACACTACTCTTTACTGGGAAGCCAAGGCCTATGTGCCTGGTTGTGCCACCTGTCACTGTCCAGTCACTAAAGACCATGCTTCAGGGGCCTTGTAGCCACAGAGACCTTCTACTTGAGTTTCATGACTTTGCCTAGGAAGGCATAATAAATGTCTGCTCATTCCATCTAGGGTACCAGCAAAGAATCAAAAGACTTACCCTACTCAAGTCTAGTATGTTGAGTCAGTAAGTTTATTGGAATTACTTAAGCAGAAATATGAGTGACTCAAAGGCAGCTATAGTGGAAGTGAACCATCTCAGCTTTGCTGACAGTCCCTGAAAACTGCAGCCCTAGAGCTCTTTGTTCAATGTGTTGACAGTTCCACCAAAAAACTTCCCTTTCCCCAGTGATTGCTAGCCTCATATAAAACCTTGGGCTTCGTCAGTCTGTACCTTTGGAGTTTCATGGGCCTCTGTTCTCTCTCCTCCCTCAAGGAGGAAGTGTTTCAATTTGAAGGAGGGTAAGATAAATAGGGATCACACTGATCAGCAGGTCTTACTATAGAGACTGAGGGAGAGGGAATCAGACTGTCAGCAGAGACTTGGACCTGAGTGAGCACTTTGGGAGCACAATCACAGCCCCCCCCCAACTCTCCCACACAACAGTCCACCAGGAAGCCTTTGGTATATGAATGAGGATCTGGGATGTTTTCTTTTCTCATCATGAATGAGTGGCAAGCATGTGAGCTAGGCTAGGGCAACCTATGTTTTAGTCATCGGCACACAGAAAACACCAGGGAGAGTCTTGAAGGAAAGAATGAAGGGACTTTCTGGCCTTTTTTGAGACCCTGAGACACATAGGACATGACTTCAGGGCGGGGTTTGTTTTAGCTCTTGCTGCAACTGTAACAGATCACTATGCATTCAATAGACTGAAGCAATATGCATTCATGTTGCATAGTTCTAAATGATGAAAGTTCAAAATGGGTCTCAGGGGTTAAAATCAAGGGGCCAGTAGACTACCCCATTATAGGCTCTGGACCAGAACTGGTTTGTTGCCTACTCTACATTCTAGGGACTGACTAAATTTCCAGCTTCTAGAAGCAAACAGAGGTCAATTCTGATCTTTTTGTCCCTCTTCCCATCTCTGTCTCTATCTCAAGTCAAGGATCCTTTTAATTGTTGGAATCAATATATAATCCCCTGTCTCAAGAGTAAGCCATATCTACAGATTTCCTTTTGTCTTGTGAGAGAACACATGGCAGGTTCTAGAGATAAAGATGTGTGTCTCTTTGGGAACCTTTGTTTCTGAGTATGATTAAACAATTATGTCTTGTCCTTTAGGAGCAGAGTAGAGCCTAATACAAATTGGTTTTCAAGAAGTATGGCACAACCTGATCCTTATCTAGAATTCCCAGAGGGAGCATGGCAAGTTCGAGATGATCATGACAGCCATGAGGTCACAGCCTCTTTCCTCCTCCAAACCATCCCTCTTTCCTTTTTGCCTTAAACATTCTTCCCGCACAAGAAAAGCTATTGCCATGAATTCCTTTCCATGTCTTCCTACTCATAAAGACGAGAATATGTGCCTAAGCTCTGACCAGGGGTCTGGAGGAATTTTATTCATTTCTTCTTTGATTAGAAATTAAAGGAAGGTAGAAGTCTTCTGCTTGTGAATACACATCAGTGTGAGGACATGAAAGTGATATCTGGCAAAGCTATTTGTTCACCACTGTGGGGACCATGGGGAATGAACTCAGTGGCCTCTGAGCTGTGAGAAGTTCTTAGAATATCTTGATTTTGTATTCATTGTCATAAGATAACAGTAAGTTGTAGTTGGGCATAATACTACACTAGGGAGACTGAAGCAAAAGGATGGTGAGTTTGCAGCCAGCCTGGGACATGTAACAACACCCTGTTTCAATGTCCTGCCTCCCCCAGAAAAATAAATCACATTGTTTAAGCCTATACAGGCCCTCTGGCCTTCCCATGCAATCAAATAATTCCTCAGCAGAGCAAGGAAGAAGGAATGATCTACCAACAGTGGTGGCATGGGCTCCCCACCTCAAGGAGATTCATGCAAGATCAATAAGGTGTTGGTATGTGTGTGCTAGCATCCTCAGGCAGCCATGACGAATTACTACAAATGTGTCGCTTAAAAGAATGTGCTGTTCTCAGTCTGCAGGCCATGTTTGTTCCACTAATAGGAAGAATATCCCAACTTTTTGACCTTCTAAGACACCCAAGGACTCTTTCTCAAGTAGCAGTTCATCTGCAGTCTCTGTGTCTGTCTTCACACAAAGTGACATCACTGAACTTGGGTCCATCCTAAGCCCTCTGTGACCTTATGTTAACTTCACCACACATTCGAAGACCCTATTTAAAACTCAAATTACATTTGTAGGTTCTTAATGGACAGAAATAATGGGGGGACTATTCAACCTACAAACATGAGTGACTATTTCCAGGATGCTTTGGGCATTCTGAATATGTTTGCTCACTCAAAGGTGAGTTTTGCTACGATTTGAAGTCCTTGCAATGGCCTGCGACATCAGAAATTTCACTGCTCAGCAACTGGGCTCCTCCTGTATTATATGTCAAATGAGTGTGTTTTCAAGACTAATGAAGACCTGGAAATGCCAGTGAGTGTCTAGGATCATAATTTCTGCTCCATCACACATAAGAAAAGCAAACTGCAAAAATAAACAGGCCTGGAGGCATCAGCAGAGAGGGAATGGCAACGGAGGTATGAAAGGGTCACTGCTGAGTGTCAGTATCAATGAGCCAGTGTGAGTTCACATGTGCTGGGTACAGTGCAGAACAACATAAGCCTGTCTGCCTGCTCCCAGCCCAGAAGCAAAGAGAGGAGGTGGGGGGTGGGGGCAGGTGTGGCTCCAGGAAACAGTGCTTCTCTGAGTTCACTAGCAACAAAGATAGGGAAGCAACACCATAGCAGAATTAAAGTCATTATGCCTCAAGGCTGTAACTAGAAAGCCTTCAGCTTTCGCTCATGCTGTCCAGCAGTGGATTAGGGAATGCACTAGCCAGACCTTTTTGGACCACTGTGGATTGGACACTGATGTGGAAACAGGCTGCCAGCTACAGTGTGTCATTTGCCATCACCTAGTAAGGATACATTCATCTCACAAAAGGAGAAAAATACAAGAGACAAGAATGAATTGAGGCCAGTTAGTCAGCCCAGACAGAGCCAGAACTGGGCCAAAGCCCTCTGGAGCAATGGGAACTGCATTGTCCCACCCCCAGGCCACTTTGTACCCTCTGGAAGAAAGCATATCATGAAAAGTTATAGAAAATCTCTAGACAATAGTAGTTTCCTAAGTCTTTGTACACTTTGAGAATGGTTGATCATCAATTAGACTATGCTGGAAGGTGCTTGGGTTAGCAAAGAATACTTTGAGTGGTCTGTGAAGGCATTTTTCAAGAAGACTGACAAGTGGGTGGCACCATCCAATAGACTAGGGGTTGGGGAGGATACAGATCCTACCTGAGTGTGACAGCATCTGGAATCATGAGAGCTAAATTAACTGAGGCAGGAAGACCCAGGCTTGATGTGGGTGGCACATGTGGGTGGCACTATTTCATGGGCAAATGGTGTGTGATGCTTCCTGGACAAACAGAAAGAAACTTCTTCTTACCACAAATAGGGAAGCAAGCATAAACTAGAGTCAAGTCTGCTGAGGTCCAGTTCCATTGATGAGCCAGAAAGGCTGAGGTTGTTCAGAGGAGCACCTGTGATGAGGGGGGGCTCCCATCTAGTCTTCTTAGTTCAAGTGATACTGTAACCACCAGAGTGTCCTGACATTTAAGACAAAGTTCCCTGATACATCCATTCCCTGTTTATTCTTGTCACAGTTCACTTCCTAGAGAGCTAAAAATAAGAAAACCAAAGACCAAGATGTGACTTGCTTATTGTGCTATAGCTTCTTTAGTCTGTTATCTGTGACCAAGTATGTGTTGGAGGGGGACATAGTGGAACATTCTTGTAATCCCAAAACTAAGAAGGCTGAGGCAGGACTATTGTGGTTTACAGGTTAACCTGGATTATATAGCAAGACTCTGCCACCATCTTTCCTGGCTCCCCCTTCTGCAGCCCACAGATCTCCAAGGGTGGCTAGAGATAGGTAGCTAGGGGAACAGGCCTCTGCTGGCTGCCTTCGTATATTTTCTTGATGACTATGAAGCCCAGAAAGACAAGTCAGAAAAGAACGCTTTCTATCAAGCTTGCTTGCTAATAATTCAACACACACTAGTATAGAGCCAAACATAATCCACGAGAGACCACAGTGGAGTGTGGGATGATGGCTTGATAAAGAAGAGAAGGGAGGATAGTCCATGTCCAGGATCAGTACTTCAAACTTGAAAGCAAATTTAATAGGGTAAGTGCTGAGATTGTGAAGGTCCTGAGGTGGGAGAAAAAGGGTAGGAAGGCTGGCCCAGGTGAGCAGTTTGGGAAGCCAGGGACAAAAGAGATTTCCTGACAATGATGTGCTGGTTAGATTTTTTTTCTGTCAACTTGACACAAGCTAGAATAATCTGGGAAGAGGAACCCTCGGTTAAGAAAATGCCTCCATCAGATTGGCCTACAGACAATTATCTGAGGTGTTTTCTTGATTGATGTTTGATGTGGGCAAGCACACTATAGATGGTGTGCTCCCATTCTGGTGGTTCTGGACTGTAAAAGAAATCAGGCTGAGGGAGCCACAGAGAGCAGGGTAGGAAGTAAGCAGTGTCCACGCATGGTCACTGCATCAGTTCCTGCTTTGAGTTCCTTGACTGGCTTCTCTTTGTGAGGAACTACAAACTATAACCTATAACCTATAATAAATCCTTTTCTCCCCAAGTTGCTTTTAGTCACTGTTTTAGCACAACAATGAAGAAGCAAACTAGGATAAATAAGATACATGTTCCCACATAATCACCTGGACTTTACAGAGATGGGCAGCATGAGTTCAGAGAACCTGTGAGGGGGTATGTCCATGGTCCAGGTGACAGAACTGGAGTATCTCAGATGGAGTTTGTAGCAAGTGCTGAATTGCTGTTAGGTATTGAAGCTGCCATGTCTATGCTACACCATGACTACCCACCCTACCCACAAAGGCATGCTGAAGAAAGGCTTTCAAGGGGTGTATCCATGAACAGAAGGACTCACTTCTGCTTCTGCAGAGTGGGACTCTCAAAGAGAGCATTCCCTCCCACAATGCAACCTTTCCATCTTGACCAGGGGATGAGGAAAGGACAGATACACCTTCTGCTACCTGGAACCTCAGAGTATTTATTAGATAAGCACTTGGGGGAGGACATATGTGTTGCCAACTCTCCTGTGGGCCCACGTCTATAATGCACAATCACTCCAGACTCCACTAGCTGCAGGGTTCCTCCATTCCCTACATTCCTAGCCTATAGCTTCAGGGTCCCAGCAAGGACCTTCCAATATGCTATGCTGAGCCACAGAGAGCCACTGCTCCCCAGGATCCTGAAGGGAAAAGTTTCAACATACACTACCATGGTCTAAACAGAGGACATGTTTACAGTTCTAGCCTAAACTACAAAGACATAAGACAGATTTCTGTAACTGTACCATTGGAAGTCAGAATGACAGCCCAGCTCTAGCTGGAATGACAGGCTGCAAACCTACACAACTTGAAAATGTTAATTGGTTAACGTGTCATAATTTTCACACACATGTAAATAAGGTTAATAAATTTTATTCCACACCGATGATTTAAATTGTAAAACAATCAAATGACTTTTCAGGTAATACATTGGGTCCCAAATCAAATAAAAAATTTAAGTCATTATAACTTCTGAAAAAGAAACTAATTTGAATATGCGATTTAAATCCATTAAACAGTCTTCTCAACTTTAAATGGTGATAATAGAAACCAGAAAAGCTCGAGAGTGGTTAAGATTAATTAAGAGTGAACACACTGGGGAGACGGAAATTACAGTGCCATAATTTTAGAATGCAAATGAGGTCAAAAAGTTTAAATTAATGTTCATCTATACAAACACAGCCTCCATAAAGGAGAAATATTTCATTACAAGGATTTTTATAAGTACTGAATTCTGCACTTATGGTTACATAAGTAGTAACAAATTGATAAACAGCAACCTGTTGTCAGCTAATTACAGTACTTCCATGGTTGCGAACAATTAAGCAGGGAGGTATTTAGAAATCTTGATCCTCAGAGTTCTCTGTGATTTGCTTTCTCTTTCCTAGCAGATAGTGTTAGTCACGGCTAGATATCTGCAGCATTTCAGTGGGCTGTCTCCTATGTCCTGGACTCCTCTGCAATGGTTGTCAGGAGTGTTCCTTGGGCTTCCAGACTTGTACACATGCTAGGAGTGCCTGTTGTAACCATTAGCCCATTTTCTCTGGTGGGTGGTCTATGACCAGTGGACACCATAAATAAATATGCAAAGCTCTTTGGCCCAGCGATGGGACAAACTGTGTAATACCACTGCACAGCACAACATCAAGAGAGATCTAGTTTTTCTACCCCCAAACTGCAGTCCCAAAGGCAGGTCATGAACGTCAAAGACCAAAAAATATGTTTCTTATGTAATCATTTTACAGAGGAATGTTGGGAAGTCAGGCAAAGATGTAGCTTCTGCCAGAGTCTGAAGCCTGACCTCAGGCTGATCATACAGGGCCCTCTGTGGAGACAAAGAGTACCCTCTAATTTTCTTTCATACCCCCCTTCAATCAGTCCTTTCTTGGCTATGAACCAATCCCCAGAAGGTGAAAACTGCCAGCCCAGGGTAATGCTCCAGGGAGTTATATCTCTAGCAGCCACCAGGTACAACTGAGGGATTAGAAAGCAGCCTAGCAAAGGTAGCCACAGGGTATCACCAGCCTCCACTGCAGCTGTCACCTGTGTTGCCTTCTTCCTCTCCCTTCCCATCCCTTTCCAGGGCCCTGGGGAAACGTCCCTGAAAACATGATGCCATAATGAATCCCTTCATGCTTAGCTAGAGCACCCTAAAATAAGGAACTACACAGAAATGAATGGCCTCAGACTTCCCTTATCTTGGATGAACTTCCTACCAGGCCTATGCTCATCTCCCACATCTTCCTCAGTGGAATCAAACTGCCTTCTTCACCTGAAGACTTTATTACACACGCACACACACACACACACACACACACACACACACACACACACACACACACCAATACTCCACCTTAGTCACTTGACGGAGGAACTGCCAACATAATGAAGAGACTGGCTCTGAGATGATTCAAGGTGAGCCGATGACCTTTGGCCTGGGGACTTTTACTAGAACCCTTGAGTAAATAATATTTCCTACCTCTGAGTTGATTAACGGGAAGTCCCTACCCCCATGATAGTGAGGACAATCTAGCAACAAACTGATTCTGTAAGCCACTGAGACACAGTCTCAGTGCTGCAATAGAATGCTAACTACATCTAACCACACCATCCAAGCCTGAGCCAAGTCTGTTCATGTGGGAGGAGTTTGGGAGATGAGTTTTAAACCCAGAACTGAGTTTCAGTCACAGACAACTGGATGGCCCTCCTCTGGTCAAATGATACCCTGACAAGACCCCCAGGAAGGCCATCTTCTATTCTTGATATAACTGTAATATAGCATAGAATTTAGATTCTTGAGCACACTGTTGGACCTGGAGTCCTAGTGACTTGATGGAGTACCTTATTTTCCTTGGTCCCTGTTGTCCTGTTTACAATGACAAGTCATTTGTGCTCAGTACGGTGTCATCAGAGTATGGAGCAATACTCTGTAAATGGTTCTTTCACCAGTGTCTTCTAGAAATGCAAATCAAAATTGCCTTGAGATTCCATCTCACCCAAGTCAGAATGGATATGAAGAAAACAAAGAGCAACAAATTTTAGCAGTTTAAGGGGCACTTACTAACTTCTGGTAGATATATAAATTAGTACAGTCACTGTGAGGAATAACAGGAGTTATTGCATCTATAATATACCATACGACCCAGTTATGTCATCTCTAAGGATTCTAAGTAAGCATTCCACAGGTATTCCTGCATATCTTTGTTCTGTGCACCACTGTGCACAATCACCAAGAAATGGAATAGGACCTAGGTGTCCATCAATATTTGAATGAACAAAGAAAACATGACACATATATGGTAGAGTATTATTCAGCTCTAAAAAGATAACAAAGTTATGCCATTTGCAATAATGTGGATGAAACTAGATATCATCATGCTAAACAAAATAAACTAGATTCAGAAAGGCAAATATTGGAAAATTTTCACATTTGTGAAATTCAAAATGTATGCATGTGTGCATTTATATATATACACATATACATATACCACACACACCTAGCCCCACAGAGAGACAGACACAGAGAGAGATTTCTCTCCCAGATTAGCTAGGCATTCCACTACAAAGCAGATGCTCATGACTCTGAATTCTAAGACTGGTCATTCCTTACAAGTCAGAACCTCGCTCTAACACTGGCACAACCTCCACTGACCTGTCTAGGAAGAGTGATAGCAATGGAGCCCAAACCTTGTCTGCAGACACTGGAGTTGGAACCACATCTGGGGACTCCTCTGCAGTAGTAACTTTCCTGCCTTGCTTGGGAACATGACTATTTGTTGTAGAATATAATATTTGTTTAACTATGTAAAGATGTGTTACATTTGGTTTTTCACATTTATTTAATTAGGCAAAGATGTCTTACATTTGTTTATGCTGCATTTATTTAACCATGCAAAGATGTGTTGTATTTGTTTTACCTTGTCCGCCTAAGGCATCTGATTGGCCTAATAAAAAGCTGAATGGCCAATAGCGAGGCAGTAGAGGGAGAGCCAGGGCTGGCAGGCAGAGAAAATAAGTCCGAGGAAGAATCTAGGCCAGACACCTAAGGAGCAGGAAAGTAGGATGAAAGAAAGGTAAAAATTCCCAAGGCAAATATTAATGACGAGAAGCAAGTTAATGTAAGTTATAAGAATTAGTGGGATGAGCCTACACTAGGCAGAGCATTCAAACTAATAAAAGGCTTAATGTCATGATTTTGGGGCTGGTGGTCCAAGAAAGTCTGCTACCACCATTGCTCCTCAACTCATATCCAATGTGCTATCACTCTCCCAGGGACAGGTTATTGTAAGTGCGGAGAGTCAGGAGTTGGAGAATCTAGGTTTAAGTTCTACTTAGTAATTGTGTAATCTATATACTTGAACTCTCTAAGCCTCAATTTCCCCATGTGTTCACCTGGAAATTATAATTACATTTTATTTTTTGTATACATATGTATGCCTGTGAGTTTATATGCACTACATGCATACAGCTATGTTTGGAAGTCAGAAGGCATCAGATACCCTGGAACTACAGTTGCAGGCCATTGTGAGCTACCTGATGTAGGTGCTAGGATCTAAGCCCCAGGCGTCTGCAAGAGCACTGTTAACTGCTGAGCCATCATCCCAGTCCCTGGAGTCGGTTTGAATACAATGATGTAGCAGATGTCATTAGAGTCCACCCATTTTTCTTGGGATCGCCTTAGTATTTCTCCATCTCCCTCCTCCCAGGCTATAATCTGTGTCTTTACACTGGAAAGCCAACTTCTGACTTCTAGATCCTGTTTGTTTTTCTTTGGAGAAAGAAGAGCCCAAATACCTGGAAAGGTAAATCCTTTCCCTGTGTACCATTCTGATCATCAGTGCCTGCCAGCAGAGTGTAGGGTTGGGTGTGAGCACAAGGGCCTCACTTTGATTTGAGCAGCTTTGCCATCTAACACACTCTTCACAGTTGTCACCATCTGAGTGAGGGTCTTAACTTGAGGCTGAATCCTTGATTTGCTCCTTTTCAGATCTACTCCCCTCTCTCCTACTGGATTTTCTGGAGATAGCCCCTACTAAATCACTCACAAACTGTCTTCTTAGAACCCATGAAACCCAATCATAGTCATGCCTGCCTCCTGCTTAGCAGATTCTCACTGGTACTCAAAAAGAGACTATGACTGTTATTGTAGAGAGTGCCTGGCAAGTAACAACACTTCATAAAGACAATACTTAAATCCCTAATGGGTACAGTAGCATATTTCAAGTGCCCCTCCCTGTAAACACCTTTCAAGTTTAGGGACAGTGTACTCAATCCTCCTCTTAGTCATCTCTGATGGCACCATTTCCCTGAGGCCAACTGCAAGACCTTAATCCCCCTGCCTTGCAGCTTGTCCCTGAACACAGAATGGATGTCCTATGAATGGTCTGTACAGGTACCCAGCACCTCCCTTATATATAGTCCATACAAGGGCTAATGGGGATCAGTGTCACCAATGCATTTATTTCTCTCTATGTTCCAGTATCATGTGGGAAGAATGTGCAGAAAATTGAGGAGGGTCGGGAAAAGTATAAAAAATTATAAAGGATATTCAGTAGCAAAAAGGATTCCCCTGGAACTTGGAAGGGTCAGAAGGCTCCAGGCCTGTGTAATTCCCTTGCCCTGCAATCCTAAACCCCAGCTGGGTTCTGTTGTAAGGTAGGCTGCAAGAAGCTGACTTCCTGGCTGAACCCTTCCTGAGAGCATCAGGAAGTCATGCTGGCACTGGCATCATATGCCTTAGAGTGACTCTAACAAGACAGGAGACAGTGAGAGAAAGGCATGAGGAGATAATGCAGTTTAAGGATCTGGGACCTACAACTTCTTATTCCCTCTGCCAGATCCTTCTCTCTGTAGCCTAGGGCAGTTTAAACAAAGCTTTATCAGCAAGGAGGACCCCAAGAGAGACATACATGGTCCCCCAGAGAAGAGGAAAGAGACAAGATCTCCTGAGCTAATTGACAGCATAGGGGGAGAGGAGAGGGAGTAGAAGAAACAGAAGGGGAAAAGAGGGGGGAGAAGAGGACATGAGGGAGAAGGAAAATTGAGTTGGGGGAAGAATAGAGGAGAGCAAGGAAAGAATAACCCATAATAGAGGGAGCCACTATAGGTTTAAAGAGAAATATGTCACGAGGGAAATGTCCAGAAATATACAAGGATGACCCCAACTAACAATCTAAGCAATAATGGAAAGGCTACTTTAAATGTCCTTCTCTGATAATGGGATTGATAACTACCTTATATGTCTTCCTAGAGCCTTCATCCAGTGGTTGATGGAAGCAGAGGCAGACACTGAGCTAACTTCCTGGAATCTAGTTGTAAAGAGGAGGGAGTGATGAGCAAAGGGGTCAAGACCAGGCTGGAGAAACCCACTGAAACAACTGACCTGAACAAAAGGGAGCTCATGGACACAAGACTGGTAGCTGGAAAACCAGCACAGGACTGTTCCAGACTCCCTGAATCAGGATGTCAGTTTGGAGGTCTGGTTAATCTATGGAGCCTCTGGTAGTGGATCAGTATTTATCCCTATTAAACAAATGGACTTTGGGAGGCCACTCCACTTAGAGAGATACTATCTCAGTCTAGACACATGGGTGAGGGTCTAGACCCTGCTCCAAATGATATGACAGACTTTGAAGATCCCCCATAGAAGGCCTCACCCTCCCTGGGGAGCAAAAAGGGGATGGGATGGGGGCTGCTAGGGGGCAGGGGAGGAGAGAAGGGAGTGGGAACTGGGATTGACATGTAAAACAAGATTGTTCCTAATTTAAATTTTAAAAGGGAGGGAAAAAAGAATTGTTGTGGTCACCTTCTCTGTCACCAATGACCATAGTGTCAACTGTCCTGAATGGCTTCCAGAGCCATGTCTGCATCAATGTTCCTACTGCAGCCTGGATCTGAGACAATGTCAGCGACTCCTATTACCAATGAAGGCTCTGCATTATGGACCCACAGCTGAGGCCATGTTTTTGCCCCAGTGTCATGCTGCCTCCAGAGTCATAAAGAACCAAGAGAATAGTACTGCTACCCAGGTCCATGAGATGTCTGGGCCTGGGCTTCAGCTGAGGGTCATGTGAAATTTGTGACCCTACTGTAGCATGTACTGTGCTGATATCCATGGCTCCTGTTACCATTGAGGATAGTGTAGAAACCCAGGGTCTGGAGTAAAATGTAAGACCATGTTGGTCTTTGAAGATCATGTGACCACTGTAGCCTTGCAGATCTGAGTATCCTGCCTAGCAACCCAGGGACATGATGACACCTTGGCCTGAGCTGTAGCATGCGTGTGGCCATGTCTAGGTCCATGGCCCTGTGGCAGCTGTGGTTTGTGTTGATATCCATGGCTCCTGGAACCACAGAAGGCCAGGCAGATGCCTGGGATCTGGACCACTGCCTGGGATCATGCTATTGACCAAGGGCTACTTTGCAGCTAAGGCAATGCTGATCTAAGTGGCATTTACAGCTAGCCACCCTTGGCCATGGTGGTATACAGGCCTGGAATGCCACCAAGGATCATGACTGGGTCTGTGGTTCTCCTGTAACCTGACTCTATGGTAATATCCATATAACCACTTAAGGCCACAAGAATTCCTGGACTTTGGGCTACCAAGCATGTCCCTGCTGAAGCCTGTACTGCCACCTGTGGCTATGGTTTCATCTGGTCCTAAACTGCTACGTAGGACCATATCTGGGTCAATGGCCCCTCTGGAGAAGATGGAGGGAGAATGGTCTCAAGTTCAAGTTCAGCCTTACTAAACAACTTAATGAGATCCAGTTTCAAAATAAAAAGCAAAAATAAGGGCTTGTAATGGTGGATTAATGAGTATTTGCCTAGCATGTGTTTTGCTATATATTAAATCCCAAATAAATAAATAAAATGTTAACCAATATATACTGTCTGCCACACAGTAAATGCTGTGCACATGTTCCCATTTTATAGATGAATAAAAGAGACATAAAGATGAGTTACCTACACCAAGACATGTGTCTGATAACTGAAACCACATATTTGATTAGTTTCTAGCCTAGTGTCATAGCAGAAAGAGGAGTAGAGTTGAATATCTGTCCTCTAGTGACAAGGAGCAAGCACCTAGGAGCAGCTGCATTTTGCATTGGTGACCTCACCTCCCATGGCAGTTGTTAGCTTTTTTAAAAAGTAGATTCTTCTCTCATACGGTACATCCATACCACAGCTTCCCCTCCCTTCTCTCCTAGTAGCTCTGCCCTACATTTTTGCACTTCCCCAGATCCACTGTACTCCCACCCCCTACCCTCCCCCATGCCCACCTCCTGAAGACTCCTCTACAGAAAAGAGCAGGCCACTAAGAGTCTAGTCAAACAGGACATGACAAGATACAATAAGACAAGACAAAGGCCCTTACATAGATCTGGACAAGGCAACACAATAGTAGGAAAAGTTTCTTGTAACTGGAACTCTTCCTGCCAGCCTGGTCCCATAGCCATGCCAATCCCAAATGAACACACAAGACTTTTATATTAATTATAAAGTTGTTGGCCATAGGCTATGGCTTCTTATTGGTTACTTCTGACTTAATTATTAACCCATTTCTATTAATCTAAGTATGTCCACGTGGTCTTATCTTGCTGGAGAAAAGTCCAGGGACCTCTCACTCCTCTGGTGTCCTATCTTGACTGTTCAGCATCTCTGCAGAGAAGAGAGCAATTTCCAGTTTGTCCCCACTTATATGCCCAGCTACTTCACTTCCTGGGATCACATGAAAACTCCTCTCTGCCTATACTTCTCAGAATCCTCCTGGTCTCCTAGTCCTACCTATCATCCTGCCTGGCCAATCAGTGTTTTACTCATTAACCAATAAGAGAAACATATACACAGAAAAACATTCCCTATCAGGATCTCAAGAGCAGTCAAAAGAGTCAGAGATAAACCCACTCCCACTGATAGGAGTCTCATAAGATAACTAAGCTAAGATCCATAATGTACCCTTAGGAATCATTCTAGAAACTGCCATCATCCTAGTCCCTTTCTCCACCCAGGGGACAAGGTAAGTGTGGGCCTATACCCCAAGGTAAGTGGGGGTACAGAATTAAATAGATAATTTTTAATAGAGGAATCTAAAATGCCTGAAAGATACAAAAGAAAGTGTTCAACATCCTTAGCCATCAGGGAAATACAAATCAAAACAACTTTAAGATACCATCTTATACCTGTCAGAATAGCTAAAATCAAAAACACCAATGACAGTTTATACTGGAGAGGTTATGGAGAAAGGGAAACACTCCTCCACTGTTGGTGGGGGTGCAAAGTTGTACAGCCACTTTGGAAATCAGTATGGCGATTTCTCAGGAAAATGGGAATCACTCTACCACAAGATCCAGCAATTTCACTCTTAGCCATACACCCAAAAAATGCACATTCATACAAGGACATCTGTTCAACCATGTTCATAGCAGGATTATTTGTAATAGCCAGAACCTGGAAGCAACCTAGATGCCCCTCAGCTGAAGAACGGATGGAGAAAATGTGGTACATTTTACAATAGAGTACTACTCAGCAGGAAAAAAAAATGGAATCTTGAAATTCGCAGGCAAATGGATGGCACTAGAAGAAACCATCCTGAGTGAGGTAACCCAGTCACAAAAAGACAAACAATGTATGTGCTCACTCATATATGGATTTTAGACATAGAGCAAAGGAGTACCAGTCTACAGTCCACACCGCCTGAGAAACTAGAGAACAAGGAGGACCATAAGAGGGACATATATGTTCCCCCAGAGAAGGGGAAAGAGACAAGATCTCCTGAGCTAATTGGGAGCATGGGGGAGGGGAGAGGGAGTTACGACAAAGAGAAGGGGAGAAGAGGAGGGGAGAGGAGGACATGAGAGAATAGGGAGATTGAGTCGGGGGTAGAATAGAGGAGAGCAAGGAAAGAGATACCATAATAGAGGGAGCCACTATAGGTTTAAAGAGAAATATGGCACGAGGGAAGTGTCCAGAGATCTACAAGGATCACCCCAACTAACAATCTAAGCAATAGTAGAGAGGCTACCTTAAATGCCCTTCTCTGATGAGATTGATGACTACCTTAAATGCCATTCTAGACTCTTCATCCAGTAGCTAATGGAAGCAGAAGAAGACACCCACAGGTAAACATTTGCTCAACTTTGGAATCCAGTTGCAGAGAGGGAGGAATGATGAGCAAAGGTGTAAAGACCAGGCTGGAGAAACCCACAGAAACAACTGACCTGAACAAGGGTGAGCTCATGGACACAGACTGATAGCTGGGGAAACCAACACAGGACTGTTCCAGAACCTCTAAGCCTGGATGTCAGTTTGGAGGTCTGATTAATATGTGAGGCCTCTGGTAGTGGATCACTATTAATCCCTAGTACACGAATGGACTTTGGGAGCCCACTCCACATGGAGGGATACTCTCTCAGCCTAGACCCACGGGGGAGGGTCTAGGCCCTGCTCCAACTGATATGAAAGACTTTGAATATCCCCCATGGAAGGTCTCACCCTCCCTGGGGAGCAGAAAGTAGATGGGATAAGGGGTTGGTAGGGGACAGGGGAAGAGGGGAGGGAGAGGAAACTGGGACTGACATGTAAAACATGATTATTTCTTATTTAAATAAAAAAGAAAAAACAAAGCTTTATCAGATTCAACAGTAGTAATGGTTAGCTGGCATGGATGCAAGTAGAAAGCTAGGTGTCAACTCTCTAAATTCAAGGCTCCTCCTCTCATACTTTGAGATATATCTGGCACCTTTAAAGTAATAGTTACCTGAAGATAACTTCCTCCCAAACCCTCAGATGCCCCATCATCTTTCTTGGGTCTCACCAATTTGGCAAAGGCATCACCAACTTTGACAGTAATCTGACCCTTGTTTCTGAGTACTTCCCATGAATGCAGGTTTGAAAGAAGGTGGATCCTAATTAGTTAAAATTGATTCTGTTAATAGAGGAAGACAGATGACTCTGAAATGCTTAACACACATTTATCTCATAACCCTGTAAAGTTCTCTGGAACAGTCTCTCAGATTGCTCTGATCCTCTCAATCCAGAATTTCAATGGTTGACAAGCCTCCTCCAGTGGTCACAAAAAGGGAACTAAGGGGTTTGGTTCAGATATGGCTCAGGCCAATTAGCTGGAAGTTATCACAAAGCCCACTCAGAATATGTGCCTTTCAGTGTGTTCTTTGCTTGTTTTAAGTGTGACTGACATACTCAGTTTATTTCACCCATGACCAGCTCTTTGAGCCTGAGACCTATGAAGTCCCAGAAGCCCATGTGTGGAGCTGCACTTGGATCAATGCACTGGGTCACTGTCAGCTTGCTCTATCTAGGCCTCACATTTGTATTTTGCATAGATTCCACAAGTAGCCAGTCCCAGCCTCATCTTTGTGTGCCTCTGTGCAATGACCCCCAGTAAACTGGAAAGCACTCGAACCTAGGACCAGACATAACTGGATTTAAACACCTAATTTCAGCATTTTTAACCAGCATCCTGTGATCTCAGGGATTTTAAATTTTGTTCTGGTGGTGTTGTTTATAATACTAGATGTCACAGACATGTGCATTTCTGTGTACCCAATATTTCTTCAATAACCATGCCATTTGTGGATGTGATTTTCATGTGTTTTTAATCATACTTGCCTAAAGAAAGTATCTAATATTTAACGATACTACTAGAACTAGGCTCAGGCTTGTGATCCCCAGCACTCAAGAGGTTGAGGCAGGAGGACAGCAAGTGAGAGGCCAGTCTGGATGACAGTAAGTCTAAGCCAGCCTGAGCTACACAGCAATACTCTGTCTCAACAAAAGTAAAACAAAGTGACTGATATATCTGTGGATGTGGGCTTCCCACATTCAAATGAACAGACAACATGGGTAACAGAGAAATGATGCTCTTGGGAACTGCTTACTGGCTTGTTCCCTACAGCTTGCTTAGCTTAGACAATCTAGGACCACCTGCCTAGGGGTGACACCATCCACATGAATCATTAATCAAGAAAATGCCCCCAGAGACACACCAATAGGCTAATCTGAGCTCCCTAACCACCCAAGGCCTATTAGTCTAACTCCAAGGCTATCACTCAGTCTCTACACCAAGCCTGGTTTAGGCTCTTTCTGAACTGGATGGCAAATGCCTAGAAAGCTTCTCAGGAGGAATGTCTCAGAGGTGTCTTCCTGATCTCTCAGGGTAGGTATAGGCATCTTGGTTCCCTAACCATCAACCTTATAACCCATCTCTCTACCCATTCATCTGCCCACCCACCCACCATTTTATCTATCCACTCACCTACCTATCCATATACCCACCCCCACTCCCATCTATCTATCTAACCACCAATCTATCCACCCACCCACCCATCCATAATTCATACCCACCCATCCATCCACCCACCCATCATTCATATATACTTTTCCATATTCCCCTTTAACTTCTCTCACTAGTACCTATTTAATTAGTTCTTCCTTCTCATACTTTGCTATTAATTTCTAAAAACAATTGTGAATGCCCTACTACTCCAAGAACCATTGAAGTACAGTTGGGAAGCTTGATAATTTCACTAAAACAGACTATTAAATGCAAACACTGGCAAAAGTTTTTTTTAACATTTCAGAAAACAATAAAAATGCCAAGTTCAATAAGTTCATCAATACTGCAGATTTAATTGCTCTCCTCTTAACAACTAAAAATCTCCCCTCTCTGCCAAGCAGGAGATGAACAAGCCGAAAGTGGGGCCATGCAAGGCTTCATTAGGCCAATTCCTTCCTGTCCCCAAACTCAGCATGACAGAAAAGTGGGAAATCCTGAGGGTTCAGGGAAGAGAATTTTCTCTTAACTTTTCTTATCCCACTTTAAAATCAGGACTAAAATGGAAAGAATAATAGTTAACCTGGTGCCCTACTGTTTCTACCCATGGTTAACATGAATGTCAATCTCCTTTTTTAAAATCATTCCCTCATGAGTATTCCTTAACTCTTTTGGGATAGGGGGGAAACTGCCCTGGAAGTAGAGTATTGAGAGCCTATAAGAAAGCAGTACTTGAGGTTAGGCAGTGATTTGCCATTAGCTCCTAAGATTTTGTCCAAACTCAGTACCAAGGCTAGCCATGGTGTTGCCAACACCTCCTCTCACCACCGGCTCATCTCTCTGCCCCCTTTGGGGTGTATTTATCACCCAAATTTACCTCTAGATTCAGCTAACTAATCCAAAATATTGTGTGCTTTATATCACTTAGGAATCTGACAAGAAACAAGTCACCACCCAAATGGTTTAACTGAATAGGCTCCAGTTCTTTGGATGTTTGCAGAGTTTGAAGAAATGGGCAACTAAGGGGACCACAGGTCAGCTCTTGGAGGAGGTAACTAGCATGAAAAGATGTCAGCCATCCAAAACATGAAGGGACAAAGTAAAGAAAAATATTGAATGGGTGGGAAGCATAAATGGGCCATTGCTCTGTCTAGTAGAAATGTGGAAAACACAGATGAAAAACTGCTTGACATTTGTATCCTGTCCAGACTCATAGGAGTGGGGAATGAGACATGCTGGGGTAGAGGTGAGTTTACATTGGATGGGGAGTGAGGTACACTGGGGTGGGGAATGAAGAATGCTGGGATGGGGAGTGAGCACACAGGGTTAGGGAGTGGGGTGGGAGAATGTTACATTTACTCTCAGAGTCTCAGTCTTGTCCTCTGTAAACCTAGACAGTATCTGTCTAACATCCACAGGATGCAGCTCATAATGACTGAGACAAATAAGTGTACCTCCTTGTCATCGTCTCTTGAGGTTCCCGTAAGCACTGTTATTTAGTTCCACGAGGGATGCATGCACAAGGGCTTCTCCACCCAGGTCTGTCCTCCCCTAGAAGAAGGCATCCTTTTCCAGAATGTACCACCCTAGACACTCTCCTCAGGGCTTTCTTGTATTGTTCCAGTGGTGGCAGAACAATGTTTATTATGGAGACGAAGCACCACTATATTCATGTTTCCTAAAGACTCTAACCTGGAGTCTTAGTGTGACTACTGCCCATCTAGAAATATTTGTTGAATCTCTGTCTCATGAAAGTAAGGGGTGGCTTTTGTTGCCATTGTTACGCGTTGTTTCTTTCTTTCTTTTGGGGGGGTATTGTTATGTTTTTTAACCTTTTCTCTAGCACAAATTCTAATTGGTCTTAATAATAAAAGCCCAGAGTCAGATATAGGGGTAAATGGTGAAAGATCAGAGAAATAAAGGAGCCAGCCACTAGAGAGACCTCTTATTTCTACCGAATCCTCTCACCTCAAAAAGGTGATTCTGTCTCTGTGAATCCTCACACTGAATGCAATGAGCTCTTGTCTCCTCCTGCCTTGTATTCCTCTCTCCACCCAGTCATATCACTCCTATCTCCACACCCCTAGGTCTGGGGTTAAAGGCATGTGATCCCAAGAGCTGGGATCAAAGGCGTGAGTTCTATTTCTCTTTTAGACTGATTCAATCTCATCTAGCTCAAGTCTGCCTCTGTCTCCCAAATCCTGGAATTAAAGGTGTGTGCCACCACTACCTGGCCTCTATGGCTAACTAGTATAGCTTATTCTGCACTCTGATCTTCAGGCAAGCTTTATTTGTTAGATCATAAGCAAAATATCACTACACTCTTCATTTGGATTCATTATTGCACATTAAATGGAAAAATAATCAAAGTGCCAGCACTACCAAAGCCAATTTTTAAGAATAAAGAAGTAAATGGAACTTACCTCAGTAATTTAAAATCTTTCTACAAAGAACTTGATAACTTCATTGCTAAGCTGGTGAATTTCACCTACTGTGCAAGAAGCCGATCATATCAAATTCTCAAGATCACTTCAGAAAACAGAAAGGGGGGCACTTTGCAGCTCATTTTATGAGACTAGCATTTCCCTAATAACAGAATTAGAAAACAACATTTCAAAGGAAGATACAGATGTCTCATGAGCATAGAAGAAAACATGATTAACACAGTTTCAGAAAGTGAATATAGCAATACATTGTAAAAGATAAAAATATCTCTGTGATATTGAGATATAAGAAGGTTCATGTATATATTTGTCATCTGAGACATTGCAGAAAACATGGTTGTAGAATCAATAAACTTATCTAGAGTCACAGAAAGAAAAGAGTAAATCAAGGAAACTACAGAATGTACCAAGGGCATATGCTACCAGTGCATGCACGCACACACACTGCAGTGACATGTGCATGCCAACACAGGAAAACACCCACATATACATAATTTTAAAATAAACAAGCAAACCCCACATCAAATAGGTGCTTTCTAGTGCACAAAAGGTAGAAAATCCCTCACTAGCAAGCCTTCCCTGCAGAACTGGAAGGAACTCAAGCAAATGAAGATACTGCTGGTTGTGTTGTGAAAACTTAATGACACCTGTTTGTGGTTTACATCCAGGAGCTTGTGTGATGTCTGGAGGCTCAGTAAGGCAATGCAAGCAGAGGCCTCTGTGACATGGGTCTTGGAACTCCAAAGGCCTGGGGACAGACACAGAGTTGAACTCCACTGGAGTAGCATTGTGAGGTGACAGTGAAAGTTTTTGAAATCAGACACAGGTCATGATGCTGGTGAATTTCCCTGGTTGATGAACTCACAAACAGAAATTCTGTCACTGTCATTGATGAAGAGATTTATACTCAGTATTATATACTTTGTTATATACTCTATATCAAAGAACCTCAGTATCTTTCTTCTCAACATGTCAACCTATCTGAAGAGACATGCTGACCTTGAGTTATGAAAAAGCTGGTCTATAAGGGTCCCCTAGGCATGATCATTGTGGAACAGTGAACAGAAACTAAATAGGCTGTGCTTCATGATGAAAAAGACCCCACAGAAAAGGGACCTATAAGTCAAAATAATAAATTTGTAAAACTAGCAGAAATGATTACTGACATCCAGAATTCAAAGCTACTAGAACCCAAATCACAATTCCTATCATAGATGATGATTTCTCCAAGCAGACCAGAGCCCTCCTACCTGGCCCTTTGCTAAACAACACCACCATGTCATATTTGCTTCATAATTTTGTTTGCCTAACTTTTACCTAGTTTTCTGTTTCTGGGGATGGAACTCAGGGCTTGGCACTTGCAAAATATTGCTCTACCAGTGAGACATGCCCTAGCCCACTACTGGTGATTCTAGGCAGGTATTCTATACCACAGAAACACACTCACTGCCCATCACTGGGCAATTCTAGGCAGGTACAATACCACTGAGCCACATCCCTAGCCCTCTCTTTGTATTTTATTTTGAGACAGTGTCTCATTAACTAGCCCAGGACTGCCTTGAACTCCCTTTGTAGCCCAGACTGACATTGAATGTCTGATCCTCCTACCTCAGTCTCCCAGGCAGTTATTATCACAGGCTCTGCCACCCGGCCCAGCTTCTAAGACTGTTTTTATGTATCATTTTTTTCTCTGTTGTTCTGGAGTTTACACTATACACCCTGTCATTATGGAAATCATGCTGAGTTACCTTCAAGGTTGAATTTCATTGTTGAAATGACTAACTAGTGAAGATGGAGAAACAGAAAGAAACTTAAAGCTTTTTATTCCTTTTTAGAAGTCTGTTTTTTTATTATCTCTCATTTTAATTCAAGCAATTATTGTGACTTAAGTGATTATATTTTTCCCAGATGGAAGATTTCTAGAATTATAATTTTAACATAAAATACTGCTAATAAATTGTTAAATAAGTTCTCTTGCTTCTGGCCTAGGCTGTAAAGTGGCAAAAATAAAAAAGCTGAAGTGATGAAAAACAGACTTTCTGACATCTGCCAGAAGAGCTGGGTCATAAGTACACCCCAGCCTAGTCTCCTGGAGGTGGAGATGGGCAGATGCAGAGAACTACAAGTTTCTGGGACAGAAATTCAAGAAGGAACACCCCTGAGGAGCCCAAGTCAGGTACAGAAAACTGAAATGCCATTGACCAATTGCTGGTAGTCCAGTACAGACAAGCAATTACACTTTGAGGTTCAAACATTTATTTTAACTTTATCCCCATAGACTCACCCAGATCTTCATAGTTAATATTAGAGACAAATTCCTCTGTGCTTCTGGCTATGAGAGGGGAAAGGCCATGTCTTGAAATACACCAGAATAGCCGTGGGTTTGTTTTTCCTCAGAACCAACCTGGGAAAAGCTAGGTGTGGTAGTACACATCTGTAATCCCTAACCTTAAGTAGAAGGAAGAGCAACTCAAGTTGAAGACCAACCTGGGGTACAAAACAAAACCCATTTCAAAAACCAAAAGAGACAGTCCAGTTCTAAACAGATGGCTCAATGGTTAAGGGCACTGCTATTCCTGCAGAGGATCTAGGCTCGGGTCCTAGCACTACCATGGTAGACCACAACCATCTGTAACTCATTTCCAGGGGACTTGACTCTTCCTTCTGACTTTTGCGGGAACCAAGCACACACTGTCACACATACATTCATACACATAAACAAAAATATTTAAAAAACATTCATACACATAAACAAAAATGTTCAAAAAACACTCATACACATAAACAAAAATGTTCTAAAACCAGAAATGAGGAAGAAAGGGAAGGTGAAAGGGTGAGAAGAAAGGAAAGGGAGGGGCCATGGGGCCTTCATAGATGAAGGGAAATGCCATCATCCTAACCCTTTAACATGTCATACAAAGGAAAAGAAACACCTCAAGTAATAACAGAAACACCCTCTTCAGCCTGACCAGTGTGTGAAAACTTGTGAATGTCTGAAGTGTGCAGTCCAGTGGCACAGTCTCACTGCAAAGCAAGGCATATACCCTTAGGCCTAAAGAAAGAGGCCACTCTACCAGCTATGCAATTATGATATATTATTATAAAAGCTAAGATAAACAAAGAACAAAAATCACACAATGTCTGGAAATCAATGAAAGAAAGATGGCTGGAGAAATCCCCCAATACTTAGAGATCTAATAACACATTGCAAGCAACACATGAGTCAATGAGGAAATCTCAAGAGAAATTAAATGTATTTTGGACAAAATAATAATAAAACTACACTGTATTGAAATTTGTGGGAGGTAGCAAAAGCAGCACTTAGAGGAAATTTACACCATTGAATACAGATACTTAAAAATGAAAAATCTACACACAATAATTTAAGATTTTCACCTTTGGAAACTAGAAAATAGGGTAAAATTAAAACCAAAGCAAAAAAAAAAACGAATTAAAAATGAAACAGAAATTAATAAAAATGGAAATATAAAGAAATGTAGAAAAATAACAATTAAGCCAAAGCTAGAATTTTGTTGTTATTGCCGTTAAGGTTTGGTTTAGTGGGCAGTCCTGTTGTATTGACTGCTGGTTTGTTGCTATTGTTGTTTGAGACAAAGTCTCATGTAGCCCAGGGGACTCTTCAACTCACTATGTGGGCAAAGCTGACTTTGAACTGCACCACCATATCCGTTATCTGTTTTAAGATTTGCATGTGTGTATGTGTGTGTGTTTCCATGTGCAGTGTTCATGTCCATGTGTCGTGTCCATAGAAGCCATAAGCGGGGTGATAGATCTCCTAGAAATGGAATTACAGGCAATATAAACTACCCAGCATAGGTTCTGGCAACTATACCTGAGTCTTCTACAAGAACAGAAAACATTCTTAACTACTGAGCCATCTCTAAAGGCTGGGTTGGTTTTTTTTTTCCTTTCCAAGGCCCTGATGATTTAATTTTTTTCCAGTTTAAATTTAGATAAGAAACAAGGTTGCTTCACAAGTCAGTTCCAGGTCCCTCTCCCTTTCCCTCCCCTCCTCCCGTGCCCTCCCCCAACCCCCCCCCGTTATCCCCTCATTCCCCCAGGGAGGGTGAGTCCCTCCATGGGGGTGTCCATAGTCTGTCATTTCATATAGGGCAGGTCCTAGTCCCTTCCCCAAGAGTTCAGGGTGAGAGTGCACCTCACATTGTTCTATGGGAATCCAAAGTCCGTGTGTATACTGATCTGCTGCCCAAGTGTTTTTAAACATAAGAAAGTTGAAAAAGCTTCAAATTCAGCTAACTGTGATAGAGAGGTGAGACACAAATTTATAACATCAGGAAGGAATGAAAAAAGAGCATCACAAACTCACAACATGACTACAATGATAATACTATGAGCAACTCCATGCCCACAGTTCTGACTCCCTGGAACCCAGTGACAGAGATGGAGGAGTGATGATCAAGGCAGTCAAGACCGTGCTGGTGAAACCCACAAACACAGCTGACTGGACAAGGGGAAGCTATTGAACCCCAGACTGATGACTAAGAGGCCAACAGGGGACTGATCTAGACTCCATGAATGTAGTGTCAGTAAGGAGGCCTCAGAAATCTCTGGGGCCTTGGGTAGTAGACTAGTGTTTACCACAGCATACAAATGAACTTTGGGAGCCCATTCTACATGGAGGGATGCTCTCTCAGCCTAGACACATGGGGAAGGGCCTAGGTCCTGCCCTGGATGAAATGACAGACTCTGGAGATCCCCCCAAGGAGGCCCTCACCCTCCTGGGGAATGATATGGGAATTGGGCTTGGCATGGGGGGATAGGGGTGGGACTAGTGGAGAGAGAAAGGGGGAGCTAGGATTGACATTTGAAGCATGCATGTTTCTAATTTAAATAAAAAAACATACTAAAAATTCCTTAATAAAATATTAGCAAATTGGATGCAAAACTTCATAAAAACAATTACATATATGATCAAATAAGACTAAATTCTAAGTATGTTATAGCATTTCACAATCAGAAGCATAATCCAGAATATGGATTATTAACAGAAAAGCACTTCATCTTATCCATACGGTGTAGGAAAACCAATGACAATATGCAACACCCATATGTTTTTGAAAATTCTTAGCCAACTAAGAGTAGAAGGCAAAGCCCTCAGCTGGATAAAGAACGTTTGCACAGAACCTGCAACCAATGAGATGCTAGATTTCCTACTAAAATTAGGACAAATAGGATATCTTTTCCACATCTTTTGGGCATCGTACTGGAATATTTCACTAAAGCAATAGGACAACTTAATGTTTTAAAAGAAATGTGCTGATTGGAGAGGAATAATTAAATCACTCTCTGGTTGCAGATGGATTGTTGTCTCTGAAGAAAATTAAAAGGAATTGAGTGAAATTCATGGGAATTTTAATAGATCATGCCATAGTTTCAAGATACAAGCCAATAGATTTCTTACATGCTAAAAAAGGAAACAT
This sequence comes from Mesocricetus auratus, assembly GCF_017639785.1. Lineage (NCBI taxonomy): Eukaryota > Metazoa > Chordata > Mammalia > Rodentia > Cricetidae > Mesocricetus > Mesocricetus auratus. Next base: position 3,358,551 of record NW_024429233.1, on the reverse strand, counting down.
TAGAAGTTAAAATTTAAAATGTAATAAAAATTGGATGGATGGCTCAACAGTTAAGGCCAGATGCTGTTCTTGCAGAGGACCCAAGTTCTGTTCCTAGGAGCCATGTGGAGTGGCTCCAGTAGATCCAGTGCCCTCTTCTGGTTGCCACAGCCTCTGCATTCAGGTGCACATATGTACACACATAATTGCAAAAATTAAAATCTTTTTAAAGCATGATATCATTAGCATGCCCAATTAAATAATTATGAATCTAAATAAATATGTACAGGATCTGTAAGCAGAAAACTAAAACATCAATGAAAGAACTCAAAGAAAGAAAGAAAGACTTTCAAAGATATTCCATGTGTGTAGATAGGAGGATTCAATATTGTCAAGATGCCCGTTCTCCACAGAGAGTCCAGAAAAAGATTTACATAAACAGTAAACTGATCGTTGGCAAACAAAATATATCCAAGATAATGTTTTCATCACACACTACTAGAACACATCGCTGGTCAAAGAGAATGAAAAGAAAAGTGGACTGAGACACAGACCTTTATCCTTTAGAAAAACTAGATTATGTACCTGATTATAAAGTGCAAAACTAGAAGATTATATGACATCAATGAACTTGGATTTAGTGACTGATTTTTGTAATGAAAACACCTAATCTATGAAAGAAATGATATGCTGGACTTCATTAACTAAAACCACTTCTCTGTGAAAGTTTGCCAAGAGAGGGAAAAGATAGCTACAGCTTACATTCCTTTGGGAGGAAATACATGCAGAAAATGTAACTGATAAACCATGATGCAAAGAATTTTTAAAAGTCAATAACCAAGAAATGAATAACTCAACTCACAAATGTCATGAGCAGCTAGTTCATCCAGAAATTATACAAAGACTGGAAATAAGTATATAAAACTGCTTAGAATGGCATGTCAACAGAGAACTGAAAGATAAAATGAGACAATACTAATGCCTACTAAAACAATAACATAAAATAAAACACCAAATGCTATTATAAGGATATGGTTCAACTGAGACATTTAGTCATTGTTGATGGAATGCAAACGGGCATAGACACTTTGTCTCCCTCCCTTTTTCCTTTCTTTCTTTTTTCTTCCTTGATTTCTTGCCAAACTAAATATATGCTTACTGTGTGCGCCAGCAGTTGTCCCCCTTGGCATTTACCCAAATGAGGCAAAAATTTATATGGACACAAAACATTTGCATAATGCCTAGACTTTAAGGCAACCAATATGACCTTCAATAGGTAAATGGATAAATAAACTATGATAAATCCATACCATGGAGTATTACTCAATATTCAGAGGAAAACACACTTGGAAGTCTCCATGACATAGTCTCAGAAAATGATTTATTTTGAACCAGACCCCAAAATGCTGGCAGCAAAATTATAATTCAATCTGGTGAGATGGCTCAGTGGATGAGGGTGATTGTTTACAAGCCTTGTGACTGAGTTTAAACCATTGAACCCACAAGGACGAAGGAGAGACCTGATTGTCAGCTTGTCCTTTGATACACACAGTTCTGCGCCAAATCAATATATAATGTAAAAAAATCAAATTAGACAAAAGAGATTATATCAAGACGAAATGCTCCTACATAGTAAAGGAAGTGATGAGTAGAGACAGTCTCTAGAAATGGAGACATATTTAGAAGTCATAAATCTTTTTTTTAATGGTATGACAATTCAGAAAAACTTAACTGATATTTTTGTCTTTTATGTGTTCTAGGGTATACAACTTTTCACTTCCCACATCTCCAAAATGGTCTTATAACTTAGGACATCTTAGATTTGTTTATATATATTTTGGCATCTATGTTGTCTTTTAAATATTAACATACACAGTAATAGTTATTTTTATGGCACTTTAAACAAAACATGTTTTAATGATTCTTCATCTCCCCATATCCCCCAACAGTTGATACCCTTCATCTTTTCTAACAATCCTTGCCTAGTTCAACCTATACATGGAATTCAACTTGATATCAATAAAACAAAAAAATTAAAAATAAGCAAAGACTAAATAGATAATTCCCAGATGAAGACATACAACTGGTGAATACATATATGGAAGATATACCCCACACCTAATCATCATGAAAATGCAAATTAAATCCACAACACTATATTGCGTAATTCTTGATAGGACAGCTATTATCACAAAGAAAGGACATTGGGGATGTGTATTAATTTGCTTTCTACTGCTGTGATAAAATACTCTGACCCAAATCAACTTAGGATAGAAAGGGGTTTGTTTGGCTTACACACCCATCACCATCCATCAATGAGGAAGTCAGGGCAGGAACCCAAGGAGGGTAGGACCCTGAGGCTGGAACTAAAGCATACACCATGAAGGAATACTGTTTATTGGCTTGCAATCCATAGCTTCTTCTGCTTGCTTTAATATACATCCCAAAACCACTTCTTAGGGGTTGATGCTGTGTACAGTGGGATGGGCTCTCTCATATCAATCATTAGTCAAGAAATGCCCCACAGATTTACCTACAGGCCAATCTTATTGAAGCATTTTCTTGGTCATGGTTCCCTTATCCCACAAGACTTAGCTTGTGTCAAGTTGATAAAAAATTAATAAGGACAGGAAGATAAAGAGCAAAAGGAACCCTTGTGCAATATTGACAGGAATATAAATTAATAAAGCCATTATGTAAAGTAGTACGGAAGTTTCATAAAAATTAAAAATAGAACTATCAATGTAGAAACATTGTATATATTGTAGGTATACATTGTATTTATATATCTAGATGTATAGAAGAATTGAAATCATTATCTCAAAGAGACGTTTACAGCCCAATGCTCATTTTAACAATGTCCAATAACAAGGAAAATAATAACCTGTAGCCATCAATGGATATAGACTTTTAAACCATTTGCAGTATCTATCTAGAGAAAAATGTGTTTAGAAATTAAATCAGGCAATGAAGATAACTACTATGTCACATGCAAAATCCAAAAAACAGAATATTATAATAGTTGTATAAGTAGGAGATACGGTGTGGTGGGGGCCAGATGCTGATCAAAAGTCACAAAACTAAAGCTTGGCAAGAATAAAATTCTTGCATATGTGCTATATAGCATGGTGACTAAGATCAACAGTAATAAATTGTATGTATGAAAATTGCTGAGAGAGTGGATCTTATCTGTTCTCAAAGCAAAAAATAAGTGATGGATATGTTCATTAGCTGTGTCACAATATAAACATACAGTGAAATAACTCAGACACTGTAAATATCTTGTTATTTACCAACTATATCTTACTGTAAAACAAAAGCAGAAAGCTATGAAAACAGAAAAACATGGGGAATCCTGGAATGTTCACCAGTGTGTAAATGAAGACAGTCTGGAAGGGTTGAGGTCTGTAGATCCTGGGAAAGGCCAACTGTGGTGCCAAAGGATCACTGAGGGCAAGCAAAGACATTGAATAAGCACCAAACAGATTTTTAAAATTTTATTTAATTATTTTACATCCTGACCGGTTTCCCCTACTTCCTTTCATCCTAGTCTGTTATGAAATATTATTTTTAACTGGGCAGAGATGTTTCTTATTTATTTTGCTGCAGAATATTACTCAAACTGTGTAAAAGTGTGTTACTTTTGTTTTAAGCTGCTTTTGTTTAATTATGTAGAGATGTGTTGCATTTGTTTCACTTTGTCTGCCTAAGGCATCTTATTGGTCTAGTAAAAAGCTGAATGGGCAGTGGCTAGGCACGAGATTGATGGGCGGGGCTACAGGACAAAGAGAAGAATAAGAGAAGGAGAAGAGAGAAGAGAGTGAGGGAAATGATGCCCAGGCTAGTCAGGCAGTCATCAGCCAGCAAACAAAAGAGGCAATTAAAGTAAGGTATACAGAAGGCAAGGAAAGAAAGAAAGGAATGAAGGAAGGAAGGAAGGAAGGAAGAAAGGAAGGAAGGAAGGAAAGAAGGAAGAAAGAGGGAGGGAGGAAGGAAGGAAGGGAAAAGAAAAACCCAAGGCAAAAGATTAGATAAGTCGGTTAATTTTTTCCCTCAATATATGTTTTTATTTAAATTAGAAACATGAATGCTTCACATGTCAATCCCAGCTCCCTCTCCCACCCCTCCTCCCTTTTCCCTCCACCAGCCCTCCCAGCCCCCCACCAAATCCCCACATCATTCCCCAGGGAGGGTGAGGCCCTCCTTGGGGGAATCTCTAAAGTCTGTCATTTCATCCAGGGCAGGACCTAGGCCCTTCCCCATGTGTCCAGGCTGAGAAAGCATCCCTCTGTTTGGAATGGGCTCCCAAAGATCATTCATACACCATGGTAAACACTGATCTACTACCAAAGGCCCCAGTGATTTCTGTGTCCTCCTCACTGACACTACATTCATGGAGTTTGGATCAGTCTCCTGTTGGCCTCTCAGCCATCAGTCTGGGATTCAAGAGCTCCCCCTTATCAGGTCAGCTGTCTTTGTGGGTTTCACCATCATGGTCTTTACCCCTTTGCTCATCACTCCTCCATCTCTGTCACTAGGTTCCAGGAGTTCAGTTCAGTGTTTGGCTGTGGGTATCTGTCTCTGCTTCCATCAGTCACTGGATGAAGGTTCTAGGATGGCATATAAGGTAGTCATCAACCATATCATCAAGGAGGGGCTATTAATGTAGTCTCTCCACTATTGCTCAATTTGTCACTTGGTGTTATCCTTGGAAATCTCTGGAGATTTCACGAGTGTCAGCTCTCTCCTCAAGCCTATAATGACTCGATCTCTTATGGTATCTCTCATCCTGCTCTCCTCTATTCTTATCTTGACTCAACCTCCCTGCTCCCCCATGCCTTCTTCTCCCCTTCTCTTATCCCCCTCTCTTTTTCCTGGTTTCCTCTCCTCTCCCCTGACATTCCCAATATGCTCAGGAGATCTTGCCTCATTCCACTTCTCTGGAGTATCATGCATCTCTCTTGGGAACCTACCTGTTTCCCAGACTCACTGGCACTGGAATTGTAGGCTGACACTCCCCTGATCCATATTTAAAATCCATATATGAGTGAGTACATAATTTAAGTTAAAATAATTAGCAGAAACAAGCCTTACTTAGCAAGGCCAAGCATGCAAAATTAATAATGTTTCCATGTCATGATTTGAGAGCTGGTTGGTGGCCCAAAAGGAAAAGCCTGGTACACTAGTCTGATGGGGAAGTACTGTGAATATGTCAATAAAGCACTGTTGGCCAATAGGGAAGCAAGATAGGTGGGACTAGGAGTTGAGGAGGATTCAGGGAAAGAGAGATACAGGCAGACATCATGTAGCCACCATAGAAGTAATAGGTCCGGACTCTTTCTCCAGTAAGAGAAATACTTAGATTAACAATTATGGATTAAATACTTAAGTCAGAGATAGCCGCTAAGAAACCAAGCAAATGGCCAACAGCTTCATAAATAATATAGTGTCCTGTGAGTTATTTGGGGGTTCAGACAATGAGGCAGGGCCCAAGCAGACGGCGGGGAAGGCTACACTCTACACTAGTCCTTATCCCCCACCTCTCCTCTGCTCCACCTCATCCACTCCTTCTTTGTTTCTATTCAGAAAAGGCTTCTCATTGGTATAGACAAAACATGGCATATCAAGTTGTAGTAAGACTAAGCTCCTTGCCTTGTGTTAAGGCTGAACAAGGCAACCCAGTGTGAAGAATAGGGTCCCAAATCCAATTAAAGAGTCAGAGACAGCTCCTGTTGCCACGGTTAGAGGTCACATAAGAAGAGCAAGCTACACAACTGTCACATGTAAGTAGAGTGCCTAGGTCAATCCTGTGCAGATTCCCTGATTGTGGGTTTAGTCTCTGTGATCCTTTATGAGCCCAGGTTAGTTGTTTCTATGGGCTTTCTTGTGATGTCCTTGACTCCTCTGGCTCATGTCCCTCAACTGAAGAATGGATAAAGAAAATGTGGTATATTTACAAAATGGAGTATCTCCTAAAAGCAATGGCATCATGAAATTTGAAGGCAAATGCTTGAAACTAAAAAAAAATCATCCTGACTGAGTTAACTCAGACCCAGAAAGAGAAACTTGGTATGTACTCATTTATAAGTAGACATTATCTGTAAAGGATAATCATGCTACAATTCATAGACCCAGAGAGGCTAGGTAACATGGAGAGCCTAAGGGGGAACCTGGATATCCCTGGGAAGGGGAAATAGAAGAGATTTCATACATGCACTGAGGGTGGGTGTGGATAGGAACATGAAGGTCTAGGTGGGGTAGAGGGGAGAGTATTGAAAGAACTGACTCGAAAGGCAGGGGGGTGGGGTTGAGGGTTAGTTAGAAACCTGGTGCAAGGGAAATTCCTAGGCATCTGCAAGGAGCTGAGACTCCAAAGAGACAATTTTTATGGAAATTGCTTCTATATTATACTATAATGATAAAGTATGTTTTCCCAGATTCATGGAAATACACCATCAGGAGGGTGTGGTACTAGAACTTGGGATGACAATTACATGTTAGCATAGAGGTGTGGTAAGAACAAACATCCCTGGTGCAAGATTCTGATGATGAGCAGGTTGTGTAAATGGAAGCACTGGGTGAAGGAGATGTCTGTGTGCCTTCTGCTTAATTTTGTAGTAGTAGAAAACTGTTGTAAAGCATAAAATCAATTTCAAAATGCAAGTTCTGAAATAAATCAACTACAGTCCCTCAAGTGAAGATGTGAGAGAGTACAAGGATTGAGCTGCCTGGCAGATTGCTGTGGGCATCTAAAATACTGTGGGTATGTAGAAAGCTGTTGGGCAACTTCTTCACACGTTAAAGGCCCATAACGTGGCTGAGCAGGTGTCCCAGGGAGCTGGAAATGCACACTCACAAAAAGGCTCCTTGAGACAACTCACTTGAAAGATGTCAGACATTCATCAATAGGTACGTATCAGTAGGCATTTAATCAGTTTGTTATTAGACAGAGACTCATTATGTAGCCAAAGCTGGCCTTGAATTCAAGATATAAACCAGAACGGCTTCAAACTCACTAGGATCTAGGACCCTGGCCATGTAGGATGTGGTATATCTCCTGTGGCTGGCCTGCCTCCCCATGAATATCCCCCTTCTCTCCTCTTCCTCGCCCCCCTCTCTGTCTCTGACTCTCTGTGTGTCCCTGTCTCTCTCTGTCTCTACCTCTAGCTCTCTCTGTTTCTCTGTCTCTGGTTTTGTCTCTTTTACTTTAGATTCTCAGTACACCAGTGTTTATTATAGTCAAGTTATGGATTCAGCTTGGGTACCCATCAATGGATGAATGGATAAAGAAAATACGTTTGTGTGCATAAAAAGAAGGCAGTTGCATCATTGATAAAAACGAGGGTTAGTTAAAAACCTGGTGCAAGGAAAATTCCCAGGCATCATTTATAAAAATAATGGATGGAAATAGATCATGCTTAACTGAATAAACCAGATCCAGAAAGATAGTTATCACATATTTTCTTTGCATGCCTCAATTTTAAAAGGATGTGTTTTCTGGAAGTTATTCTTCACACCAGCACAGCTTAGTTGCCAAGACCAGTCCCTTGACCATCAGGGCATATGGAACAAAATAGGGGAGTTAGGGGTTTGAATGCTATATTAGTCACTTTCCTTGTTGTTATGTCAAAGTACCTGCCAAGAAGCAATCTAAAGAATGAAAAGTTTGCCCTGGACTATAGTTCAAAGAGATACATGCTCTGTCATGGCAATGAAAGCATAGCAGCAGGAGCTGCAGACTCGATGGTCAGATCATAACCACAGTCAGGAAGTAGAGAGTTAACAGAATGGGGGGATGGTTCTATAAAATCTTAAGGCCCACAGTGACCCACTTCCTTCAGCAAGATCTGCCAACTAAAGATTCCATGAATAGAGTCACTAGCTTGGTACCAAATGTTCACACAAATCCACCTATTGAGGGCCTTTCATATTCATACCACAAGACATGTTAATTAGAAACAGACTATGGGGAAACAGTCCCAAGACTTCAAACTCCGCAGCTAAAAAGCCAGGAGCACAGCGCTGTCTGTGCTGGCCCCATCTATGCCCAAGACTCCATCAGGGCTGCATCGGTGCCTGCAATGATGGGACCACGGACATATAAAAGAGCACTGAAGTCAGAGTTTCCAAAATATTTTGCTACTGTAGACAGTGAAGCATGTGTGTCCAGTCCATGCTGAGGCTAAGTTCTTTAAAATGATTGAAAACATTGCCTTCAAAATCAATGAGATAAGTGTCAACTCTTGATGGCAAAGACAATGATATAGAGAGAATATAGCATCATCCATCTTCACATTGCTGGGGGAAGCCTGCTGCAGAAATGAGAGATTGTAGTGACAGTCACTCCCTCCTCATACTTACCCCAATGGAGACTACTTGCCAACCAATTGTTGAGTCAACCCAGAGGTTGCAACTGGTGGAGTTTTGCTGATATGAATTGCTCAAAGTGCATTTTCAGCTTTTCTAACAAAATGAGAACATTTATAATATAACCTAAACATGTTCCATGCATTAGTGAAATATAAAATACATCATTGTATTGTTTGCCTTTTTCATCATTTTGACCAAATTGTCTTTCAGAGATAACTTACCAGAGGAAGGATTTATTTTTGCTTAGTTTTCTGCAAATCTAGCTTCCAATTGCTTGGTCCCATATGCTTGTGTGGGGCATCATGACTGTGGGAGTGTGGAGCAGAAGACAACTGTTCTTTATTGACCAAGAAACTGCAAACAAAACAGGAGAGCCAAAGGACCTGCCCAGCTGACCATACTCTCTCCATGTGGGGCTACCACCTGGGGACCAAGTGTTTCTTTGCATCATAAGATGACAGGACATTTCACATTCAGGCTGTGGCCATTCTAGCTATAGAACATTCTACATGGTACCTAAACGTCTCATGACAAGACCCCCTAACATCAAGAGGGGCTTGGGCTCTCAAACAAGTGTTTCCATCTCCTTTTACTCATAGTATCACCCAGTCCATTTTACCTTCCATGAGTTTTTTAGCCCAGAGTTCAAGCTTTCTTTTCAATTGCAACCATTTGACCTTTTTAACTTCCAAGAGCATAAGAGAAAATTTCCCACTAGCAATAAAGCAACATTTCATATAAATTACAAAATTTAAACTGCAGAGCTATTTTACCTGAGTTGCTCACATGGTACTTCAAGCAATGGGCCATGACCTTCAAATCTCCCCACTCCTCACTAGGCCTTCATTTTCTGATCCTTAAGATAAAGAAATGAACTAAAGCTTCCAATACATACACATGCAGAGAGAGAAGGGAGAGATGAAAATATGGGAAGGGAGGGAGGGAGGGATAAAGAAAGATACAGAGAGATCTGTGGTGATACATTTAACCATACATGCCTTGGCAGAGGCAGAGTCAGTTCCTCAGGAGCCAGGAGGGTGTTGGTAACATCTGGCCTGCTTTTCCACTTTTCAAAGAATTCATTCAGAGGAGCATGTGTTCACAAAACCTTCCTATGTGGCTAAGCTGGTATGTAAACAGTTGTTCAGAGTCGCCAGCATTTACGAATTCTGAGTGCCTGTCCAGCATGGGCAATCAATAATTCCAACAATCAGGACTGACTAGTGAAATCACAAGTTCAATGGCAGGCTGGGATAACATGACCACACACACACACACACACACACACACACACACACACACACACACACACACACCTTTTTTTAAAGCCTGTTGAATCATGCATGAAATTTCTCAATGTGTCCCATTCAGGTGACTACTAGATGCACATGCAGAAACTTCATAGGGGTATAATCTAGAACAGCCTCTCAGGTTAAAACTTCCCACACAGTCCAGCTACAGTCAACCTATCAAGTGGTCTTTGCTCATAGAGAGTGTGGTAGTCTGAATGAGAAGTGACTCACTCTATATTTGAGCAGTTGGTGTCCAGTTTGTGGTGCTGTTTGGGGGAGGTTATAGATTTTTATGACATGAAGCTAAGGGAATCCACAGATGTCTACAATAACCATATAATAACCATTTAAGCATCTTTGTGTGATATGTACTTTATACATTCACAATCCATACATGAAAGCTGAGGCTCAGAATAGGGAAACCACACATTCAAGATCACAGATGTAGAATGGGTACACAAGAACCTGCAGGCAGGAGATGATGGAGGGGTGCTACTTTCTGGCTTGCTTCCCATGGCTTGCTCAACATGCTTTTTTTGTTTTTTGTTTTTGTTTGTTTTTTTGAGACAGGGTTTCTCTGTATTGTTTTGGAGGCTGTCCTGGAACTCGCTCTGTAGACCAGGCTGGCCTCAAACTCACAGAGAGCCACTTGCCTCTGCCTCCCGAGTACTGGGATTAAAGGCATGCACCACCAACGCCCGGCTCAATCTGCTTTCTTAAATAACCAGGACCACTGCCCAAGGGTTGACATTACACATACTGGACTGGGCACAATACACATTAATCACCAATGAAGAAAATGCCACAAAATCTTGAAACAGGGAAATCTGAAGGGGACAATCAATTAATGCTAACAGGTACAGCCTTCTCTGTGGAGGCTCCAAAGCCAATGCTTCTGCTTGATATGAAATGAAATCACAGGGCTGCACACCCACATCACACACACACACACCAGCACAACTTAGGCTGTCACTTGCAGTGTGCACACTGAGCAAACAGTAAGCAGACTGTCGAGGGAACAAGGGCAAGGTCACGGGCATGTGCACCACATGTTTTCAAAGCAGTTGTATGTGTGCACATGAAGGGATCCGATTAGCCTCAAGTGCCAGAGTGCTGAACATGCACGGCCTCTAAGACCCATGAGAAAGTGGCCTTGGTATCTGGAGAGTTGGATCACTCATTGGTTAATAACACTGGCTGCTCTTGCAGAAGACCTAGGTTCAGCTCCCAGAACTCACATGGTGGCTCACAACTATCTGTAACTCCAATTCCAGAGGATCTGATGGCCATGTCTGATTTCCATAAGCACCAGGCACGCAGGTGCATGTAGGCAAAAGACTCATATATATAAAATAGTAAAAAAAACTGATGTCAGAAAGGTCAGAGATGACTTGGACACCCTCCAAATCTGTCCCTCATCTTTTCCATTTATAGGACGTGCTCATAAAAGGTCTCTCATATCTTACCACTTACCTGTATGAAATAGGTGTCCCTAACAAGCCTGAATTCTCTCAGTTGACTGCTTCAGTGTGAGAGAGCTATCACAGAACTAATATATTTACAAACAGAAGCTGTGAATATATATGTAAATGGATGAAAAGAGCACACCGGCTCTATGTGAGATGTCTCTTGGACTCTCTCTCTGTGATACACATGCCTCTACCGTGTCAGCTGCTGAAAAAACAACAGCAATTACTAATATAGGATGTTAGAAGCGTCTTCCTCGAAACAGCCCAGGTCTTCAGCACTCACTACACCACACAAATCACACTCTGCCACTGGATTCTATTCTCCGAGTGACAAAGCTGGTTACACAGCCCAGGATAGGCCTCTCTAAGACTCCAGCTACAGTGTTTATGGTGATTTGAATGAGAATGTCCCACATAAGCTCATAGATTTGAATGCTTGGTCACCAGAGTTTGGCACTATTTGAATGGATTATGAGTACAGGCGGTGTTGGAGGAAATGTGTCACTGGGAATGGGCATTGAGGTCTCAAAAGCCCACACTAAGCCCAAAGTCTGTCTCTTGATTAGCAGATAAGGATTTAATTCTCAGCTACTTTTCTAATACCACTTCTTCCTGTATGCCACTATGCTTCCCATTATGATGATGACAATGGACTAAACCTGTGAAACTAAATCAAGCCCCAAATAAATGCTTTCTAATAGTTGTATTGTATCTCTTCACAGTGAGAGAGTGCTTGAAATTGAATTTTGTGGAGTATAGAGGTATCCTGAGGAGGGCTCCTTTCTGCACTGCCTGTGGCTGGCACAGAATGTTCCTTCAGGTACCAACAAAACCTCTGGTTGGTACATGGGACACTTGGATGATAGTAAATATGATGATAGTTTTGTTTCCCAGTGGTTATTTTCAGCATAAAAAGACTGTTGGCTTCATGCAAATTCTCCAAGGATGTTGCATCATCCTTTCATTTTGAAATCATTCTTTTTTGCGTGTATGTATGTATGTATGTATGTATGTATGTATGTATGTATACCACATTCATGCAGTACCTGTGCAAGCCAGAAGAAGCCATTAGATTCCCTCAAACTCGAGTTCAAGGTACTTTGTAGCCTTGTGTGGGTGCTGGGAACTGAACTAAGGTCATATACAAGAACAGTAAGCGTCCTTGACAACTGAGTCACCTCTCCAGCTCTTTAAATCATTCTTTTTTCAAGTACCTTTTCTGTTAAGTGATGTGGGAGGTCCTGTGATTATGTCAATAAAGCCCTGTTGAGCCAATAGGGAACCAAGATAGGAGGGACTAGGAGTCCAGGAGGACTCTGGGAAGGAGAAGACAGAGAGTCGAGATGTAACGCCATGGGGTAGGAAGCCTGGAAACCTCTCCGGTAAGAGAAATACTTAAATTAACAATTATGGGGTAAATACTTAAGTCAGAGCTAGCCAGTAAAAAACAAGCAAGGCCAACAGCTTCATAAGTAATATAGCCTCCTGTGTGTTTATTTGGGACTGATGCGGCTCTAGAACCAGGCTGGCGGGAAGGCTTCTCTCAAGGAAAAAGCTTCTCATTACAGTTAAGGTCTGCTTTAATTGTCTCTGTCTGCAAGTGTAACTGCCAACTCCTAGTTTATTAGCAGTTTTGATGATTTGAACAAGTATCCCACATCATTTATCACTTCCATTAACTCTGTGAAAATTTTCTCTATGATGTGTGTTTTAGCTTTTTGTTTGTTTCGTTCCTTTCCCCTTTTCTCCCTTCCTTCCTTCCTTTCTTTCATTCCTTCATTCATGGTTGGTCACTTTTGAGATAGGGCCTCACTATGCACCCCAGGCAAACCTTGAACTTAGAATCCTTTTGTCTCTGTCTCCCATGTTATAGGCTTGCAGTGCTCCATCCATTTGTAGTCTTTCTTTAAAATTTTCACACCATGAAGGGGCAGCAAGATGGCTCCACAGATAAAATCACTGCCGTGTAAGCCTTACAACCCCAGTCTGATCACTGAGTCTGTGTAAAGGTAGAAGGAAAGAGCCAACTGCATAAAGTCCTCTAATGTGTGCTTCATGGCACACCATGCACACACACACATAGCAGTCATAAAATAAAATTAAAGTTTGCGTTACAAGAGACAGCATGGAGCAAGAACTTGAGTGGAGAAAAAACTTCACTGTGGCAGCAATGAAGATGGAGACAGAACAGTGTTAAAACGAGAAGGGCTGTTTCATGATGACTAACTATTCAAGTGCCAGAGTACTGATGTTATAGTTCTTCACGAGATAAATTATCAGCTAGCAATGACACCTGTACCCCCAAACCAAATGTGACTTGCTTTTTAAGAGAACAAGTGAATTCTCCATGCATTAATCATCTAAGTCCATTCATTATATTTGTTCCTGAAGTTGATGACTCTGGCCACATGGAGTTAGGAAGGGCTTACAGGCCAAGAGCGGCAGAGCAAGAAAACATCATTCTCGCATGTTCTTTTAATTTAGTGATGGCAGGTTCATCTAAATAAGATTGGTAATAGACTGTGACTGCCCCAATGACCCAACCCAGATCACACCCCTAAATAAACCCTGCTCAAGGGCAAAGCCTCCTTCTTGTTCCCAGGTTAGAAGTGACAGGACCAGTCCTCTCTCTTGCAAGGTCCATAGCTAACTGAGAAATTTGTCCTCTGATCTGTTTCCTCAATCCAAGCCCTTAGGATGCTGTGTCACTTCTGCAGCGCCAGGGATGTGCCAGGCTCCACCTCCAGTCTGCTCCTTTTGGCAGGAATTAAGTATGCGTAGCTACAGATGCGTGCGGGAAGATATCATCCACGCCTTGACAAAGAACCAAAATTATTCATATAATTTATCATCCTAGCCATCTTGAATGCTAACGAGAAGACTCGTTGATTAGAATTGTCAAGAAGCATTTGCACCCATGTCCTCGGCAGAAGGCTGCTGCTGCCAGATGCTGCCTTCCAAGCAGCAGCGGAGACTGCTTTCACAGTCTCTGGGGCCTTAAAGACACAAATGCAATAAAGCAAGCACCGCTCCCCTCCACCTTTGCTTTGACGAGAAGTTTTCCAAAAGACTTTCAGATTTTGTTTTTTTACTGGAGGGACAGGGCATGTTGTGTCAGCCTTTTCTTTCCAGATTCCCACAAGATACTGAACCACCTGTCCGATGTGTCCCACCCGTCCTCTCAGCAGCAGAGTCCAGGCCCGGGTGCTCTTCTGTCCAGGAAGAGATGCACAGGAGAGTGTCTGAGCTGCTACCCACTTTAACTTGAAGGTGACTTTCCTGGTTTGCTGGAACTTGGCTCGATGGAAAGACATGTTATAAAATCTCATTAACAGATGGAGTGGCAGCTTTAGAAACCGAAGAGTTTCCTCGCTGTCAGTGGTATGAAAGGCAAAGGCACCAGGAACATACTGAAAACAGCGCACACCCACCTGCCAAAGTCTTGCCTTTTCAGCCCTCTTCTGATCCCAGGAGACCTAGTCCATTTTCTGTTATTAATGTCTGAGTACCACAGACTGGGAAAATGACAAAGAAAATATATTTATTTAGGCCTGTGGTTCTGGTCCAAACCTGATAGCTCACATATGGTAGTGGCCTTCTAGCTGCCAGCCTCCTGGGGCAGCATAGAACACCACTTGGTGAGAGACAGGGAGGGCAAGAGAGACCTTCCCAGCCTGCTGTTAGAGTGGATGACCCATTAGCCCATTAATCCTCAGTAGAATGGATTAATAAATGCATGAGGGCTTCTTAAAGTTTATACCCAGTTCCGTTGCTTAATATATCATAATGGGCATTAAATTTCAACAGGACTTTTGGAGGAGGCAAACCATATTCAAATCATAGCACACCCCTGGGGACAATATAAGTGCTTCTTTAGAAAAGGATAAAGCTGTCTG
Organism: Mesocricetus auratus; assembly: GCF_017639785.1. NCBI lineage: Eukaryota > Metazoa > Chordata > Mammalia > Rodentia > Cricetidae > Mesocricetus > Mesocricetus auratus. The sequence continues at coordinate 3,343,545 of NW_024429233.1, read as the reverse complement.
CTTCAGTGTTCTGCGGGATGCCCAAGCCAGCTATAAATCTACCCCCAGCACTAATTTTTAATCCATAAAGATTAGTAGATTTCTTTGATGTAGCGTTTTGTCACCATATTCAGTGTTTATAAATTAATCTTTAAGTTGTTTTATTGATTGGAAAATGCATTAAGCAAAAGAAAAAAAGTCCATCTAATTATCCTCAGGCTAAAGGCACAGTTAGATCTCCCACTAAGAATATGGGAGGGCCAGGAGTCAGAGTAGACTGATGCTGAATTCTGCTCTGGAGATCTCTGTGGGTCCCAGTCATCTGCAGCAGATATGAGCTGGATGTGGGGTGACTTGGGTAAACCCAAGAAAAGCTGAAGAACTCTTAACTACTTAGTCATCTCTGTAGCTACAAAACTCAATTTCTTGTTTATCTTTCCAATGTGTACACTGAGACGATGGAATTACAACCTTACAGAACTGCCCACAGAACTAATGTCTGATTTGCTTGGTCATCCAGAGAAAGACCAATGTTTGCCAACGAGATGCCAAAGGTTGCAGACAGAGGTTGAACTAGCATTTTGGATAGTAGAAAGAACAGGACATTCCCATTTTAAGGATAACATAGAAAGATGTCTTATTAAGAAAAAATGGTTTAAAGTTCATGTCTGAACAGGAGATGGATAAGGATAAAAATGCAAATATATCAATAGGTTCATAAAGTCCACCAATGATCCTTGTCCATGGAAAATCCAGACAAAAACGTTTCTCTTCTTTTGTTTATTGAAAATACAGTCCTCTCATACAATACATCCCAACCATGGCTTCCCCTCCCTCCAATCCTCCCACTCCCCTGCCATCACCTCCCCTCTTCCACAGATCCACTCCCCTTCCACTTCTTCTCCATATTAAGACAGCCAAAAAGGACAAAACAAGATACAACAAGACAAGGCAAAAGTCCTCATATCAGTGTTGGACAAGGCAACCCAATAAGAGGAAGAGATACTCCTGCTCCTGTTATTACAAGTCCCAGGAAACCACCAAGCTATCAGTCATAACATATACACAGAAAACCTGGTGTACACCCGTGCAGGTCCCACGCTTGCTGTTTCAGTCTCACTGAGCCCTTGTGAGCTCTGCTTAGCTGGTTCAGTGGATCATTTCCCCTGGTGTCCTCCATCCCTCTGACTCCTACAATCTTTGCCCTCCCTCTCTCACTGGGTCTGCTAATCTCTGAGGGGAGGAACCTGATGGAGACCTCCAATTCATCAATTCATTCATTCTCTGTCTCTCTCTCCCTCCCTCCCTCTCTCCAGACAAGGTTTCATTTTTGTTTATAAAGTGAAGACTATAAATTTTTCATCAACACATGTCATAAAACAAGTGGAAAAACAGAAAATCAACATCTGAAATAGAAATTTGTGTATGTATCATTAACAGCAGACATGCATACAGTAAAAACAAAGAACTCTTTAAAACCAAAAACTGAGAAAAATGTTATAAGCAACCGATATGAGCAGCCAGGTTCAGTAGAACATAATATAATAATTATCTATAAACACATAAAAAGTGCTTACCAACGTGGGAAGTTAAATAAATGCAATTAAAGATAAAGTTTCTTCTTTTGAAAAAAACTCTCTTATTGTATCACACAGGCAATAATATAAAATTTGACACATCCAAGGACAGATAAGTACACAAAGCAATAGAAATCCCTGGAGACTTATGGTAGGACAGTGTACCCATATAGCTATACTGGAAAAATCAATTATTAGTACCTAAGAAGTTAAATATGCACTTACCTCCTTACATAAGTCCATTCTTTTGTGATGTTTTATTAGTTCTTTGAGTTTTACACAATGTATTTTGATCACATACCCCCTCCTTCAAATTTTCTCAGCCAACTTTGTGTCATTTTTTTTAAGTCTTCAAGACAATTCCTAAACATTCTTGAATGAGTGTAATGATCTTCCATTGGATTGTGGTTGACTCACCAGAGGCTACACTCTTAGAGAAAACTCTGTCTCTCTGACTCTGTCTCTGTCTCTGTCTCTGTCTCTGTCTCTGTCTGTCTCTGTCTGTCTCTGTCTCCCTCTCTCTCTCTCTCTCTCTCTCTCTCTCTCTCTCTCTCTCTCCCCTCTCTCTACAGTTAACAAACATGGGTAGGTCTATGGCTTAGGATGGAATTGTGTACCCAGACCTTCTCTCCTTACTCAGCCATGTCTGGCTTGTGTTTACACAGGTTTGTGCATACTGTTGCAACCTCTGTAAGTTCATGTGTGCAGCTACCCTGCCATGTCCCAAAGATAATGTTCCCTGTATTTGTTCACTGCCTCAGACTCTTCCACTCTCCACCCCACTTCTTCAACAACCCCTGAGTATTGGGACTAGAGTTTCAGTAAGAACATTCCCTTTAGGGCAGACCATAGTTTTGGGACACTATGTTAATCAGAGTCTACTGCAATTGCAATCTTCAGTACAAACCATGGAGAAGATGGTCACAATGGTTCTGTCCCCACACTCTAGGACAGTTCTGTGAGTGCCACAACAAATAAGGATTCTCTACCCATTTAATGGGTATAGAAAGAAATGCGAACAGTACCATCCCACACCATGGTGACTCTGTGCACGCCACAGTATTTATGCAGGAGAACATCCCCGCATGCTGACTTGGTCCTGCAATCTAACACTTTGTCTTACACATGAATAGCAATAAAATTCAGAGTAATTGTTGTCATTCTTTAATTGATTATATTTTTCAGGAACATTTCCTTCTAAATTAAATAGAGACTCTGCATTATGTTGTTATTGATGTTTTCATTGTCTAGATCCTTACTGGGAATTCACCAATATTTCAAGAAATCAAATTTGGGGAATTTTGTATGTGTTGTTTGTGTTATTAACCCCAAATGCTTCTATCAATCTGATTACTGTAATTTTATACATAAAAAGAGTTATTCTGGTTTCTGATGTAATTATTTCCCCAAATTCAATTATTATTACAAATTCCTTTTATTGTAAATTACTTTTTTGAGACAGGGTCTCACTAGGCCACTTGGCTGACCTGGAGCTCACTATGTAGACCAGGCTATACTCAAACTCCCAGAGGTCTATATGCCTTTGCTTCCCGAGTGATGCTATTAAAGGTGTGCACCACTACACCATGTGACTTTTAGCAGTCTTCTATCACATTCTGAGTTACATTAATTTCTTTAAGTTCTGAATGAGCACAATATAAAAAAGTATCTAGGAGCTTCTTGTCAAGATGATGATTTAGGGTTCTTAGTTTAAAGGAACAGAACTAATAGAATGGGAATATGTTAAAAGGAGATTCATTAGGGTTTTTTACAGGATGTGTTCTGGGTAATCCAATAATTCAATGTAAAGTCCAAGCATCCTGTAATTTCTTAGTCCATAAGACTGGATGTCGAAGCAGTCCCAATCTAGTGTCCCAAAGGATTCCTGAAGAGCTTCTGGTCTTCTTTTTATATTGGAATCCTGAAGAAGTTTCTAACACCAGTAAAGGATTGCTTCAGCCCCAGCATAGAGGAACTCAGCAGCAAGAGTGAGGGCAAGTAGGCAAAACAAAAAAACAAAAACAAAAACAAAAAAACCCTTTCCTATTCCATGTCATTTTATGTGGGCTGCCTCCAGAAGGTTTAGAACAGATTTAAAGTGGGTCATAACACCTCAAATGCTCCAATTAAAGGTGTGTGGTGGCACACACCTTTAATCCCAGCACTTGGGAGGCAGAGGCAGGCGGATCTCTGTGAGTTCGAGGCCAGGCTGGACCGACAGCCTCCAAAACAATATAGAGAAACCCTGCCTCGAAAAAACAAAAAAAAAATCCCTCAGAGATATGCCAGGCTGCTTGGGTGTTAGTTGATTTCAGATATAGTCAAGTTGACAAGCAAGATTACCTATCACAGTGGTATTATAGGATGTCAGTCATAAATACTCTCACTAATGTTGGTGCCACCCTTACCCCAATAGATATGCACATCATATCAGAATCCATGTACAAAAAGAGTTCGTGGTGGCATGATTTTTTAAAAAATCCAAATCTTCTATTAGAGGCAAACTCAATAAGCATATGCACACCACTGAATTCTGCACAACAGAAAGCAGAATTTGGCTGATTTCTCTCTCTCTAAATCTTGGACCTTCTAGTCCAACACATTTTCAGAAAAACCCAAAAGGAGACAAAAGTCTTGGAAACATCTCAGGAAGGAAGGCTTCCTTAGACAATAATGACAAGGCCAAAAGGGAAAGGATGACAGGCAGAGATCTTCAAAGCAAAGGATATGAGTGGAATGGGGAAGTGATTAGTGCTATGATAAAGGGCAAGGGAAGCCTTGGAGGATTCCATGGCAGGCAAGGGACAAACACGCCAGGCAGAAAGAGCTTAAGTGAGAAGTTTTATTAGAAAGGGAAAGGGGAGAGGAATGAGAAAAAAGGCAAAGAGACACAGAGAGAGGACAGACAAGAAGAGGGAGAGAGAGGAAAAGTGCTGTCTGCCCCAGGGAAGCAACAGGAAGGAGAGTGGGAAAAGAGATCATAAGTGAGCAGAGGTCATTCTTTTAAAGGGGTCCTTTGGACTTGTTTGCAGACTATGCAACCATGGAACCCTGGACTGACCAGGATACTGCCTGAGTGCATTCTGCTAGGTGACAGGGACAGGCCAGCATAATGCCTGATCCTTACAATTAGTACAAGAAAAAAAGATACACAGAGATAGCAGAGAAGCAGGAATAGAAAAGTGAAACATGAAGACAAGATACCTCCAAAGCGAGAAGAAGGAGATAGAAGATAAAGGATGGAAATACAGACAGACAAGCTAATGGAGAGATGGAGAAAGAGAGCAGAAAGGGAGGGACGGAGGGAGGGAGGGAGGGAGGGAGGGAGGGAGGGAGGGAGGGAGGGAGGGAAGGAGGGCTTCTTTGAGGACTGGGCAGGAAGCAGATCCAGGAGAAGACTACATGACCTCCCAGGAATGGCAGGAGTGTGGCCCACAGGGAAGTCACTACAGTGAAAACTAGTTCTGGTTCTCTAGTCCAGTCCTTAAGGCTCTGAATGCTCATGGGGACCCCTTCTTCTGCCTGTTCCCATTGGCCCATGTCTTTCACCTTTGTCCCTCCCTGGTATCTATAGTAGTGCAAAGGCAGCTGTTCTCAGCTCAGTGGGTGTCAGGGCTGCTTAGTCATGAGCACAGCATCACAGCCAAGGTGATGAGCAGTTCTAGGAGCCCAAACACCTGTGACTACACCTTTACAGCCATATGAATTATTCACATCTTTCCCAACACAAGCACATTTACATGGGGCAAATATTAATTTGGTCTTATGAATATTAATGCTTCATCTGGAAAGAGATAGGAGAGAAAAGAACAGTAAGTATGAACGCTGGGGCACAGTACCTAACATGAGACAGGCCTGCCAGGAACTTCAGTGGCCCAGGAAGTGAATTGCCAAGAAGGTTTCTTGCCTCTCTGCCCCGATGCATTGTCTCCATCCTGGGCAAGACACTAAAACTCTGGTTGTTCTCCAAAATGTACAGTCCAGAAAGATACTGTAGACATTTGGTGATGTAATGTATGGAATATGCTCAGACCAGGCCATGCACACAGACATGCCCCATGGACATTGGCTATTTCGTAAGTCTATGTACAACTATACCATTATTCAGCTTTAAATAACTCAATCTCACTTCTGGAAAACTCTCCCATACCCCATAAGAGGCGGGCCTGCAAAGATGCTCAGGGAACATGGCATAGAAAGAGAGGAGAACAAGAGGAAGAATTCCCTACAGAAGGAAAATGAAAGCCAGGGCACAGGAACACCAAAGCCTGGGTACATGACAGGTATCTGGTTCATGCTGTATGCGATTTGTGAAATACAGGGAGCTTATGAACTTTGAGAGCAATTTGACAAGTCACAGAGTGTGACTTGTAATCTAATAATAAAATACCAGGGGCTTGTCTTTTGCATAGCTTTTTTACATTTCCTCCAGTTCTTTCATAATTCAGCTTTTATTGTATTCTACTAAAGCATTGGCCCACGACTGATGAGAAATACAAAGATGGCTTGTGTTTGTTGGCTTTCATGACTGTGACAAAATACTTTGGTTTTTAAGTAAGGGGAATGCTTACTTTGGCTCCAGGTTTCAGGGCTTTCTGCCCATGTCATTTGGCTCATGTTGAAGCTCACAGCATGGAAGCAGACCTGCTCTCCTCGTGGTGAGAATGAAGCAGAGAGGCCTGAGACATGATACAGCCCCAAGGACATGACCTCTGTGACCTTCCTCCTCCAGCTAAGTCCCAGCTCCTGCTTGCCGTAACAATAATGCCATCAAATTATGAATATATCCACAAGATTAACCCACTGATGAAGTCAGAGCTCTTGTGGTCCAGTTACTTCCCCCAAAATCTGCTAGCTGGCAAACTAAACCTTTAGTGAGTCCTTTGCAGGGATAACTCATGCCCAAATTATGACAGTGTTTCCTTCCCCTTGATGTCCACTGGGAAGCATCGTCTGGGTAAATGCTCATTAGGACCCATACCTGACTTCAAACTCTTCCTTATCCTAAGACTTTCCCTTAACTAGGAAAAAATGCCCCCTACAGCCAGGAAACAAAGCAAAGCATCCCCAACTGCTGCTCATATTCCCAGAACCAAGGGGATGTTTTAGACCAGACACTGTGAGTGAGCCCTCCCTAACTCAGGCTGAAAGCCCAATGCTGTTTAATCCCTGTAATGGCAGTGGCCTGGTCACATGATCCTGCAGCCAAGTGACAGGGTGCAGAGGGACTGGGCCATGGCATCTGGCAGCTCCCAAACTCCACTGCCCAGTGCTGGCAGTCAAGCTCGCTGTAGGTCATTAACATGGATCAGCTGCTAATGGATTTTCAAAGCTGGCTTTGTCCCCTGGCACTATTTTTAACTCATTTTGGATTATAAATTGTCCAAACACATTTTGATTCGCTTGTATGAACATAAATAAGCCCTTCAGTGCCATTTCTATGCTGCTCCTCAGATGCTTCAGAAACCAACTTTGTGTCGCTCTATTTCTATTCACTGCAGCAAAGGCTGAGTGGTCCCTACAACTTGCTGGGTGGGTTGAAGACCTCTTAGCTTCCACTCATCACCAGAAGCAGCACCTCCACAGATGCTTACATCAGATGGCATCAACTGGGGCAGTGACCACTCTTCTGTAGAATTTCTCAGTTGGTGGGCACCCCATTCCATCCCTAACCAAAGAACACATGAAACCAGCCATTTTCTCAGTATGTTCTGCTGCAGTCACTGCAGAGGATGCATTGCGACAGTCATCATGGAGAAAACAACAAAAAATAATGGTGCGCCTATTTCAATCCCAGAGGCTGAAAGAGAAGGTAAACACAGGGGATTATAAGATTTACACTCTGGTGCCCCATAGACAACCCACCTTACAGTCACAGTGTTTTGTTTGGACCACACACATTTCTAAATGGAAGAGTTGCACATAAAAATTTGAATTTCAGGATCATCAAACAATAAAAATAGGCGACAGATTTGCCTAGCAAGTGCATGATAGGGTTGATCAAGGCTTGGGACATCTGATTGAGTGGCTAAGTAGATATTTGAGAAGGGTGGGCCTCAATGACTCTTATTCTTAGCTGGAAAACAAAAGCTGTGAGCAGTGTCAGCACTAGTGAAGCCTGGTCCAGAGAATATTCAGAGTTAGGCTGATACAGCTAGTTTTCCTGGAGGAGATGTGCTTTGCAGAGACTACAGCCCAGAGGACAGCCTGGCAGTTTTATCTTTTGTTTCTGCTCTTACAGAGCTAGGCATGGGACAGGTAATGGCCATATCTCTGTTTTGGCTCCCCTATCCTCACCCATTCACTCACCCATCCCAAGTAGATATAATACCTGAATCATCAGACCCATCCTGGGGAGAGCAGGAGAGGTAGGCCTTACCACAAGACCTAAGACCCAGACAGTACAACCTATAAGTTACCAGAAGTAAGGAAAAACCAGAGTACAGGTGATGATGGCGAAACACTTTCTATGGTGTGCAGAGATGCTTGGCTGGGGAACCTGAGAGCATCAATAATCACTTACCTATGGCAATGGCTTCTAAAATGGTCAACAGTGGTGACATCCTGGTCTTCACACCTTTGCATAAGCCTTGGGGGCATGTGAGTAACTATGATCTGCTTCTAATGAAGCAGATGCGGTTCAGGTAAAAACAACATGATCTCACTTTTGCAATAATCACCAAAAGTAGACTTCCATTTTGCTGCTACATTGGCTGCTATATAAAGCATCCTTGACTTGAATGTTTTAGTTAAGTAACTATAGAAGCCCATGTCTGCTAGCAATGAGAGTGACCTCTGGCCATCAACTGTCTGGGAATACCAGTCCAACATCTCTCAAGGAAATGAACCCTGCCAACCGACTTCCCCAGTGAGACAATCAGGTGAGACCTGACACCTTGTTGGCAACTTTGTTCAAAGTCCTGTGGCAGAAGACCAAGCTTGTGCATGATCCAATAGCCGCTATGAAGTAGCAAATGTGTGTTGTTTTAAAATAGCCAAGTGTGTGGCAACTTGCTTCATAGCAATAGATAATTCAAACACACCCGGATGTTTAACTCTTGTTAAAGGATGACTAGTCGCTTATAAATATCTTTACCAGGCAAGATGTGAACAGAATACACTTACAGAGGTTCTGTGTATTGGCCTTGCTCAGAAGGTAGTAGAGACGGAAGAAATGGCACATGGCTGCAAAAGCAGCAGATGCCAGAAGCCACAGCTGTCTCCTTGCCGGCAGCCAGGGCTTCCTTACATGAGCATTCCCCTAAATTACTGGAATCTGGAAGCTGATTCTCCTCTTGGCTGGGTGCCCAGTACAGTGTGGGCTTGGTCTCAATATGTTCTCAATTTTTTGTGTATCTCCTGAGTTCTCGGTTTACAGAGGGCTTGATCCAGACCTGGGATACCAAGTGGGGGATCCAGCCCCTGTTGAGGAGGATTTCCAGCTGGCAGAGGAGCTCGGAAGAGCCAGGCTGAATGCAAGGAAGGCAGTGATTCACTTTGCGTATACCAGGTGGCTCTTTATGTCACAATATCTATGTACCAAATGCCATGATTAGTGTAATAGCTTGCCATTTTTTATCGGTGTAATTACGGCCTGAGTCTTCTGAGGTGTGAGTCCGTTGTGATTCATCACATTGGTTTGAATATATTTCTCTGATTGGCTGTGTCTAACAAGAGTGGTCAGAATTTAAGGCCAAGAGAAAGCTTACTTGATAAAGAACTCGCCACGCAAGTGTGAGAACCTGAGTTCAGTCCCCCAAACTCATGTTAAAATCCAGGCATATCTCCTCTCCAGCATGAGTTACTGCTTGTTTTTGAGCTTAGCCATTCTGACAAGTGTAAGATGGAATATCAGGGTTGCTTTTATCTCCCTGATGGCTAAGGATATTGAACATCTTGTTTCTTTGCCATTTGAGATTCTTCTGTTGATAATTCTCTGTTTAGATCTGTACCCCATTTTGTGGGAGTACAAACTTATACAGCCACTTTGGAAGTCAATGTGGTGGTTTCTCAGAAAATTGAGAATCAATCTAGTACAAGACACAGCTATACTATTGTTGGGCATGTACCCAAAGGATATTCAACCATACCACAAGGATACTTGTTCAACTATGTTCATAGCAGCTTCATTTGTAATAGCCAGAACCTGGAAGCAACCTCTATGTCCCTCAACCTAGCAATGGATAAAGAAAATGTGATACATTTACACAATGGAGTATTAACTCAGTTGTTAAAAACAAGGACAGCAGGAAATTTGAAGACAAATGGATGGAACTAGAAAAAAATAATCCTGAGTGAGGTAACCCAGACCAAGAAAGACAAACATGGTATGTGCTCACTCATAAATGGATATTAGCTGTAAAGTAAAGGATAACCAGGCTACAGTCTTACAGACTCAGAGAGACTAGGTAGCAGGGAGAACTAAGGAGGGCCCAAAGAGGAAAGCCTGGATCTCCCTGGGGAGGGAAATAGAAGAGATTACACAAGTTGACTGAGTGTGGGTGGGGATGGGAGCATAAATGATCAAGTGGAAGTGGGGGACAGAGGAGAGAGTACTGAAAGAGACTACTGGAAAGGGAGGATTTCCGGATCAGATAAGAACCTTGTGCAATGAAATCTCCCAGGAATCTACAAGACACCTACCAATAGCAGATTATGTAGCCTGCACTGGCCATCTCCTGGTACCTAGCCCAATTATCATCAGAAAGGCTTCATCCAGAAACTGATGCAAACAGATGCAGACCCAGAGCCAAACATTACATAGAGTTTGGAGAATCCTGCAGGAAAGGGACCAAGTCAGAGGGGTCAAGGACACCACAAGAAAATCCACAGAATCAATAACCTGGGTTCACAGGGCCTCACAGAGACTGAACTGACAACCAGGGAGCCTGCATGGGACTGACCTAGGCATTCTGCATATATGTTATAGCTAAGTGGCTTGGTCCTCTTGTGGGACTTCTAACAGTGAGAGCAGGGGATGACTCCTTTATTAGCTTTTGGGACCCTTCACTTCATACTCATTCACCTTGCCCAGTCTTAATACATGGGGAGGTGCTTAGCCTTACTGCAACTTGATATGCCATGTTTTGTTGATACTGATGGGAGACTTGCCCTTTCCTGAACAGAAATGGAGTAGGAGTAGATTGGGGATAGGAACAGATGTGGGTGGTGGGAGGTACTGGGAAGAGAGAAGGGAGGGAAAATGCAGTCAGGATGTAAAATAAATATTTTTGTAAAAACGAAAACAGGCATGATGTTGGGCACTTGTAACTCAGCATGGGGGAAACTGTCCAGCTACTCTAGCTGAATTCTAAACGAAAAAGAGATCCTATGCGAGAAAGGTGTATGTCACCAGAGGAATGGAACCTGAATTTGGCATCTGACCTCCACATGCACATTAACATACAAGCATGTGTGCCCATGAACACACAATCACATACTAAGACACTTAAGAGCATAGTCCCATAGTTTACAGATCTTCTGGGTGTGAAAGCAGGGTGTAGGGGAGATGATAAACTTCATGATGCCCCTTGGCAAGTGCTATTTACCCAAGATGCTGAGTTGGACAGGAGAATTTCACTTGGGTCCATTCAGAAGGGGCTGAGAGGCAGCATCCAATGGAGACGACTGGCTTTGGGGACTTGAGGGTACAGGTCCTGCTATAGAGACATTTAGATATGGTTGGCACAGAGAGGCTATGTGAGGTAAAAAGAGTGGGAATAATAACAGGGATAGTTTCAGAGCCGGCATTTGCCAGCCCCTACCCTTGCAGTCCCACCTCTGGAAATGTATTATGAAGGAATGATCAACAGTCAGCAGGGGCAAGAGGGTAGTATTCTGAAGGAAAACTATAGCAGAGTTATTTGTGAAAACCAGGAGTAACCCATTCTTCCACCAAGAAGGAAAAGTCTAAATTTTTTTTGTAAAGCATGGAGCACTCTAAGGTCAAAATTACATAAATATACCCCAGTATGGAATTGTTCGATTGCTGAGAGGAGTGAGCTAGCTCCAGAGATGTAAAGTAGGCTACTATTTCTGCACAGGTATGTGTGTACAGTCACATAAAACACTCTAGAAGACCACATGCTGAAGTGTCTGCTGTGACAGTCTTTGAGTGGGGACTTTAGAGATGAGATGGGGTTTTCCTACTTTTCTTTCACATACGTGTGTGTGTGCTCTCTCACACGCGCACACACACACACACAGGTGTTTTGCTCAAATCTTCCCTTTTGTTTCATAGAGACTTCAGAGGCTCAGATCTGAGAACTGCTGTGTTGATGTCTCCTTTCCTGTCTTTACCTTCTGCTCCTGCCTGACTCTCCCAGAGAGCCTTCAGCCCTTATCTAACACCCAGCCTACCATATATAACACTATCAGCAGCATTAGGTCAAGGTCATTAACAGAACAGATTGGTGCCCATTTTCCCTCTCTTGTTTGTTGTTCACAGCACTGATCTAAAAATTCAGTGGGGGGGATGCAAAAGTTCAAGAAAACCTTGCCTTTTAGAGAATATAACACATGTCTGACCCTGTGACAAACTCATGAGCTGCTCTTTAAAGAGCACTCTGACTAATCAGCTGCCCTCTCCCTCTTTCCTCCCAGCAGCTCTAAGAGCCTCTGCCTGCTTGGGACACTTATCAGGAGCAATTGAAGCCAGGCACAAAGACAGCCTGAACAACCATTCAGGATGTTTTTCCTTGTGATGGAAACCTGGGCCTTTCTGAACTTTAGTAGCATCAAATTGAGTTCAAAAATAGCTCAAGGTATTCTATAGCTTAATGTTTCCAGCATCCTTCTAGAATCTACCCAATCTTTTAAGCTAAAGATTTTCTAGGCTAAAGAGTCTACCTATGGCCACTAACTACTGGTACTACCTATAAAATATCTCAATATCTCTCCTACTGTATAGTTGATATTTAGAATAAGCTCAATGACATTCTTATTGGCTTCTAAAGTACTATATAAAAGTTCTTTCACCTTGGACCAAGAATCATATTCTTCTAGTAATGCAGGAGGTTCAAAGAGCAGGCACTGAGCTTGACATGCTGACCCAGATTCCATGTTATATGCAGTCCAGATTTCAAATTTAGCTGGCAGGGGCACCCTCCTATATTTTAAATTTAAGTTTTTACCAACACTTTAAAAAATGTCATGGAAAACTAAGATATTTCTCTCAAAAGATTCAAAGGAGCTTAACACGGAGTCCTTTGGTATTTGTCATTATTATTATTTGTGTGTGTGCTCTAAGTTACATGTGCAAGTTAGAGCACATATGTACAACATGTGTGCAGTACCCACAGAGACCAAAAGATGGCATCAAATCCCCGTGTAACTGTAGTTAAAGAAAGTAACTGCCTGATGTGGGTCCTGAGAACTAAAGCCAGGTCCTCTACAAAAGCAGCAACCGCTCTTACTTGCTAAGCCATTTCTTCAACCTGGCACTTGCCTTTTTTTAACAAAGCATTTGCTCTGGCTGACCTTTGTACAATGGACAAATGTTGGTGTCTCTCCCCATCCCTCACAAACATCACTTGTTGAAACACTAGTCCCCAGGTGGTGGCTAATCTGACATTAGTTGTGAAGGTGTGAGACTCTCAGGTAGGATTAGTGCCCTCCACAACGTGAGGACATGAGATCAGCACTCTACAAGCTAAAAAGGACTTCCCTAGAACATGACCACCCTGATCTTGAACTTCCACACTATGGTTCTGTGAGAGGAAAGTGTCTTTTGTGTAAGCTGCCCTGAGAGGTACTGTTTCTGTAACTAATGAACTCACTTCACACATCCTAGCCTGTTTCCACCCTGAACGACACCATCTGGCTTTGGGAAGTATCACAGTAATCACTGACCTCCTCTCCCTTATGCTCAAGTGAAGGGACAGAAATGAACGCATGCTCTTCCATTCATTCTTCTTCACTGAAGTCTTGGCAACCACTGGCAGTCTCAACTGGCAGGATTCCTGGAGATTTATATTTGCGCTCTTGCAAATAGACGAACAGGTACAGGAAGCTACACACTGAAATCTGTTTTCACTGGGATGGTGCCATTTGCCATCCTCGCCTTAGAGCAATGAACTCTGCAAGGGGGTGAAAGAAGGCAGCAATGGCAGTGGAGTAACATGAGTCCAGACTGCCTAATGACTGACGATATTCCTCTGGAGCTGAGCGTTACTGCTACTGCTTCACTAGTCTCCCTGAATCTGTGTAGGGAACTTAATGCCCAGCAGTGTCAAGAGAAGAGGCCTTTAAGAAGTTCAGAGATCATGGGTACTCCATTTTCAGGAAAGGATTAGTGCTCTTATTGTGGAAGCAGGCTCCGGATGGAAGAATTACATATGATTTTACCTACCGGCTAACAGTTTAAAACAGTTCAGTCCATCATGACAGAAACATGAGACAGTGGTGTAGAGTGTAGCCTTTTCCTTGCCAGCTGCTTTGGTTTTTCCCCACCAGTCGCCTGGGCACGTTGCAGTCCCCAAATGAACACACAGGATGCTGTATTAATTATGAAGCTGTTGGCTGTTTGCTTGTTTCTTACTGGCTATCTTTGACTTAAGTATTTAACCCATCTGGGTATTTCTCTTACCGGACGTACATCTTACTTCTCTGTCAGGCTACATGATGACTCCCTGTGTTTCTCCTACCCAGAGTCCTCCTGGACTCTTAGTCCCACCCATCTTGCTTCCCTATTGGCCAACAGTGCTTTATTGACATCTCCATCACAGTGGCTTCACACATAATGACTGGACCAGAGAATAGAGAATAGAGCAGTAATTAAGACTGGTTCTAATGACCTACTTCCTCTCAGCACCACCTCCACAGTACTCCAGAACAGCATGACCTTCAAACACATGAGCCTATGAGGGACATTTAACATTTAAACTGCAACATAAGGTTTTAGTCCTGTATTGTATACACACACAAGCATGCATCCATGTGTGGAAATACAACACACACACACACACACACACACACACACACACGAGTGTGCATGCATTGTCCCTCTATCACTGTCATAGATGATGAAAGGCCCTTGCCCCACTGGGGCCATTTAAGCTTTGACTCCCCTCTTTCCAGAACTATAAGAAACAAAATTCTGTTCTTTGAAATTTACATAGGCTATAATAAACTATTATAGCAATATGAGTAGACTAAGCAAGAATTTAAAGAAGATGCAAATATTATGTAAATGAAGAGTCTCCTAAAGAAATTTACATAAACCTACAATTACATGAGAATCTCTTATTTAATATAACTCACCCAAAATAATTGGGATCTTTTGGTGAAGATTTCAGTACATCTGGAATTAGAGTGTCATATTTTGTGGTTATTGGCCAGCACTGATACAAATATCATCTGCCGTGCTTGAGTCTGTTTTATAAGTACCCCACACTAACCAATTGTGCCACTGGAGCACCTGCCATGCTTTAGTCTGTAGAGAAATGTATCATGTCCAATAGAAAAGACAATTCCTGGGGCTCATTGAGAAGTCAGAATTGCTGGTGAGAACCCAAGGCATCCTAAGCCACAGCCATGGATACATTGCACACCCTGTGTATAGAGCAGGCCCTGGACAAGAGTAAAGTTAGGATAGCTCAATTGGAAAATAACTTGGCTTACAAACACAAAGACTTAAGTTTGACACCCAGGAGCTATCCAAAAATAGCTGGGCATGGTGACACCAACCTGAAATCCCAGAACTGCAGATTAAGACTGTAAAAGGAAGAAGTAACGTCCAGTAAAAAGAGAAGAGAAGTGCAAGTGGGACAAGCTCCTCCTACCAAGCATGTATCCAGGCCTCCTCTTAAGTATTTTAAGCAATCAGTAACCTCAGCACTCAGGAGGCAGTGAGAGTCAAGTAGATTGAGAGTCCTGAGGCCAGGCTGACTTACAAACTAAGACCATGTCCTATAACAGGAGCAAAATGGAGAGAAGAGGGCAGGGATGGAAGGAGAGAGAGAGGGAAAAAGGGCACAAGGGAAGGAGGGAGGGAGGGAGAGAGAGACAGACAGACAGACAGACAGAGACAGAGACAGAGACAGAGAGAATCTGGTACATAAAATTTCCCCCTCACATTTTATCTGGAAAAGTCTCTTGCCTCCAAATTGATTCTATCCACAACTGTCTGAGGACTTGCAATTGCAGCAGTGAGTCCAGGCATTCCCTTGAGTTGGCCAGTCACTGCTACAATTCCACAGACCTCATCCTGCAGCTGTATTGCCCCTGACCCAGTCACTCTGCAACTGGCTTCTGTAGGCATCAGGGTTTACTGTCCGTACTAGAACAGTCCTCACATGGTTCTGAGACACTGGGACAGCTGCATCCCCATGCCACCCAAGGTCAGCCCTGACAAGCCTTCCAAAGGACCAAAGCTCCACCAGTCCTTGGACTTGGTCCTTCACATATCTGGCGCAGCCATATCTGATAGTAACCACAAAAGGCATGAAGCTGAGCCTCACCATGGCCCCTGTGTCACCTTTGGTTTTCATCTCCACCTGTTGCATACTTGGGGGACTTTTAATATTTGTACAACTTAGGAATATTGGATTGACAGAAAATTTCTCATGTGTCATTTATGCCTTCTCCTAGTACTTCTAAGTTTCCCCAGGACAGTCTGGAACACACCACCCTCCTGCCATTAGGGAGATGTCCTTATCTACTTGAAGGTCTTCCTTACACCTTGGAGGCTGTGACACACATAAGGAGCCAGAGGTCTCTGTATGAGGCTATGAGACTTTTTTTTCTTTCTTTTCTTTTATCTATTTTTTTTTCATTTTACATACCAACCACACTTCCCCTTCCTCTTTTCCTGCCTCCTCCCCCCCTCCTCTTCCTACAACCTATCCACTCCTCAGAGTGGTAAGGTTTTCCTTAGGGAGACAACGAAGTGTGGCAGGCCAAGCTGAGGCAAGACCAATCCCCCCCCCCCATCAAGGCTGAGCAAGGTAACCCACCATAGGTAATGTGCTCCAAAAAGCCAGTTCATGCAACAGTGATGGGTGTTGGTCCCACTGCCAGCCTCCCCCACTCCCACCCCTCACCCCTGCCCATATTCAGAGGGCCTAGTCCAGCCCGTGCAAGCTCTCCAGCTGTCAGTCCATAGTCTATGAGCTCCCGCTAGCTTGGGTCAGCTGTCTCTGTGGTTTTCCCCATCATGCTTTTGAACCCCATTGTTCATATGATCCCTCCTCCCTTCTTCAGCTGAACTCCAGGAGCTCAGCCCAGTGCTTGGCTGTGGATCACTGCATCTGCTTCCATCAGTTACTGGTTCTATGATAACAATTAGGGTAGTCACTAATCTGATTAAATGGGAAGGCCCATTCAGACGCTCTCTCTAGTATTGCTAGGAGTCTTAGCTAGGATTCCTGAGAGTTTCCCTAGCACCAGGTTTCTTCCTAACCTCATAATGGCTCCCTCTGTCAAGACAATGCTTTCATTGCTCTCCCCCTCAATTCCTTCCCCAACTTAGTCTTCTTGGTCCCTCATGTTCCCTTTCCCCATCCCCTACCTTCTACCCCTCTTTCCAGTTTACCTAGGAGATCTTAACTATTTTCCCTTCCTGGGGCCCTCTATGTGTGTCCCTCTTAGGGTCTCCCTTCTTACCTAGCTCCTCTGGGGTTGTGGATTGTAGCCTGGTTATCATTTGCTTTACATCTTGTAGGAGAAACTGCCAGCCTACCCAAGGTGCAATCGCCCTGCCCCTCCCCCTATCCCCACGCCCCAATCCTCAGGCCAGCCTACATGAGCATGCACTTCCTCCCTGAGCCAAGCCGGCCTCTATGGCCAGAGACCACTGACTGGGAGACACCTGACCAGAGACACCAATGAAGAAAGGACGCCAGCAGCAGAGTCAGCCACCTGTACCAAGGACCTTGGGAGGGGGTATAAAGGCAGACCTAACTGCTCCTCACTGATTCCCAATGCCTGAGTCATTGGTGCTGTATTTCCTCAACCCCTCACCCAAGGGATACTTGAGAAGGGTAACCAGCAACTACATCTAATATCTACTTATGAGTGAGTACTTACCATGTTTGTCTTTCTAGGTTTGGGTTACCTCACTCAGGATGGGGTGTTTTAGTTCCATACATTTGCCTGCAAATTTCAAGACTCCATTGCTTTTTTTTTTAACCACTGAGTAGTACTCCCTTGTATAAATGTACCACATTTGATTGAGGGGCATCTGGATTATTTACAGGCTCTGGCTATAATAATTCTGCTATGAACATAGCTGAGCAAGTGTCATCATGATATGGTTGAGGATCCTTTGGGTACATGCCCAAGAGTAGTATTGCTGGGTCTTGAAGTAGATTGATTCCCAATTCTCTGAGAAACTGCCATAGTGATTTCCAAAGTGGCTGTATAAGTTTGCACCCCCACCAGCAATGGAGGAGTGGTCCCCCTTTCTCCACATCCTCTCCAGCTTAAACTGTCATTGTTGTTTTGATTTTAGTCGTTCTGACAGGAGTAAGATGGTATCTCAGAGTTGTTTTGATTTGCATTTCCCTGATAATTAACGATGTTGAGCAAATTCTTAGGTGCTTTACGGCCATTTGAGATTTCTCTATTGAGAATTCTCTATTTAGTTCTGTAGCCCACTTTTTAATTTGGTTACTTGGTGTTTTGGTGACTAGCTTCTAGAGTTCTTTGTATATTCTGAAAAGCAGCCCTCTGTCAGATGTGGAGTTGGTGAAGATCTTTTCTGTTCTGTGGGCTGTTATTTTGTCTTGTTGACTGTGTCCTTTGCCTTACAGAAGCTTCTCAGTTTCAGGAGGTTCCATTTATTAACTGTCGACCTTAAATTCTGTGTTACTGGTTTTATGTTCAGGAAGTGGTCTCCTGAGCCCATGCGATCAAGGACTATACATTGTTTATGTACTTATTGCCTGTTTTTATATTAGATAAAAAGAGGGGAATTGTGGTGACATACTGTTTATGTCTAGTAAATCTTGTCTGGAGATCAGCGTACAAAGTTAGCCATAGCCATAGAGATCAGGCAGTGGTGGTACTCACCTTTAATCCCAGTAGCCATACTAGTTAGCCGTAGAAGCTGGGCAGTGGTGGTGCATGCCTTTAATCCCAGCACTAGAGAGGTATATAAGACAGGAGCAGACCTGGCATTCAGTCTTAGGCAATTAGTCTCCAGCCATATTGTGGACAGGAATATCCCAGACTTGGTAGAGGTAAGAGCTCTCTGTGGCTTGGCTGTTTTGCTTCTCAGATCTTGAGTGTGAACCCCAATACTTCTCTTGACATATTATTTGTGCCATTGACTCATATTGATGAGCAAAGTATAGAGGGGAAAGATGATAAAAGAATGAGAAGTCAGGCTCCAACTTGGGCCCGGCAGAATGGCTCCCACAAAGAAGGGTGGCGAGAAGAAGGGCCATTCTGCCATCAATGAGGTGGTGACTTGAGAGTACACCATCAACATTCACAAGCACATCCATGGTGTGGGCTTCAAGAAGCGTGCTCCTCGGGCACTCAAAGAAATCTGGAAATTTGCCATGAAAGAGATGGGAACTCCAGATGTGCACAATGATACCAGGCTCAATAAAGCAGTCTGGGCCAAAGGAATAAGGAATGGTCCATATCGTATCTGTGTACAATTGTCCAGGAAACGTAATGAGGATGAGGACTCACCAAACAAGTTGTACACATTGGTAACCTACGTGCCTGTTACCACATTCAAAAATCTACAGACAGTCAATGTGGATGAGAACTAACCTGCTGAATGTCAAATAAAGTTGGAGAACTGCCAAAAAAAAAAAAGAATGAGAAGTCAGGACCTTCCTTTCTTAGAAAAGTTAGTACATGCAGAGCCACTGTGGTGTCACATGACTAAGGAACAACAGAATGCCAAGGTTGAACATATAAACAAGTTCTATAAAGATATGAAATGTAAGCATTATATTATGCCAGAATTTGGATAATAACTGTAGCAAATTTGGCTTGAGGATATTTCTTGTGCACTCTGACCATTAAGAGTCAATAATATACTACTTGGGACCTGACAATCTTCCTGGGCTAGCTTGGAGATTTTGTTTTGGTCTAGTGTCCTTGTAGCCACAAAAACTGCTAAACTAAGAACAGGATGTCCTATGCCTCTGGATTCTTAAAAATTAGGTTATGAGGTTAATGAGTAAAAATTATTATAAAGGATAACTTTATCAATGATGTCAAAACTTGAGGAAAAATGATTATAAAAGATAACTCTGTTATGGTTTATCAGTGATGACTAAACTTACGACCCCAGATGTGTAAGAGAGAATATTAAACACATATCCAAAAACAAAAATGATATGGTCTATGTTTTGGAACAACATGAATCTATCCCTACTTACTGAATTCTGTATAAATAAAGAAACACTCTGGGGGCTAGTTATCAGGTTTCAAGGTTCTCCCAACCATCATGCCTGGCTGACTTATCCCTCATCTACTCCTCACATCGTCCCTGGACCTGTCAGCTTCTGGGGCTGACTCGTGTCACACACCCCAACTCCCTGTTTCATCCAACCACTGGTCAGGTCTGTTCATACACCAGCCTTTAGCCAATTCTCTGAAGCCAGTTCTCTAGCCACTCCCACTGAGAGATATTTTTTACCCTCTCTTAATGATGCTTGATTTATATTAACACCTGAGGCTGAAGGAGGATGAGCCTACTTTCACAGAACAATTCAAATCACCTGGGCCTGCTTTCTAAGCTTCTAGGCCCATCTGCTGCCATTAGTGGTGATAATGTGTAAGCTTCTTTGCCTTGTGCTGGAGACCCGCCCCCAGAACATCAACAATTTCCTAGACAAGATGATGAAGATGGGGACTCCCAGGAGAGTGTGGGCTGTTGGTTCTGTACATCAACTTTCCTGGACTTAGATGTGCCCAGATAGCTAACAAAATGGCATCTCTGTGTGTAATTATGCGGGTATTTCATATATCAGCAACCTTTTTTGATCTGAAACAAAATAGCTGACAGAAGCAACTCAGGGGACCTCCAGTGGAAGGGAATGTAATCTGTTGTGATAGAGAAGGCATGATGATGGGAGCCGGTGACTATGGCTCCTCACATCTTCTCAGATCAGGAAACGTGATCTCAGGTCAGAACAGGAAGTGGGTAATCAATCACCCAAGGCCCACTTTCGGCAACCCACTTCTGCTGGCTAGACTACAGTCTCAGAGATTCCACATCCTTCCACAACAGTATCAGTAACTAGGAATCAAAGATTTACACAGAAGTCTGATGTTGGTGGTATTTAATATCCAAATTACTGCATTCTCTGAAGAGACTAGCACATAAATAGGTGAACTGAGTAAAAGACAATTATCCTCATCAATGTGGGCGGGCATGTTATTCCACTGAGGACCTAGATTTTTTTCTTAAAAAATGGAGGAAGGGTGAATTCTATCTCTCTTAAACTGGGAATTCAATTACCCTTCCCAGAATACCGAATCCCTGCCTCCTGGGTCTTAGACCTTACAACAGGGCCCACTTTGGTTCTCATGCCTTTAATTTTTCAGATTGGGCATTATGTCATTGATTCCCATTGTCCTCAGCTTCCAGACACTGACTGAATTATATCACAACTCTCTTGGCTCTCTAGCTCCCATATGGCTTATTATGGGATTTTTTAAAGTTTTATATAACCAGAGTGAGCCAATTCTCATAAGAAATATCCTCTTGAATATGTGTGTGTGCATAATCCATACATGTATCTATTTATGACATCTATATCTTAGTCCTGTTTCTATAAGAATCTGAACTAATGCAGAAAGCTTCATTGGAAATACAAACCAGGTTTTAAAAGAATTATTTGATCTGGACTGTTTATGACTTTCAATACCCCATGGTATAAGACAGGGATAATCACATCTACTTCAGACTGTCGCTGTGAACACTGGATGAGGTAACATCTCTAAGACACTTAGCCCTCAATGCAACATCTGCAGCTTGCTGTTGCTGTTGTTATTTTTATATCAGTCAAGATTCTTTAATTGCAAGCAACAGAAATCAACTCTGGCTAACTCAAACTAAAGTGGAGTTTAATGGGGAGATATTAGAGAGCTCATCAAATCGAAGGAACATTGGATGATCAGGCACATAAGAAATAAGAGCAAAGGCTACTCCAGGGAGCCATGCCAGAAGAGCTGGTTGGCAACTTATCAACCTTAGGCATTTCATTCATCCTTGTCTCTCTCTTCTAGAGAGACTAAGTTCCCAGGAAGAAACCTAGCTTTTGTCACATACTGTCCCTTATCTAATGCAGTGACAATGGTAGGTTACCCTGGCTGGCAATCTCATCCTGCAGACACAGAACAGAGAGAGCTTGTAAAAGGCAAAGGGGGGACTTTTTTTTAACCAGAACAGGGCATAAATGCCATACAAAATCTAGATACATCTGCTGCAAGCCAGCCTCAGTCTTTGTAGAAGCTTGTGGTTCTCAGTCCTTGGCTGGCCAGATGATACAAGCAGAGAGGCTAGAGGTGTCATCATGAGCTTCCACTTCTCAAGAAGGGCATCTTGCCCATCTTAGCTGACCTCAAATACCCATGTGGGGGAAGCTCACATATTCAAGATACTGTCCACCCCAAAGGGCATGGACAGGGTTATGTGGGACAGGTGAGAGATAAAAGGAGAGATAAAGTAAATCTCTCACTCTTGGATCCCAGCCCCTGTGGGGACAATAGAGCACTTCCCAGTAAGTGATTTCTATATCCAATAAAGTATCTTAAACCTCATTTTCAGGTAACATTATTTCCATCTTCACACCCAAGCCCTGGAATTTACCTCAATAGGACTTGCTCTGTATTGCAATCTTTTTGGAATGGACACATTTGGTTCCAATGACAGCATGAATCTTGTAGTCATTTAACACCTGCTTTAGTTTTATGCTGTTATTACAAAGTTTTATCCTAAATATTTGAGGTATGATTCTATTCTCTCATACATATGCTAATGCAAATTTTGCACCTGTTGTCATCCTGGCTCCTTTGTTGGTGAGATCCAAAACTACAGCTTTATGGAAATGGTAAAATTCTTGTTAAAGCCCAATGAAGGAAGTGCATGTGCTCCAGCTGGGGTGGTCTGTCATTCCCCTGTCCTCCCAGGAAACTCACAGCTGTGGTAGTTGGAGGAATGTGATTTCATGGATTAGTTTTAAGATGTTCTGAAAGGTAATAAGCATGGCATCATAATGCTTTCACACATCTGAAAAGTATTTTTCTTTTTGTCCTAATTATAAATAAATAAATTATATTTGTTTCACTTCATGATAAAAGTAAATATCTTTCTGAATATCTCTCCTCTGGTTTTGAATGAAGACATTCCTGTGATGCTGGAGTTGATCCTGATGAGAACCAGAGGACACCGAGCATCCCACCCAAGCACAGTGAAACAAGAAGAGCCATCTCCTAGTGCCTCTATGTAGCAGCCTCTTGGTGGAATATTCTCATTGCCTTGACCCATTCCTCTCTATCCACAAAAATGTACTTAAATACACAATGGTTTAGATCGTGTACATTTTATTTCTCAAGGGAATCACTGGCATCTGCTACAGAGGGCTTCTTATAGGTAAGCATCAAACAAGACCATATCACACTATAATGATCCTAGAGAAATTGTAGCAGGGTGGATGTTTCCCACTATAGCAGAAGAACCCAGTGCACTGGCCAGCCTATAATAGGTACCTGAGATGTCACATGAATCCCAGGGGCTAACTTCTAGCTGGAAACCTCTCTTTTGCATAGATTGGCAATGGAGAGCATACTTCTGCCCACCTGGTTGTTTTAGGGAAAGCCCCTTCCTCAAACACTAACTGGAAATGGTCTCAAAGACAGGCAGTTTGGAACTGAATATTGACCCACCATGACCTTAGTGTCTTCACTTACAGGATGAGAGTGTAGGGCCAGTGACACAGCTCAACAGGTGAGAGCATCAAACAAAATCATCTTGAAACCATCCAGTCTTTCACATGGTGACACTACAAGGTTATTGTGTATGTCAGAAATTCTAATTGTAGAGACTGTCGAAAAGTGTTCCCCTCCTTCTATCCAAGCTTCTGCCTGTCTGCGGAGCTGACCCTGAATTCAGCTGACAACCCACACCATATCCTATGCCGCTGCCAGTCCTGAGGCAATGCTCCTTTCTATATTTGTGGTCATTTCACAACTGATAGCAAACCCATCTCTAACATGGAAGATGTGAGGAAAAAGGAAGATACAGTGGTGAGCTCAGCAAGTGTTTCCTGAAGGTGCAATTGACTACAGAGGCTGTGGTCTGGCAATTAGGGTGAGCATCTACCTGGGTTCCTCAGAAAAGAAGGTCAGTCCCTTATAGCAGATTACGGACACCTCAGAATATCATGTCAAGAAGCAAATGTGGTACCCACTCTCCTGCTTGCCAAGGCCAAGTCTCATGTTATGTATGGCTCAGATACTGTTGACTTCAGTCAGATGTGTTACACTTAAAACTGTCACCTGCAGTTTAAGTGTTGCCCAATAACCCTACCTCTTTCTTATTTTCTCTATTTCTCTCTTTTTCTCTTTTCACTCTCTCTTTATATTTCCACTCTCCTCCCATCCTTCTGTCCCTGCCTCTCCTTAGGATCTTTCCCATAGGGATTTACCTACCATCCTGCTACCCAGGTATCTGCAGCAGACATATGATGGGGTGCGGGGAGATGTCTCTTCTCTTGTTATTGTCTCTTATACTCCAAATCTTGAGGATAATTCAATAATTTGGTAGGTTTTCCAGGAGAAACTCAAGTACGTTTTACATGAAAATCATTCCCCAATCATTGCACCTCCCTTTACCCTAGCCCCTTCCAAAGCCATATTCTCTCATCTGGACCTATAGATTTTCAGTCCCTACACCCTGTTTCTCTACTTACATTCAATACTTGAATCGTCTTTTCTCTTCATAGCCCCAGGTGGGGTCTAGTTCTACAACTAGTGTGGAATGAAGTCAGCTTTATTTTATTTTTCTTTCAGTTGGTCCTATGTGTCTAACATAAATGATTTACATCTCATATCATAAAAGACAACCTGTGAAGCCAACATTGGATGAGTCAAACCTAGGTCCTCATAAAGAGAGTTAGAATGAATGGTTGTCCCAGATTTCTCACACATAATCAAAATTTTGGCTATCTAGAAAATTCTGTGGGGAGGGTAGAAGGAGATGGGAGAAAGAGAGGGAGAAAAGAGGAGGAGAGAGGAGGACATGGGAGATCAGGAAGGTTGAGCCAGTGTAAGAATAGAGGAGAAAAGGATAGGAGATACCATAAAACAGGGAGCCAGTATAAATTGGAGGAGAGATCTGGCACTAGTGAGATCTTCACAGATCTACAAGAATGACACCAACTGGCATTAAGGCTACCTTAAATGCCCTCCCATGATACCATGATAATGAGAATGGCGACTACATTATATGCCATCCTAGAACTCTCATCCAGTGACTGATGGAGGCAGAGACAGACACCCATAGCTGTGAACCAAATTGAACTCCTGGAACCCAGTTACAAAGAAGAGTGATGACCAAAGGAATCAAGATCAGGCTGGCGAAACCCATAGAGGCAGCTGACCTAAACAAGGGGGAACACATGAACCCCAGACTGATGACTGAGGGGCCAGCATGGGACTGATCCAGACACCCTCCCACTGAACCTGGGTGACAGAGATGAGACCTTGGCAATCTTTGGGACCTGGGAGAGTGGAGCATTATTTATTCCTGGCATACAGAAGGACTCTGGGAACCTATACCACGTGGAGGGATGCTCTCAGCCTGGACACATGGGGAAGAACCTGGGCTCTTCCCTGGATGATGTGACAGACTCTGAAAATCCCTCATGGAGGCCCTTGCCCTCCCTGGGGAGCAGAAGGGGGATGGAGTGGGGGTGAAGGGTTGGGAGGATTGGGGGGTGGGGGAGGAGGGGAGGGTGAGGAACTGAAAATGACATATGTAAAAAGTTAAATAATACACACACACACACATACACACACACACACACACACACATATAGAAGGTGTAAAACTAGTTTTACCTAGGCGGAGAAGTAGTTTTCAAAACCCACCCTTTGTGATAATCAAGACCCT
The DNA here is from genome assembly GCF_017639785.1 of Mesocricetus auratus. Lineage (NCBI taxonomy): Eukaryota > Metazoa > Chordata > Mammalia > Rodentia > Cricetidae > Mesocricetus > Mesocricetus auratus. Next base: position 3,317,908 of record NW_024429233.1, on the reverse strand, counting down.
TCTGCTTCCTCAGCATTGTCCTCACACCCTAGCCCATCAGAAATTCTACATCTCCATGATCCACAGACTCTGCTAAGCCATCCCAGGGGAAGCTGGTCAAGAGATAAAAGCTACCAGGGACCCAGAAAACCTCTGGCAATGCCTCTAGAGGAGTTCCAAGGGTCTATCCCCATACAGGCTTCTCTGGATATGGGTCTTCCTCTGCATTCTAGTCACATTTCCTTCCTCTGCAGAGGAGATCACTGGGATATGTGGAAATACCACCTACACTAGCTGGGATGACCTTGAATAAACCATTTTCCTCATTTTGATTTACCACAGAGAGGCTGTGCCCTCATTAGAGGTGTGAATTTATGATTGGGGCTGGGTGCTGACATCTTCCTGGTAGTTAGGCATTCACCTCAGATTTGAGAGCCGGTAAGTAGAGGGACCATGCAATTGAGGTATCTGGGAACTACAGTGTGGGCCTCATGACCAAAAGCTATCTCCTCATCAAGGAAGTAGGAAACAGAACTCATGAGTGACTATAGCCTCTAGAGAGTGATTCAAGGCCCCAGTCATATTCTTCTGGTGCATTCCTTCACTTCTTAGTTCCTTCTCCACCACTTTGGGAGGTGATCCCAAACAACACAATTAATCACTAGAGCAAAGAGAATAAATAGATGAATTCCATAAGGTAAGTGATGGAAGACACAAACCTGAAGAACCACAGAACCGGGGGAAGCAGTGGTCAGAAATGTCAGCATACAGTCTGACAGGTACCAGGAACATCTTGACACTTGGGACAGACAGGGAACTCCCATGTGGGGAGAATATACATATGGGATTTATTGGATGGGCTTACATGCACCATTTTCTGGTATTCCAACAGTGGCTGTCTCACACTAGAGAGACTAAGGACCAGTAGCTCAATCTGCAATCTGACATCAAGGGCCCAGAGAACTCCAAGAGAACCACTGCTTTGTCAGTTCCTGGTAGAAGTCCAATGGAGCTGGGTTCTCATTGGTAAAGGTTGATGACAGCAGAGCAGATGAACTTGGAAACAGGAAAAGAGCAAAAGTTCTTCCTTACACCTCCTCATATCTGTGCTATCATCTGAAGGCAAAGTCCATATTTAGGGTGGGTCTTACTAGTTCAGATAACCTAATCAAGAGACTCCCTCACTGGTATATACAGAGGCTTATCTCTGGGTTGCTCAGATCCTCTCAAGTTACAGACTAGCCAACACAATGACTGACTTTGGGGACTCCCTGAACCCATCAGGGAAATGTCTGGGCAGTTAGAAGTGCTGAGGGAAAATTCAGTGAGACTTATGGCCTTAGTGGCTAACTCAGGTTTCATATAATTTACTTCAACTGCAATCTGTGTCTATATTTAACTGTATTTAGCTTCTCTTGAAAACAGTAAACCTAGCCACCAGAGCCCTCATTTCCTCATGGTGACAGGGAATACATTACACAAGGTGCCCCCAGCTCACACAGCCATCTGTGTGTCTTCCCTCAGTAAGCTACTCCCTATGGTCACATGTTCTTCTTACCTGCTAGAAGATACAGTGTCATGGAACTGAAGGACAGAGCTCGGGACTACTCCATGTCTGAGAAAGGGAACCAGCAATAGGATTGTCAGTTCTAAACAGCTAGGGATGACCTAATTACTGGGTTCCTGCAGCTGGAGGCATTCCAGACAGAGAGAATGACAGAGGCTGTCCTGTTTAGTTTTATGCCAACTTTACACAAGGTAAAGTCACCAGAAAAGAGGGAGCCTCAATTGAGAAAATGTCTCCATAAGATCTAGGTAAGCCTGCCTGGCTTTTTCTTAATGAGTGATCAATGGGCTCAGTGAGTTCTATAAGAAAGCTGGCTAAACAAGCCATGATGTTCAAGTCAGTAATCAGCAACCCTCAGCCCCTGCACTGCCCTCTGCATCAGTTCCTGCCTCCAGGTTCCTGCTCTGTTGAATTCCTCTCCTGAGTTCCTGTGATGATGACCAGTGATAGAATCATAAGCCAAATAAACCCATTCATCCCCAAGTTGCCTTGTTCATGGTATTTCATCATTATAGTAACCCCAATTAAGACAGGCCAAGGCACAGAGGAAACAGGGAACTCTCACAAGAGTTAACTAAGTGTATGTTCAGTCTGGTATCTGGGACATCCTTCAGTATATTAGATATCCTCCATCTAATATACTCAGGTATCCTCTGCCCTGAAGAGAAGTCTCCAGCAAAAGCAGTGCCTGTCACTCAACGATGCTCTCTCCTACCATAACAGCCTTGGCTCCTTACTTAGTTCATCTTCAAGGAAGAAGACTCATCATTTGCCCTTGAGAAAGGCTGGCTGTGTCTAGGTGTGTGGGCATGATCAGCAATTTAGAAGGATTTGAACCATGTGGGTGACATATGACCAGATACGGACAAGCGCTTCTGAGTCCCACAGCGAAGACTATTGGAGAGCCACTGTGATCTTCACACCCTCTGCTCCCTCCTTCTTCCTCCCCACAGTTAGGACATTCTATCTCAGCCCACTGCTGGCTGGCAGGACCACCACAGTGACAGATACATTCATATATCTGCAGTCCCCAGAACCCTTGTGCATTATTCACTTCCAGTCCCTGCAGCCATAGCTGGACCTGTGTGGTCTCCAGGGGCTTGTCCAAAACAACATATTCTGGAGCTGAATCACAAGATCAGAAGAGCTAGGGAAATTGGTGCTTTAAAACAACGCTGCTGAGATAAAATTTAATGGTGAAAGAAATATGGTATTTTTGAAAACCTGAGAATAAACATGCTGCAGAGCCTGGATATGAAGTCATTCAGGGCTGCTAGTGAAAGTCACCCTATCATAGAAGAAGTCTAATAATTTTTAATAGTCTTGTAAATTTCCCTTATGAGATGCAGCCACTATAAACAATTCTCCATAATTTTGAGTATTTATGGAGTGTTGTTGAAGTTATTAAATGTGAATGATTTTCATCGATAACTCTGGTTCTGCAGGACCTGCGAGCTGGCTCAATGGGGATGGTGGCAGTATATGTCCCTCCAGAGGTCAGGTACATAATGTTGCTGATGCCATCTTCCCTCTGAACTGAGAACTGCAGGGGCCAGTTTACAGTCATCTACTTGTTCAGTCAGGTTTTCATTATGGCAATGAAATACCATACACAGACTACTTAGGAAGTAAAGAGGTGTATTTAGCTTACACTTTGGAAGATCAAAGTCTAAATAGTGCTGTTCTGATTCAGAAGAAGATAATAGATTGTATGTAGGAGAAGAAAATAACCACATCTTTTGTTGGTATGCTTCTTTTGCTTTGTCTTGTCTTGTCTTGTTTGGAGACAGGGTCTTATTATGTAGCACTGGCTGGTCAAGTACTCAAGATATAGACTATGCTGGTAGGCCAGCTGGCCTTGAACTCAGAGATCCAACTGCCCTCTGCTACATGAGTGATGGGATTTAAGGCAAGTGGCACCACACTAGGCCAACAACCACACCTTCAGCAGAGCAGAAATAGAGAATGGGTGGGGGAGATTTGCTGTTTTTATAACAATCTCTCTCAAAAAAATCAAAGAGTCATGTGATTGCCATCAAGAAGTCACATATAGGACACAGTCAGCAAGACAAAAAGGCAGCCCACAGAATGGGAAAAAATATTCACTAATCCCACATCTGACAGAGGGTTGATCTCCAAAATTTACAAAGAACTCAAGAAGCAAGTCTCCAAAACAGCAAAGGACCCAATTAAGAAGTGGGCTGCAGAACTAAATAGAGAGTTTTCAATAGAGGAGTCTAAAATGGCTGAGAGGCACTTGAGAAAGTGCTCAACATCCTTAGCCATCCGGGAAATGCAAATCAAAGCAACTCTGAGATACCATCTCACTCCTGTCAGAATGGCTAAAATCAAAAACACCAATGACAATTTATGCTGGAGAGGATGTGGTGAAAGGGGGACACTCCTCCATTGCTGGTGGGAGTGCCAACTGGTTCAGCCACTTTGGAAAGCAGTATGGAGATTCCTCAGAAAAATGGGAATAAACCTACCACAAGACCCAGCAACTGCACTCTTAGGCATATATCCAAAAGATGCCCATTCATATAACAAAGATGTCTGTTCCACTATGTTCATAGCAGCTTTATTTGTAATAGCCAGAACTTGGAAGCAACCTAGATGTCCCTCACCCGAAGAATGGATAGAGAAAATGTGGTACATCTACACAATGGAGTACTATTCAGCAGAAAAAAATAATGGAATCATGAGATTCGCAGGCAAATGGATGACACTAGAAGAAACCATCCTGAGTGAGGTAACCCAGTCACAAAAAGAGAAACATGGCATGTACTCTCTCATATATGGATTTTAGACATAGATCTGGGGAGTGCCAGCCTACAATCCTATTGCCAGAGAGTCTGGGAAACAGAAACTTCATTTACTGGCTGGTTAAGTACTGAGCTGAACTCAAGAAAGCCAGTATCAGAGAGGGAGGACTGATGATCAAAGGGATTAAGACTGGGCTGGTTGAACCCCCAGAAACAGCTGACCAGACAAAGGTTAACTCTTGAATCCCAGGCATCAGCCTGGGAATCCAGCATGGGACTGATCAAGACCCCCTGAATCTGGGTGTCAGTGAGGAGGCCTAGGTAATCTATTGAGCCTTGGACAGCAGATCAGTACCCATCCCAAGTATACACACGGTCTCTGGACTCCCATAGAACAATGTGAGGTGCACTCTCACCCTGAACTCTTGGGGAAGGGTCTAGGCCCTGCCCTATATGAAATGACAGACTATGGACACCCCCATGGAGGGCCTCACCCTCCCTGGGGGAATGAGGGGATAACGGGGGGGGGATGGGGGGAGGGCACGGGAGGAGGGGAGGGAAAGGGAGAGGGACCTCGTACTGACTTGTGAAGCAACCTTGTTTCTTATCTAAATTTAAAATGGAAAATAAAAAAATATTAATAAAAAAAAAATTCACATTTAAAAAAAAAAAAAAAAAAAAAAGAATAGAAACAGCCAAAGTGTACATCTAATGATGAAGGTATAAAGAAAGCATAGTACATTTATACAATGGGATACTATTCAGCCAGGCAAAGGAATGAGTTTGTGACAAAATTGGATGGAACTGGAGATTATGTTAAGTGAATGAAACAAGCCAGCCACAGAAAAACATACACTGTATGTAAGTGTGTGGAATCTGGAGACAACTGATCTCATGCAGGTTTAGAGTAGATTGCTTGTTACCAAAATTTGGGGAGGGATGGCTGAATGAGGAAAGGTTGAATAAGGGTCATTAAGTTATAGTTACTTAGATAGAAGAAAGTTCTGCTGTGCTATTCCATAGTAGGGTGTCTGTATATCATCCATTAATGTACTATACATAAAAAATTAGAAGAAAATATTTTGTTAAGTTTTTACTATAAAGTAATAATGAGGAAAAAGATAAATGTGATTTAACTATTACACAATGTGTACATGTACAGAAATATCATGGTATCCCATTAATATGTACAAATTTTGTTTTTATGGATCACTTAAATAAAATAAATGAAAAATAAAAAAAAAAAAAAAGAAGTCACATATAAACTAACTCTCATCTAAGACCCAATGATCTATGGATTTCCCAGGAGGCTCCATCTCCCAAAAAATGCTTCATGAGCACCTCTTTGAGGATGAAGCCCAAAATGTATGTTTCTTAAGATGCATTCAGTGTCCAAAAAAAGCACACAGAGATTAATGGCAGACACTGGTTTCTCAGGCTTAACTCTCTGAGTAGAAAACAGTAAACAAATGTTCCTGCTATCTATTTATATATTAGCATGTTTTATCACCTATGCTGAGGTAAAGAAAATGCACAAGGCCTTGGGAAATGTGACAGCTAATCTTGGTTGTAAACTTGATTCCATCTGGAATCAATTAAAACCCAAGCTGCTAGACACTCCTAGGAGGGATTTTCTTGGTCAGATTACTTGAAGCAAGGAGACCCAACTTAAATCTGTGGCAGCCCACAGATACAGAAGGAGGGAACTGATTTTTGCCTTCTTGATCTCATTCTTACTGTTAAGTTCATCGATTCTGCTGCTACGTCATTCCTTTGCTGCTACTAGAGACAACTTCTTTGAAATTCGATTGTAGACTGAAGACCAAAAGCTTTCTAGGAAACATCCAGAATTCTGTGTCACCAGACTGGTACTGCTGAGATATCCAGTCAAATGGGATGAACAATGACTTTATTCTTAGCCTTTCAGTCATGTCCATCATGAGACATTCATTGTTGAACTACCACAAATACAGCCTATGATCAGTCTAATATATGTGTGTGTGTGTGTGTGTGTGTGTGTGTGTGTGTATGTGTGTAATGTCAGTTTTGTTCCTTAGAGAACCCTGACTAATACAGGAATATAATGGAAAGAAAGAAAGAAATATAAAAGGTGATTGACTTTTGTGGGTTTTGTAGAATATACAGCCTAAAGATGGAGAGATATTAATCAAAAAATCTCCTACCACTGGGAGCTCTTGAGAGGGATGTCTGGGTTGGCCCTGTCTTAAAGGTCAAGGAAGTCTCTAGCAAGACATCCTTGATCTGACAGCTATAAGAAGGACAAAATTAGAAGTCACTAGAATGCAAGTGGAAAGAAAAGAAATATAGGAGTAGGTATAAACCCTCACAAGATCCATGCTGGGAAGGAAGAGCAAGGTAGAACTGAGAAAGCAAATGTATGGAGGTCTGGGTGGGCACACAGAAGAATCCAGTCAAGGAAAGTCATGCAGGCTGGCAGGTGTGTTTACCCTGGGGTTAAGGAAGAGCTGCTGGAGGCTCTAGACAGGTTTGCTGTAGTGTGGCATAAAGATTAAATAATGGGTGCAACATTACCAAGTCAACTGGAGATGAGGCTACTATGGGACTGGATGGTGGATGTAGGAGGAAGAGCTGTAAGTGGATAGAAGGGTACTACTCACAGAAATGGAAATGATGAAACAATATCAAGGTTGGGGGGGCAGGAAATTTTTGGATCATGTACTTTAGTATGCCTATCATAGAATGAGCTGAGATGCAGATGTAGAAAGTTCTGGGGTATAATGAAACTACACAGAGCCGTCAGTGTGTGGGTGGTAATTAAAACTGTGGACATCTCTGCAGCTTTATTGAGAGACAATGTAGCAGAACGACACGAATGAAATGCTGCAAAGTCTGTCGCTTAATGAGCACAACTCTGCTCTGGTTGTGCATTACAGACATGCAGGGCCTTTTGAGGTCTGATGCCTCTACTCCATATCAAGCAATTGTGATTTTATAAATGAACTTGTCTGGAGTGTGACCTGAAGGTCTACATTTTCAAGTGTATCCCGGGTGATTCTGATTCATGATGCTGAAAACCATCACAAATAAGGAGAGGAGACCACACTGCAAAGAAGACAACATTATCAGCTAGAGTCACCAACCACAAGTACAAAGGGACAGTGAGCAGGGCCAAGTGGAGCCAAAGTCAGTGAGGTCAAGGTTGAAGGTGCCACTGTGTTCTAATTTGGTTTCTTTGTGTGATAAAAATACTCTGACCAGTAACCGCTTGGGGAGAAAAGGACTTATTTCATCTCAGAGGTTACACTCTATCATTGTGGAAGTCAGAGCAGGAATGAAAAGTTGTAAAGCAAGAGCAGAGGCAGGAAACATGAGGAACATTGTTTATGGTTTGTTCCCCTTGTTTCATGGTTACATAACTTCGGCCTATCAGCCTAGGTATGGTACTGCCCAAAGTGGGATGGGCAAGCCTATATAAAAGACAGAATAAAAGGCTAATCTAATGAAAGCAATCCTTCAGCTGAGGTTCCCTATTCCCAAGTGACTCTACGTTTGTGTCAAGCTGATGGCTGAAGGTATGACACACTAGATCTAGCAACATGGAAGTCATTACCAGCCCCAGTGGTGTTACAGAGTTCCATTCACAGTTTTTCCTTGCTCTCTCAGGAGGTAAGATGTGTCTCTCCACACTGCTCAGACTTTCTGAAAATGACACAGGCAGGGCTAGCAGCAGGACTCTTGGTGAACTGAGCAAAGGACAATGAAAAACCAGTCGCTGCCCTTGGTGTGTGTTGGGGTAAGATCTGTGGATGCCAGCTTGTTCATATCTGTCCAAATTGCAAATTGCAGATGCTTGGACCATGCATCCCAGGAATCTACTTCTAGGGATAATGACACATGAACAAAGCTATTCATTAAAATACATGTGATAGCAACTGATTAGAAACCAGGAATGCCCGTCATAGTGAAGGCAAACTCCTGTCACACAGTGCCAGGCTCCCAGCAAGTGACAGTAAGCACAAAGAACAGCAGTGTTAAAAAATAAAAAAGAACAACAGTGTAACAGCTTATGACCCCAGGCTTCACAGAGGCAGCTTGTAGACAACCATTTGCATGGAAATCTATTTCTCTGAAAGGACCCAACCAAAACAGGGGATGCAGATTACTACCTAGGACAGAAACTGGCCTCTGGTGATTAGAGGTTGGAGATGAAGAGAGAGAAATCTTGGTGCATGAGAGTTGTCTGTTAATTGTTTGAATCTCACACCACTGAAAACTACAGAAAACAAAACTGATGAGACAACAAACCAGGACATGGAGAGAAAAGCTGGGCTGCAGAATGGAAGAGCCTTCAGAGACCACACCTGCCACATTATAGTCTTTAAAATTCACACAAGTGTGTAACTTGTTTCATTGTGTTAAGTCAATAAACTCCCAAGAACCAGGTACAATGTTTAGATTGAGGTTGGGAGATTATCTGTCACTGTCAAAGATACACAGAGAGATAATGTCTTATTCCTGAATACTTTCTAATTTCTAGGAACTGGACTCAAATTCTAAGGCTGCTACTGAGTGAGGAACCAGGCATGAGTTTGAACCTCATCTTTATCCATGATATACTGACAGCTGTATGCCACGTGTTTCATCTCTTCCCACCTTGGTTTCCTGTCTGTGCCAGAAGATCAGTAAAGTCCAGCCTTCACTATGTCCTGTAACCTAAGGAACAAATGAGCTATTGCATATGCTTTAACTTACCATCCAAGGTGAATTATAAATATGTTCACATCTGTGGTGTTCGCCTGGGTGCCTTAGTGCTGCTGGAAGAATGAAGAAGTCTTAGGATGAGTACAGGCACACGGGTACATCCATATTTGCACATACAAATGCAGTAGTTACTTTTACAACTCCATGACTACTCCTGACACAGAAACTGAAGGGAGAGAAGATTTTACCATTTTGTGGTTTCTGAGAACTCAATCCAAAGTGGCAGAGAAGACAGATAAAGCTAGTTGGTTTACGGTAGTGGGGAGCCCACAGTAGAGGCAGTGTTCATCACAGTTGACCACAAGGCAGAAAACATGATGGGATCAGGGATTGGGTATAAACTTCAAATGTGCCCTTTAGAGAAAATTAAAATTTATCTTTCATTTGTTGTTACTATTTTTAAGAGATCTGGACATGTTGGCACACTCCTTTAATCCCAGCATTTAGGAGACAAACACGAGTGGATCTCTATGAATTTAAGATCATCTTGGTCTACAAGTTTCAGGCAGGCCAGGGCTACACAGTGAGACTCTGCCTCAAAAACTATTAATAATGAAGCCACCCCTATGACCTACTTCTGCCAGCCACCCTCCTCCTTCAAAAGATGTGAAAGCATCCTGATATAGTGCCGTCAGCTAGGGAACAGCTGTTCAAACCATGAGCTGAGGATGGGGATATCTCAGAGCCAAATTGTAACAACACCTGCTCAAGTAAACTGACAATAACCACATACTACAGGTCAAGAACCAAGTGATTTTCCAAACCTCAGTCCTTACAACATGCCAAGAGGAAACAGATGGTTTTCACAACAAGGCCAGAGCTCACACACAGAGGGGCTTGGCTTGTTTTCTGATGAGATTGTCAGAAAAGAGGTTTCGAGAAAAGAAGGGTGGGTAGTATACAATTGGGAAAGGGGTTGTTGGGTTGTCTAGGGGTAGCTAGATGTGGATAGGATCATGACATATTATATGTATGTATGAAATTGTTGAGGCCAGAGAGATGTCTCAGCAGTTAAGAGAATTTACTGCTCTTTCAGAGAACCCAGGTCCTATTCCCAGCACCCAGGTGGCAGCTTACAACCATCTGTAACTCCAGCTCCAGGGCATCTGATACACTCTCCTGGACTGTACTCTTTTGGCACCAGATACATGCATGACACATAAACATAAACTCACATGGGCACACACACATGAAATAATTGATAAATAAATGTTTTAACAGTATATATTGTATACATGTATGAAATAAGTAAAAGTCAAAAGAAAGAATGAAGAGAGGGAAGGAAGGAAAGAAGGAAGAAAGGAAGGAAGGGAGGAAGGAAGGAAGGAAGAAGGAATGGAAAGACAGAGAGATAGACCCGAGGTGCTGCAGCTGGCCGTCAGTCTAGAGAGTCAATCCTTGGTCTCCCTGGGCAGGTTGGCAAGACCACAGCAGCTCTCCACTCCCCCAGGTCTGCAGCGCTGTTAGCAAGTGATCAAGGCTGTAAAGCATGACCTTTACAGCATCATGAAAGCGGCTTTGTTCATTTAATCTTCTCTGAAGGTACCATTAATGATTTATTGATTTTTCTTTTTAGGTAAAATCATAAAATTTATTTGTACGACAGAGACTGAGCCAGTGCTTCTCCCCTCCAAACTCCCACTTCCAGCTGACATACAAGAAACAGGATAAAATGGTGCCAGTTCCAGGAACCCAGAAACAGGAAGGGCCCCAAGGTGGAAACACTGGATGTCTGCTGATCCGAGAGCACAGGAAGCCAGCTACTGTGAGGCCCTGCCTGCTGTAAGAATCTGTGTCTGCTTGGGTGGTATGTAGCATGTATGGCAGGTTCTGTGAACCTCTGCAGGACCAAGAGGACCCCACATGGTAAAGGAAAGTGATGGCCAGAGACATTATGACATCCCACAAGTATTCAATTATTCAAAATGGCTCCAAATCACACGCTATCTGGGTCAAGTGGCAGTTACTTCACTGTAACTATGGTCAAGCCTGCCAGTGGCATTGCACTGGCAGTAGAGCAGAGGCCTTGAATATTTTTTCTTTCTTATTTCCAACAATGAATCAAGAAGACTTGCAATTCCATTCCATCTCCTGTCTCTGCCCACTCTCGAAGGGAGGAATCCTTAGGCAGCAGAAACAGTCACCAGGAACAAAGGCTTACCTCAACATATTTTAAAGGCCATGGATGAAAAGTCCACAGCCAACTCTATAATCAGTGCAATAGAGTGACAGGCCCATGCCCCCAAGATTCACCTCAAGATGAGGATCACGTTTTAGCCACACTGCTCAGTATGGTGCTGGAAGCCTCAGCCAAAACAAGTAGAAAGAAAAAAAATGTCATCTAAATTAGAGGAATGTCAGCACAGTTCTGTGTGCTGACCACATGATGGAATACACAGAAAAGGGTACACACAGTGCATGCACATAGACCCCCCCACACACACATTTACACACACAGTTAGAAATAATAAATGCATTCATTAAAGTTTCAGGGTACAGGAGTTGAAGAAACAACTCAGTGGTTAAAAGTATGACTGCTCTTACAAGGTCTAAAAATATATAGCCACAAGTAGCACATTTACTTACATGCACACAACCCAAAAAGGAATAAAGTGATCTCATTCATAGCAACAAAAACAACACCAATAATCAGGAATAAAAACTTAACCAATAAACAGAATAGTACATTGAAAATTACATATTGATGAAGGAAAAATTTAAAAACACACAAATTTATGAGACAATACTCTGAGCTCACACACTGAGATGATTTGAAAACATCCTCATTGTGCTAGTTAGTTTTCTCATCTTGACACAAACTAAAGCCACCTGAGAGAAGGGTGCCCCCAACTGGCTCCATCAGCCTGGCCTACAGCCAAGTCTGGGGGGATTGTTTTCTTGATTGATGATTGATGTGGGAAGGCTCAGCTCACTGTGGGTGGTGCTATCCCTGGGCTTGTAGTCTGAGCTAAACAGGAAAGCACACTGAGCAAGCCATGGGGAACAAGCCAGTAAGAAGCACCTCTCCCTAGCCTCTGCATCAGTTCCTGACTCGAGGTTCCTGCCTTGAGTTCCTGCCCTGACTTCCCTCAGTGATGGACTATGATATTAAATAAACCCTTTCCTCTTCCAAGTTGTTCATCCAGTGTTTTATCACAGCAACAGAAAGCAAACTAGAACACCTATTACCCAAAGTAATCTACAGAGTCCATAAAGTCCTCCCAAAATCCCAGTGGTATTCTGTACTGGATAGAAAAACAACTCTGAACCACAGAGGGCCCAAAACCTTGAGCAAAAAAAAACAAAGTGAGACCCCACACTTCCCATTTGAGTATGTCAGTGCAATGGTGTGCAACAGGCAGGAGAATGGCATGCAAATCAGAGATCTCAGAAGTCACCCTGGCATCTGTGGTTGACTCATCTCTAACAAGGCTGCCAAGAACACCTTGGATGGGGAGGAGAGCCTCTTCAATAGCCTATGTTGAGAAACCAGAAATTCACACAGAAGAGTGACTCAACTTAAAGTGGATCCAAGAGTTGAAACACGTGACCTGAAACTACATAACTTCTGAAAGAAAATCCAAAGAGGAATCTTCCGGACATGGGTCTCAACAGAAGTACAGACAGCAGGAGCAGAGGTTGGCAAACTGGCTGACAAAACACTGAAGTTTTCACAGGACACAGCAAGCACTCAGCATCAAGGGTGTGATCCACCATAAGTCAGGAGACACTGCAAAGCACCTAGGTGCATCCAATAAGTGGTCAGTTCCCAAGAGTTACAATCAACGCAGACAACTCAATATCCAAAGAGTAATAATAACCCTATGTAACACAAGCGAAAAGCAAAAACAGACTTCCTATAAGACAAGACAACTCAATATCCAAAGAGTAATAATAACCCTATCTAACCCAAGCAAAAGGCAAAAAAAGAATTCCTATAAGACAAATGACCAATTTGTATATGCAAATATACCTCCAGTGAAGAAGTTCCTTCATCGCCAAGAACTGACTGTCATCTGTGGTATTATCCCTGGGATTGTGTGACTCCCTATGGGACCATGCACAAGCACCAGAGAGGTGACAGCAGCCAAGCCTTGAAGGGGCCTAAGTATTCACCTACAGACTAGAGCATCACTGCAGGAACAGCAAAGGAAAATGTAAGGCAGAGCAGAATAAAGCTTTGGAGAAAAGTGAGCCATCTGCCCCAAGAGGTTTGCAAATTACTCAGGTATAAAATCTCTCTCTAACATAAAAGTTGTAATTTACATCTGAAAGCCACAGCCTTTCCTCACTGGGTTTGCTCTGTAACAATTAAATGAATGTTAATTTTACTCATCAAATCAGCATCTACTTGCAATAGCTAAATTAATGTTGACCCAATCGAATGAGGAGGATGAAATGAAACTTGGATCATGGCAAAGTCTCCAGAAACCCAAACACCCAAACACACACACACACACACACACACACACACACACACACACACACACACACACACACACACACACACGCATGCACGCACACAAGCCAGGGCATTAAGCACAATTAAGGACTTGGGTTTTGTTCGAAAACACCAAGAGCCAGGAAAGAGTCTCCAGGAAAAGAGAACTGCAAGAATGATCTAAAATGAGGAATTTGTTTGGAAGACTTCTACATTATTACAAGCAAAAGATGATAAGGAGAGGGGAGCAGGACAAGAGGACACATGGTGGCAGGGCCAGTACATGTGTGATAATCACATCTACCCAGAGATGTTCTGCAATCAAACTTGCCATCAATCTTTAGAATCACACAGAAGCACAAGTGTCCCTTTTTTGTGTGTAGATAAGCTACAGCAGGGGAGGGGCCATTAAAGCCAGTCCAAGGATGCACAGCCAGCTGAGACTGCCTAACTGTGAAGTCAGTGCTGGTAATCAATGAACTCTTGGCCTGCCAGGATAGTAGATGGTAAAGATACAGAACTCACAGTCCCTAGAGAGAAATGTGGACAATAGAGGTGGTCCAAGGATGAGAAGCAGAGGGTAGTGGGATTGCAGGAGGGCAGTGGAGGAGCAGGAAGAAGCTTGGCGGAGGGGAGAAAGCAATAACTTCCTTCCCACCCCCTCTCCAGCTGCAATTTTGCTCCTCCCCAGCAGAAGTGAAGCAGTACAGAACAGATTCTTATGTTTTAAATAAATGATTATGATTCCTGATGGACAGGGAGAACAGTGTAGAGATGCATAAGAACGTGGACCTAAAGAAGTTGCAGGCATGAGAGGAGCAGGCTAAAATCTGATGCACACACTGTGAACTACCACCCCAACCTTGCTCTAGGCCCCACCTTGGCTCCCTGTGTGGTGTTGATCACAGAGCCTGCCAGTATCCATTCCAGAAGGAGATGGGTCAGAAGGGCCAAGGTCCTGCCAAGTCTTGCCATTGCAACTGGCTCAGCAAGTTTAGAAGATAGATCTTTATCTAGCAGGAGCATATGTATAGATTGAAATTGACAAGGCTGCCTATTACAGCTACCATCACCAGGTTCTTACCCCAGGAGGGTCCCTAGGACAGCTGTTCTGGAATTTGGCCAAGCTGGGAAAACAAGGGCCTCACTTTCCAGTCTGTACCAATGTCATCCCTTGAGCACCAACAGGCAGAAGTCCCTGCTCCTGATTGTCCTGTAAGCTTGCATGGGGAATGCAGAACTGCTGGGACAGTGAGGGGAAGAGGCAACTTCATACCCCCCCCACCATGGTTAGAAGAGCACAAAGGACTTAGATATGGAGAAACTAGTAGCCACTAAGCGGGGAGAGCAAGCACCTCTCCATTGACATAACTTCAAGTTGCTCTTTCCTTTCTTAGCTAAAACTTGGGACAAAACCTGAGCATACACAGTGGTATTTCTGTCTACTACGTTGACATTTTAAAGGAGTGTTTACATCCTCCTTCTTATAGTATGATCCTAAATTGGCACACTCAATTTAAGGAGGTACATTCCTACACGAATATGTATAGATCACCTTAGTAAAATCTCCAGGCTTCCAGTGTTCCTGCTGCAGGCCACAGACCTTTCTGCATGCTCATTCTTGCATGCTTACCTTGTCTTTGTCCTCAAAAACTGCACATCCACTGTGTTCAGTTGCATAACCTGTAGGGTGCTAAGCACAGTTCTAGGGAACCTTGAGCAGATCAGACATCCTCTTCACCCTGTCTTCCTGGTCAGGGCAGGATACCACCAACAGGTTGAAAAGTGTGGTCCTGGACCACTCCTTCCATGGATTTCTCCTTGTCTGCCTCTAGCCACTGCCCATGCTTTCTCAATTCTGTGTGAACAGGGTACCAGGCTCACCCAGAGTCCACTAACCAGTACTGCCACTCTGCTACACTGCTTGTAACAAGACAGACATATTTCACTCTACAGTGGATCCTGAAACTCTTCCTCAGTCTCTGGGCTCTGAGGGGACAGCATGGCTACCCAGGTCTGTTCAGGTGAAGGTAAGCTGCTCTTTCCCCTTTTATAAACCATGGTCCCATCTATTCTAGGTTTCTGTCTAAATCTGGGTTTCTGTCTCACATGTTTGGCTGAAGTTAGATGCACCACCATTGTGCCACAAGGTCTCCGCCATGGGCTGCTCTGAATGTGGCCGTCTCCGGAGTCCACCTGAATCCTGCACACCTCCCCGTATCTCTGTTAGTTACAGAGCTTAGTTAATCAGTTCTGAGAAATCTTGGGCATCTGGTTGCTAACCTTGGGGAAAGATGCTGCAAGGGCCATACCCAGGTCTGCAGAGAGGCAATTAGAGGATAGTTTGCTGGTCATGTGGCCTGCACCCCTCTTGAAAGGCAAACAAATACTTTTGTAGGGACAAAAAGTATAGAGAAGCTACATAGCTTGGCAGGTCTGTTGCCAGTGCTCCCCCGGGGTGGGGTGCAGAGCAGGGTGAAGACCAGCGCTGCAGTATTAATAATGGATGCCGTGCTGCCTTGAGGCTGGCTGTCATCAGTGTGTGTGCTCCACAGAAGTCCAATTAGGGATGAATTATAGTAATCAATAGATCAGCAGGATTCAGATCTAAACAAAGAAAGCAGCCCCTAGCATGGAGGGGATTTATGAGGGAGATGTGTGCCATAATTAAGCGACAAGACTGCAGGCTGCAGGCTCTTGCAGGTCTGCTGAGACATCTTTGAGAGAAAGAGAGATTTCCATGCTGACAGACAACCAACTAGCTTCGTGTAAACCAGAGTGCTCAGGCCTTCCATAAAGAGGAAGGAAGATGAGGACAGTGTCTGCTCCAAAACAGGCCCCTGCAGTGGGAAGTGTATGGCTCTCAATATCTGGCTGGTGACAGGCAACAGGCTTGTCTCTCTGCGCTATAAGGTTCTTATATGCAAAATACCAATTCCTACGGTATTTGGTGGCACATCAGCAAGTGCACAAAATACCTGGTAGGGGAACTCTAGAGGTTGTCCTTTTCTGCACCAATGCAGCTGCATTACACTGGACCTTCTGTTCCCCTTTCTTGAGCATAATCCCTTCTCTTGTTGACCTGTAGAAACAACCTCCCCTCACTGTACAGCTTCCAGGGGTATCCAAGTGATGGAGTTCCCTGCTCCTCCAGAATTCCCGCATAGCATTCTCACTGATGTTTTTAAGCAAACCCGACCCTTGCGCTAAAACCCAGTGCAGCCCTTGGAGTCTGTTCCTTCATGGGACAGGCCAGACAAGCAGGTATCTGACAATGAGAGGACATTGCAGGACTTTTCTGAGGTCATCACTTGGTTCCCTGAACCAGCTGTCAGAGGGCCAAGCTGATGGTCCTTGCTTCCATCTGAAAGGCAGACACCTGCTGACCATTTCAGAGCCTCTAACACCAGTTATCAGTCAGTTCCTTCAAGGCATCACAGTCACCAATCTTTCCTTTACTTGGAATCACATGCGACCTTTGTACAGGGCTAGAATGGTGCTAGCTGGAAGCATGCAACTTACTTATTTGTGTATGGAATTCTCAATACCGGGAAAGGGAGATCTAAGGCAGATCTCTATTCCTACCAGGCACCAAGCAGGCACTCCTCCTGGTAACAGCTTCATGAAGGGAGTGTGCCTTATCTTTCCATGTTATAAGGAAAAGAATACAACCCTAGAGAAGAGATATCTCTCAGCTCTCCTTCCCTGCAGCAGCAATACCTGAGGTCTCAGTGACAGGGAATACCTTGTTCAAGACCTCAGCGACTGCCTTGAGGGGCTGCTGCCATTTACACAGTGTCTCACTGTGTAACTTGGACTGACCTGAAACTATGCAAACCAGACTGAACTCAAACTTGCAGCAATCTTCCTACCTCCAAAGCCCTGGGATCAAATACCAGTCTTGCTCAAATACCCATCATCTTAAGAAGCTAAGTCCTAAAACTCCCTTTTAATATAAGTCAGCAACTATTTGTTTAGTGTATGTAACATACCTTGAAGTCATTTAGACTGACCAGCCACATTTCCAGTCTACCAACTAAGTATCATCCTTCTGGCTCTCCCACAGTCAGTCCGTCCTATTTTTCCATTACTTTTCTAGCTACCAGTGTGAAACCATCTCCTGTTACACAGCAGCAGTCAGAGTACCAACTGATCCCCAGTTCTGACCACTGAGCTGGCTTTGTTTATCTCAAAAGGTCCCTTGTTCCATTAGTGTAATTGCTCCAGCAGAGCACAGGGTACCATCTTTGACAGTGGAATATCTATAAATCAGAGGTCTCTCTACCTGGGCTGAGGTGTCCCCAAAGTGTCAGCACACACATGGGGGAGACACTGACTCCTGGTGGACTAGGATTCCACCAACATCCAAGAGAATTCATACCCTCCCTCAGTCCCAAAACTGACTCCTGGGTCAGAGAGTACCTGCAAGGACCCTATCTTCACTACACTTGCACTAAGGCACAGAATGGGAGGCTCACACAGGGACTAGCCTGGTGGGACCCACATATGATCTCTTAATTCTCTGCTTTGGTTTATATGCTTATTGTCCCTCAGTAGCACCACTCTGGGGGCCAGGGGACTTTGTAGTGCTTTCTGAGGTCTCCTTCTGCTATGGTTCGGTTGAGTGTCCACTAAAGGTCCAGATGTTTGGGGTTTGACCCCAGCACGGGACTCTACGGAGGTGATGGAACCATTAGGAGAAGGGGTCTGGTGAGAGGCTCTTAGGTTATAGGAGTGAAACTTTGAGAGGGATTATAGGTTCCTAGCCTTTTTCTCTTTTGTGTCCTGGATATGAGATGACAGTTTGCTACATCACACACAGTATCCACCATTGTTATTTATATTGGAACCCCAAACAATAGGCCTAACTGCCAAAGAGGAATCAAAGGCAGCCTCTCCACTGCTGCCTAGATTCTTATTTAAGGTCATCAGTGTGGACCCCTGAACTTAGTTGGTGTTTCTTTTACTTGGATACTATGACCAAAGGCATCTTGGAGAGGGAAGGGTTTATTTCCGCTTACAGCTTGTAGTCTGAAATGCAGGGAGATCAGGGCAGGAACTCAAGGCAGGAATGTGGAGGCATGAACTGAAACATAAGTCATGGAGGAGAGCTGCCTACTGGTTTGCTTGCTCTGGGTGGCTTTTCTCATCCTGCTTTCTTATTCACATGCCACCCACCACCCACAGTGAACTGGGCCCTCCCTCATCAATCAGCAACTTAAAAACATAACACCATACACTTGTCTAAGGGCCAGTCTTATGGAAACATTTTCTCAGTTGTGGTTCCCTTTTCTCAACAAACTCTAGCTTGCTTTTCAAACGGACACAAAACTAAACAGTACAGGGGAGATGAAATAAAATTCAGTACTTCAAGAAGATCAAGGAGGAGGGAAGGAAGGAAAATGAAATGAAAGAAGAGGGAACTGGGAGCTTGTAGAAGATAGGCAGAAAGCAGGTCAGACAAATCAGAAGAAATGTGCAGAGGTGGGAAGATTCTGGAAGGTCTTGGCCATTTGTGCGTTGGAGATGTTCTACTTCTCTGAAGGGCCCAGAATGCTGATAGTTTAAAAGCGGTTTCCAATAAATAGATTAAAAAGCTTAAACCTCTGTTTCCTCTTTCTCCACAGTCATGCAAGAATAAACACTCCTGGGATGGCTGGGGTTTGTATAGGCACATTTTTGCAATGTATCTTATATATCTGAACTATGGATCATAAATCAAATTTGATTCCCTTTGCTAGGAAATGAATTATTTATCCAAGCAGAGCACAGGGCAAAAGAAGAAACATGGAGAAGAGTCTGTTTGGGGATGTTATTTGTTTTTCTGAAGATGAAGCTGCATCCAGAGTGGGAGTTCCTGCCTTGCCAATGCTGGGATCGTTCTTAATTTAGTGGGCTCTCTGTGGGTAGCCATAGACTTCTGAAATTGGCTTTATATTGAAGATTCACTCATGGAATTCAAAGCAGAGTCTCTCACTTAGGTGCAGCAGATCCTTGATGGCCGACTGCCTGAGTGCAGGAGCTCAATGAGGTGTTCCAAGGGCCTTCTTTGTAACCCAGTAGGCCTGTGATGAGCTCATCCCTGGCACTTTACTTCATGTGATGCTCCAGGCCTCTGCTCCTAGTAGACTTTAGTTTCTACCTAACCAGATGGGATGGCCCTATCTCTGCCATGGGGTATTTAAAAGATTGATTTATATATAGCCCAGAACAAGTCACTATGACAAGGAGGGTTAACTAGCAATGCCCAAGCCTAGAATGCACACAATGAGGGTCAGGTAACATAAACTGTTCATTCTTGTTCACACAGATCACCACATGGGAGATCTGTGAGAGATTACCGATGATTTCAATGTTAGCCAAGTATCCTAAGGGGGAAGATACTACTGTAGTTCATTGTTTTGCCCTGCCATGCTCTCCCAGGCTCACACAGCTACATGTGGGGCCACTATGCACTGTAAGCTGAATCAAGCAAAGACCTCTTCTTATTATCTTGCCCACAAGCACCAAAGCCAGCATAGAAATCCTCTTCTCTGAGGGGACAATCAAAAATCTAACTGGTGAGATTTGTTTAAAAATTCAGAAAATGTAAAGTCCGATTCTCCAGAAACAGAACTATGTGTTCTCCATATTGACTATGGGATGCTCCCTGGAAGCTACTTGGGCCCTAGATCCCATGACCTTCACAGCAAAATTGTTTTTCTCTGAATTTGATGGGTGAAAGTAAGTTACAGGAAACAATGCTGGTGACCCCAAGAAGATGCACGGAAGGACTCTGGCCTACGTCACCGAAGAGAGAGCCAACATCTCAACTTTAGACTTCTGACATTGCAAACTGTAAGAAAACAAATTCCTTCCATTGTAAACCACCATTTGGCCTTTCGTAGGGCAACCCTAGGAAACTCACATGGTGGGGGAAGTAGTTTGGATTCTCCGGGAGTGAACATTGCTCAGGGGGCTGCTCCATCTCCAGACACCTGCCCCTTGCCTGCCCCATCTACTCCATGAAAGTCTAATGCAGAGTTATAACCCAAGATCCTGATGACCTTAAAACCTGTGGAAGTTTGTAGTATTCCTCAAATGGGAATAGAGAGTCATACCTTCAAAAAGACACACTGACAATTTTTTTCAAATGCTGATAGAGTAAAAAATATTTGGCTGAACCCAAGTTGACTCCAAGCTTAAGCTAAAATCAACCATCCCCTGAGCATGGAAGTTTATTGAGGTTTTGGTAACTGAGACAAGTCTTAAGTACCTTTATTTCTGCTACCACAGTGGGCCCAGGTGCCATCTGTAATCTCTTCCTTAGAACTCAGTCACACACACACACACACACACACACACACACAATTTATTAGTTAAGGTATTCTATTTTTGTGATAAAATTCCATAACCAAAACTCTCAGGGCTGGAACTTAAGGCAGGACCTTGTACAGAGACCGTGGAAGCATACTGCTTACTAGTTTGCTCCTCATGGCGTGCTCACCTTCCTTTACCTGCCCAGGGGTGACACACCCACAGAGAGCTGGACACTCCCACATCACTCATTAATCAAGACAATGCCCACAGCCTTGCCCACAGGCCAACGCAATGGAAGCTTTTTTCAGTTAAGATTTTCTGCTTCTAGATACATCTAGGCTTGTGTCAAGTCAGGGAGGATGGAGGCAGACTGTGTCCACCACTAAAGAAATATTGAAGGCCTAATTCTCAGAACTGATCTCATTTGGAAATGAGATAATCAAGTTTAAAATGAGGTCATTAGGGTTGCACCTAATCCAAGAGGATTGTCCTCGTCATAAAAAGGGAAGGGGACAACTAAGGCAAAGGACACACATCAAAGCAGAGAGTATGAAAACACAGGAAGGAGATATCCATATGATCAGAGGGATGGAAACCAGTTTGCCTCAACCACCAGAAGCTAGAACAAGCCTCACCCAGAGCTACCAGAACAACACCCAACCTTGCGATTTTAGACATACATTCTCTAGAACTGTGAGACAACAGGATTCCTTCATTTGAAGCAACAAGACACCTCTTTCTAACAACCCTGGGAAATTGACATAGAGTATTTTAGATTGGGTTTTCAGAGACCAGGATACAACCACCGGTTGATTGGTGACCTGGGGTTCCAGGAAAACACAGATGAAGAGGTAGAAAATGAAGCAGGAAGGAAGTTAGCCAGCAAGGGTATGTCCTGAGAGAGAAAGAAGTCACCTCAGGAAACTGAACAGAATTCACTTGGGAAAACTAGTCATTCATGAGAATAGAGACCACCATACTGTGAAGGGGTTGAGAATACTCTATACCAACTCCCAGATGCAGGTGTGAGCCACAGGAAGAATTCTAGAAACCTGGAAGGAGGGCCCAGTTTGAAACCTTCCTGGCAGGAGAAAGACACTTGTGTCCTTCCCTTTGCTATCAGACCCTTGAAACAAGGTATCCTAAGGAAACAGAATACCCCTCCCCCAGTCTCATACTTGGAAGGAGGGAAGGAAAAGGCTGAAGTCTGGTGCCAGCCAGAAGAGAAACCTGTCTCCCAGCAGGAGATTTCACACATTTCTGACAACTTGTCAGACCACCTAGCTGGCAGTATCTCCCAATCTGGGGATTTAGGAGAGTGTTCTGCCTCAGGATGATGTGATGGTCCAATGATGCTCAGGACCACAGCTTGGCAGGACCACTTACTTAGGCATACCTCTTGCTTTCTGTTTCATGTCAGGACCCCAAAATGAGGTTAGGAGGAGGGTCTCTTTATTTGCTCCTCTTTCCCATGAGGTCAAATGGAATAAACCTCCTTCCCCTGTTTTCTCTGCGTTGTCTGTTTCCTTAGAGGAAAGGTGGCCAAGTCTAGCTTGTCAGAGCTGTGGGAGTCTAGGCTTTCGCTCTAACAAAGCTTGTAACAGGGCACTGGCCTAACTTTTCCATTTCGTTTCTCTCTGGTTCTAATCTTATCCCCTAAAGTTATCTTGCATTTCAGGAATAGCACTGACTGATGGATAAATATGGTTATAACAAAGGATCTAAGTTACTCCCATAGAGATAGATATCTCACAGGATAGATCACCCCCAAGTGAGGGCAACTGTCTGTGGTGGAGAGGCTTTACTTAGAGCAGAAGAAATCACCTCATGGAAGTAGGATGCTCTCTAGAATGGATGACAATGACAACACGTCTAAACACCTTGTACATCATCTGAGTTAAAGACCACCTGGATTGCAATGGACTTGCTTCCTTGGGTAGACCTGTCCCTTAGTTCTACATATCTTTAAACCTAAACCTCATGTGAGTACTCAGAAGGCAGATTTGAAGGTCACTGAACCCTTTTCTGTTCTTCCCAATGTGGCCACATTGATTAAATCTCAGTTCCTTGTCCATCAGCCCCTGTTTAGTAGATTTGAGGGACAGCTGACTGAGCTTCATCTCAGAAATCCAAGAACCAGGACATTTGTCTAAGAGTTCAGGTCAAAGCCATCAGACAAGCAGGAGGCCCAGGCCAGGTTGTAAGTATTCTGTCTAGCATAATGACATGGGCACATGAGTGGGTCATTTGGGGGGAGGGAAAGGAGAGGCAAGAAGACTAGGCTGGAGCCCCTACATGTATCAGGGGAATAGTGGAGCTTTTAGTAGAGGAAGAACCAGACTGTAGCTCCACTTTTGGGGAAACGATGTGAGCCTTAGTCCAGGTCACTATAGTGATAAAATATGAACAAAGTAACTTGGAGAGGAAAGAATTTGTTTGGTTTACACTTCCACATTTCTGTTCATCATTGGAGGAGGTCAGGATACTAACTTGGGCAGGGCAGAAACCTGCAGGCAAGAGCTGATGGAGAAATGGGGCTTACTAACTTGCTACCCACAGCTTGCTTACTTATATAAGCTAGAACCACTGGCCCAGGAGAGTCCTCACTCATATGGGGCAGAGACCTCCACCTTAAATCACCAACTAAGAAAATGCCCCACAGACTTGTCTACAGCCTGATCTTATGGAGACATTTTCTCAGTTAAGAATCCCTCCTATCTGATGACTCTAGCTTGTATCTAGTTGATATATAGCTATCTAGCACAATGTGGTAGATTGTGCACAAGAAAAGAGAAAACAGAGGAGACAGCTTTAACTGTGTTCCAGTGAGAGAGTGGTGAGTTGTGAGAGTTTAAAAAACTTGATAAGAAGAAGGTAGAAATGGGAAGTGACTTCTGAGATCCCAGACAGGGAATGATGGCCTCTGTGATGCCAGGAAGGAGAAGGCAGCCTGTGAGAACCCCAGGCAGATGAAGGCTGGCCTCCAGGATCCTGAGTTGAATCCATTCAAGAGAGAAAACTGTCCATCATACCTCTCATTCCCCTCCCAAGTCCAAATTCCAGGCCAGTCGAAAAACACAAGTCACTGGAAGTTAAGCAATGGCTATCCTGAAGCTTTCTCTGTTGTCATTTCATCCAAAGGAAATATGGATTGGAAACCACAGGGTTTATCTACTCCACTATGATATGAAGCTGGTAGTCTGTTTACTAGCCTGCAGCCTGCACTCCAGACTGCTTCAAAAGAGAGGGTCATCAACACAGACTCATAAATAAATGAAGGAATGAAATAATGCATTCCAGCCTAATGAGGCTCTAATTACTTAAGTGATAGTACAAAAACTACTAGCACACATTGCTCAACAGAAGGCCCTCAAAAAGAAACTAGGGGGAGGAGAATGTGTCCCCTATAAGTTGCAGGTGTCTCAGAGAAAAATGCAGAGGCAAAGCTGCCTCCTGCTCTTCAGCTTCCTGACTTCCTGGCACAGCTACATGTGGCCTTGCTGCCTTTGTCTGACTCCCCAGGGCTCTCAGATGGAGAGACTGAGACCATTCAGCTCCTGTGTTAGCAATGAGGCTGGAATTCCAGGGATAGCATGGTTCTCGGAAGCATTTCTGGGAGAAATCCAGATTTAGCAGACTCAGGGTAAAAGATGAACCCCACATTTATTGTTCTTGTGAACTTGACTGGATCAATGGAGACCTAACTTTTCAATGTATCTGTAAGGGCATTTCTAGATAAGATTGACAAATAGAAGACCCTCCTTGAATGTAGATGGTACCTGTCAATGGCCTTCCAGAACAAAAGGGGAGATGAGGGGATACTAGCACGGTCTCTCTCTTTCTCTGTCACTCCGTCTATATCTCATCTCTCTCTGTCTGTCTCTGCCTCTATCTCTGTCTCTGTCTGTCTCTCTGTCTCTGTCTCTGTCTATCTGTCTGTCTGTCTGTCTGTCTGTCTCTCTCTCTCTCCCTGTCTGTCTTTGTTTCTCTTTCCTCTTTCTGCTTCATGTCTTCCTTGATGTGAGTTACTTTGCCCTGCCATACATACCCTATCCACCTTGGTGGACTAAAACTTGTAATCATCAGCCAAAACAAACCAACCTAAGCATAGCTGTTTTAAGATAGTCGGTGACAACAAGGAGAGGTCTGAGTGACACACGCAGTTGGTGTAAGTCATGCTATATCTCTAGCTTACATCAGATGGAGAGAAACCTTCAGGAAGCAGTGCCTCAATGCCGTTAGGTACAGAAGAACTGGAGGTCAGTTCCCACACTGGCTAGGAGTTCATGACTCCTGCTGTTGTCCAGGAAGAAGCTCCAGGTATCAATGCCCCCTCTTTGGCTCCTGTAATTCCCTTGTCCCTTTTCCTTGGAGAAAATAGATCAGCACCCATGTGCTCATTCGAAATTACATTATATGCCATTTTGTGTCCTTCCAACAAATCTTGACTGAGAAAGCACACTGAGAGGAGGGCACAGGATTCACGGGGGTTTTGGAGACATCTGTGGGTAGTCTCAAAGCATATTTCCAGGTGATAGAGTAAGTGCTAAAATGGATAACACTTAGCCTGACAGAGGAAGTAGAGTGCAGCTGGCTAAGCGATGGCACTCAACTCAGTGGCACAGGATTCAAACATCAAATGAAAGGCATCCTCCAGAGGGGAGGGGCCCCACGGATGCCAGCTAGCAGACACTCAGAATCTGTCTCTCTCATGCTCTTCACAGGTTCTCCCTCAGACACAGGAAGCAAGCGGGCCCTAATTTGCCAAACAACTTGAATGGACTCTGGTCTGACTTCCAACCACACCCGTGGGCCACACCTAGAGTGGGTCTGCTATCCCACCACAGGACAAAGCCTCTCAGAGAAAGTCTATCTTGACTACATCCTGAGTTGTTTTGTTTTTATTGTTGACTGGAGGGGAACCTAGAAGTATATGATTTTCTCCATAAAAGCCTGAGAGTTAATGGTCACCCGAGCCACAGCCACTTTCCAACCTGGTAGTCAGCTTGGATGAACTACAAAGAAGCCATAGCCATGTGCTGTTTAAGTACATCCTGTGGTATACTCTTTGTTGAAGTCAAGACTAACCAGTAAAGCGAATGGCCACCCTCCCCCATCATTCATCTTGCTGTGTGTGCACACCTTTGTGACAACCCACACCACAATGGTGACTAATGTTTACTGAGCACCAGGAGCTGCTCCAATAATGTCACAACATCATTGCCTTTAGTAAGAACAACAGCCCTCTGAAGTAAGTTCTAGAAGTATCTCTGTTTTCCAAGTGCCATATCAACACAGACAGGTCAGGGCAATGAGACAAGGGGTATGGTTCCCAGAATGGCAGCATCTGCATAGCTGGAAACATGACAGAACACATATTCTTCCAAATCTCATGTCACCTGTGACTGCTTCCATTGGAGTCACATAGCTAAGCAATGTTGACCATGACTACATGGCTAATAAACCCTGATATATTTCCTCTCTGGTCCTTTACTGAAGTGTCTGCAATCCCAAAGATCTGTGTCTCTGCCCTGTCTCAGTCTGGGGAGGGAGGTGCAGCCTCTGACCCAGGCTGCAGGGGCACTCCCCACTAGGAGCTTTGCCAACATTGGGCTGGCAAAAGGTCAGGAGACACAACAAGCCATGTGCCTCTGCTTTTGACTGCTGTTTTGAAATACCTCCAACCATTCACTATGTCTACGTAGTCTTCCCCCAGTGAGGAGTGACAGGCATTTGTGAACAAAAGCATAGTCTCCAAACTGTCTATTTCTTCTGGCCATGCACACTTAGTCTGTTCATTCCTCATGACTTACCCCATGGTCTGTCCCTTTACCCAGAGGAGGTGGCATAGTCTTGCACAGCATTGGGCTCTAAGGCCAGCATTCAGTGCTGACTCCAATAGGCAGCAATGGTCTTCCTTTCTCCCTTAATTACAGGACACATCTGACTCATGGAGCCAGTGTGCCTCAGTGGACCCATGACAAGATACCCAGGAAAATTCCCAGTGGTGCCCAGGAAACATAAAGCAGCCAGTCCCTCGTGTTTGGTGACCCTTACACCTCTGTCCTGAAAGTGACATTTTGTTCTCTCCTTTTGGCCACCTGCAATGAAGGCCACACAGTAATTCTACTCAAGGACAGTTCAGTACTAAATGAGGCTGACTGTTCCAGCTGAAGTGCTTTTTTTTTGGTTGTTTTCCTTCCAAATTTAAGCTGAAATGCAATGGTTGCTGTGGCAGAATTGGGATTTAAATGTTTCAAGGCCTGAGAGATGGTGTGACGGTGCCACTCTCATGAGTGAATTAATGCCCTCATCATAAAGTTGACTAGTAACAAATTCTCAGTTCCACCCTTTGTCTAGCTTATACTCTCTGGACTTTCATCTTGTCTCGACTCAACACAAGTCTCTCCCTTGATGCAGCAGTGTGCTCCTGGGTTTCATTGCCTCTGGACCATGAAAAGAAATGAACCTCCACTGTCATGCATTCCTCAGACTCAGGTACTCTGTTATAACAGTAGAAAATGAGTCAAGACTTGATTGAGCCCTGCTTCCTGTCTCCAGCCACCTCAATTCATCTTTCTGGGCTGCAGATTCTTCTGAGAACACTCCCGAAACATTTGATTCCAGACACATTTGAGTAGCTTTAGGCAAACCCACACTC
This sequence comes from Mesocricetus auratus, assembly GCF_017639785.1. NCBI lineage: Eukaryota > Metazoa > Chordata > Mammalia > Rodentia > Cricetidae > Mesocricetus > Mesocricetus auratus. The sequence continues at coordinate 3,290,453 of NW_024429233.1, read as the reverse complement.
CCCCTCTCCATAGTTATTTGTGTATACTCCTGTTACATCAGGCTTTGATGGGAGAGTCATCCCTAGGCCATTGTCCCTGAACCATATGGGGGAAACTACTTTTTAGACTACTATATACTGAACTTGCAAAGGGCTTTCATCATGATATTTCTGTGCATGCATGAAGAGTAGTGTGATTGTATCACCCTCTGTTACTCTTTCCTCTTCCATTTCCCTTTTACCTTTATTTTTTTAAATCAAGAGACTGGAGAGATGGCTCAGCTGTTAGGAGAAAAGGGCCTGGGATGAGTTCCAGGAACCCACATGATGATAAAACTGGTTCCAGGGGATCTGACACCCTCTTCTGGCCTCTGAGGGCTCCTGAATTGATATGGTGCATCTTAACTCAAGTAGACATACTCTCTCTCTCTCTCTCTCTCTCTCTCTCTCTCTCTCTCTCTCTCTCTCTCTCTCTCTGTCTCTGTCTCTCTCTCATGCACACACACACACACACAAACACACACACACACCTTTACAAAAATTCCAGTTCCATCATTTTCTTGTAAATAATAGCAGGATCTCCTTTTAAAGCTGTACTGTATACATATGAATGAATATTTTCCATATGTATTCATCCATCAATGACCATATAGGCTGATTCTGTGTCTTTGCCTGTTGTGAATTGTATTGTAAGAAACATAATGTGCAGGTGCTTTTTGGGTACACTGACTTTGATTCTTTCAGCTAATATAACCCAGAGAACATTTGAGGAACCTCCTTAGTGATTGCCATGGTGACTGCGCTGTTTCCATTCCCCCAACATCCTATCCTCGCCAGCATTTGTTGTTGTTTTTATGATTTATTTGTTTTATTCTGTACATATGAGTAATCTGCCTGTAAATATGTAATTACACCATGTGTATGCCTGGTACTCAAAGAGAGCATGACAAGAAGTATCATATCCCTGAAGCTGGAGTAACTGATGGTTGTGAGTCACCATGTGGGTGCTGAGAACCAAACACAGGTCCTCTGTAAGAGAAGCCAATGCTCTTAAACTCTGAACCATCTTTCTAGGCCCTGTTCCTGTTGTTTCTTCAAAACCAGTATGAGTGGGATGAGATGGTATCTCAGTGTGGTTTCTATTTGCATTTCTTTGAGTGCTACAGCTGTTGAACATCGCTTTTTCTTGTGTTTATTGGCCATCCGTATTCATTTTAAAACAACTCTGTCCGGGGTTCCCAGAAAAGCTAACCTTTTGTTCTGGCCACTCCTGGAATTGCTGCAACCTTCCTACCTTATAGAACTTACTCACTGTTAGGAATGTGAATCTCTTGTTACTCAGAAGGTCTTTTTCAGGGGCCCAAGAATCAACTCTTTGAGACACAACGCACAGCAAGGGGAGAAGGTCAGAGGCCTCTGGGTCCCCTCTGGTAACTCAACACACTTGCCTCACTAGGTTGGCCTTTCCCACTTCCAGCCTTTAGTAATTCCTCATCTCTGTTGAGCCCTTTCTTTCTTCTGTTCATCCTTTAAAACACTGACCACACACCTCTCCTCTACATCAGTGAGAATGGACCCTGCCCCTTTCCTTTCCTGTCACTATCAAATCTACTTTCCCCACTGATGCCTGTGGCATTTATCGTCAATCCTCACTTTCATCCAGTGTGTTTCTCCACAACCTCTCCATCACATTCCTCTGAAAACATAAGTGTCCTTCCCAAAATCCATGGATCATTAGAATCCCCTGTGAGGAGACGTGACTGTGTTCCTTAAACACACAGGATCCTAAGCCCCTATGGTCCCAGGAGTTGATTAATAGCGAGGAGGACCCCAGGAATGCATGTTCTAACAAGGTTACCAACCAACTGAAGGAGTGATTATGATGCAGACTGTCTCCTTATCACTCTTCCAGAAGCATCACTCTGGTTCGTTTTATAATTTCCACCTGGTAGGGAATGAATAACAGTCTGTGAGAAAGTAACAAGTTCTCCTGAAGGTGCTTGAGAGCATGTGAGAAGTACTTCATTAATTTTCATCCCGGTCCTTAGAGGTGGCATCGTGATGGCTATAATTATGCCTCGATTACTTGGAGGGAGTGAAGTGTTCTTAGAGAACAAACTTAAGAAACAGGAGCAAAGTGACTGCCAAGCAGCCCACAGAAGGCCTGCAGAAGGGCTGAGGTTACAGAGGATAGAGACCAAGGAGAGCAGGCTCCTCACAAGAGCCAGTTTCAGCCTGAGGTACAGCCCAACACACAGGGATGATGTGCAGGGGACAAAAAAAGAAGGAACAATGGAAAAACATAGCCAACAAAAGTTGCCATGGACCTAAAGGCATTGCAGTCCATAAACGACCTTTAGAAACACGGAGCTATTTACCAATATTTTCTGATCATGTGGCTGCACATGAAATTCCTAGCCAGTGGCTCCTTCTGGGGCATGCAAAGATCTGAGTTTACAGAGGTGAATGACTCCGGCATCCATGGCTACCTCACCCCGGCTCTGCTGACAAGTAGACATCATACAGTCGGTTCTGTCCATCATCCTCTGTCACAGGTGAGCTTGAGGATGGAACTGACATTTTTCCTTACTGCAGAATCTCACATCAGTCTTGTGGAGTGTGAAGTGCACAGCTGTCTGTCATGGGCATGGAAGCACGTTAGAGTCTTTCAGATCTATGATCTCCTGCTATCCCATCCACATAGCCTGCAGAGGAGGTAATACTTCGATGATTTTATCACAACTTGAGAGGATACATCACTTTGGGCCTCCCTAAAACCCCAACACTCTGCTCCATTGCCAAGCAGAATATATCAGAGCCACATTCAAAAGCTAAGCAGTCCCTGCCCAGGAGAAAAACTGCAAATAATTTGAACAAAGACAGACTGCTGAGAGACAATGAGCAGCTTCGGAGCAAGTTTATTACTAACAAAGCTGCCATATGCTTGCAGTCTTTTCGTAGTGTTTTAAGATTAAGTTAACATTAATTTAACATTAAAGCTGGAATTTAATAAAGTCTGGCAAATAAATTAAGCCCCTAAATAATATGTCTATAGTTCTGTGTTAATATGCAAAGCAAAGGAAAATAATTACACTCAAGAATAGAGCAAAACATTTTATCATAAGTTCACAAAAACATAAAGGAAAGATCCAGCAACATATAGTTCTTTCAGTAAGGCTCAAAGTCCCATTCATTGACTCATAACCAATGGATAAGCACAGACAACTGTCATGACAGAATCACATTCTCAGCCATGTGCTAGTGAGTTTTTACTCACCATGACCAGCTCTCTGTGAGACAACTTAAAGTAGGTCTTACGTTTTGGCTCCCAGCTTGTGAGCCCAGGTCCATGATCAACTGATTTTATCACTTTGTGTTTGAAGTGAGGCAGAGTTTCATGGCAGCAGTTGTGTACAGGAAAGTCTACTCACCTGACGGTGACCAGGAAACAGTGAGTCAACCCTGAATGTGAGAGTCAGTGAGGAGGCCTGGGCTACCTATGGGGTCCTGAGCAGTGGATCAGTGTTTATCCCTCGAATACTAACAGACATTGTGTCTCCATAACACAAAGAGGGTTGCTCTCTCTGCCTGGACTCTTAGGGAAGTTCCTGGACCCTACCCTGAGTGAAATGATAGACTCTAGATATCCCCTATGCGGAAGGAATTGGCAATAGGGTGGGAGGATGGGGGGTGGGGGGTGCAGGAGGAGGGGAGGGAGAGGGAACTGGAATTGCCATGTAAAACAAGCTATTTAAAATTAAAATAAAAAAATCTTTCAGAAAATAAAAAGATAGGACAAGGTCAAGACATACCCATCAAAGTCATGTTCCCAGTGAGCCATTCCCATTATTAAGGCCCCATCTCCCAAAAGTCATTCAAATTTTGAGTATGATTAGGCCAAGGTCCAAATGTCCCCAGAAACATCCTCACAGTCACACTCAGAGGTATGCTTTATTAATCCCCTTGATCAGACTCTCAATCTAATTAAGTCAGCAACCAAATTACTACAAACCTACAAACAGTTATACAGTGATGGTCTCTAGGAATCAGTGGGAACCCACTTACCTCTTCCATTAGCAAAAGGAGCATCCAACCCCTTGACTAGTTATAAGCAACAGACCACACACTCTCTAGTTCCCTCCATCCCCAAACTTAGGTAAGCAATAAGGACTTCTAAGACACTCTCAGGCTAGCTGAGTTATCTTAAAGAGGCTGAGACAACCTGAACTGCCTAGCATGCTGCCTGCAAGTCATGCAATTAGCCTGAGAATACCAACCTTCCTGAGCTAACTCTCAGGCTGGGTAGGGTTAGAGTGATGCAGCTGTCATTGAGTCATTTCCATTCCTGTAACCAACTCTTCATCCATATTCTAGTAACACCAACAAAATCCATTGGTTCACTAAGTTGGACTTTGGTTGTATCCTTATGTTGGCTTGTCATTGTTTCCCTATCTAGAATGAGTAGCCATTTGTTCGTCTCCCAAGAAATAGTGAGATATACTTTGAGAAAAAGTTAGTGTGTCTAAGGTTGTTGTTATCACATGTCAGTTGCATGTCCATGTTCAGTGTCCCTATGCACTGTTGTTTACACAGAGATCCATTTGTCACCAAGCAGTGGCTCAGTTCACCATGGAATTCTTCCCTAGCCATTCAAAGGCAAAAGGTCACACACATACTAGCGGTGTTCTTCAAGGGCATCCAAGTGGTAGTGAGAAGACAGAGACATGAAAGAGGAGGCTAACAGTGAAAACACAAAAAATATTGAACCTCCTACCCTTGTCTATATAACACAATTGATAGTGAATGTCCCTGTTCTGTAATGTTAGGGGCCGTGGAAGTCATAGGAAAGATATGCCAGGCTTTCCATGATAGTGTGGGAAGATCTGCACACTCCGCAGTGACAGACGTCTATTCTGGTCATACCACTGTAGTGTCCATGAATCTTCTGGGTACTTCATCAAAAAGGAAAGTGTGGTGTTTAGGGAAATGATGACCTTCTGCCTCAGAGTATGGATTCCAAGCCTTACGTCTGCCACCATTTTCCCATATCCTATTGCATGATTCTCTACCCAGGTGTTATGGATGATGGAGTGCAAAATGAGAACATTACATGTAGAAATGATTTCCAGGTTCAAGGCTACATCTATTTTCTTCCAAAACATCCATCATGCACTGGACTCTCCACATGAACCATATATCAATAAAGCAGCTTACCTCTCATGGTTAGGGCCTCATTTAAGAGCATAGTTTCCATTAAAACCACAGCCTACTCTCAATGAGGAAAGTTCCATCAATGGCTGCATTTGTTCCTTATAAGAGCACATTTTCCTCTCTTTAAGTCTTACTCCCTGTGGGTGGAAAGGTGGCTGAAACAGCCATGTAATGGCCTCCTTTTATGTCCAGCTTGAATTAGGGAGCCTTGGAAATGTCTTCCTTGATCACTGGTAATGATTCCTGGGGTTCTATGCAGTGGTTGCAAGTTTTGAAGATACTGCATAATTTAGACCTGACTTACTTTCATCAGGAAAAATTAAGATGTCATTTCCCATGTCCACACATGTGAGTGCATGCCTTATCTGTTCACTTAGGGATTGGCCTCATAAAATATGTTCCCATGTACTGTTTGCTCCCTGTGTCCGATAGTTCCTGGTACTTTCTGAGGATGGGTTTTGGAACAGCCAGGGCACTATTTTATTTGCCTTTCTCCAAGTCACAGCTGCTTTTTAGGTGTGACCACTAGTACCATACATGGGCCAGAGTACGTGCCCCTTCATTTCACAGGGAATGATGGTTGTTAGCTTTTCGTGGAATGCTGGTGACTTCAGTTTCATTCGTAATCACTCTCAAATACCTGCCCATAGTTCCTCCCCCATAATGACCTTCCATTTATCAACCACTTTCCCAATGAGTTACTTTTTCTGATTTCCCAAGAGTCAGTACTAAGAGTTGGTGCGTCTGTACCATTCATAAAACCAATCAGAAAGTTGACAGAGGTTTGTTCTAGCCTAACTCACATGTCAACTGGATAGGGTGATAGCTGGCCGACAGGTCACAGCAGACCATCTGGGTAGCTGCCACTCCCTAGCACCACATGAGTGCCAAACATTATTGAGTAAATTCCCATATCCTTCTTTATTTGATGGGATTTCTCTAAGGGCAATGTTGGAGCTGATTTCAAATGTATTGTTTGTTATACAGGAACAAGGGCCTGTATCTTTACAGAAATACAGCTGGCCACTTATGAATGCCACTTAATAAGAATACTGTTTGTGCTATGGATGACAGGCTACCAGACTGGACCCCCCTGCTTTTCTTTCACTGACATGTCTCCTGCAGAATCTGTGCTTGTGACAATGGAACATTTACCTAATAGCATACAGCACTACTTGGCCCCTGTGAATGCCAGGCCCTCAAACCTGCGCAACAAGCACTCAAACCATGTCCACCCCTCTCTTCTGGGTATGTCTGTGAGGGCATTGCCAGTTAGACCCTGAGGGCTCTGAGCAAAACACTTAATGATGGACTCATTCATGAAGAGACAGCCTTGGTGGTAGTGATAAAGTTGGTTGGAGGAGGAAAATCTCCAGCATTGAGTTTTTCAGCTGTGTCTTACTCTGTATGCCCCTTTCTGTTTACTGACTGCCATGATATGTGCTGACCACTATGCCCTCCCTGCCAGGGTGAACTGCCATTGCTGAAACCATCTGCCCAAATAAATAACCCCTTCCTTTAACTTTTCTCAGGTATTTTGGTCATGGTGGTACAAAAGTAGCTAGTACAACATAGCATGTACTAGGAAGAGGCTTCCTGGTATACAATTGTGCAGTGGAGATCTGAGGTGGAGATGAAAATTTGGAAATGTCATTGCATGTATGGTAGCATGTCAACAGAAAAGAGCTTCTTGATTTTTGTGATAAAGGAAAGGATCCTGAGACAAAAGTGCCAGTAATGTACAATAAGACTATAAGAGCAGGGCTTCCAAGATGTCAAGTGAAGAAAGGGAGGAGGGAAGGAAAAGTATTCAAATACTGAAACTATTTTTAAATTATTTGAATTACAAATAAATAAATAGCTAAATAAATAAATAAATGCCAAGTGAGGACAAGATGGTTGACAATCTTATGGTCATTGTTGGGGTCCCTAACAGTTTCATTGTTGCTATGGGAACAAAAGAAGTGGAGACAGAGTGCATCACTCACTTTTTCGCAGAAGGATGCTCTTCTGCTGGGTCCTCAGAAAGGCAGCCGGCTGTTTCACCACTCTCTCCCCAAGACTCTGAAATATATTCTGACATTTAGTGCGATTGGAGGCAGACTAGTTTGCTTATTCTCTGCACCATGCTTCTCAGAAAGAGTAAAAATCACAGAATGAGCCAGGAGTGGTGGTATGTGTCTATAATCCAAGGACTAAAGAGACTGAGGCAGAAGGACAATGAGTTTGAGGCAAGCCTGGTCAAAGCAATGAGATTCTGCTGTTCACAAAATTGGAGAACAATTATAGTTATGGTAACTGGATTCTAAGTGTTTTTACACAGCGGATCTAAAGTTCAAAACGAACCTAGAAGCATTTAAGGTAACATAAAAAGTAAACATTACTTTACTTATGCTTTCTTTTCTTTCCAATGATATTTTAAAATTTCCAGTCCTAGGAATGAATGATGGAAAATTCTTGGAACAAATTGAAAAGAGTACAATTCAGAAAATAGGAAGCAACCAAAGCAGGCAGCATCTGGAAGAATGTTCCAGAAAAGGAAGGAAGGAGTCATCCATATATTATAAAACATTGCTATTGAGATACAAGCAAAAAACTGTAGTCATATAGATTCAAGATGTGAAGAAGAAAGTCTGAGGGTGTCAGATCAGTTAGCAATTAGAGATAGCTCATACATGTAAAAATGGAAGAAAGAGAGGGAGGGAGGAAGAGAAGGAAGACAGTATAAATCAAGTATTTGTTGAGTATAATCATAATGAGCTTTATTTGAACACAATTCTTTGGAATACATATAATTACTAAAGATGACTGATTTTTACATACTAAGGAGATAGATGTGTTTTGTTCATTTTTACATGAAGATTTAAGTCTTGCCTGAATATCCAGTGCTACAGGATATAAGTCATACTCAATGTTTTTCAGAATTAGTCAATACTTTGATTTTTCTAGCCATCAACCCTGAGAACACTGTTTTGCATAAATATATAGTGCAAAACAGCAAAGTTGTGTTTAGTATTGTTCTAGAAGTTGTTGAAAATATTGTCCTAACCCTGAGCCAAAATTTACAGAGTTTTGATGAAACTCATGGCAGTTTTTAAAAGTCAAACAGAATCCAAGCCAATGATATACTAATTTATATGCTGGGGAGTAGTGGTAGAGAAATATTAGAAGTGTTGTTCGATAATTAACCATTATGTTTCTCTGAGAGCAGGGAGCTTTGTCTATACAGTAAACACGCTACAACTTTCCACACAATAACCTCAGATCTGAGCTAAAGCATCTCAGCAGGTAAAATGCATGTTAATTGTTTAGAACCATGACAGCAGGAGGTGGGTGCACTGGGCAGCACTGGCCAAATACTTCAGATTCATTATGTATTTGATTTTAAATTAAGCTTTGGTTGATGCTAATTCAGAAGATATTTACTGCTGCTAAATCCACAACCCCTTATAGGGACCAAATCCATAGTTAAGAAGCTGGGTGTACTGGTTAATTTTCTTGTCAACTTGACACAAATTAGAGTTATCTAGGAAGAGAGAACCTCAACTGAGAAAATGCTTCCATCAGACTGGCCTGTAGACAAGTCTGTGGGAGCATTTTCTTGATTAATGATTGACATGTCAGAGGAAGACAGACTATTGTGAATGGTGCTAGCCCTGGGCAGGTGATCCTGCCCTGTATGAAAAGCAAGCTGGCCAAGCTGTGGAGCAAGTCTATAAACATTTGTTTCTATTCTGTTTGAGTTCCTGCCTTGGTTTCCCTTGGTGATGGACTGTGTTTAGGATATGTATAACAACAGGTACTTTCCTTCCAAAGTTGGTTTTGACCAGTGGTTTTGTGACAGCTACAGAAAGCAAACTTAAGACACTTGGTTTGAAACAATAAATAAAACTGAGCCTCTAATAATTTAGTTCTTTTGCCTGGAACTCAGTACTCTAAGAATATACCTAAAGCATGAGAAGATGATTTAGTGGGTAAAATCATCTCCCAAGAAAGCTCAGGACATAAATTTGCTTTCTGAAGCCCATGTAAAAGATCCAGTATGTGGTAGCACCTATCTGTAATTCCAGCACTCTTTTTTTTTGTACGTGTATGGTGAATGTGTATGTATGTTCATATGTGTGTTCACATGTGTATGCATGTGTGCATATCAACAGTGTTTTTAATAGCTATTAGAGTTACTGAGTTTTCCTTTTTATAATGCCTTCTTTTTTAATTTTTATTTTAATTTTAATTTAAATAGCTTGTTTTACATGTCAATCCCAGTTCCCTCTCCCTCCCCTCCTCCCGCACCCCCCATTCCCCCCCCAGACTCCCACCCTATTTCCAATTCCAGTGACTGATGGAAGCAGAGGCACAGTTAAACACTGAACTGAACCCAAGGAAGCCAGTGACAGAGAGAGAGGAGCGACGAGCAAATTGGCAAAGAATGGGCTGGCAAAACCAGGAGAGACAGCTGATCTGAACAGGGGAGAGCTCTTGGACCCCAGACTGACAGCGGGGAGGCCAGCATGGGACCGATCCGGACCCCCGAATGTGAGTGTCAGTGAGGAGGCCTGGGCAACTTATGGGGCCCTGAGCAGTGGATCAGTGTTTTTCCTTGGAATACAAACAAACATCGTGTGTCCATAGCACAAAGAGGGATGCTCTCTCAGCCTGGACTCTTAGAGGAGTGCCTGGACCCTACCCTGAGTGAAATGACAGACTCTAGATATCCAGCACTCTTTATGCTAGATAAAAGACAGAGACAGGAGAATTGAACAGAAGCTCCAAGCAGAGTAGGGTGGCCTCAAGTATGCAGCCCTGTTATAGCATTGACATGCTCTTTACACACATACACATACACACACACACACACACAAGCACTGAAAAGGATATAATAAAGTTTACAATCTCTAAATATATTCACAGAGAATGACCTTAGGGATCTCATCTATGTATTCCAGTTCATCCTAGCAATATGGCAGGAATTACACAGAACCTTCCAGGGAGTGTGACAGTCCTTGTTGATTAAAACATTCTTCTGGCAAAACTTGATACTTCAAAGAAAGAAATGTAGGATACTCTAGAGTCACATAGTCAAGCCATACCAGTATGACTAAGTATGCATACAAGGAACACCCAGTTTCTGTAGAAAACTGAGCTTACTGGCCCAGAGTTAGCAGGAAAGTTAAATTTTAGTATAGATACATAAGTTCCTGCATATAATTAAAACCATGTTTCAGTTAATCAAAACCAGGGCATTCTATCGTCCTTTCCTGTCAAGGGCAAAGACTCTGCCACATAGTACCACACATAGTCTCCCTCCTTATCTACATAGTATTTTGATCGTGTTTTTGAAAGGCATTTTTGCTGGGTATAAAATTGATGGGTGGCAGAGATTATTTTTCTTGCTGTGTCTCAATGAAGGTATTTTTCTGGATTCTGTTTCTTTTGGTGACAATTTCACTATCAGTTTGTTTGCAATGTCTTTGAAACTTAACCCTTTTCTCCAAACTGTCTTTGGTAAAATCTTACATTGTCTTATGTGTGTCTCATTTGGGATTTTTTTTCTTGCCTCTCTTGCTTTCTTAGAATTCACAAATTCTCAAAATAAACCTCTTGATCTCTTCTGGAAAGTTCCAGCTATTGCTTATTCCACTCTTGCTTGTACTCCATTCTCTCCTTCTTTTCGTTCCTCTTACAACTTTGCTTGACAGCATGCTGAAACCTCTCACTTCATGATTCTTAATGTTCTGTCTGATGTCACATTGCTTTGACTCCACATTAATGCCTCTTCTACTTCTGCAATAACACACCCCAACAAAAGTCACTTAAAAAAGAAATAACTTATTTAGGCTTACTTTGCAAGAGAAGTACGGTCTATTGTGGTGGAGAAGACATGTCTGCAGGCATGGGAGGCATCATGGCCAGTGAGGAAGTTAGGTTTACCACTTGGCATCCACAGCCGGGAAGCAGGGAGTGAACAGGAAATGGAGTGGGGCTTTAGAGCTTCAAAATCCTCTAGTGATTCTTTTCTCCAGCAAGGCTCCCTGCTTATAAAATTTCCACAACCTTCTGGAACAGCACCACCAACACTGGAACCCAGTGTTCACACACATGAGCCTATGAGGGACATTCTGCATTCCAACCACAGAAATTATATTCTGAATACTTTCTCAGATCCACTTTGTCTTCTTTATGCCAATAACTGTATTTTGGATTCTAAAATTCTCTTGTTAATAATTCATCTCATTCTATAGGCTCTTGTCTATTATGTGCATTGTAACCTTGTGTATTTCTTTTTTTTGTTTAGTTTTTTGTTTTTTTATATATTTTTTTATTTTATTTTCCAGTTTAAATTTAGATAAGAAACAAGGTTGCTTCACAAGTCAGTTCCAGGTCCCTCTCCCTTTCCCTCCCCTCCTCCCGTGCCCTCCCCCCAACCCCGCCCCCGTTATCCCCTCATTCCCCCAGGGAGGGTGAGGCCCTCCATGGGGGTGTCCATAGTCGGTCATTTCATATAGGGCAGGGCATAGACCCTTCCCCAAGAGTTCAGGGTGAGAGTGCACCTCACATTGTTCTATGGGAGTCCAAAGTCCATGTGTATACTTGGGATGGGTACTGATCTGCTGCCCAAGGCTCAATAGATTCCCTAGGCCTCCTCATTGACACCCAGATTCAGGGGGTCTTGATCAGTCCCATGCTGGATTCCCAGGCTGATGCCTGGGATTCAAGAGTTAACCTGTGTCTGGTCAGCTGTTTCTGGGGGTTAAACCAGCCCAGTCTTAATCACTTTGATCACCAGTCCTCCCTCTCTGTTACTGGCTTTCTTGAGTTCAGCTCAGTACTTAACCTAGGGAGTCTGCCTCTTCTTCGATCAGCCACTAAATGAATTTTCTGTTTCCCAGACTCTCTGGCCATAGGATTGTAGGCTGGCACTCCCCAGATCTATGTCTAAAATCCATATATGAGAAAGTACATGCCATGTTTCTCTTTTTGTGACTGTGTTACCTCACTCAGGATGGTTTCTTCTAGTGTCATCCATTTGCCTGCAAATCACATGATTCCATTATTTTTTTCTGCTGAATAGTACTCCGTTGTGTAGATGTACCACATTTTGTCTATCCACTCTTCGGGTGAGGGACATCTAGGTTGCTTCCAAGTTCTGGCTATTACAAATAAAGCTGCTATGAACATAGTGGAACAGACATTTTTGTTGTATGAATGGGCGTCCTTTGGATATATGCCTAAGAGTGGAGTTGCTGGGTCTTGTGGTAGGTTTATTCCCATTTTTCTGAGGAATCTCCATACTGATTTCCAAAGTGGCTGAACCAGTTGGCACTCCCACCAGCAATGGAGAAATGTCCCCCTTTCACCACATCCTCTCCAGCATAAATTGTCATTGGTGTTTTTGATTTTAGCCATTCTGACAGGAGTGAGATGGTATCTCAGAGTTGTTTTGATTTGCATTTCCCAGATGGCTAAGGATGTTGAGCACTTTCTCAAGTGCCTCTCAGCCATTTTAGACTCCTCTATTGAAAACTCTCTATTTAGTTCTGCAGCGCACTTTTTAATAGGGTCCTTTGGTGTTTTGGAGATTTGCTTCTTGAGTTCTCTGTAAATTTTGGAGATCAGCCCCCTGTCAGATGTGGGATTAGTGAATATTTTTTCCCCATTCTGTGGGCTGCCTTTTTGCCTTGCTGACTGTGTCCTTTGCCTTACAGAAGCTTCTCAGTTTCAGTAGGTCCCATTTATTAATTGTTGATCTCACTGTCTGTGCTACTGGTGTTATGTTCAGGAAGCTGTCTCCTGTACCAATTCGTTCAAGGGTACCACCCACTTTCTCTTCTAAGAGGTTCAGTGTGGCTGGATTTATGTTGAGGTCTTTGATCCATTTGGACTTAAGTTTTGTGCATGGCGATAAACATGGATCGATCCGCATTCTTCTACATGCCAGTCTCCAATTATGCCAGCAACATTTGTTGAAGATGCTTTCTTTATTCCATTGTATATTTTTAGCTTCTTTGTCAAAGATCAGATGTTCGTACGTGTGTGGGTTAATACCCGGGTTTTCAATTCGATTCCATTGGTCTACCTGTCTATTTTTGTGCCAATACCAAGCTGTTTTCAGGACTATAGCTCTGTAATAGAGCTTGAGGTCAGGGATGGTGATGCCTCCGGACGTTGCCTTGTTGAACAGGATTGTTTTGGCTATCCTGGGTCTTTTGTTTTTCCATACAAAATTGATTATTGTTCTTTCAAGGTCTGTGAAGAATTGTGCTGGGATTTTAATGGGGATTGCATTGAATCTGTAGATTGCTTTTGGCAGGATTGCCATTTTTACTACATTGATCCTACCTATCCAAGAGCATGGGAGATATTTCCATTTTCTGAGGGCTTCTTTAATTTCTTTCTTTAAAGATTCAAAGTTCTTACGATACAGGTCTTTCACTTGTTTGGTTAGCGTTACCCCAAGGTATTTTATGTTGTTTGTGGCAATTGTAAAGGGTGATGTTTCTCTGATTTCTCTTTCAGCCCTTTTATCTGTATATACTAGGGCTACTGATTTTCTTGAGTTGATCTTGTAGCCTGCCACCTTGCTGAAGGTGTTAATCAGCTGTAAGAGTTCCCTGGTAGAGTTCTTTGGGTCATTGATGTAAACTATCATATCGTCTGCAAACAGTGAAAGTTTGACCTCTTCCTTCCCAATTTGTATCCCCTTGATCCCCATTTGTTGTCGTATGGCAATAGCTAGAACTTCAAGTACCATGTTGAAAAGGTATGGAGAGAGTGGACAGCCTTGTTTTGTTCCTGATTTTAGAGGAATTGCGTTGAGTTTCTGTCCATTTAGTTTGATGTTGGCTGTTGGTTTACTGTATATAGCTTTTATTATGTTTAAGTATGTCCCTGTTATCCCAGATCTCTCCAAGACCTTTATCATGAAGGGGTGTTGGATTTTGTCAAAGGCTTTTTCAGCATCTAGTGAGATGATCATGTGATTTTTGTTTTTCAGCTTGTTTATATGGTGGATTACGTTGATGGATTTTCGTATGTTGAACCATCCCTGCATCCCTGGGATGAAACCTACTTGATCGTGGTGAATGGTTGTTTTGATGTGTTCTTGGATCCGATTTGCCAGTATTTTATTGAGTATTTTTGCATCAATGTTCATGAGGGATATTGGTCTGAAGTTCTCTTTCTTAGTTGTATCTTTGTGTGGCTTGGGGATCAAGGTTATTGAAGCCTCGTAGAAAGAGTTTGGCAAAGACCCTTCTGCTTCTATTGTGTGGAACACTTTGAGAAGAATTGGTATAAGCTGTTCTTTGAATTTCTGGTAGAATTCTGCACTGAGGCCATCTGGACCTGGACTTTTTTTGGTTGGGAGACTTTTGATGACAGCTTCTATTTCCATAGGGGTTATAGGTCTATTTAAATTGCTTATCTGTCCTTGATTTAGTTTTGGCAAATGACAGCTGTCCAGGAAGTCATCCATTTCCTTTAAATTTTCGAATTTTGTGGAGTACAGGTTTTCAAAGTATGACCTAATGATTCTCTGGATTTCCTCAGAGTCTGTTGTTATGTCCCCCTTTTCATTTCTAATTTTGTTAATTTGCGTGTTCACTCTCTGCTGTTTGGTAAGTTTGGACAAAGGTTTGTCTATCTTGTTGATTTTCTCAAAGAACCAACTCTTCGTTGCGTTGATTCTTTGTTTTGTTTTCCTGGTTTCTACTTTATTGATTTCAGCCCTCAATTTGATTATTTCCTGGCGTCTACTCCTCCTGGGGGAGTTTGCTTCTTTGTGTTCTAGAGCTTTCAGCTGTGATGTTAATTCTCTGGTATAACTGTTTTCCTGTTTCTTCATGTGAGCACTTAGTGCTATGAACTTCCCCCGTAGCACTGCTTTCAAAGTGTCCCATAGGTTTGGGTATGTTGTGTCTTCATTCTCATTGAATTCGAGGAAGTCTTTAATTTCTTTTTTTATTTCCTCTTTGACCCAGGGATGGTGCAGTTGAGCATTATTCAATTTCCATGAGTTTGTAGGTATTCTGCAATTTGTGTTGTTGTTGAATTCTAATTTTAAAGCATGGTGGTCTGATAAGATGCATGGAGTTATTCCAATTTTTTTGTAGCTGCTGAGGTTTAATATGTTGCCAAGTATGTGGTCGATTTTTGAGAAGGTTCCATGTGGTGGTGAGAAGAAGGTATATTCTTTTTTATGTTGATGAAATGTTCTATAGATATCTGTTAATCCCAGTTGGGTCATTACTTCTATTAGTAATGTATTAGTATTAGACCCTTTGCTTCTTTGTTGAGTTTCTGTCTGGTATTCCTGTCTAGTGGTGAGAGTGGTGTGTTGAAATCTCCCACTATAACTGTGTGGGGCTTTAGATGAGATTCAAGTTCTAATAATGTTTCTTTAACGAATGTGGATGCCTTTGTATTTGGGGCATAGATGTTCAGGATGGACACTTCATCTTGGTGGGTTTCACCTGTGATGAGTATGTAATGACCTCCTTCATCTCTTTTGATTGATTTTATTTTAAAGTCTAGTTTGTTAGATATTAGGATTGCTACCCCTGCTTGTTTCTTGGGTCCATTTGATTCAAAAGTTTTTTCCCAACCTTTAACTCTCAGGTAATGTCTGTCTTTGAGGGTGAGGTGTGTTTCTTGTATGCAGCAGAAGGAAGGGTTCTGTCTTCGAATCCATTCTGCTAGTCTGTGTCTTTTTATGGGTGAGTTAAGGCCATTAATATTGAGGGATATTAATGACCATTGATTGCTCATCCTTCTTCGATTTGCGATGGTTGTTGTTGGTGGAATTATGTGTGGAATTTCACGCCTTTGTTCTGTTGGTAGAGAGGGATTCTCTAATGCTTATGTTTTTCTGGTTGTAGTTAGCTTCCTTGGGTTGGAGTTTTCCTTCCAAAATTTTCTGTAGGGCTGGGTTAGTGGACACATATTGCTTGAATCTAGTTTTGTCATGGGATATCTTGTTTTCTCCGTCTATAGTGATTGAGAGCTTTGCCGGGTATAGTAGTCTGGGCTGGCATCCATGGTCTCTTAGTGTAGGTAGAATATCTATCCAGGACCTTCTGGCTTTCAGAGTTTCCCTGGAGAAATCAGGTGTAATTCTGATAGGTCTGCCTTTATATGTTACTTGACCTTTTTCCTTAGCTGCTCTTAATATTCTTTGTTTATTCTGTATGTTTGGGGTCTTGATTATTATGTGGCAAGTGGATTTTTTTTGTGGTCCACTCTATTTGGTGTTCTGTAGGCTTCTTGTACCTTCATTGGCATGTCTTTCTTAAGGTTGGGAAAGTTTTCTTCTATGATTTTGTTGAATATGCCTCCTGACCCTTTGAGGTGGATTTCTTCTCCTTCTTCTATACCTATTATTCTTAGGTTTGGTCTTTTCATGGTGTCCCATATTTCCTGGATATTTTGTGTTAAGGATTTGTTGGATTTAAGGTTTTCTTTGGTTGATAAATCCATTTCTCCTAGTGTATCTTCAACACTTGAGATTCTCTCTTCCATCTCTTCTATTCTGTTGGTAATGTTTGTATTGGTAGTGCCTGACTGTTTGTCCAGCTTTTCTATTTTCTGCCTTTCTTCAGATTGTGTTTTTTTAATGTCTCTATTTCAGTTTTCAACCCTTGCAGTGTTTGCATTGCTTCTTGCAATTTTCTGTTTATCTTTTCGTCCATTTGTTGCCTTTTATGAATTTTTTGGTTTGTTCTTTCTTCCATTTCTTGCATTTTTTGGTTTGCTTTTTGTTCCATTTCTTGCATTTTTTGCTTTGTTTCTTCTTCCATTTCCTGCCTTTTTTGGTTTGTTTCTTCTTCCATTTTTTTCATTTTTTGCTTTGTTTTTTCTACCATTTCTTGCATTCTTTGCTTTGTTTCTTCTTCCATTTCCTGCCTTTTTTGTTATGTTTCTTCTTCCAATTCTTACATTTTTTGCTTTGTTTTTTCTTCCATTTCTTGCATTTTTTGCTTCATTTCTTCTTCCATTTCCTGCCTTTTTTGGTTTGTTTTTTCTTCCAATTCTTGCATTTTTTGGTTTGTTTTTTCTTCCATTTCTTGCATTTTTGCTTTGTTTTTCTTCCATTTCTTTGAGGGATTTTCCTATATCCTCTTTTAGGGCCTCTATCATTTTCATGAAAGTGCTTTTAAGGTCATTCTCTTCTGCTTCGTTTGCATTGGAATGTTGGGGTCTTGCTGGTGTGGAGTCTCTAGAATCTGGCAGTGTCATATTTGTTTTTCTGTTGCTGGCTGTGTTTTTGTATTGTCTCTTTCCCATCTCTTCTTCTAGTGGGTGCAGAAAGAGCCCCTTACTGGTCTGGGGACCAGAGCTCCCTTTTGGTGGGTGCTAGCAAGTCCAATAATCTGGTGGTTCTTCTATTCCTTGTCCAAATGCTGGTCCCGTGGGTGGAGAAGAAGAACAGGAATCTGGGGCGCTTAGCCTCCTACCTGGTCCCCTGGACCCTATGCTGGGTCCTGTTGTACCTGATCCAGAACAGCTACTCCCCTGGTCTCCCTGCCTCCTCTGGTTTCCTGGTCTCGTTGGTGGGAGAGAAGATCTGGAGTCTGGGGTGCTTGGCTCCCGCCGGGATTGGGAGCTCTGTGCAGTTCCCAGGCGATCTGCAGGCACTGGAACACAGGCCGGGAAGCCTGCCTGTTTACCTGATGCTGCCGGAGGAACCACTGCTTCCCTGGACTCCCAGCCTCCTCTCGTTTCCTGGTCTCGTTGGTGGGAGAGAAGATCTGGAGTCTGGGGTGCTTGGCTCCCACCGGGATTGGGAGCTCTGTGCAGTTCCCAGGCAATCTGCAGGCACTGGAACACAGGCCGGGAAGCCTGCCTGTTTACCTGATGCTGCCGGAGGAACCGCTGCTTCCCTGGACTCCCAGCCTCCTCTCGCCTTGTGTATTTCTTGAAGTATATTAAACATATCTCTTTCACATTGAATATTTAAGAACACCATTGTCTGGTTAGTTTTCAGGTTAAATATTTCTTCTGACCCCTAAATCTCACTTCTTTATGTGAGTGGGTATGTGTTATTTTTAGTATGCTACATTTCTTGAACTTTTGAAAATTATTTCATGACTAACTTAGAAGCAAGATTCACAAGGAGGATTTAGATTGGTTTAAGCCCTGTTCCTGGAGTTGCTATTAACAGAATCAATTTAGATTATATTTTTGGAGAAATATTTTTATCCATGTTTTGATTTGAACTGCAAACCTATATGAAGGCTTGTTTGTTACTATAAATGTTAAGGGTTTAAAATTTCATGTGTGTGTGTGTGTGTGTGTGTGTGTGTGTGTGTGTGTGTGTGTGTGTGTTGCCCACAGTGACCTGAAGATGTCAGATCCTCTATCTAGAATTGGAGTTATAGATGATTGTGAGCCACTGAGCGTGTTCTGGGACCCAATCAGTTCCCCCCTGTAAGAGCAGTAAGCAGTCTTAGCCACTGGGCTATCGCTTACTCAATCCAGAAGTTGAAATAGAAATTCTTCCTCACAGTTCTCTGGATGGATGATTTATGATGTGGGCTAGTGGTTCATTTTTCATGTATGCTCAATATGACCATTTGAGCTATCAAATTTAAGTGGGAGCAGAAGAAAGGTGAGAAAAGGGATTTCTTGATGCCTTTTTGGATAAGCTATGTACCACATGCCCTCCAGAACCACCAACTACAACATTCAAGGTCACCCAATTCAGCAAGCAGAAGAAAGCTAGCAGTAAGTACTATTATGCTTCTGGGCTCCCAGAAGATGAAAGCAAATTCTCCCATTGCCTCTGGGGTTTCTCATTTTGCTTAAAGTTTAACCTCTGCCTAGTCCCCTAGTCATGCCACTCACTGATGTATTTTCCAATATGTTATACAGCCAGTGTTTCAACAGACAGATTTGACAGAATCCTGAGGCTTGTTCTGCTGAAATTGGAACTCTGACACTTTCTTTATACAACAATAGTACTAAATCAAGTCTACCATTGAATGCCTGTTTCCAGCTCTTCTTTGGCCCAAGGAAAACCCCACAGTGCTAATTAGACTTGTAGCCCTGCATCCGCAAACCTCTCCAGCTACTTTCCTGATCCATCATTTCCATGCACCTTCCTTTTGCCAAACCTGGATTAAATGACTCATAATCATCAAACCAGAAACCCTATGCACTCTTCCCCATCAGGTTTTCAAATGATAGCTTCTACTCCTTCTTTTAACCCTCTTTTAGTGTGACAAAATAGCTAACAAAGCTACTTAAAAGAAATATTTGTTTGGCAGCATGGTGGGAAGAGTATGGTAGAGCAGAGTAACATCATGGCAGACGGGAAGCAAATTCCCCCCTTTCCCCATTCAAGCCCTGGCCTATGGGTGATTCTAGCCTATGGGGTGGTGCTGACCATTTTCAGAGTGGTTCTTCTTTCTTTAGTTCATGCTCTGGAAGGGTCCAGCGATATGATCCTAGGTACCTCTCAATCCTACCAAGTGGAAAACCAAAATGAGCCATCACACTCTTTTTTTCCTTCAAACTTTACCTCCTCTTTGCTAACTCTCATTCATCTCCAAGATTCGGTTTAAATACTGCTTTTCCTATAAGTCTCAATTTGGGGGTCCCTCCTGTGTCTACACTTTACCAGAAGTGATGTAGTTTGCACATTTGTCATTGAGTGTTCTCGAAGACTCCAGACATGCCTGACACTCAGGGGGAATGCATTGTTGACCCCTTCTAATGAACAATTGCTAAAAGAGCATCAGTAGAAGACAGGACAGTAATGGCTGTGACTCCCCTAGATTAGAAGCAAAGGCTACCTGCCAGGTAAACAGTTTTCCAGGGGCCTCAGTGGCCAGGCCCAGCAGGAACAGTCTGACTGTCATGGTCATACTCTCCCAAGGACAACTGAAACTAAAGTGAACAAACAGCAATGGCTATGAGTAGCTAAACACTCTCATTTTTGAGCAAGTGTGAGACACCTCAGAAATCCTGAGTCAGCTTTCACAGAAGATTGAGCTATGTGAGTAGGGTGGACTGCATGTGCGCACACGCGTGCATGTGCGATGTGTGTGTGTGTGTGTGTGTGTGTGATGTAGCTGCTTGCTCCATCCCACCTGTAGGTGTGGCCTAAGGAAACCCAGGTTTATACCTAGATTGGTGAGACGTCATCTCTGACCCTTGATTATCTACCTACTTTTGAATAAAAGGAAGCTAACAAAACAATTGCTACAGAGGTAAACCACCTGAATTCTGGTGGTATATTAACAACAAAAGAAAAGGAGCCCAATACAATCATTATTCCCCCCACTGGTCCTGCCAATAAGGAATACAAAGAGTTCTGAAAAAAGAGGGCTGGGTAGAGCTCCTGGCTTCCTGATACTAAAAGCCCCAAGGTACATGTTTGTTTATCATTCAAAGCATTTAGGTTGTCCCAAGCCTGTTTTCTCAACCATATGGCCTGTATAGCTTTATTGACTCATCATGTATCTCTCCTCCTACACCGAGTCTGTAAAGGAAACTCTACCCTCCCCCAACCCCTACCATCTTGTGGTAGGCAGGGAAATAGGACACAGTGGGATCCCATCCCCACCCTCACCCTCTGGTTACCTCATCCTTCCCCACCTCTCCCTGATGCAGGAACCTCCACTGTAAATGTTAAGGAACATGAAATTCATTGCAGAAGGTGAAACAGAGTGCATCCTCCATAAAGACACAGCCAAAGTTATTTGCAGAGTCTGGTGCAAAGTTCTGTTTATTTTTACTTTTTACTTAAAAAGATTTATCTTAACAACAATTTTTTAATTCTTTGAGAATTTCATACACTGCAGTTTGAACATATTCACCCACACTCCTCCTACAATCACTCTCTTCAATTGTTTCCCATCCAACTTTGAGATTTTTTCCCCCTATTGAGTCTAGTTTGTATTGCGTTGCCAGGCTTGGGAATAGGGTCTACTATGATATGTGGTCTCCCAAGGGTCACGTCTTTAAAGAAAATTGACTATGGCATAGTGGTTAATGGTTTTCAAGTCTCCTGAAGATGACTTGGGTTTTGTTCTGAACATACATGTAGCACCTCACATCTGTAACTCTCAACAGAGATTCCTGCCCCAGGGAAACATGGGAAAGGATGAGTTAACTGAAGGGTGGGATGGGGTCTCTCTGAGTCCTGACTCTTGACCACTATGAGAGTATAAACCTTGCCCTAAGTGAGAGGCTTGCAGAGGCACAGAGGGGAGAGACAGAACATTAAGTCCAAAACTCTGTTGGCTCCATGCATTGCTGCATGCATGTGGTACACATACACTCATACACATACAAACACATCAAATGAAATAAATATTTCTATTTTATTTTTAAAATCTTCAATAGTGCCATGTTTCTTCCCAGATGAGAAAGGGAAAGACTTTAGTCTGAGAAACCAGAGACTGGAAATCATGAAGCCAAACCAGAAGACCCTGGGGGTACAGTCAAGAGTTTCAGCTCTTTCTGAAGGCAGGACTGAATTGTCTCATAATTAATCTTCCTGGAATTTTCTAAACCATGTTCTGCACTTGATGATTCCTGATAGAAGAACTATGTTCAATACAGAATACAGAACAGAAATGGCTGTGACGCAGTAAGATAAACAGTATGGGCTGGGGGCAAGTAGTTCAGACATAGAAGCAGAGAAAGGTTCTGGGTGCAATCCCTAGTAACACACACATACACATACAAAGAGAGAGAGAGAGAGAGAGAGAGAGAGAGAGAGAGAGAGAGAGAGAGAGAGAGAGAGAGAGAATGAGTGGACTCATACCCTTATGACGGGAAATAGCTGGGTCTTACTTAACAAAGACTACACTTTTCACTTCTAGCTTCCTGCTTTGTAGGGTTATGAGCCTGATTTTTCTCAGATTCATAGCTTTTAGTGAAAGGGCAAAATGTCTAGATTTTTGAACCACTGAAATACTGATGCAAAATGTTTTTAAAAGTTTTTTGTTGTTTCACAGTTTCACTATTTAGCTAATGAATTTTAGTCATAGTCACTTCCATCCTAGTTAGCTATGTCAACTTAACACAACCTAAGAGTCATCTGATAGGAGAGCCTCAACCTAGTAATTTCCTAGATCAGACTGGCTTTGGCATAACTGTAAGGTATTGTCTTGATTGTCTCCCCAGGAAAAGTCACAGCAATCAAGTTTCCATATGCTCATCTCAACCAGGATCGAACTTCAGCATCTTCAGAGAAGAGTCCTTTTACTGTGGAAACCCTTTTTCTCTCACCCATACCATGTTAATTTGGAAGACCAGTCATGTGGATCTCCCCTAAGAGGGCCCAGTGCATCATAGCGTAACCCTTGCCATAAGTGGTTGGAGGTTCGCAGAAGCACAGAGAAGGGAGGCAGAACAACGAAAGCATGAATACAGGAAGCTGCTTTTTCCAAAAATAGAGCTATCAACTTTAATGGGTCTGCAAACTCAGGGGAGAGGACAGTGTAGACACAAGACAAAGCTATTTGTAATCCCAGTACTGGCTTCACCAACCTGGTGCATGCCCTTGAAATGGAAGCTGTGCATTTGGTGTCTGTTTACAAATTAGGCAACTGGAGGTGCCCTGACACATTCGTCTCTTTTACTACTTCCTTCAGTGTGTATAATATTAGTAAAATGTCTCAATGGCTGGTAAATCATCTTTAATTCCTTTGGAACTCATTGTAGTAATGTGAACCATGATGGATTCCTGTGGTATTTAAAGTAGTAGATTGTCAATTAGCTTTTATGAGATACATCACAGTCATCAGCCTTGCATCAGACCTCTTTTTCCAAAGAAGCAAGTTATTAAAATGTATAATAATTTGCTTTTATTATAATCTATCTAAAAGCCAAAGCTAGCCTGCAAAATAATTTAAAGTTTTAAGTTGCAATCTAAGAGACCTTTTCTTCAAAATGACTGGATAATGTAGCGTCACCGTTCTTGGTTAATTATTTTGCAGAGTGTGAATTTCAGTTAATCGTTTCTTGCAAGGACCAAATAACATAGGTGCTTCCTAATAGCCTCTCCGGGAATAACTACTGTCCTTTCAGAAGCTAATTAATCAAGCTATGCTCATAAAAACTTAAGTAACTACCCACCAGGGTGACAGTCCCCTGAGGCCTCCTTGCTCCTGGAAATCACTTGCCCACTGTGTTGACCTTGGAAGAGATAAGGGCAGTGAGTCAACCTGACTTGGCACAGCACTCATCAGGGACTGTCGGTGTCATCTAGCTTGGTCATCAGCTCAGGACAATCTGAAACTTTTTAAGCCTTGTCTTTATTGCTGATGCCCTTCAGAACTTAACAGTGCTACCTGTGGCTCAAGAGAGCAAAAGTCAATGGACTTCCATGGAAACATGGGAAGACTAGGAAAACCCCAATTCTCTTTTGAGTTCATTAAGACACTGCAAGTTTAATTAATCATCATTTGTCAAAACCTCAAGGATATCAAGGCATAGAAGTTGTATTTCTCTACCCTTAAATACTGCATGGCCCCATGGTACCAACATACAAACCCAAGTTCATGTTTAAATAAAGAGGCTAACTCTGCCCTCAGTAGCTCCATTCTCAAAGTTACCTTGTTGAACCAACCACAATTCATAGAATCCTATCTTTCTCCTCAGTAATGTGAAATCTCTTTGAAGACAAAAAAAAAGGGAAGGAAGCAAAAAAGGAAGGAAGCAAGGGAGGGGAAGAAAGAAAGAAAGAAAAATCATTTCTTTGCTTGATGGTAGACACATATTTACTGCAGAAACACATGAAAACAAGAATAGTAAGGTTAAGACAATGACATTTAATGCTCATACTCTAAAAGTGAGTCACAAGCTGGATACTCTCTAAGTGTCTATTATCTCCCTAACAATCAACCTTATAAAGGAAGTATGAGATCATATATTTTCCTTTCAGTGATGAGGGAACAGAGATGTGGGAATAGGAGGCACAGTTCAACTAATAATGACTTACTACATAAGCATGAGTACCAGAGTTTAGGTCCTGAACACCCATGTAAAAAGCCAGGCATAGGAGCATGCCTGTAATCCCAGCACTAGGGAGGTCAGGACAGAGGATTCCTAGAGCTTGTGGCCAGCCAGTCTAGCCAAGCTGTGAACTCCAGGTTCAGTGAAAGACTCTGTCTCAAAAGCTAAGGTGGATGAGACTGGGCACATTAGGGTAGTATGACCATAAACTTTTTTTTTACTTAATTATTTATTTTGTATTTAATGTGTGTTGGTGTTTTGCCTGCATGCATGTCTTTGTGAGGATTTCAGATCCCCTAGAATAGGAGTTATAGACATCTGTGAGCAGCCATGTGGGTGTTCAGTATTTAACCCTGGTTCTCTGGAACCAGTTCTCTTAACCACTAAGCAAACCCTCTGAATGTGGGTGCCAGCTAGAAGGCCTGGGCAGTCAATGGGACCTCTAACTGAGGAGCCAGTGTTTATCTTTAGTGCACAAAAGGACTTTGGGAGCCCATTCCCTATGGAGGGATACTATTGCAGCCCAGATACGCGAAAGAGGGCCTAGGACCTCCCTAAGATGATGTGACAGACTTTGATGATCACTGTGGAAGGCCTCACTATCGTTGGGGGGTGGGTGTGGGTGAGTTGGGGGTCATGGAGGATGGAAGGGTGAGGGAATGGGGGGATTGATACGCTAATAATATTATTTCTAAAATTAAAATAAAACTACTTCCAATAAAACAACAAAAATAGTATTAAACATTTTAAATGTTCTATTAATATTTAAAACTGAGAAACAATGAAATCAAAATTATTTTTAGAAATATTAAAAAGACAGGTTGAACTAAATACTAGTAAGTTGAAGTAGACATAGCTCTGATGGTTGCTGCTTGAACTTAAACATTTTTATATCTTTAAGGCTTTCAATATGCCAGGCATGCCAGAGTTGGGAAGAAATTGGAAGGAAGCCGTAGAGGTGGATAAAATGAAAATGTGCCGTACATATGGGTGAAATTTTTAAACAACAAAACTAAAAAAGAAAATTTTCGTGTTTTGTTACAGACTTAGATGTTTTTTCTGTATTGACATTCCAAATCTACACTTTTCCTTTTGTTTTCTCTGAAATAAGAAAAAGTAAATACCCAGGTGGAAAAAAATTAACATTGCTTCCTAATAGCAGCAAAAATCCTAATATGTTCTTATTTTTATCATTCTCAGTTGTGAATAGTAAACTATATAAGAAATACATAAATCAAGTTTAAAAAAACTAAGATGGAGAACAATATAGGAAAATACCCAACATTCATTTACAGTGTACACACACACAAATGAAGAATTGGAGGGACTTATCCAAACTGTAAAATAACTGTCTCCAGTTGGTGGCTCATACCATGCACACTGTCCCCTCAAGAAACTTCAAAAATGTTTATAAACTTACAACACACACACACACACACACACACACACACACACACACGAGGGGGGGAGGACTAGTTTATCACAAACTAATGCAAGAGAGCGGGGCACAATGTGTCCTAGAATAATTCTGTAAGCCTTTCTGGAGTTTGTGGTTCACAAACTGGTCCATGAAGCACAGGAAACTTCCAACCAGAATCCCATTCAAGGGACAGCCCTGCAGAAGGCAGATGTAGACATGAGCTCTTCATCACTGTCCCCAAAACCTGAGAAAACTAAAAACCAACTTTTATTTGGGCTTAGGGTTTCAGAGGCTCTAGTCCATGGATTAATTGATGATTGATTCATTGGTTTATTGATTGCTTTTGCTCCACTGCTTCTGACCCTGTGATGAGACAGAGTGTCTGGGCAGGGAACACACATATAGAGCTTCATAAAGTTTCTTTTACACAGTGGACAAGAAGCAGAGATAATGGCACAAAAAGCAAGCAAGATATATTCAAGGACATGCTCAAAGCCATCTTCTTGACTTGGTCCCCTATCCTATGGTTTCCTACTTCCCAAGGGTGCCATTGTAGGGGGAGTGAAGTCTTGAACACACAAAACTCTGAAAAACATTTAAAATGCAAAGTATCAGAGTCAGAAATGAATGGTGGGTGTATTGACCAAGGTCTATTCTAGTATCTCTGTGATTGGCCTGCGAAGACTCAAGCAGCAGCTCCACTACTGCCATCATCTAACCTGCTAAGCTGTTGGCATTAATTTAAATGTGTAATTGGAGCAAAGAATTATGTTTACCTCCACACATGCACTCCTGTGCACACATGCACAGATACGTGCATACACACACGTGCACACACTCGTTAACATACCTTGACAGGGAAGAGAGTTAGCTTATAGTCTGTGACCTCTGGCCAGAGGAAATCACCATCTGTTAGGTCTGATTTAAGCCACCATGTGTCTGCAATTCTTACTGATTAACACTCCACAGTGATTGTCTTTATTAATTCTCTTCCAGCCATGTTTGGGATCATTGATCAGTGCTAGACACAGAAGGAATAGACATGGGAAAGGAAGGCAGGAAAATGTGTAAATGGAACAGTGGTGAGGGCATGTCAGTTTGTTTTAATAACTACAATCTATTTTCCTGATGGACTAGAGAGAGCCTGATGGAGGTCTATACCCATTGTGTTTTCTATGAGCCAAACACAAACAAGTAACTGTGATATAGGAAAACCCCTCTGAGCCATGGCGGGCCCCACCCTGTTTCCTAAGAGTAGATTGAGGAGCCAGCAGTTGGATTATTTATTAAGAAAGGCTTTCTCTAGGAATCAGCCAAGGACCAGTTACCTGAAATATATGCAAGTTTTTAAGGTCTACATTCAAGGTTTAAAACCTTTTTGCTTATGAAAAATGTCCTACGTGGCCTCTCTTTGTCTCATATGGGAGATTAAATGGTAGCTATATAGTTGGACTGCAATTCACTTGGCTCTGAAGAAGCCATTATCATTGAAATTCAAGACCCTTGATCTAAGGTGTCTTGAAGGACTATAGTATGCTATATACTATCTGTTAGAGTGCAGAATACAGTGTAAAATTAGGCCTTGTGAAGAGTTACAGGAGGAAGCCTTGTATGAAACAAGATGTAGTTGTTATAACAACTGATTTGCGTTGGCTATATTTCATCCCAGAAATCTGAGGTATAGGATGACCATCAAAGAAAAAGTTTCTACAGTCAAAACTGCAGCAAGCAGAGTGTTTTCTTCTGTTACAAAAAAATGCATTTTTGTTTCTACATGAGTGAACAATACAGAGATGTAGCAAAATAGAGGCAGCCACCTCAGTCTGAGAGGAGCTGGGACAGTCCAAACTAAAGAGACAGCCCAGGAAAGAGAGGCCCTAAATAGGAAGTATTCAAGAGAGACAAGATTTTTCAAGAATAAAGAGAGGAATTTGTAAAGTCGTATTGAGTCAAATATTGAACAGGAGTGTCCTGAGTGGGAAGAGGGACTGTTAATTGAGGAATATTGTCCATGTAGCCAGTGGACCCATCGGTAGAGCATATTCTTGACTGTTAATCAGTGTAGCAGTGCCCAGTGCACCATGGGTGCTACCATCCCTAGACAAGTTTGCCTGAGCTGTATAAGAAAGATAGCTGGACAAGTGCAAGGGAGCAAGCCAGTAAGTTGCATTGCTCTGTGATCACTGTCTCAGCTCTTGCCTCTAGCTTTGTGCCTTGAGTTCCTACCTTGGCTTCCCTAGATGATATAAGATGAAGTAAACTCTTTCCTCCCTATCTTGCTTTTGGGCATGATGTTTATCACAGCAACAGAATCAAAGTAAGACAAAAAGGAAGACCAAAAGGAATACGTAGACTTTGTCATAGACTGTCACATAACATTGCAACATCCTAATTAATAAATAATAATTAAAAACCACAATGATTCACTAAGGTTCTGGTCTTTTTTGCACTGAATCATTAAGCAACCTACTATGCTCTCAATAACAACTGTGAACTTAAAAATATGCCAGTTGCCATGGGGCACTATTTAGCAAACCTGAAACAGTCCTCTTAGAGTTCTATAGTCTGGCATCCTCCTACAGACCTTCTTTTTCAAAATTCCTAGAAACCAGGCCTCAACATCTGTTTTTTTTTTCCGGAGAACATCTCAAGATATACTTAGATACATGAAAGTCTGAAAATTGCTACCATATTGGACTTCAAAGCAATCCAGAGCCCTGTAAATCATAAAACATGCAGTGTAAATGTGAAATACAACCAATAATTAACAGTTGCTAGCTGACCTTGACAATTACAGTTTGTAAAGTCCTCCAGGAAAACTTCCTTGACATAAATTCCTCCTGTTGCTAAATAGGCCTTGCATGTTACCAGTAGCTTTCGGGTGACAGTGTCTATTTCATAGTATTTACCATCTATGTACCTAGTCTCTTGTAACTGAAGTTTCTTGAGAACAAGACACAGATCTTATTCATCTCTCTGGTTCATAAATGCATGGAATGTATGGAAAGAAGGAGCTATTGGGAAAGTCTTCCCAGACTGGGAATGTACTGATATAGGAAACAAGACTGTATCAGAGATTGAAGAAAGTGCATGGGTATGTGGTAATTGCATGAGAAAAGCTACAGGGGCAAAAGGGGAGTGATGCACAGGCTTAAGTTCAAATTATTAAATCCTGAAAGCAGTAATAGTTTCAAGCATCACAATTAAAATTTCCCATTAAAACAGAATAGATGCATAAAATGCGGAAACATTTAAGAAATACATGTAAAACTTCTACTACAAATTAGAAAGCATTACAAAGAAAAATATTAACATCATAATTAAATAGAGACTATCTTTATGGACTATAGGACTCTGTATTACTAACATGACAATTTCCCCCAAGTTTGTCTATAGATCCGATGCAATCTCAAATAAGCCTTAAGAAGGATTTTTGGGGAGTTAAACAAGAGCAGAACTGATTTATTTTTTTATTTTTTATTTTTTTATTATTTATTTTTAAGTTTAAATTTAGATAAGAAACAAGGTTGCTTCACAAGTCAGTTCCAGGTCCCTCTCCCTTTCCCTCCCCTCCTCCCGTGCCCTCCCCCCAACCCCGCCCCCATTATCCCCTCATTTCCCCAGGGAAGGTGAGGCCCTCCATGGGGGTGTCCATAGTCTGTCATTTCATCCAGGGCAGGGCCTAGACCCTCCCCCAAGAGTTCAAGGTGAGAGTGCATCTCACATTGTTGGATGGGAGTCCAAAGTCCGTGTGTATATCTGGATGACCACTGATCTACTGCCCAAGGCTCAATAGATTACCTAGGCCTCCTCACTGACACCCACATTCAGGGGGTCTTGATCAATCCCATGCTAGATTCCCAGGCTGATGCCTGGGATTCAAGAGTTAACCTTTGTCAGGTCAGCTGTTTCTGGGGGTTAAACCAGCCCAGTCATAATCCCTTTGGTCATCAGTCCTCCCTCTCTGTTACTGGCTTTCTTGAGTTCAGCTCAGTGTTTAGCCATGGGAGTGTGCCTCTTCTTCCATCAGCCACTGAATGAAGTTTCTGTTTCCCAGACCCTCTGGCCATGGGATTGTAGGCTGGCACTCCCCAGATCTATGTCTAAAATCCATATATGAGAGAGTACATGCCATGTTTCTCTTTTTGTGACTGGGTTACCTCACTCAGGATGGTTTCTTCTAGTGTCATCCATTTGCCTGCAAATCTCAGGATTCCATTGTTTTTAGCAGAACTGATTTTAAATTTATCTGAAAAAGCAAAGGACCAAAAATAACCAATCTTGAAAAAAAAAGATGTGAGAAGACCTTCCAAACCTGACTTAACAATCTATAATAATAATAATAAGTAATAATTAAGAAAACAAATATTTGGTAAAGCAATGTTCACATAGAATCAATAGAAAGTAATTTAAATACCCATAGCAGACCAATACATATATTGAACAATGCAAAAACTATTAAATGGGGAAAATGAAACTGTCAAAATTGTATAATATAAACCACATATAAAATAATTCATATATGTATTCTTTTTAGAACACAATTGCAAATTAACCAAAAGTAAATATTTGTCTTAGTACAAGAAGCCGAAATACTTATAAATAGAAAAGCAGAGGAAAGCTTCTATGACTTTGATATGGGAAAGATTCTTAGGAAGCACACACAATTATACATTCTACAACTCAATAATAAAAAGACATGATTTTTTAAAAGATTAAAAATATAGTTATGTCCTAAATGAGGACCTACAAATGGCCACTAGACAGACAGACAGACGCACAGACAGACAGACAGACACACACACACAAATTTTACACTGTTAGTCATCATGAACATAAAAAGTAAAACTGCAGTGAGCCACTATTACACACCCATTAGAATTTCTAACATGAAAAAAATATGGCAATCAAATTCTGGTGAGAATTCATATGTGTGATTAGTAGAAGTATAAATAATAGACTTGTTTAGATACTAGTTGGGAATCCCTTAACCTTTTAAGAAAGTTAAGCATATGCCTGTGATTCAGCAAAACTGCAGTGAAACATTTACTCAAGAAAAATAAAGAAATATGTCCATAAACTTCCTTTCAACCATGTATTCATAGGAATATAATTCATAACAATGATACCTGGAAACACCTAGGGCTCTTTAGAAAAGAGTTTGGAGTTGGGGTGAACTGATCCCCAAGAAATGCTCTCAGTGTTGCTAAATCTCAGAAGTATTTTATTGAGTGAGTAAAACCAGAAATACAAATGCTTACAGTATGGTTCTATTTATGTGAGTTTCTAGAACTTGTTGAATTATTAATTATAAAGGAAACCAAGTGAGTGTTTTTTCTGGAGAAGGCATTGTAGTGGCATCTTGTTCCACCAGTGGATTTGTGGTGGTGGCTGAATCCCAGGGATGTGGCTTCAGGTGTGCAGACATGAACCCTTACAAAGAAGAAGACGGGCTGGCTTCTCTCTTGGGTTGTGGTTGGAGCATCCAGAAGGGCAGAGACTGCATCTTCAGAAGCAGGAAGATCATGGCAATTATTTACAATAATTGTGTGAGCACTCCCCTAATAAATAACCGTTAATCACTTATCTGGGTTTTGTGGACTCCTTTAAACTGCCTTCAAGGCATGTTCAAAATAAACAGCCCTAGAACTTCTTCCCAGGGTGACAGTGATGGCCATGTCTTCAATTGCTTTTGTCTATGTGATTGGAGGCATTTCTCAAGATGGTTCAAATTACCTGTTTGAGATCTAAGAACTTTACTATTTGGAGATTTCTAGTCTATGTGACAGAAAAGATTCTGATGTGGTAGTGAACAGTGTCAAAATCTTAATATAATGAGACCTTTTTGTTATTCGAAGTATTCTACAAAGCCAGGCCTGGTGGTACACACCTGTAATTCTTTCACTCCAAAAGGCAAGGAGATCATCATGAGTTCAAAACCAGTCTGGGAAATAGAACAGAGACCAGATGAGGCATGGTGGTTCGAGCTTTTAATCCCAGCACTCAGGAACAGAGACAGGCAGATCTCCCTGAATCAGAGGGCAGCATGGTCTACAAAGCAAGTTCCAGGTGAGCAAGGGCTGTATCATGACACTCTGTTTCAAAAATAAATAAACAATGTTTAAAAAGTTTATTCTACATTGCTAATTCTTTCCTTTATGCTGTGGCTTGAGTGGTGACCAGTCTTCTCACACCTATAATCTTATTATGGAGCTTTCTCCATTCTCCTTTTCAGAAGAGAGACCAGTGAACCACGTGGGATTTCAATCCTCCTCTGCTGAGATATCCTATCCTGCTGTCCATGATCAGTCATGGCCCTGTACAAAGACAAAGGCCCAGGGAGCATAGACAGGACCAGTGGCAGAGGATAACTTGATACTGCCATGACCTCATTCTTAGGGTCCTATTTTTGCAATGCAGACACAGCTTTCCCATGATCCCTGTGATCAGGTCTGTCTGTAGTAAACAGAATGCCTTTTATGTACCAAGGGAAGGAAATGTTTCAAATATCAATGTGCTTCTTGACGGACACAAAGAAAGAATTCTGCAAGTATATCTGAAGAAAAGACAGCAATGGGTAGAGAAGAGTGAAATTAGTTTACAAAGTTAGAACAGACATACATCCAAGCTCATCAGAAAGGAAACAGTAGTTGGAGAAGGTAACCCTGAGGGGATATGTGGCAAATAACTGGCAGACGAATCTGCCCCCAAATGAATTATGATTGGGTGTAATGATCACACAGGGCTTGTGCTGCCATGAAAAACCTAGCCATTATGAACAACAGGGCTGTGTGTACAGTCTAGAATGACAGTTTCTTGCTTGCCAAAAATATTTGCCATTATGAGTCTGACTGTACCAAGGAGAAAACCCCACTGTAGCTACATAAACAGGAAAAGGCAAAAAGGAAATGAGAGGTAAACCCATTTTGAAAGTACCATTTATGTCTGAAATCTGCACAAAAGGATTCAACTACCATGACAATTAGAAGAGACAAAATATGAGCTCTTGAGGACTCTACTTTTAAAATGTCTGGGGGACACCAGGGACTGAAATTTGGGAAGAAAAGTAGCCTGTCTTTCTGAACCAACACAGGCAGCTTTCTGACCATGTAAATGCCTTTAAAGTCCACTCCGAACCATAGCAGTCAGGAATTGGATTGGACACGTATCTCTACCCATTGCTCAACTGAGATTGTACAAGCCCAGTTCAGAGAGGGGACACAGAAAATATTAACATCCATGAAGAGTTTCCATTCACTTGGGAAGGGGGGTAGAACTTGATTGCAGACTGGGTGGGAATGTGCAGTCTTCTATTATCAGTGCTGTTGATCTAGTGTCTGCCTCCACTCATTACAGAAAATGACAGGAGAATGATTGCAGGGTACCAAGGAAAGACTCTTAGCTTTGGGCCTGAGGATTGATGTGGTTTTTTTAAAGTGTGTTTAACAAAAAAGAAGTTTGGGGAGGCCAAGTATATCTCTTCCTGTTTGGGTGATGTAGTAGGAACATGCCATTTGGGCCCTTGACTGATATGCTAGTGAGAATTATTCCTGTTCTGGGTGAAACAGAACCAATTCCAGGTGGCTCTGGAGAGCTCAGCATGGTGGATCTATGGTGAATCATACCTGTAATCCCAGCACTTGAGAAACAGAAGCTGGAAGATTGAAGTACGTTCCAAATGAGCCAGAGCTGTATAGGGAAACATTTCTCAAAATTAAAAAGTAAAATTTTAAAAATTAAAGTTGATTTTGGGAGCTGGATAGATGGCCCAGTGGTTAAGAGCATTTACTCATCTTTCAGAGGTCCAGAGTTTGATTCCCATCACCCACACTGGATAGCTCACCAACTGCCTATAACTCTAGTCCCAGGGGATCTGATGCCCTCTTCTGGTCTCTTTACTCACCCGAGCTTTACACACGCTCACACACACACACACACACACACACACACACACACACACACACCAATTAAAAAGTCAGGTGTGGTAGTACACCTTTAATCCCAGCACTCGGAAGACCAAGGTGGATCTTTGTGAATCTGAGGCTGGCCTGATCTACATAAGAGCTCCAGGCCAAGCCTACATAGTGAAACCTCTGTCTCAAAAAAAGGGAAGATATTCTTTTAAAAATACTTTTATGCATCTATTTTATGTAATGTGCACTAAATATGTGCAGTACCTGTGGAGGCCAGAAGATGGTGTAGGACCCTTCAGGAAAGCGGAAGGAAAAGCGCCACAGAACAACCAAAAGCCATGATCAACTAGAGGAGATATGACCTCAAATGGAAGGAGCAAAACTGACATACCTTGTTTTCCTCAGGAGCCTACTAAGAATGCTCCACAGGGAATGCAGGTGGAATCAGCTACTCCCTTCCTGTGATGAAAGGCAAAGGGTGGAGCTGTCAGACACAGCTGAACATTGACAGGGAAGGGGAGTCTCAGAATGTGACAGCCTCTACATACAGGATCCATATATCTGTGTATGATTAACTTGGAAAGTTTGGATGTTTCCTAAACTTCCTGTGTCTGTGACAATGCCCAGCAAGAAGATAACAACATCTGGAGGCTGACAGGGCAGCAGAAAGTTTATTAGAGTCTGACTTCCAAATCTCATTAAGACAAAAGAGTTTGCTCAATACCTTGAGCTGGTCCATTCAAACTTTATGTGGACCAAGGCTTAGGGACAAGAATTATACACCAGGACTAAGGAATACACCCTAGGGAAAACTACAAATAACAATAAGCTAACAAAAACTAAACCTAGAACTGGTATGATGAACCATGCCTGGAATCACAGCACTGAAGCAATTGGGATAAGGTGATTGAAAAGTTCAGACAAGCCTGGGCTTGTAACTAGTCTGAGACTAACCTGGATACATAGCAAAACCCTATTCCAAAAACAAACCAAAGGCCAGAAATGTAAAAACTTAGTCATGGAGCACCTGCCTTACATGCAGCCTTGGTGACTGGAGAAGGGTCATGGGGTGAGACAATGACAGAGACATGAAGGAAGGAAGGGAGGGAGGGAGGGAGGGAGGGAGGGAGGGAGGAGAGGAAGGGAAGGAAGAGAAGGGAACAAAGAAAAGAAACAGGTTTGAGATGTAGTTTATTTGTAGACTACTGACCCAGCACACATAAGGTCCTGCATTTGATCCCCAGCACTAAGGGACAAAGAGAAGCTAACACCCTTAAAACAAAGGTCATTCTCTATTGTACTAGTTATTTTTCTGATTGCTCTGACAAAATACCTCACAAAAACAACTTTTTTAAAGGAAGAGTTTATTTCAACGCATGGTTTAAGAGTACAGACTACCATGGTGAGGGGACATCAGAGGCAGCAGTGTGAAGTAGCTACATTGCATCTGCAGTCAGGAATTGGAGAAAGAGATGAAGATTGCCATCAGCTGGGTAGCTTATAAGCAACAGGCATTCGTTCATCACAGCTTGGACTTTTTGGAAAGCACAAATATTCCACTTATAAGACAATCCAGTTGAATTTTCCACCAACACCTCCTCTTTCTGACAGGCTTTTGTATGGGAGGAGGCATTTTCTCAACTGAGACTCCCTCCTCTCAGATTGCAACCGGTGTCAAGTTGGCATAAAACTAGCCAGTTCACATGTGATTCAGAGTCTGCAAAAGGTTAGACTGTAAGAATAATAGCTATTTTTCTAAATTTAGTGGAAAAATAGCACCATCAACAATTTATAAAACTCATAAACTCAGGAACCCTTAAGAATAGTAAGGACAAAGAGAACCACATTTGGGTACATCATGCTCAAACCCTTGAAAACCAGAGAAAATCTTTGCACCAGACTTCTCATTTGAGATAATAGAGAGACCAGGATGATGGAATCAATACCCTGAAGATAATGAAAGGAAGCCTCTATAGTGAGGTCTATAACTGGTAAAAATATCCAACCAAAACGAAAGTGAAATAAAGACATTTCTAGATGGATGAACGGACAAAATGTCACTACTAGGCAATAACTGCTGAAGAGAAATGAAACCAGGTATAAAGTGAGATCTGCAAAGAAGAAACATAAACATGTGGGTAAATATAAAAGAGTATTTTAATTTTATTGTTTAAAAAGGCAACCATGTGAGCAGATAAGATCTGATGGTATCATATAAGATACCCATTCCTCCATGAATGGAGCTTTCTGCTGCTGCTACGTCTTATAAATTGTGCTGTGCTTAGTGTTCTTTGGGTGAATGTCTTGATAGGATACAGGTTCTGGAAATGTATTCCGCAGCCTCACTTCCAGAAAGCATAAAGAAGCTGTTTAGGGTAGAGAACTGTTCCGTGGTTAACAGAATGGACTACTGCTCTTTCAGAGGACCTGGGTTCAGTTGCCAGAACCCACATTAGACAGCTTACAACCACCTGTGACTCTAGAACATCCTTGCCTGCTGTCCTCCATGTGTACCAGGAACATGCGGTGCACCCAAGCTTGTGTGGACGGGGACACACACACTCTCTCTCTCTCTCTCTCTCTCTCTCTCTCTCTCTCTCTCTCTCTCTCTCTCTCTCTCTCTCTCTCTCTCTCACACACACACACACACACACACACACACAGTCTGTTTAAAGATGCCTTGGATGCTGGGGGTAGGAACCAAAACCCCTCTAGGTGGGGTTCTCTGGGTAGAAAAAAAAGAATCATTTGAGGCTTACTCAAGAAGCCATCTAAACAATACTATGTACTTAGTGGTGATTCCATGAGCAAGGGCCTGGGAATGTAATGAATCACAAGGATTGCACCACAATACTTTTCTTGGAGGTTGCAGTATGGGTTGCCACTCAACAACCAACACACACTGATAGCAACTATGCGGTAAGTACACTTTGGCAGTGAAGACAAAAAGACACTATGATCCCAATTCCCACAGAATTGTAGAGGAGATAAAAGACTAAATTACTTTGTTAGTCTGACATAATGTTAATGTTACTAAAGAGAAAAGACGCAATAGAGAATGAGCAAAGAATGCTTTCTGTGAGCCAGGTGTGTGCTGGGTGTTTTTATGTATTAACTCATCTACCACTCATGACATGCCCCTGAGAAGAACAGCTGGTATCTGTGTCTTTATCAGTGATGAAATGCAGGTTTCAGCCACAGTAGGGAGCAAGGAAATGTTGCTGGAATTAGAACCAGTGCTTGACTTTGAGGTACAGCTTGTCAATCATTGCAACCGGAACCTTGAAAGAAGTGCACAGTATAATGGGCTCTAGGATGCTGCCTGCTGCTTCCCAGGGAGTCAAGCACATCTCCATGGAGAAGGTTCATAGGTATGCACTCATACAAACTGGCAATCTATGAAGAAAGAATAAGGCTTGAGGAGCGCCAGGGCACCAAATCAGGCATGTCTTGTTCAGTAAGGGGATTGATGGGCCATTGTTAGACAACACAGGGTCTCAGAACCATATTAGACAGGATCCCTAAGGAGAGCCTTGCTCAACTTTACCTGGGGCCACGTAGGTCCCTGGGAAAGCTGCAATAGATGAGAAGGAAAACAAGGTTTGTCTTTTCCCTTGAGTGGAACCTCTGTGAACAAAGATACCAAGACACTTCCTTTCTTGCTATAAAGACACAAGATCTGCAGAATTGGAATAAACTTGCCCAATGCAGCCCTGGGTTGACGAGGTCTTTTTTTTTTCCCCAACCGAGACTACTTTAGACAAACATGAAGAATACACTTCAGCAAAGAAAATAGACAGAATCGAGATCTAGAATGTTCTCAACCTTCCTAATTTTGCAACCTTCTAGTACAGTTCTGCATGGTGTGGTAACCTCAAAACATGAAAATGTTGTTGTTGCTACTTCATAATTGTAATTTTGCTACTGTTATGAATCAAAATATAACTATCTGATATGTAGGCTATCTGATATGTGACCTCTGTGAAAGGGTCATTCGACCCCCCCAAGTAGAGAACCACTGATCTAGATTATCTTTATAGCATCCTTAATACAGCTTGTACCCCTGTGAGGTCATCATGCTAATTTCCTATTGCAAGGCTTTCATGTGGAAAATTCCAGTCACCTAGCAGATATTTGAGACTCTCCATATTCCACATCAGATAAGCATCAAATTTCATCTCTACTGGTATATTTAAAACTGAAAGACCCCGGCCCAGTATAGGTGGCTGAGGCCTATGGAAAATTCCTTTCCCCCACAGCTCAGCCGAATAGTCATTTTTTATCAGAAGGGAGCTCTGCCCAAGGACATGGGCTTTGGGTGTCTTCTGTGACCAGATGGCCAGCCCAGCAAGATTGGGCAAGCACAGAGACCTATTGTTCCTCAGATAGGGCCAAGGCCGAGACTTGAGTTCTGAGAGAAACCTTAATTGCCCTCGTTCTGAGCCCCAGCCTCATTTACATTGCCCAATCAGGGTCCTGTAACTAGGCTTCTCGCTTCTGTACTGCACTTTTTGCTATAAAAGAACCCCTGAGTCCCCAGCTCGGGGCTCTCAGTTCCCGAGACTGAGATGCCCCGGGTACCCGTGTATTATCAATAAAGCCTCTTGCTGTTGCATCCAAGTTTGTGGTCTCGCTGTTCCTTGGGTTCGGGTCTCCCTCCCGTGAAAGTCCCCCGCCTGGGGTCTTTCAAAAACAAGATGAAAATAATCTAATTTCTTCCCATGAGTGTGCACACCCATCCCTCTACTGCCTTCAGGCTCTCATGTACATACCACACTTTCCAAAGTGATTTCCTGTCTTTTAATTCCTTCACCACTTGCTCGGTCCTGTTTGCTTCCAAATCAGACTTATAAAGCGGTTTCTTTCTTCCCAAATGTTTTGGTGCTCTCTCATAGTGCACAGGGTAGAGTGGTAGACCATCTAACAAGACCTGCAGGCCCTTGGTGATCTCCCTCCTCTTGTCCCCTCCCCGTGTTCCTCTCTGCTGACAGCCTGTGCCTCCTGTTGTTCCCTGTGAATCTGCCCTAGTTTCTTTTCCATTGCTGTGAGTAGCATCATGACAAAAAAGCAATTTAGGGAAGAAAGGGCTTATTTTATCTTGCAGATTACAGTCCATCATGAAGGGAATTTGGGGAAGGAACTCAAGGCAGGAGTCTGGAGGCAGGGACTGAAATAGAGACCATGGAGGAATGCTGCTTACCGGCTTGCTCCAGCGCATAACTTCAGAAACCTTTCTTTTTTTTACAGCTCAGACTCACCTGCCTAGGGATGGTGCTGCCTACAGTGGGCTGTGCCCTTCCATATCAGCCACCAAGGGACAAAAAAGACAATCCCTTACAGATATGCTCACAGGCCAATCTGTTCTGAGAAATTACTCAATTGATGTTCCTTTGTCTCAGCTCGATCAAGTTGATGACAAAAAACTAACCAGTATATCCCCTTTCCAGCCAGGCAGGAATTTTCCAAAACTTTCACATCTTCCATCAGCTAGTACTGGTCAGCACCAATGCCCATGAGTGACAGAAAAGAAAACATTATTATGAGCCACAAGTTTCTGGTATCAGACAGGGAGAACACTGCTGTGTGCCAAGAATTCATCTCCAGACTTTCTGGAGAACCATGGAAAACAGCTTTTCATGGATTCTTAGACCAGGTAAGGAAGGTGGCTGAGTCTTATTAGATGTCAGGAGAGGGATTCTCAGCCAAAGTCCTTTCTTAACTCCCACCCTTTGGTGATTTGAATAAGAACGCCTCCCACAGGCTCATAGATTTGAATTCTTGGTCACCAGGGGTGGCACTATCTGATAGGATTAGAAGGTGTGACCTTGTGGGAGAAGGTGTGTCACTAGGGGATGTGCTTAGTGATTTCAAAAAATCCATGCCAAGCCCAGAGTCTCTCTCTCTTCCTACTGCTTGTAGATCAGGATGTAGAACTCACAGCTACTCCTACCTTCATATTACCATGCTTCCCATCATGACAATAATGGACTAAAAGCCTGAAACTGTAAGCAAACTGCAATTTTCTAAGAGTAGCCATGGTCACACCAATAGAACACTGGCTAAGACACACCCTGATAAGACAATGGCATGTTGATAAAGTGTCACCAAGGAGACATCAAAGAAAAACAAATGCATGGGGTACTAAAAGAAGCTCCATGAAAAGAGGTCTTTGTTCAAGTGATAAAATGGATATTTTTCTTTATTCTTTGATGTTTTTGACCCTTTAAAATGCCAGCTGTCAGTGTGACTGTATAAGAGAGCTCATACTCACAGCATTCTCCTGATTTATTGACAATCCTTTCCAGTTTCAGGAAGATGTCTCTGTGGATGGTATTTCACCAAATACACCCTAAGAAATGTGCTTATAGATTGTGAATTTACTAGACCTCAGCAGACCAATTATAGAAGGAGCCCAAAGGGGCAAAAGCTCACCATAGGGTGATTTCAAGACAGGTTGTTATGGGGAGGGCTATCCGAGCAGCATGCTGACACAGGTAACAAAAGCTCAGATTGAAGCAGAGCTAGGCATCTAAATGACCTGCACTATGGGGTAGGAAGTGCTGGGGGAGGGGTACAGGCAGGAAGAGCAAACCAGACAGAGACGCATGAGACAGAGCAGGAAGGATCTTTTGAACTAGGCAAGAGGCATAAGTTTCATTATTATTTTGTCTCATTTATTTCTTCAATGGCTCATGACAATCATTTATCCATTCCTGCATCCAATTATTTAACCAACATGGAGAGACTATGAGGTGTCCCACACCATCTGGGGGGAAATGGAGGGGAACTTAGAGTGAATTAAGAGGAGACCAGACTCCAATCACTAAAAATATGCAAGCTACACAGACCCATACACCCCATCCAAGTCCAGGCTACTCCACCATGACCACCACCACCATCTTGATCTTCATGTGCTAAGTGGGAAGGAAGAGCTTTACATCTACAAGCATCCTGGGGTGTGGGATGGGCAGATGAGGGTACCATAGACTGTCACATCAGCTAGAGAAAACTAATGGCATGGATCGTTGTCACTGAGGGGCTGACCTGTTGAAATAATTGAAAGGAGACTTGCCTGGGAGAGACGAATCCTAGGAAGGCAGAGTGAAAACAAAGTTTGAAGATAAATGGTACTGACAGCAACAGCCTTTAATGACCTCAGCCCAGGGATGTGAAGATGACAGAAACTCACAGAGAAAAGACTGGTGATTTACAGAATGCATGCCAGGAGGGCCCAGGCTGATGGCAGAGATGTGATCATAAACTATAGAGATTATCTATCAGGGCAGGATACTGTCTTTTCAAAATGAATGTTAGAGCCAAATGAGTGGTCATGAGCGGTGGACCTTCTCCAGATGACCACCAACAGATCTACCTGATGGCCAGCCATGGTATCTCCACTACTGAACCAGCCTCAGGTCAAACAGTCTGAGGATAGCTAGGGAAGTGAGGGGAGTGGTGTTAGTCCTGAGATTCGCTGGAGAAAACTCAGTTCCGTGATTTTGACCAAATTAAAATAAACTTTTTATTAAAACTTGATATACTAACTAAGATGGAATTTGGTCACAACCACTCTTGGAAACTTTCCAGCTAAGTGGTCCCGAGACATTTACTAGAGGAGCTGATATGGACAAAAATCCATAAACCACTGTACTTTCCAATGAGGCTTTGTCCTTATTTTTAAAAACTACAGCTCCCAGCAGTCTATCTGATTTTTGGGCTTACAGATTAATTTAGGGGCTAAGATTGGCCCTGTGATGGTTAGCATGTGAAAAGTGCCCAATAGGATTGTGTTTGAATGCTAATCCCCAGATTATGGAAGCTGTGGAAACTTTGGGGGCAGAAAGTCAGGCTGCAGGAGGTAAGTCACTGGGGAGCACCTCTGCTTCCCATCTAAACTGCCTTCTGGTTCATCAAGATGTGAGAAGCCTCTGTCAGACACCCCTGCTGCCACAACCAGGATGGACATTTATCTCCTGATACCAAAAGCCAGAACAAACATTTCTTCTTTTAATTTGTGTCTGTCAATTGTTTTTTGCTACAGTAACAACAACAACAACAAAAAAGAAATAGCAATGTTTATATCTGTCAAACTGTGACCTCCCAGACGGGCCAGGGCCAGGGGACACTTCTTCCTTCCATGACTGTGCTCTCCTCACCATAGGAACTCTCCTTGTGCTCAGTCTCATCCAGGGCATGTGGAGTCTTGTCTGCATGGCCTGAGGACTGAATCTCTCAAGCAAACTCGCATGCAGGGAAGAATGGAGCCCTGGAGATGATCCAGACTCAAGAACTCTGGGTCTCAGGAAGAGTGGCTATCAAAGGGGCTTGTATTAGGTATGTCCCCCAGAGTTTCATGCATCTGAACTTGGTTGCCTGTTGTTCAGACTGTTTGGGGAATTTAAAGAACTCTTAGGAGGTAGAACCTTACTGTAGCAAGTATGTCACTGGGAATGGGCTTTGAGGTTTTATAGCCTTGCCCCACTTCCTGCTCTCTGTTTCCTGTGTGTGAATGACAATGTGGTCAGCCAGCTTCCTGCTCCTGCCTCCAGGCTATGTTATCCCTGTTTAATGGACTCATCCCTCTGCAGCCACAAGACAACAAGCAAACAAAACTGTTGCTTCCTGAAGCTGCCTGGGTCTTGGTGATTTATCATAGAAACTGAAGAGTAGCTAAAACAAGAGCTTCTGGTCATCAAACTTGCCTCTACTCCTCCCTCACCAGCAGAGGGCATCTCCAGGTCAAACTGTGCAGATCCTGAGCCTTCCTGTCAGGGGATTCTGCTCCCAGACAGGGAACCAGATTTAACCTGTGTAGTCCAAAGAGTAAAGGACTTCCACAGTAAGAGGTTCTACCCAAATGACATTTTAGAGCACAGTTAATTAGTGAACTAGAAAGTCTCTTTAATCCATCTAACCTTGACCACAGATTTTACACAGAGATGAAAGGGCAAAGGCTAGGTCCAGAGTAGAAACTAAGAGACTCCAACTCAACATTTTTAGACCCCCTAGCAACTAGCCCATCACGGAGTAACTTGTCCTTCTGTCCTCTCCTAAGAAACCGTTGATCTCAAGATAAACTTAAAAGATAACACTCCCTGATCCAGGAGCTAGCTCACCACATTCCTGCTCAATGTTTAACTGTACAATACCCAAAGAATGCTTGCTTGAGATAACCTATAACCTTCCCCTTAAGACATGAGCTATCATTTAACTTCCTCATCCTTTATGATATTTACCCAACTTCCCCATCCTTTATGTTTGCCTAACTCCCATTCCATATGGTTTTTCCCTTTTAAAAACCCTTGACTGCAGCTACTGGGGTCAAACTCCTCTCTCTGCCCCTGCAAGGGTTACGAGCTCAGCCCCAGTGCACTGGTTCCCCGAATAAACCTCGTGTGCTTGCATCAAGAACAGTCTCTCTTGAATAATTGGGGTGTCGGCTTATCCCGAGACTTGAGTGAGGGTCTCCCCACTCTGGGGGGTCTTTCAAAACCACTCCACAGACGTTCACAGAAAGATGTTCTTGAGGTCACATAGGAAGTATCTCTGTAAACTTGGGGTCCATGACTTTCAATGACATTTAAAATTCTAAGCTGAGGCTTCTTTTTTATTATTATATCTATGTGCACATGCACATTTGCTGAAGGTCAGAGGGCAATTTGCATGAGTTTGGTTTTTCCTTTCACCACATGAATCCTGCGAATTGAATCCATGTGGTCCAGACTAATGGCCAGCACCAGCACCTTTGCCTAATGACCCAGTTCACCCACCCTCAACAGTGTTTTAAAATCTTACTCATCAGCAAGTTTCTGTGGGTTATTTTTTTTCTACTTCAAAATTTGATGACTTTGGGTTCTTTTAGTATTTTTATTTTATTTTATTTGTTGAGAATATTATGAGATGTATTTTGATCATAGTGATTCTCTTTCCCCAATTCCTTGGTACTCTGTTCTCTCTGTGTGTCTCTCTTTGACTCTGCATGTCACTCTGTCTCTCTGTTTCTGTCTGTCTCTGTCTATGTTTCTCTGTGTCTCCATGTCTGTCTCTCCCTCCCTTTCTCTCTCTTTCACTTTGTCTCCTCCAATGAGTCTAGTTTGTATTGGTCAACTATGCTTCCGTTGGGAGCCTAACCTGTATTAATGTCAATATACCAGAAATTATACATCTTAATAAAACTGATGCTTTCTCTCCTAGAAGCTACCAAATGCCAATAGCTCACTAGCTAAAGGTGGGACTGGGTGTCTACCCCCTCCTTTGGATTTTTTACTGACTTGATTTTTTACTGGTCTAGGTCATGCTGTCACAATCACCATGAATTCATGGGTGCATCT
This sequence comes from Mesocricetus auratus, assembly GCF_017639785.1. Classification (NCBI taxonomy): domain Eukaryota; kingdom Metazoa; phylum Chordata; class Mammalia; order Rodentia; family Cricetidae; genus Mesocricetus; species Mesocricetus auratus. The sequence goes on along the minus strand of NW_024429233.1, from coordinate 3,246,633 downwards.
TGAAGTCAACCACCACTCTGGCTCTTGATTTCTTTCTTGAAAAGTTATAGTTTGTTTATTTGTGGTGCTGAACCTTGAATACAGGAATTTCAACATGCTAGGCAAAGTACAACCACTAAGCTATAGCTTGAAGCCCCAAGTTATAGTTTAAAGAATGTAGCTGAGTGCCCTGCATTTGATCTTCAGTTTGAGGGATGGGAAGAAAAACATGTAGTCACATTAGCCACCACTGGTGTTGAATGTTGTGACAACCAAACCTCCAAGCTTTGTACCCTGATATATACAACAGGAGTGAAACTAGAGTTAATAAATCCCTTTGTAGTGTTCTGTGCTCAACAGAGCTCAGTATTATTCTCCTTCATTCTGTTTCTCTCTGTGTTTAATATTTTTTATTCCAATGGCCAGTCAGTAATTGCCCATCACATAAAGATTCCAAAGAGAATATTTGGAAGATTATTGTTGCCATTATCAGGTAGAACTTTACAACTTACTCCTCCCCACTTCCCACACATATCAGGTTAGGTTTTGTTCGTTCCTTTGTCACCCACACATAAGACATTGAGCTGTGGATGTGGCAGGCATCATTGGAACCTGGCCCAGGCCTCATGTGTGGTGGTTGGTCAAGTACTTCTATCCACTCTGGTTAGTTGTCCTTGCTCCTTTGCAGCTCTTTTGGGTGGACTGTAAATGCCAAAGATCCAATATAGAGCATTCTGAACACTTGCTTTCCCAGGAAGTCAGAATACCCAAGATGTTTTTCAAAGCTCAGAGTTGGCTCTCAGTCTGATCCTTGTGTTCTCTTGCTGTAGGTTTCCTGCAAGCAGAGATATTATTCTCAGAAAACCTCAGTGTTCATTCCTCTCCACTCAGGTCCTGTGGCTATAAAAGGGACTTGAGGATTGACATCTTGGGGACATGCTAACTCTTTATATTCAAATGACATCCCCTGCTGTGTTTGACCAGAGGCTTGTATTAGCCTCTGAAGACTTACAAGGGACTTCACAGCATCCACATATCTATTTCCTATGAGATATTAATCCCTCTTAGAAATCTCCCTCCCCTATAACCCAGACCTAAGACACTAGTGGGTCCTTTTGCTGTGTCATGAAAATGTATACCCTGGTGGGCATAGAACCTACCAACCAAGTGCACTGGGATGGCCTTGTAGAGGTGGAGTGTTCCCTACCTTAGGGCAGTAGCTGTCCCTCCCATCCCTTGGATCTCTTCTACAGAGCATGATTGGCAGGCCAGACCTCCTAGCTACAGTCAGGCAAACCCATTCTCTAGATGAGTATATAGTACTGCTTCTTTGACCAGCCCTACAATCTCTCAACACGCCAATGGAGGCATCACAAGGTGCATCCATGAGACTGCTCAGATATAACCATGTCCTCTTCCTCAGCTACATCAGTATAAGATGGAATGGAGGCTTTTTATTGGCAGAAGTTTAAAATTCCCAAGACATTTTTTGTCTGGAAATAGTGGTTCTAAGATGCGCTCTCTGTCTTCTTACTGAAAGCTGGGAGAGTAGCCTGCTGCCAGGCCTCACAGGGAAACAGGACCAATCACCAGGATGGAGATGCAAGGACTCAGGAAGAAGAAACATGTTGGTGACTACTTCACCCAAGTCCCTGAGTGTATAGCTAATGTTTATACTGTCATTTTGTAAGTCAAATGTCACCTTACATTTAAGTAACCAGTTGCAGTATTTTCTAGTTGACTCTGTCTTGTTGCATCAGTGACTTTTCTTGTTGCTGTGACAAGGTACTCAACAGAAGCATGTTCAAAGGAGGAAAGTTTATTTCTGGCTCATGGCTTCAGAGAGGATACCACACCCTTTCAGAGTGGGAGTCATGGCAGAGCTTCTCTGTGGCAATGGCCACATGAGGCAGAACTCCTTCAGTGGCAGCCAGACTGACCAGGAAGCATTAAACAGGACCAGGTGCTCTAAAACCCTAAAGGACCAACCCTTGTCCTTCACCCATCAGGCAGGTGTCTGGTCACAAAGTGTTCATTACCTCCTAAAAGAGTTCCACCTTCTGGGGACCAAGTTTGGACACTAGTATTTCTGAGTGGCATTTCCCAGTCAAATAAGAACATTGAAATTCTGTTTAATGATAAGTATTTAAAGTGTTTCCAAAATATAAATCTCAAAACTCTATTTTTCAATCTCCATCAGAGGGCCTGTCTCAGAGCAGCCATTCCCACTTGGCACACTGTCTATTTGATATTCACGGAACAATGGGGGCTCACACCCAAGGCGGGCATCTTGCTACTTCTAGGCAGCCTGCTTCATCTCCACATGACATCACCTGCCAATAATCCCTTTCTCATGTCTTCCCTACTCCTCTCCCTTAGGGCAGCTAACACACAGAGAGAAGGATTTTGCACCTCTTTCCCTCCAGGCACCTCAAAATCAAAATCAGATCTCATGTCCCTCTAAATCAATATCCTCTTCTCTAGGCTAAATTTCTAATTATTTATGCACCTGGTACACAATCATTTCTTATTTAAAACCAAATCAATAAATGAGTAGCAGGTCCCTTAAGGAAGACCAATGAATAGAAATCCTGGTTTTGCTTATCACTGTGCCAATGGGGTCAGAACCTTCCACGTGAGTCAGAGTCATGTTCCAGGTTTTCAGTGGGTGGCTTCAGAACATCAGGCATGAATTTGGAGTGAAAAATTATGGCGGAAAGCAGGCGGTAATGGCACTGGCCTGTAATCCCAGCATGCAGGAGGCAGAGACAGGAGGATGGAAAGCTAAAACTGTGTGGGACTTCATATAGAATTCAAGGCCAGTCTGGGTTACATAAAGAAACCCTGATTCAAAAATACAAGGTCCAGAAGCCTGGAGAGGAGGTGGGAAGGGATGGAGAGAACTTCAGACAGTATATCTGGCCATGCACTTAGGTTTTACCATGGACTCTGGCCTGCAGTGTTGTCTGCCAGTAAAGTTCTTTGATAAGAGCTAGTTACTATAAATGAATTCAATGGTGTCCATTAGCTAGTCCCCAGTCTCTTGTTACTCTCTCCTTTGCTTGGCTCAATGACTTTTTTAACCAGACTTCCCTTTAGCAGAGTGTGTTGTATTAGCCCCTGAACTAAGTAAGCACTTTTGCAAATAGACTCCTATATTAGCATACCTTCAGAGTTCCCTTCCTTTATTTTCTCCTTTTAAAACAATTGGATTTATTTATTTGTTTATTTATGTATTTGTGTGGAAGGTGGCAGGTGTGGGCATCCATGCCATTGAGGTTTGTAATACAACCGATGAAAGTCAATGCTCTCCTTCCACCATGTGGATCTGACTGGTGGATCACCTGACTGATGGTAAATACCTTTATCTGAAGAGGTGTCATGCTGGAGCCCTTCTTTCATTTTTAAGTAAAATTTTATGATGTTATCTGACCCGTCTCAAAGCGTTCCCATCTGCCATTTTAACCTTGTAAATGATTTTGAGCTAAGCATGTCCAAATACATATCTTCATTGTTTCTTCTTAAATTATGACTTTAAACTGATCATACTTGGGAATTAGTCCATTGCTAAAGCTTTCCTATATGAATATAGGAAAGATTCCCTAGTAAAAACCCCACAACCATGTTTGAGGAGATCATTGCTTTGGACATGATCCCAGTGCCTCTTTGGCTGATTTGGGTAGCATCTTTTTCCAAACGTGTATCTTTCAGTTGCATTTGTTTGGCTCTGCACTTGCAAGACGCTAACCTGTTGTATTAGTTACAGGTGCGCCTGTGTGAGCACCCATGGCCAGTCTACCCAGAACCCTTCTGCAGAATGCATAGGATCTGAAGCATTGGGGAAGCTGCAGGTATTCCTGCCTAGTTCCCCACAATTTTTGAGCTAATTATAGATGGTAGAATGGGGACAAGGATACTGAAGTCAAGCCTTGTCCAAAATGAGCAAGTTAAAAGAGGCAGGGGAACAATTAGAACTGGAATCAGATGCATAGAACCTCATGGAGTCAGAGATCAGATAGAGCTGGTGGAAGCTGACCCATGCTGTCAGCTTATACCCTATGAGGGACACTGGCTTCTCCTCTAAATGCCTATCTGAGATTGTTCAAAGTAGGAGGGACTAGGGCAGCAGCATAGGGTCTTGGGGTCATTGCTAATTAACCACGAGTCCCAGACAAGCCATCACAGCTTCTTAGCCTTGAGTTCTCAAGTGTTAAACAATAATACTGGGTAGAATTGTTACATATGATGAACCATCTTCATTTAATCTGACTTGATTGTCTTAACTAGCTACTAGAGGAAATCACAACATGCCTCTGAGAGTTTGGTGGGAGTGGGGAACATTTCTGAAAACATTTATACTGTGGGTTCTCTAGTGTGACCAGTGGATTAATGGGTAGTTTTATAGGAGGATGGCATTATTTGGAAATGGTGAAAGGAAGGAGGTGAGGCCTGGTTGGAGGAAGTGACTAGCTGGGATGTATCTTGCTAGGTAGAATCCTGCCTGAGCCTTCCGGAATCTCGTTTGTTTCCAGGTCACATGATGTTCTGTCTCATATCAGGCCCAGAAACATGCAGCCAATGCCAAGCAGTAATGATTGGGACCCCTGAATCTATCGGCCAAGATAAGTATTTTCCTTCTCAACTTGTTTCAGTGGAGTAGACCATTTCCTCTTGTGGTCAGGTTCCTACTGCACAGGTTCGCTATATCAGCCAAGAGTGAGAAGCATACCTGCACCCGAGGGAGAGACTCTGTAGCAGACTCCAACATCAATTCAGGCAGTCAGTTCTACTTCAGGGTGAACTGGCTGGCCCTCAGGGCAGCCCACTGCAGAAACTTGGAAGGATATGTAAATGAGCAAATAGAGCTAATATCCTGATGGGATCCCTTCCTCTGATGTCATCAAAAATAGTGACTGCGCTGGAGTGTGGGGCACTAGGTGGGGGACTTTGCATGTAAAGTGAATGTGGACCTGATCCTCAACACCCACATTAAAAAAAAGCAGGGCATATTGGCACATGCATGTAGTCCCAACACTGGAAGGCAGAAACAGGGTTCTGGGTGCTCCCTGGCCAGCCAGACTAGCCATTTGCTAAGTTTAAGGTTCAATGAGAGATCTTGTCTTAAAAACTAAAGCAAGAACAATAGAGTAAGGCATCCAATATTGACTCCTAGCCTTCATGTGAGTGCATGGGTTCACATATACCCATACACCACACGTACCAAAACATACCATACACAAAGCTCCCCAAACACAATCACATGCATACAACACACACATATATTATATATTTTATACACTACACACTCATACACACATACACACAAGACAGACAGAGAGAGAGAGAAGAGAGAGAGAGAGAGAGAGAGAGAGAGAGAGAGAGAGAGAGAGAGAGAGAGAGATATGAAGAGAGAGAAATAGTATCAGGATCTTCTCAGAACTAATGATAACAGTAGCTCTATCTTAAAAACTCACCAAATCTGATACTTCCCAAATGGAAAAGAACTTTACTGATGGACTATTCAGTTACACCAGGATTAATGTGGTTCTAGTGGTCACCCAAACAGCATGATTACGCTAGTCTATGAAAAGAGAAAGAATTCAACACATTTGTGGCCTGAGCAGGTGGGTGACTGTACTTAGATTTTTATGCCCACACTTCCTGCTAGTCTCTCTCAGCTTGAAATACTGTCTGCTGAGGGACTTTGCCCAGAAAAACTATAGAAATAGAACAGGACAGTTCAAAGTCAACTGAGAGGGAGTGGGGTGGGCAAGGCCAAATGCCAGATGACCAGGCTTTCAGGAGGTCCAGTAAAGGGTATATTTGGGACTTCTATTTTTAACTTTTTTTTTTTTTACTATTTGTGTGCATGTGTAAGGTCTTCTCTTCAAAATCAAAGCCTGGGCCAGGGAGGTAGTGCAGAGGGTAAAGGTGACTGCCATCAAGCCTGATAATCAGATTTCGGTCCCCAGAACTCACATGGTAGAAGGAGGAAACTGAATCACAAGTTGTTCTCTGGCCTGCATGCATGTGTCATGCCCACTTGGAGGTGTTGCCAGAGCTGACTGCTAGAGTGGATTGTGCTTGTGACAAATTGTGGGGTTTTCAGGCTGTTTTCTCTCCCTAGCGTAGCAAGAATAATCACATGCTAAGTGGTTTGGCACAGAGGATTATGACTCTCTGTGTGTGTGTGTGTGTGTGTGTGTGTGTGTGTGTGTGTGTGTGTGTGTGTCCATAAGACAACCTCCAGGGTTGTCTTTAACAATGCTGCCCACCTTCCTTTGAGAAACATCTCATTTGGCAATGAAATTCACCAATTAGGCAAGACTGACTGACCAATGAACCCCAAGGAACCGCCTGTCTCTACCTCACTCTCCAGTGGTAGGATTATAGTCTTGTAGCGCTACACCAGGGCCTTGTTTGCTGGGTTCCAGGTCTCTCATTTGGGTTTTCATACTCACAAGGTAAGAGCTTTACCAACAGAACCACACACTGAGCCAAGGAGATGAACAGTTGTTATCAAGACAAGCACACAAAAATTGGAGAAATGAGCACTTGCTATTGTTACAGACCTTTAGGTTCAATTCCCAGCACCCACATGGTGTTTCACAACCAGCTGTAACTCAGTACCAGGGGACTCAATGCCCTCTTCAGGAACCAGGGACACATGTGGCACATGCATGCAGGCAAAACACCAGTACATACAAAATAAATACATACAAATTTAAAAAGAAAGAAAAACACATATATGCATGAAAGTACTACAGGAACATGTATCTAAATATTAGGAATGTTTATCTTTGGGTAAGATTTTTTAAACCATAACTTTATTTTAATCACAGTTATAGAGATGAACATTGCTATAAACTGTAAGAGAATTTTTGCCAATGGGTATATTTATAGTTTCCTTTTCTGAGCTATAATTTCCTTTGTCACTGTGAAATGAAGCCATTATACCCTTTTCAATGATAAAAGAAAATGAAATTTTTAATAATTATAATATTTTAGAACATTGGTTATTGAGTTAAGTTCCAGGAAGAAATTACACAATTTTTTGGCAGACTGCTTTTTTATGACTTTTTTTTTTTTTTGGTTTTTCCAGACAGGGTTTCTCTGTGGCTTTGGAGGCTGTCCTGGAACTCACTTTGTAGACCAGGCTGGCCTCAAATTCACAGAGATCCGCCTGCCTCTGCCTCCCAATTGCTGGGATTAAAGACGTGTGCTACCAACACCTGGATTTTTTATGACTTTTTATTCTTTCCTTTTTTTGTATTTTTCTGGGCTTTCCAGTTTGTCTTTGTCATTATTTTTGTATTGAGAAATATCTGAGAGCTGAGTATGGCACATGCCTATAATCCCTGTACCCTGGAGGCACAAGGAGAAGAAAGGGGTTCCAGTTTGAGACCAGGATGCCTCGAAAGTGAAATCCTGTCTTAAAACAAAACATGGCAGGGAAAAAATATTTAAGTAAAATACTAATTTTTCTGTAACTCTTCTACACTTTTATCTCTTCAGTAACGATTATTTCCTGCAACTGTGAAGACTTTCATTATCAAACAAAGAAAAATATTAGATCTTAAATGATCTTCCTTCAACTCTCAAGTCAATCAAAGATGAATTCCCCAGCCCTGGCTCCTTGAGTTCAAGAAATGAAAGAAAATTGCCCAGAGGTACAGTGGCCACAATCTGAATCTTCTGGATTTCTTGTTGGAATTTTTCATTTTCTTATTAATTTAGCTTCTCTTTGTTTCCCTTGCCTCCAAGAAAGCAGTAGCTGGTCTGGTCTGCATCATCCCTAGGTTCTCTTCTTACCCTGCTGGGAGAGTCACAGCCTGCTTCTCACAAATGCTAGGCTCTGCCTGCTCTCCCAGTTCAGCCAGGGATGCTTTTTTTTTCCTCTAGGACTAATCATTTCTTCCAGGTAAAGGAAGTGGTGAGAGCAAATGACAATGCATTTTTCCCTTAAATAATAAGAGTCCCACACATTTGCAAAAGTGTCACTTGCTCCCAAGGCAGAAGAGACCATGATGGCTGCAGAAATGCACCTCCCTCTCACTGAAATGTCAGTGTCTGTAATTTTCCACTTCCCGTTGGCTCTCCATCCTATCCCTTCCCACATTGTAATCTGACCATCAAACCGCCTGCAATCATTTTCTTTTTTGCAATCTCACTATGACTTCTGACCTTCAGGAGACTAACTCCCTCAAGGGAACTGTGGGATTCCCAATACTCCAAATTTGTTACACTGGTGTTAACTAGAGGGGAAAAAAAAGAAAAAAACAAAAACAACTAGGGCTTATTCTGTTATATTTCTATGATTCCAAGTCATGAGCAATGTGGCCACTCTATACATCTCAGCATGCAGAAGCAGAACACAGCCACATATTCGTACGTATGTACATACATACATACCTATATGATTACATATGAATATTATTCAGCACTCAAAAGGAAATTACAATTTTTTAGGAAAATGGATAGACTTAGAATAGGTAATATTGAGGTCACAAAATCTCAGAAAAAAATAAACCACATGTTCTCCCTCATTTGCAGAAGTGTGTGTGTGTGTATTTTGTATGTATGTATACAAATGTATTGTGTGCACAGTATAACACGTAGAAAAGAGAACAAAAAAGGACAAATATTAGGTGATGAGGAAGGAATGAATTTAGGTCAAAGGACATTTGAATCATGAAAGCAGATAGAAAGGTAATTGTTTTTCCAGTTTTAACTCTGTTATGAATATTTCTTTTTTGTGTTGGATAAATACATAAAAATGTAATTGACTGTCAAAGTGTAAAAGCCTAAGTGAAGCACCTTGGCTTCAGAATGGTCATTCTAACTATACAGATGATCACTGAGAGGTGTAGAGATTGGAACCGGACAAATATTTGCTTGGGTGGCTGAGTTCATGTGACCATGTGATGATTTTATTTGTGAGTCATTACAGTAAAGTGCATTTTATATTTAAAAACCTTTCTACCAAAAATAAAATAAAGTTTTTCATCGTGGATAATCATTGTACATAAGGACGTTTTCATACACATTGTGTTATATACTAATGTATGCTGAATGTGTACCCTCCATACCCTGCTGTGCCCCCTTCCTGATCCAGCCCTAAACAGCTTCATTCCTACTTTCATGTCACATACATATACGCACACATCATTTTATTTACCTACATAAAATCTAGTAACCACAAAGGAGAAAAAAAAGTTTGTCTTTGCGGAACTGTCTTAATTCACTGAATATGATTATTTCCAGTGTATCCATTTTCCTGGAAAATGGCTAAACTTTGTTCTTTTGCTAATGAGAAAGCTCCCATTGTGTATACTTAGAACACTGACATCTTGACTGTCAGTTGATGGGCACCTAGGCTTCCCTCCTCCCCCCCTTAGTTAGCCATTTGTCAGTAGTGCTGCAACAAACATTGATATGCAGGAGACTCTGTGGAATTTATCTTGCTTGGAATCATTTGGGTAAATACCCAGGAGTGGTGTAGCTGGATCATATGCTAGATCTGATTCTAGTTTTCTGATGACTTTCGACAATGCTATACATAGAGACTGGAATAATTTACATTTGTGCCAGTAGTCTGTATGGGTTCCCTTTTGTCCACATCCTTGATTCTATATCTAAGTCTTTATTTTAAAAATGATGTATCTAGGCAGATTCCTAAATATCCTAGGTTGGCTTCAAACTTGTTAAAGAGCTGAGGGTGACCTTGAGCCTCTTATTCTCCTACTGGAGTAACACAGGAGTGTGCCACCATGCCTGACTTATGTGATACTGGGGACCAAACCCACAGCCTCCTGCATAGAAGGTGAGCATTTCTCTGATGACTAAGGATAATGAACACTTTTGAAAATATTATCTTAGTCATTTGTATTTCTTCTTCCGAGAACCAGTTCCATAGCCCACTTTGTGTGTGTGTGTGGTGTGTTGTGGGTGGGCATGCAAGTTTAAGACAGGATACTTCTGTGTAGCTCTGGCTGTACTGGAACTCACTCTATAGACCAGGCAATTCTCAAACTCAAAAAGATCCTCCTACCTCTGCCTCTCAAGTGCTGGGATTAAAGGCGTGCGCCACCACTACCCAGCTTGTAGCCCACTTTTAAATTGGGTTTTAGTTTGGTTGCTTTCTTGGTGTTGAGGGTTCTTGTTTGGTTAGTTGGTTTTGGATTTTTATTTCGTTAGTGTTTGCCTTTTTGTTTTTACTTTGGTTTTGGTTTCTGAATTTTTTTTAATATTCTAAACACCAATTCTCTATCACATGCATATCTGGCAAGTATTTTCTTCTCATTCTGAAGAGGCTGCCTCTGCAGTCAATTAACACTTCCCTTTGCAATACAGAAGCTTTATAATTCCATGAGGTCCCACTTCTTGATTGTTGGTACTATTTCCAGAGAGCCAGAATCCTGTTCAGGAAGTCTTTTCCTGAGTCTGTATCTTGAAGTGCACACCATCCTCTTCATGAGTTTCAAGTAACGTTGATATCTCTGATCTATTTAATTGATCTGGGTGCAGAGGGAGCAAGGATCTAGTTTCACTCTTCATGGAGAAATCCACTTTTCCAGCACCCTTGTTTGGAGGCACTGTCTCTTCTCCAGCATATGATTTTGATATCTTTGTCAATGTGTGTGGACTTACGCCTGAGTTCTTAATTTATTCCACTGATCAGTGTGATTGTTTTTTGTGCCTGTGCCTGTGTTAGTTAGGGTTTCCATGGCAATTCTTATAAAGGAAAACATTTAATTGGGGTGGCTTACAGTTCAGATGTTTAGTGCATTATCAAGCATGGCAGTGTTCAGGTAGACATAGTGCTGGAGAAGGAGCTGAGAGTTCTACTTCTTGATTGGTAGACAGCAGGTGTTTGTCCCATTGGGTGTGGCTTGAGCATATATGAGACCTCAAATCCCACCCCCATAGTGACACACTTCCTCCAACAAAGCTACACCTACTCCAGCAAGGCAGCATCTCCTAATAGTGCCACCCCCTATGGACAAGCACTCTAACAGGAGTTTATGAGGGCTATACCTATTCAAATCACCACCGTACCATGCTTCTTTGCCTGTTATGACACAGTAGTGTAACTTGAAGATGAGAAACTGTTTTGGCTAAAGATTGTGTCAGCTATTTGGAGTTTTCTGTACTTCCATATGACTCTTAATGCTGTTTTTTAAGGATGGTAAACAAATTTCAGTGGCCAAAATAAATTTTTTTATTGTTTTATTATGTTTTAAAGATTTATTTGCTTTTATTTTACATGTGTGGGTATTTTCCCTGCATGTATGTCTGTGTAGCTCATGTGTGGAGTTCCTGCCAAGGCCAGATGAGGGTGCTAGAGCCCCTGACACTGGGTTACAGATTGTCATAAGTCACTATGTGGATGCTGGAAATCAAACCTGGGTCCTATGTAAGAGCATCTCTCCAGCCCCATTAAATCTTTTTTAAAATATTGATTTTCAACTTCTGTGAGTAATGGTGTTTCAATTTTGGTGGAGATTGCAGCGAACTTGTAGATTGCTTTTGGCAATGTGTTCATTTTCACAATATTAATCCTAGTGCTTGGGAGGTCTTTCCGTCTTCTAGTATAGTCTTCATTTTTTTCCCCTCAGTGTTTCCAAGTTTTCGCTAAATGCTTTTCACATCCTTGGTTAGGTTTGTCTCAAGGTATGTATTTTTAAGGCAATTATGAAAGGTATTGTTCCCACGTTTTCTTTCTTAATCTCTTTGTATGTAGGAAAGCTACTGGTTTGGGTTATCTCTAAAGCTTTCTATTTTGCTGAAATATTTATTCTGAAACACATTTTAAGTGTTTTGTCATGATCAAGGTACTCTCGACTCTTTTAAAATTCAAGTTATTATTTTATGTGTATGAGTGCTCTGCCTGAGTATATATCTGTGCACCATATGTATGCCTGGTGCCCATAGAAGCCAGACGGGGGTATCAGATCTCCTGGAATTGGAGTTAAGGATGACTATGAGCCACCACGTGGATGTTAGGGATAAAACCTGGGTCCTCTGGAAGAGCAACCAGTGTTCTCTTAACTGCTGACTATCTCTCCAGGCCCAACTACTCCTCTCTTAGGCTATATGCACAGTCCCAAGACATGCTCTTTGTCTTTTGAAATTAATCTTAAGCGTGATGAAAGCTGAAGTCTAGTGCTTATATTCTTTGACTTGGATCCTACAAGCTATCAAATCCTATTATTAGAGAAATTATTCTTTTCCCATTGAACTGAATCTTCTTGTATCATGTTTAGTGCACAGATGGCCTGAGATCTGGTTCTTTAATTTTATCCCACCAGCCTGCCTTTCCCAGGACATGACCATATTAATTTGACTGCAGTTACTATGTGGTTTCTCAGATCTGAAGCAAATCTTGGCTACTCTTGGCTACTTAGCCTTCTATGTAAACTTTGAAATTGTTTTATTCTAAATGAAGCAAATCAGCTTTAAAATAATGTATTGATTCTAATTGGAAGCTCATTCAAAATGCATATTAATTTGGCAAGAAGCTTTTCAATGACAGCAACCATGCTCTTGTTCCATTTGTTCAGATCTTGATTTACTTTTTCAGATAAATCCTTTAGCTTCTAATTTTTTTCATGTTTTGCATGATGGTGAACATAGTCATTTACTAGACAAATGTTTGTTTTTAAGCATCTACTGTGTTCCAGAATAAAGAATGCTGACTTAAATCACAATCTCCACTCAGGAGTAGGTGACATGTTGGCTTAAATCCATTTGTTGCTGTCAAAACAGAATATCAAGCTGAGTAAATTATAAGCAATATTTAGCTCAAAAAATTCAGGAGTCTTAGATGTCCAAGAAAATGCTTTTGGATGTCTCTGCCAGTGACCTGTTAACAGGAAGGAAAGGTAAGTGAGCCTGAGGAAAACAGAATGAGAGGAGACTGAACTTACACTCCACCAGGGGGGACCACTTCCTAGTCCCTGTCCCATTCATGTTAGGAGAACATTAATTCATTCAGGGATATTTGCCTTTAAAAATACTTAGCTGTGTGTATGAAAGAGCCCTCAGAGATCAGAAGAGAGCATCTTATGTTTGGAACTGGAATTACATATGGTTATGAGTCATTATGTGGGTGCTGGGAACTAAACCCAGCTCCTCTCCATGAGCATCCAGTCCTCTTAACCCCTAAGCCATCCCTCCAGCCTGCTAATCACTTTTGAAAGGTGCTGCCTCTTAATATCAGCTCAGTAGTAGTTAAATCCCAACAGGAGTGTGGAGATAGTCAAACCACAGCACACATTTCTTCATGTTTATTTTGTTTATTTCAAATGGATTTTATTTATTTAGTGTGTGTGAGAGAGAGAGGGGAGGAGCAGGACAATGGACAGCTTGTGGGAATTGGTTCTTGCTTTCCAGCTTGTGAGTCCTGTGATCTAACTAGGGTCAAGCTTCATAGAAAGATAAGGGCCTTATTTTCTGAATCATTTCACCAGCCCACGCATGTCAATTCTGGGTTTATTGATGTAGTAAAAAGCCTTGTCTTTGAATCTCAACACATTACCAAATTCTTTGTTTTAGATTTAATTGTGTGTCCATGCATGTGTATGTGCAGGTGCCCACTAAGATCAGAAGGGACACTGAATCCTCTGTAGCTGGAGCCACAGGCAGCTATAAACTTACTGATATGGGTGCTGGGAACTGAACTCTCGCCTTCCAACAGAGCAGTAAATGCTCTTAAGTACTGAGCAATCTCTCCAGTCACCCATCTTAATTCTAGTGTTTAGTTGGGCCATTTAGGCTTAGAAATTTATAAAGAAAAAACATGTATGGTTTTACATTTTTCTCTAAATGTTTTCTTTTCCTGCTTACTGAATTTTCTAGAGCCTCCAAAATAGTGTTATCTGCTACTAGTAGTAGAATGCACAACTCGCTAGTCCTGACCTTGAAGCTGTTATTGGCTTTTAGGTATACAGGCTTTCCATACTTAAGTATATTCTTCCCCTATTTATTTAGATTTATATTGGGACTGGCATGCCCACAGCTATGAAATCTTTATGACATTTCTCTTTATTGATTTGATAAAGTGTTGATATCATAATACTTTGCATTCCTGGAATTAACTCAACTTACTATTATTTATTCACATTTTTAAGATTTCTCTTACCAGACCAGGTATCCTGTCTACAGACCTTCTCTACTCTCTGATCCCCTTAGACCCAGCCCCTCAGGTATATCCCTAGTGCTGCAACAGAACACAACACTCCCCATCCCATCCATGTCTCCTGGAGACCCCACATACCATCCCCTCCCCAAACTTGTCCTGTGACCCAGGCCCTAACTCAGATAACATCTGCTCAACCACAGGTCACATCTGCAAGAAAATCAGTGGGCTGCTCACATCTCTTCTTCACTCTCTCTGTTCCCCTGGAACCAAAGCCTCAGTCTCCTCCCTGGTGCTACAAAAGATCACTAGCAGTGGCCTCTTTTACTTCCCAGCTCTTTTCTCCAATGAATCCTATATAACATCCCCTCCTGACTTCCCTTCCCGCACTTGTCACTCCAACACCAGCAGGCATTCCCACTGAACAAAACAGCCTAGCAGTCCTAAAACAAGCAACACACAGCCGTTACACTCTGAAAATCTAGAGAGGAAACAGAAAGCATGGAACAAAACAGCTACCCATATCAATGGTCTCAATTTCCCAATTAAAAGATATAGACTAACAGAATAGATGTTAAAATGGATCTATCCTTCTGTTATATCAAAGAAACATACCTCAAAGTCAAAGATAGACAGTACCTCAGGGTAAAAGGTTGGAAAAAGATACCTAAGTAAATGGAGCAAAGAAGCAAGCTGGTATAGCCATTTTAATATCTAATAAAATATACTTCAAGGCAAAACTAATTGAAAGAGATGGGGAAAGACACTTAGTTTTTAAAAAAGAAACACTACTATAGTAATTGAACATGAAAGGGTAGAGTTGGTACCTACGTGGAGCCTTCACCTCTATAATGTAGTTCTAGTCTCTTTGGTGTGGCAAGTACTCTGCAGGCTATTGAAAGAGAAACATAAACACCAAACCAGCTACAAAATCCTTGACCAATAATCTGTCTTAAGTATACCGATGCAATGGTGGAGCAGAACTTGTGGGAGTGGCCAATCAGTGTCTGATTTAACTTGAGGCCTACTCCCCAAAAGTGACCTCATTTCCTATACTGCTTGCATGGCCACAAACTGGACTGGATAGCCCAGAGACCTAGGGTAGAACCAAACAGAACTGACTTAAAATAAAATAAAATTAAAACTAATTTTAAAAAAGATTTCTTTTACCAATACTTTTATTTTAGAAATGTTCACCAGGTGGTGGTGGCATGTGCCTTTAATCCCAGCACTTAGGAGGCAGAGGCAGGTGGATCTCTGTGAGTTCGAGCCTAGTCTACAGAGCTAGTTTCAAGACAGTAAACACCCAGAAACACCCAGTCTCGAAAAAAAAATCACTTATTCAGTAAGAAATGGGTGTGCTAGGCTAGAATAATTTTTCAATGTCAGGTTTCATATTGCATTTACACTGAATTAATTAGATGAATCATAGGGCTTACATTCCAACTTCCCCTAATCATCTCCCCAAAGGTGTAGAGTTTTGCTGATTCAAAGTGTGGTCTGTGGATGAGTAGCATTGGCACTATGTGGGCATTTATTCAAAATGCATAACTCTGGCTGAAACCTGGTCTGGAAAAACAAAACAAAACAGAAAGTATTCCAACATCTCTAGGTGCTCTGTGTTCACAGGAAGGCTGGAGTCACTTCCTTTTAGGTTATATAGAACTTGATGCAGAACCTTCCAATTGTGCTGTTTGGATTTAATTCTTGCTAATTGTTGCACATCCAAGGGTTCTACTTCTTGAATCCGTTTTGCATTTTGCTAAGAAGTCGCCTACATTTTTATAACTTAATTGCCAGTTTACTGTCTTTATTCTCTTCTATCGTGGGGTGACAGGCTTGTTCCTCATCTAACACTCTTTTTATCAGGGTTACACAGGCTTTGTTTTCAAAGAAGCAACTTTTGGAGTCAACTTGAATAAACCCCTCAAAACTAAAAGGCAGGGGAGGGAAATTTGCAACAAAAGCATTCAAACCTATGCAAACTGAACTCCCAGGGACCAAAGCTTAAGGACTAAATACTCAGGAAACCATTTGCCACCCTCCATCTTAACTTTCTCTGAACAGCTAAACACTTTCTCAAGGCCCTGTATTTGTACTCCCTCTGTAAAGGAGCATCCCTCAATCTCACTTGAGGTTTAAACTTTAAGTAACCAACAGAAACTCTAATAAAGGAAAAATTGGAACCTGGTCTGATTTTCATATACCAAGGTCATATGGAATCTTCAGAGAGTTCCCCCAAAACAGCCAAGCAGATGTCATGGAAGACCCTTTTGTCATGGAAGTCCCCTTTTATGACAGGAGTTACTGGAGCTGAAAAATGCAGATACAGAAAGTTTCTACTTTCTGTGTTTTCAGATACCTATCCTAAAGAGAAACATTTTGTGCAGTGCACTAGCTCTTTTCCTTTTCTCCAAGGTTTTTTTGCCCTTTTAAAAATGTGTGATGGAAGCAGAGGCAAACACACATTTAAGCACTGAACTGAACCCAAGGAACCCAGTGACAGAGAGAGAGGAGCGATGAGCAAATTGGCAAAGAATGGGCTGGCAAAACCAGCAGAGACAGCTGATCTGAACAAGGGGGAGCTCTTGGACCCCAGACCGACAGCGGGGAGGCCAGCATGGGACTGATCTGGACCCCCCAAATGTGAGTGTCGGCGAGAAGGCCTGGGCATCCTATGGGGCCCTGAGCAGTGGATGAGTGTCTATCCCTGGAATACAAACAGTCATCGTGTGCCCATAGCACAAAGAGGGATGCTCTCTCCGCCTGGACTCATAGGGGAGTGCCTGGACTCTACCCAGAGTGAAATGACAGACTCTAGACATCCCCTATGTGGAAGGAATTGGCAATAGGGTGGGAGGCTGGGGGGGGGAAGGGGAGTGCGGGAGGAGGGGAGGGAGAAGGAACTGGGATTGACATGTAAAACAAGCTATTTAAAATTAAAATAAAAAATGAAAAAAAGTATGAAAAATCTATCCCTTATATGCTTGTATGTCTTACCATTTGCAAATATTCTAATCTGATAGGATTTCAAAAGTCATATGACTGTAAAGCTTTGCACTCAAATTGACCCAGGATTAGGATAATTGCTGCAAAGAATATATATTGTATTGGGGGTTTTCAGCTCACTGATGAACTAGCCTGTGTTCATCATTTTAGTGGGGTTATTACAAAGATGCCCTTCACAAAGTTAATTTGAATCTTGTGTTGCAAACCAGAGATTTCCGATCTATAACAATCTATTTTATAAGTATTCGCAGAAGCAAGTGCTTGCATTGCGGTCTTTCTTTTGTGGTATATTTAGGTCCTTTTTAAGTATCTGGACTGAAAACCATCTTAGCCTCGAGTTCCTGGCAGCCCTTTGCTGAACACACTCTAAGCTTCCAATAAATAGTGCTGGGTATTGAAAAGAGGACGTGGTCCTGTGTCCTACCTCAAAGAATCAGCCAGTTACTGCTGGATATTTTTCCCCTCTAATCAAAATGTTCCCCCTCCTAAACCCCATGGCAGGACATGAATAAGAGAGATGAAGCCACAGAAGTAACGAGGGGATGTTCATTGCTTCTGAAAGTTTCAGAAATAAAACGTGGAAGAATGGAGCTTTTGACATTGAAATCTTCCACCAGCAGAAGACGTTCAGTATAAAGTGAATAAACAAAACACAGCCTTTTTAAGATCTTGGATTCATTCCTGCTTCTTTCCTTTTCTTTCTTCTGGGAATGAAATCTAAATTTAAATCCTGAATATTCTATAATACATGTTGTTTGACCTAAAGTCCTATAAAAATAAGACAAAGGATTAAAAATTGTTCTGGTTTTTGTCTGAATGTTAAGCCTGATATTTACAAAATAACCCCTCTGTACCTCCAAAATGCTTCTTTCAAATACTGACACTCAGAATTCACTCCTATCCCCAATGTGCACCATAGTACAGCCCCCTCCATGGAATTACTAATAAAAGCCTCAGAAAAATGGGTACACGGATGTCTGCAGCAAATAGTTAACAAATGTGCTTGACCAAGGATAGTCAGAAAAATAGGAATTAACTCTGAGTTAATAGAGAAAATGCAATGAAATTCAAATGGCAGGAAAATGTGGAAAATGAGATTTAGTAATGGGAAGATGAAGAATGATGTTTGGCCTTCGATAAATAGTGTGTTCCTACTGTTTAGGGCAATGTTGTGCCAATAGTATATTGTGATTATCCAACAACAAACATCAAAGATCAATGCCTTTTAAATGCCCAGACTTAGCTCCAAGATTTCACAAGACCCAAAGTCAATTTGATGTTTTCTCTAAAATCAACTTCTAAGTTTTCCATAATGCATAATGAAACAGCTTGTGTCAAGACTGTCCCAATGTTTATAATGAAACAGTCCATGATCTATGTCAGAAAACTAACTGGCATTCTTCCCCTAGCAGCTGGGGTCTCCATAAAGCTTGACTTGATGGGCTGGAGAGATGGCTTAATGGTTAGGAGCACTGGTTGTGCTTTCAATGACCTGGGTTCAATGCCCAGCACTTGCATGGCTCACAACCATCTCTAACTCCAGGTCCAGGGGATTCAATGCCTTTTTCCCACCTCGGTGGACTCCAGGCATGCACACAGTACACAGACATGCATGCAGACAAAACACACATATAAATAAATTTTTTTAAAATCCTACTTGGGCCTCCTTTATTCACTTAAAAAAGTGACATTGAGTGACCTGAATTGTCTTGCCTCTGTGAAACACAGCCCTCTTCTAGAAACTTCCCAGGGCTGGAATTTGACAGCATCTCAGGAAACTCAAGATACAACTGAAGACAATTTCCATACCAGAAATAGCAGTTGCCACTCAAAGGGGCTGTGATACCCACTTCCTATCTGTGCTCTTCATGACCACGTAGACTCAAATGAAGTTTAAAAGAAAACAGCTATTTAACTTCAGGTGTGTCATTGTTTATGGTTTGTGCATTTTGACTACACATATGTTTTTAGTGCTAAGGCCCAGGTCTCTCACCAGTGAACTTTTCCTTCTTGCTTGCCCTCTGCCCCCAACACCAGGCACACTCTCCGTCATTGAGAGACCTAGAATATTAAACACTGTTTTCATGTCTTTAATTACCACACTTGCTAATTTTACTTAAAGGGTAATAGAAACTTTTGCACTTTCTATTAGATACAAGTTCCAAGATATTAACATTAAAAACTAGAATCTTGATGGTGATGATGGTCATCTTCCTCTGAATAGAACCCACTTCACATATGTTGTTTCACATGCGCACAAGATCACAGGGAAGAATCCATCACTTATGCTATGGCCCAGCTCCAGACAACCAAGCCAAATCTATCAACAAGTACCTATGATGTTCAAGAAAGGTAAAGACCTGCTTTACCTTTGGAGTACAGAGAGTATCATACTTTACACTCGGTTGAGCTGCATAGCTGGAATCTATTTCAGGTCATGAGAAGGGACAAGACTGGAAATTCTGATTGTCTCTCCTATGCCCTTTGTCACTTCTCACAGTGAGGTGCTGGGTGCCTGCAAATCCACCTGAGATAAATACTTCAGTGTACTCACTATTGAAGAGAACCCAACTCTGGCATTCCTACAAAAGCAGCATTATTACCCTTCTTGAGGGGGTAGCTGCAAGAACCTTGAGGACAGAAACCTCCACCATGGCAGGAAAAATGGAAGCGCACCCCTATTGTGGCCCAGCATTGCCTCTGCTTTTTGCTTTGGCTTTTTCTATGATGCAGTATTGCTATGCAGCTCAGGGTGGCCTGGCTTCAAAGTCTCTTAAAATGAAAGAATTGTACTAAATTACTTCCATTTGAGGGACCTCAAATCTTGGCCTATCACAGAGTCAGGCAAGCAGCTAGCCAGATCACAGAGAAATTCCTGAAACTGACAACTCCCCTTGTAGGAGTTTCTCTCAAATACTGCAAGCAACATTTTTATGCACATCATGATGGAGAGAAAGACAGGACTCTCAATGAATCTCATAGAGATAAGTCCTGGGGAAATATATCCCAAGACTTAGGGATGATCAGCTAATTTTGCCTCATCCAAGCAGCTGAGTTTTGTAGAATCTGTATCCCTAATATAAAGCAACATACATATTTGGACAAGAAAGAAAATGTAAAAGACAAGTATAGATTTTTGCAAACATCTTGCACACTAGTCTGTAATTTTTAATTAAAGTTAGCTATCAGACAGTGTACCTTTCAAGTCTGTAGCTGAATATGCTAATGCCTAGTAACAGCTTTCTGAAGTGAATGCTTGCAAGTACTCAACAATGGATTCAAGATTCAATTCATCATATCCATATTTGAAAATATATTACTAACAACTCTTGAAGGTTTTAAATCAATTGGCTTAGAAGGATATGAGATTTGCTCTCAACTCTTTCAAGGTATTATAAAGATGGGAAGCAGCTTGTAGCCTCAGTCCATGTCTCTGGCCAGCAGCCACTCTGTTATCACTGGTGGGCTCCCAGGCAGGCACTTCCAGGCTGGAAGGAACAGGCTTCTTCCTGATCCTGCAAGATGACAGGGGTAGGAACAGCCCTTGAATGCACTACCAAGATGAATAAGACACTACCAGAATGCCTTATTCAGATTTCTTCACTTGGCCTGAATTATGCTGTTGGCCCTTCAAGTGGGACTTCAACAGCTGGTCAGTTTACTTCTTGATTTTATGGTGGGCATGGGGTTTGACTCTCCATGTGAAAGCTCCATTCTTGTTTTCTGGGATGCTGGACAACTTGACTTTGGTTTTCAACAAGGCCAGCACATTGGCAAAAGTATTTGCACTGGAAATTGAGGGACAGCATTCTTGGGGGATAGCTGCACAGATAGTACTTGTGGTTATAAAACAGAAGCTGTCTCTAGCCTCCCTGATCTATCTAGAAGACTGTGCTATGTTAAACACTACCATGATATTCAGAGAAGCCAGGCACCTTGACATCTGTGTGCAAATGACAAGCAAAAGCAGGGACTACAAGGCAAGCAGAAGGCAAACACCTTAGCCAAGTGCCCAGAAAGGAGGATATATCAGGAACGATCACACACACACACACACACACACACACACACACACACAAACACACACAGACACACACACAAACACAAACACACACACACACACACACACACACACCTCTCTTTTAGTGATCTCAGAAGTTATTAGCATGACACCACAAGGTAATATTTGTAAATTGAGTGCCTCCTGGTTAGTCAAACATGGCATGTTCAGGATGTGTAACATCTCAAATGACCCTACAAATAACAATACTTCCAATTTTCTGAAAAAATCAACCATGACATATCATCCAACCATGGTAAGTACTCCTTGTAGCCCCTGGATTAGCAGGGGGTCTCAAAACTCACCTAGTCTACATGGTAGGTGACTTGTGATCATTTTATTAAAGCAAAGGCCTGCCTTATACCCCTTAGTGCTCTCTGAAAGAACTGGCTAAAATGAAACATTGGTTACAAGTAATTCACATTGTTTTTGTAAAGATTTTTATCAATGTGTGTATCTAAGTGCATATGGGTATATATGTGCCATGTTTATGCAGGTACTCATGAAAGCCACAAGAGGGCATCAGTTTCTGTGGTTGGAATTACAGGCAGTTGGGTACTATCCATTATGGGTGCTGGGAACCTAATCCAGGTTCCATTTTCTGGCCTTGGAGGCACTGCACACATGTGATGCACATAAATATATGTAGGTACTTATGTACCCGAAGTAAAAATAAATCTTAAAAGGAAGCAATATGTCCTCTCTCATATTATGTTTAAATGTCTGACCAAAGAATGAATTTATTGGTGTAACTTTTAAGTATATTCCAGAAGGCAATCTCAGTGTGTGTGTGTGTGTGTGTGTGTGTGTGTGTGTTAGAGAATGTTTCCTTTTTATAAAAAACAATGTTAAAAAGTTCCTCAGTTTTAGAAAATACATAGTTTCAAAAAGGATTCCATAAAATAATATATCATTGTAATAAGAAGAATGCTGCTCTGCTCTTCAAGGTTGCCTGGTCCTCATCCTCTTCTTTAACTGACAGTATTAAATACAAAAATTTCACCTGCTGTCCACATGACTTTTCAAGGTCAATAACTTCATAGGAACTACCAATATTCATTGACAAGGACAAAACCGACAGAAATGACTCTGTATTTTCCTAAAAAAATCCCTATCATTTTGGGAAGGGACCAGGACATAGTTAGTTAAAACCGAGACTGACAGCTATGACATTAGGAATCAAAGTGCCATCCGTGACATTTATTATCCTACCTAATACCAACCTGACAGAGGTGGCAGTCTTCTTAATTCAGGCATGAATTACTTTTGCATTGCAGTACCTAAGTTACACTAAACTTTAGTGACTAAAGAGCTGTGTCCATTCAATATGAAGGACCCAGATTCACAACTGACATTCAGAACACTATCCATAACCCTTATTGGTGTGGACCACATGGTGACCACTGCTGCTTGACAAAGTTCAACATTGCAGACCACATTTCTCCACCACCTTTTTACTTTCATTTTTAATGATTCTCAATATTAATGCCTTTCCCTTAGGAAATTTTGTGTAGGCTTTGGTAAAGGATAAAAATGTATACAATGGCAGCCTCTATAAACAAAATAATACTTTGGAAAAAAAATCCCCAGCCTTGGAATCAATAATTCCATTGTGCCCTCCTAATTACACCAAAAACAGGAAAGTTAGAGATTTACTAGTGAAGGACCAAAATTAAAATTAATAAAAGTTTAAAAAGTTAAGCCCTGAAAAGGGAACTTCTTCTTTTTTTTGTTTTTGTTTTTTTTTGTTTGTTTGTTTGTTTGTTTTTGTTTTGTTTTGTTTTTGTTTTTCAAGACAGAGTTTCTCAGTATTGTTTTGAAGCTTGTCCTGGAACTCACTCTGTAGACCAGGCTGGCCTCAAACTCACAGAGATTCACCTACCTCTGCCTCCTGAGTGCTGGGATTAAAGGCTTGAGCCACCAAAACCCAGCTAGGGAATTTCTAATGACTGGGAATGCCATGGCTGACACCTGAGCCCTGCTCTCAGAGAAGGGGAGGTGACTGTCCACCATTTGTGTCAAAACTCCTATGTCAGCTAATCGTTGATCCTAAGGTTGTAATGATCCCTCAACCCAGGGGATAACTGACAGACCCTGTGACCCTGTAACCCTGTAACCTTGCAACCCCATGCCTTGTTTTATCATACTCAAATGTATCTTGCTTAAAATATATAGTTACTGCTTTAGTCTATACTTTGTATGACCTTAGGTAACCATGGAATGTGTGGCCTTCAATCTTATGGTCTTTCCCTTTAAAAGCTTCTCTTTATGGCTGGTTGGAATCTCATTTTCCCATCATGGAGTGAGATCCAAGCTGGCCATCTTGAACAATAAAAAGAAACCTTTGCTTTTGCATCAGAGGTGTCAGCTCCTTGGGTTAGTCTGGGACTCCTCGAACCTGGCACGACACTAAGCATACCTGATCGCAAGGATGAAACAGCTAGAATTCAGATCCAGAGACTGGGGTTATTAAAGGCAAGAGTTCAGTTAATAAATATAGAGAAATCAGAATGGTACAGTATAGTGGGAAAAGAGTAAGACATCAGGACCTTCCCTTCTGGGAATATTATGAGGGGAATAGACCCATATAGCAAGACTGAGAAACTGTAGTGTAGTCTGCTACCCATACCCAGAAAAAGTCCTTTTCCAAGATCAGGCATTTGGAGAAGGATTTCCATTCCCTTTGGGGGCTTGAGGAAAGTTCCTGCTTGCTAAAGCAGTCATTCTTTTCTCCAGCAAGAGGAACTTCTGACCCTTTCATTAACATATGACTGCTGCCTATTGTCAAGGCCAAGGCTAGATTCTTCAACTCCTGATCTCAAGCCACAGCCAAGCTCATGTGCCCCTTGTCTCCCTTTTAATCCCATGGGCAACTATAGAATATAAAAGGTGTAGTCTTTTTTCAATTAAAGACTGCTGGCAGCCAACCTCATTCACCCTCAGTGTATAGCCCACTTTATCCCTAACCCCTATGACTCCACACATCCTCTTTGGGACCTGAACCCCCTCTGATGTAGGTCTCCCACACCTTATGCATTATTAGAACACAAAAATCATTAAGAGCACTAAACAGAATGCCATTCTGATTCAGAGATTTGGTGACAAAATCTAGTCCTCTACCTTTTCTCTGTATAGTAAGTCACGCTTTGTTGAGCAACATCACCAAGAAAACTCCAGAAAATGGCTATGGTGTAAAAAGCATTCTCTGAGTAATTTGCACAAGCTATAGTAAGCAAAGGTGCTGGATTTAGTTCTGACTTTAAAATTAGTACAGAAATATCATCCAGGGATAGAAATCCCTAGCTTCTTCTAGACTTGTTTAGGTGAGCAGATAAGCCTTGGAAATCTTCCTGAAAGAGTTGCTGCTATAGAGAATACTCAGGCTCTTGGCTAAGTTTCTGCTCAACCCCAGCCACATCACTCCCCAGGTTTTCCCCCTAGAGGGATTTTAGCATTCACTTAAATTACAAGCTCATCAAATGATGACAATAAAAGGCCTTTGGCTTGTGGTTCTAAACTATTTCCCTTGTCTGGAAAAATATTGTTTAGAAGGGCAGTAAGCCACTAATTTTCTTAAGAAACCTTATAGCTACTTGACAAATGCCTGAGATGCTTTTCACTTTCACTTTTACAGTTTCTGCTTCCTCAAGTTTTACCTGCTAATCTCAAGAGCAGATGTGGAATGGGCTAGGGTACACTCCGCATGCCCTGAATAGCTTCTTCAAAACCTTCTGATGCTCATTAGCAGTATTCACTCACAGAAATGTCAGGCATTAACTGAGACTATGGGATACAGAAAAACAAAGGCTATCCTTAAACCCAAGGCCAGAGGAATCATTAATAAAACAAAAGAGAGTAGAAAATAAAGGAATCAACAAAAAACAACATCCTATTGGCCTGATCCTAAGTTAATGTTGAATGGCTTGGTAAGATATGGGTATGAAAATTGAAAGGAAAGATAATCAAACTTCAGAGAAGGGCCATGAGTGGTGGCTCGTGCTTGTAAATTCCAGCAATGGAGAAGCCGAGACAGAAGAATCATGAATTTGAGGTTATCTTGGGCTCCATAGTGACATGCTGCCCCAGAAGAAGAAAAAAGAAAAGCAAGAAGGAGAGGCTGAAGGTGGAAAGGAAGGGAAAGGGGCAGAAATAGGGGTGGATGAATGCAGAGTAAAACCTGACTAGCATGTAGAACAGTCACAAATCAACAGTGAGCAGATCCAAGCAGGTAACACAGTAAATATAATGGTGGAGTGTAGCTAACTGCCTGTGTAGAAAGCAGAACCCTCCCCTCTTGCAGCTAACCTGTGAGCACACCGCCTACAAGTTGCTACTTTATTCTCCAATACAACATGTAGAGAAGATGTTAGGCACCTAAGGTAAAGTGAGATGTGATGGAATTCTTGAACCCCAACTGTGCATGGCATTTTCTTTTCAGAACATCATTAACCCTTAGTGTTAAATAAGGTAGTGAAACGTTTTTTTTGGCCAGGGGCCTGAAAGCACTCTTCACCCTCTTACCTTGGGACTGTCCCTAAGGCTGCCACTCTTGTTCTTGTTTTGTTTGGGGAGAAGTAGGGATGGAGTCTACAGAGAGCAAAGGCACTTAAAGGGGTCTGAAGTGAAGACAATAACTTCCCAAGTGGGAACTACACTTCTTATCGGGAGCATATATTAAGCATCCATACTGCCCCAGTGACTTTATATGCATTTTTTTTCTGAAAGCATCATGATATCCTTATGACAGTCACTTCCCACTCGAGGAAAACGTTTAGAACTTCTGTGGTAGTTTGAATGTAATTGGCACCATAAACTCATATGGAGTGGCACTGTTAGGAGGTGTGGCTTTGTTGGAGTAGATATGGCCTTGTTGGAAGTGTGTTACTGTGGGGGTGGGCTTTGAGGTTTCCAATATCCAGGATGCTGCCAAGGTCACAATCCATTTCTTGTTGCCTTCTGACCAAGATGTAACCAGCACCACATCAGCCTGCAAGCTGTCATGCTCCCTGCATGAAGATGAAGGATTGAGCCTCTGGAACTGTAAGACAGCCACCACAATTAAATGTTTTCCTTTATGAGAGTTGCTGTGGTCATGGTGTCTCTTCACAGCAATAGAAACCCTAACTAAGACAACTTTTCTAAAGTATCTCTTCCAGACTTTGTGGAGTCAGGAGGCCAGTCTTGATGTTACCCCAGAAGGTGATGTTATGGGTCTGGGGTCATTCAGACTTTCACGGATCTGACCATATATTCAACAAATAAACAAGTATATTCAGCAAATAAGAGGCTTTTATTCAAATGCTAGTGTTGGTACCTGGCATCAGGACTGTATTCCAGAAGATCTAGGATATTCAAAGTGTACCACCTAGCCTCATTAGGCCAGGGCAAGATTACATATATTCTGACTACGCATAGACAGAGGCTTATTTTGATATATGTGTCTTGCAGTTGTCCTAGCAATCTTTCTGAGCAGAGTGAGGAAGCTAGATTACAAAAGCAGAAATAGTGGCTAGCCTTGTGACCAGCAGTTCAATTTTACAAGATCAGTCAGCTTTTAGAATGGTCTTAGAAGTCTAAGGGGAAGGTAAGTGGGCTCCTTGGGGACAGCCAGGGGCTTACATGTTAGAGGCATTTTTTGGCTTTGGGGTTTTGTTTGTTTAATTTCTCAAGCATAGTAAGTTTAAACTTTAAACATAATGTTAATTCTCACAGTGTAATGTGCAGTCTGGTGGAGAGGACCTGGATCCAAGTTCATGAAAAGGATCCTGAGACCTGCAATACATCACTGGCTTTTGCCTTCCTGTCCAGAGGCCAGAACCAGATCACACCCCTCTACCCCAGCCACAATGCCACCACAGCTCAGCAGCACATGCCCTTTGCTCTTTACTGGCTCATCAGAGATCCACTGAGGCACCTCAGGCCTCCTACCCTGGCCCCTAGGCTGCTTTGGGCACAGTGAGGGTCATTTCATATCCAGGGACCACAGTATTACACCACCCCAAAAGATGCAACTGATCTGGGGGAGCAAACAGGTGGACGACGGTGACATACTAGAGGGCAATGGCTTAACACGCTCCTAGTCAGGAGCCACAGATGCAAAGAGGTACAGGATCTGTGACATCAAAGGGCCTGCACCAAAAGTCACCTGGAGGTTGCCAGGCTGTGGAATCACTTCAACGGAGGCGGGGCTTTGAACTCAATATAGGGCTAGGGCAGGAAGGGCTGAAAGTGGGGTGTGTGGTCAATACAAGATTACAGTGGTGGGGTCAGTCCAGGAGAGGGGACAGCTCCTCTGAGTGCAGCCATGATAGTCACCACCCGAGAAAACTGAAACGGGAAGACAGTAATACATTGTGGCCAAGAATCTTTAAGTTAGTGCCAAAAATTCAATGCAGACCCAGGTGTAAAAAGTATTGCAATTTATTTTTATCATTTTATTCTTCTAAAATATATATTTATTTTATGTGTATATTTGTGTGCCCAAGTGTCTGTACATATGTAGAGGAGCCCACAGAGGTCAGAAGAGGCATTGGATCCTCTGGAACTGGAGTTACAGATGGTTGTGAGCCACCATGTAGTTGCCGGGAACTGAACTCAGGTTCTCTGCAAGAGTAGCCAATTGCCCTGCCCTTCACCTCTCGGAGCCATCTCTCCAGCCCACGTTATAGCAGTTTAAATGGGGGTAATGATAGTTCCAAAGGTTTGTAAGTCACCACACAGTAGCTGTAGGGAAAAGGAATCAGTCAAGGAAACACACCCTGAGCAGAGCCAAAGAAACACACTTTGGCCCTGCAACCAGAACTAAAGAAATGTGCCCTGACCCTGAAACCAGTGCCAAAGGAACACACTTTGTCCCTGGAATCAGAGCCAGTGAAAGAAATGCACCCTGGCCCTAAAATTGGAGCCAAAAGGCTAAAAAGGACCAGAGAAAGAAACCAGAGCCAAATCTGACCCTAATCCTGGGCAGAAAACTAACCAATCCTTGAGCAGAGTTCTAGCCAATCTGAGCTCAGCACTAAAATCTGACCAATCCCCACCCTGGAAGCCCTTTATAAACCCTGTGGCTGTTTAGCTGGTGGGTGTTCTGGCTACCCTGCTGTCCTCTCTCTGGCAGAGGGCAGCCACTCTCCCGGATTCTTCCCTCCCAATAAACCCCTTGGATGAGATTTGGGTGAAGATCTTCTTTTGCAGGGCGGCAGAGCAGAGGTGACCGTGGGCAGAGCAGACAGAGCAGGGCTGTAACACGTTTGTTGGGGAAACCTTCCTTTGGCAGAACAGAGTTGTTACACTCGGCTCTCAGCTCTCCACTCTCGCTCTCCAGGAGCAGAGCTGAACTGTAGCAACTTCTCCTGAGAAACCTCCTGCCTGAGCAAAACTGTTACACTGGGCAAACATACCCATCTGGAAGACCCTGTCCTGCCGGAGTGGAGCCAATACATAGGGGAAGCCTTTCCCTGAGGCAAGGCTGTAAACTGCTAAGCTTACTACAACTTGTAGTAGTCCTTGGCTCCCGAGCTCCAGGATTCCTTTCCATCTGAGATGTGTAACACTCAGTATTCTGTGGCTCCTGAGTTTCAGGATACCTTTCCACCTGAGCTGTGTAACACTCAGTAGTCTGTGACTCCTGAGTGCCAGAACACCTGTCCCATCCCAATCTGCCCAAAATGCCAACAGTAGCCATGATGAGCTACCACAATGGTTTTACCATCATTTTACAATAGCATAAAGGTCAGAAACCTGTGTGCAAAGCTTGCTGATTAAGAAGGTTTATGAATAAGGATATGTCATGTATTTATTGGGTTGTATGGTTTCCTGCATGGCTTATTTGTAATCCAGGTCCCTGTGGAGGAACAGCTATTGTAATAAACTGTTTACCAGTAAGGGCTCAGCTTCAATCCATGCTTAGCATGGGGTGGCCAGCAAGTGTGAAGTAGTCATCCAGTCTGTGCTCTGAAACTGTGGGTTTCCTCCAGTTAGATTTTATGGGGTACAAGGGGTGACCTCTGAATAACTTTCCATCACGTGGTATGGAAGTCATTAACTTTTAACGTCTATTTCAGCGCTGATTATGTCATAAAAAGACAGCTCCAGTTGGAGATAGTAAAACCATAATCCCTCTTATATTTGCTAAGTCTCTCTTTCTCTTTCTCTTTCTCTCTCTCTCTCTCTCTCTCTCTTTCTCTGTGTGTGTGTGTGTATGTGTGTATGTATGTGTGTGTGTATATGTGTGTGTGTGTATATGTGTGTGTGTGTGTGTGTGTGTGCCTCAAAAGGCTTGAACAGGCAGTGGTGGAGCACGCCTTTTATCCCACACTCAGGAGGCAGAGGCAAGCAGATCTCTCTGAATTCGAGGTCAGCCTGATCTACAGAGCAAGTTCCAGGACAGCCAGGGCTACACTGAGAAACCCTGTTTCAAAAAACAAACAAACAAGCCTCAAATTCAAAGTTATCAGCAGGCAAATGAATCCTGAAGCAATATAATAATATCATGCATTTGGTTTTTCATAAGAGAGCTGCTGAACATCCTAGGAAATGGATGGAACTAGAAAATACTATGTTGACTAGGGTAATTCAGAGCCAAAAGATAAGCTTTGCATCTTCTCTCTCATTTGTGACTCCTAGCTCCAAATCTTCAAACCTGAGTATACAGCCATTAGTAAAAAGACCCAGAAAGTAAAGAGGGACAACATCAGGTGGGGAATGAGCTCAAGACAGGGGAAGCAGGATTTGAGTCTCATATGAAGGGGGAAATGGGAAAAACAGGAGGGAGGGAAGAGGAAGGACAATACAGGAGGAGAAGAGGGATAAATAACACCAATGCTGTTTGCAGAGTCAGACTAAATATATATTATGCCACTTTGGGTAATAATGTTCCCCAAGAACCATAGATTATCTTACAAAAAACAAACCCAGTACCAGCTAACCAGCTAAGAAGATCTCTTACAAGCTGTTAGTCAGGGAAGTCTAAGAAACTTCCCAAACAGCATAGATGATTACTGCTGCCCTTGATTGCTCCCAAAAGTTCAAGATAAGTCTCCATTGCTAAAGTCAGCATGAACAACATAGCTGCCTACATTAGAGCTGACCAATGGCAACATCAGTTTACATGCCAACATAGATGGCAAAATCGCACCGCCTCCCTGTTGAAGAGCTACAGGCAATAGAAGACTATAAGAGGGATGATTGTCTTCCCTAGGGAAGACAGTATTAAGTAGTCGGTCCCCAAAACAAATATACAAGCAGCACTCATGGTGTAAGCAGGCTACATTTATACATGTACTTATATATAAATATGAAATGAAAAAAATTAAGAGGAGGGCATGAAATTGAGAAGGAACTAGGGGAGTGGGAGGGAATGGAGGAAGGAAAGAGGGGAGAAATGCTATAATTATATATATATATATTTGGTTTCTTTTTTAAATTTATTTTTAAATTGAAATTTAGATTAGAAACAAGGTTGCTTCACAAGTCAGTTCCAGCTCTGTTTCCCTCCCCTCCTCCCGTGCCCTCCCCCTAACCTCCCCAGTATCCCCTCATTTCCCCAGGGAGGGTGAGGCCCTCCATGGGGGTGTCATTCAGGGCAGGACCTAGACCCTCCCCCAAGAGTTCAGGATGAGAGTGCATCTCACATTGTTGGATGGGAATCCAAAGTCCATGTGTATACTCGGGATAAATACTGATCTACTGCCCAAGGCTCAATAGATTACCTAGCCCTCCTCACTGACACCCCCGTTTAGGGGGTCTTGATCAGTCCCACGCTTGATTCTGAGACATCAGCCTGGGATTCAAGAGTTAATCCTTGTCAGGTCAGCTGTTTCTGGGGGTTAAACCAGCCCAGTCTTAATCCCTTTGGTCATCAGTCCTCCCTTTGTTTTACTGTTAATAATTATATTTTAATTTGAAATAAAATAAAAAGAATGGTAAAACTATCATTTTGATAGGCTATTTTTATGCTTGACATAATTACCACTTTATATTTGTGTTATAATGTACTTTAATATAATTTGATAAAGAAGAAAGGCTTTATTTAACTGCCTGATACACTTAGTGGAAATGCTAACAGTGTATCTACAAAAAAATAAAATAGCAAAATTCTATTCATGAAACTAAAAAAATGGAAGTTTAAACACAATTCTATCAATTTGATGACATTATGATTATGAATTTTGACTATGGTTTTTAATCTGGTTTCATCATTGAAACATGTTTTCCTTTTGATTTGTTTCAGATGGTGTGGAGTGGGCAAATGGGGTACAGAGAATACTGCTAATGCTACATTCTGGACCATTAGGGTTCATTACATAAGCATGTTTTTTTCTCTTTGTTTTCTTAGCATTCGCTGTCATGAAATTCATGACTTACACATGCTAAAAGATGCTTATAGTAAATTGTAAATATTGCTATTTTTTGCTCTGGAACCCTATTCTTTCCCCCCTTTTCAGTCTTTGATAACATATGCTAATGTTGCATATGTATTACCTTTGTAAAGACATAAAATAGTATATATATCAATGAAAGACATATTTAGGTTGATTTCAAAATAATAAGTTAAGTTAAATGTAAGGTAAGTATGAATGCAAACATGCATACTGGTGGTGGGACTATGACATGACCCTGTAGAAGCCACTACATGGTACTTTGTATGGACCTGTGACTTGTACAAGTTTCTGGGCCTCTGGGCTTCACCTTCTTTATCTATAAACCTAAAGCAGTCATAATGGTTGCACCTTACTAAGTTGCTCGGAGAAGAAACTATCCTGATGTGTGTAGAACCTATCTGAGGAGGTCTAACAGAGAGTAGCAGCAGGTGAGAGGTGGCTGACAATGCCACCTCCTCTGAAGACTCTGCTCACTTATTTTAATTACATTCTCGGTACACAGTTTACATACAGGCCATTTTTCCTTGTGGTTCTACTCAGGGCTCAGTATGACTATCCTTCCAGCCCTGGGAACTCAGCTGTGCTGCCACACTGGGTGATGTCACCTTAGGAGTCACCTGCCTTGCCATGCTGCTAGAAATGATCTAACTCCAACAGCAGCAGATTAACACACTGGCAGAAGATGGGTCACTGCAGCACACAGTTGGAGTGCTGCATGAAGTCCTCAATTCATAAGTTCATGCTGAGAGTGACAGTAGAGAAAGAAGGAACTAATGAGTGCCCCTTCCCAAGGCCCTAGTGACCTCCCAGTGGTCTAGCAGAGGAGGAGTGATCATCTCCAAACTCCCTGAGTTGAATTACAGTTTCACTGCTTCAGAGCCATGCCCTAAAGCCAGGTCTATAAACTATGTTGTACCTCAGTCTTTTTCTATAATATGGGGGTGCCATCAGCCCCCAAATTATTTCAATGACTAATAAAAGCCAGATCTGGTGGGGCACACCGGTAATCTCAGCACTTCAGTGGTAGAGGCAGGGGCATTGGGAGTCCAAGACCAGTCTAGACAAACAGAGAAGAAACATTTAAAAAAATAAATAACCAGGGGTCTCAACTTCATATAGCAGCCACCATGCCAGCCTGCAGCCATGCCTCAGGACTTTGATGGATTTTTATTCTTCTGGAACCGTAAACCAAAATAAACCTTTCCATAGACAATAGGTAGGTAGGTAGACAGACAGATGGATAGATAGATAGATAGATAGATAGATAGATAGATAGATAGATGATAGATAGATAGATAGATGATAGATAGATAGATAGATAGATGATAGATAGATGATAGATAGATAGATAGATAGATAGATAGATGATAGATAGATAGATGATAGATAGATAAATAGATGATAGATAGATAGATAGATGATAGATAGATAGATAGATGATAGATAGATAGATGATAGATAGATAGATAGATAGATAGATAGATAGATGATAGATAGATGATAGATAGATAGATAGATAGATGATAGATAGATAGATAGATAGATGATAGATAGATAGATAGATAGATAGATGATAGATAGATAGATAGATAGATAGATGATAGATAGATAGATAGATAGATAGATAGATGATAGATAGATAGATAGATGATAGATAGATAGATAGATAGATAGATGATAGATAGATAGATAGATAGATAGATAGATAGATAGATGATAGATAGATAGATAGATAGATAGATAGATAGATAGATGATAGATAGATAGATGATAGATAGATAGATGATAGATAGATAGATAGATAGATAGATGATAAATAGATAGATGATAGATAGATAGATAGAATAGATAGATAGATGATAGATAGATAGATAGATAGATGATAGATAGATAGATGATAGATAGATGATAGATAGATAGATAGATAGATAGATGATAAATAGATAGATAGATGAT
Organism: Mesocricetus auratus; assembly: GCF_017639785.1. NCBI lineage: Eukaryota > Metazoa > Chordata > Mammalia > Rodentia > Cricetidae > Mesocricetus > Mesocricetus auratus. Next base: position 3,213,110 of record NW_024429233.1, on the reverse strand, counting down.
TGATAGATAGATAGATAGATAGATAGATGATAGATAGATAGATAGATAGATGATAGATAGATAGATAGATAGATGATAGATAGATAGATAGATAGATAGATGATAGATAGATAGATAGATAGATAGATAGATAGATAGATAGATAGATGATAGATAGATAGATGATAGATAGATAGATGATAGATAGATAGATAGATGATAGATAGATAGATAGATAGATAGATGATAGATAGATAGATAGATAGATAGATGATAGATAGATAGATAGATGATAGATAGATAGATAGATAGATGATAGATAGATAGATAGATGATAGATAGATAGATAGATAGATGATAAATAGATAGATGATAGATAGATAGATAGAATAGATAGATAGATGATAGATAGATAGATAGATAGATGATAGATAGATAGATGATAGATAGATGATAGATAGATAGATAGATAGATAGATAGATAGATAGATGATAAATAGATAGATAGATGATTGATAGATAGATAGATAGATAGATGATAGATAGATAGATAGATAGATAGATAGATAGATAGATGATAGATAGATGATAGATAGATAGATAGATAGATAGATAGATAGATAGATGATAGATAGATAGATAGATAGATAGATAGATAGATGATAAATAGGCTGAGTAGCCAAGTAGTGTGGCAAAGATTCATCATCTTAATACTCAGAAGATGGGGGCAGAAGGATCACAAGTTCAAGTTCAGCTTTACTGAACAACTAAAATGAGATCCAGTTTCAAAATAAAAAACAAAAATGGGGGCTTAGAATGGTGATTCATGAGTATTTGCCTAGCATGTTATACTATATATTAAATGCCCAGTAAATACATAAATAAATAAATAATGAAATATTAACCAATATATACTGTCTGTCACACAGCAAATGCTATGCACATGTCCCCATTTTCTAGATGAATCAAAGAGATATAAAGATGAGTTACCTACACCAAGACATGTGTCTGATAACTGAAACCACATATTTGATTAGGTTCTAGCCTAGTGTCATAGCAGAAAGAGGAGTAGAGTTGAATATCTGTCCTCGAGTGACAAGGAGCAAGCACCTAGGAGCAGCTGCATTCTGCATTGGTGACCTCACCTCCCAAGGCAGTTGTTAGCTTTTTTAAAAAGTAGATTCTTCTCTCATATGGTACATCCATACCACAGCTTCCCTTCCCTCCACTCCTCGTAGCCCTGCCCTATGTTTCTGTACTTCCCCAGATTCACTGCACCCCCCATCCCCCACCCTCCCCAGCCCTGACTCCTGAAGACTCCTCTACAGAATAGAGCAGGCCCCTAAGAGTATAGTCAAACAGGACATGATAAGATACAATAAGACAAGACAAAAGCCCTTACATCAGTCTGGACAAGGCAACACAATAGAAAGAAAAGGGTCTTGTAACTGGAACTCTTCCCGCCCCGCCAGCCTATTCCATAGCCGTGTCAAACCCAAATGAACACACAAGGCTTATATTAATTATAAAGCTGTTGGCCATTGGCTATTGTTTCTTATTGGCTATTTCTGAATCAATTATTAACCCATTTCTATCAATCTAAGTATATCCACGTGGTCTTATCTTACTGGAGAAAGGTCCAGGGACCTCTTACTCCTCTGTTGTCCCACATCTTGACTGTCCAGCATCTCTGCAGAGAAGAGAGAGATTTCCTGTTTATCCCTGCTTATAAGCAGTTTCTGCCCAGCTACATCACTTCCTGGGATCACATGACAATTCCTCTCTGCCTATACTTCCCAGAATCCACCTTGTCTCCTAGTCCTACCTGTCATCCTGCCTGGCCAATCAGTGCTTTATTCATTAACCAATAAGAGAAACACATACACAGAAGAACATTCCTCATAAGGGTCTCAAGAGCAGGCAAAAAAGTCAGAGATAAACCCACTCCCACTGTTAAGAGTCTCATAAGAAAACCAAGCTAAGATCCATAATATACCATTAGGAACCATGCCTTTAGCTTGTCTATTTGTTGCTGTTGTTATTTTGCAGGTCTTATTTGGTTCTATCCTAGGTCTTTGACCTGTCCAGTCTCTATTTCCTAGCCATCCTGGCAGTGTAGGGCAGGGCTCCCTCTCATGGATTGAGCCCCAAGTTAAACCAAACATTGATTGCCCACTCCTATATGTTCTGTGCCATCATTGCCCCAGCACATGTTGCAAGCTAGACAGATTGTAAGTGAAGGATTTTGTGCTGTGTTTCTCTTTCCTAGTCTGCAGAGTACCTTCCCACCCCAAAGAGACTAGAATGCAGGAATAAAGTTTCCATACCCATACCACTCTCTACCTTCATGAACTGTGTGAATGCTGTCCTTGGCAACGGAGCCCCACTGTCATTTTTCAAAGAGTTACCTTTTGTCCTAGCAACATCCTGGGTTGTTTATGGATCTCCATGGGACCTCCTCAATCAACAACTCAACCCAATGCAACCCAGTTCCACAATTTTGGAAGACTTGCCTGCCTATAAAAGATGGCCAGTTCAGACTCCTTGTCCTCCATGACTAGGAGTCCTCACTAGGACCAGTCTCATAGATTCCAAGGAGTTTCCACTGCACTAGGTTTCCACACTGCTGTCCAGCTCTTTCCCTGCACTCTCTCCCTCCTTGCCTCCCCCAACCTGGTCTCTCCTGCTCCTATTCTCACTTGCCCTCTTCCTCCCACAGATTTTATGCTCTTGGATTATAACTTCACTATCATTTACTTAAAGGCTAGTAGCCACCTATAAGTGAAAACATAACATATTTATCATACTGTATTTGGGTTACCTTACTCAGGATGATTTTTCCAGTTTCATCCATTTTAGGATGCCATTTTTTTAATGGCTGAATAATATACCATTATGTAAATGTACCTCAAGTTCTTTAACTGCTCTTCAACTGAGAGACATCTATGTTGTTTCCAGTTTCTGGCTATTGTGAATAAAGCAACATTGAACATAGTTTAGTAAATGATCTTGTGGTAGGATAGAGTATCATTTGGATATATGCCCAACAGTGGTATAGCTTGGCCTAAAGATAAATCCATTCCCAGTTTTCTGAGGAACTGTCATATTGATTTCCACAGTGACTGTAAAAGTTTGCACTCCCACCAGCAATAGAGGAGTGTTCCCTTTGCTCCACATCCTCTCCAGCATGAGCTGTCACTTATGTTATTGATATCAGCCATTCTGTCAAGCATAAAATGGAATCTCAAAATAATTTTGATTTGCATTTCCCTAATGGCTAAGGATGTTACACATTTCTTTAGGTGCTTCTTGGCTACTTGAAATTCCTCTATTGAGAATTTTTTATTTAGATATATGCCCCATTTTAGTTGAACTATTTGGTTTTAAAATATCTAATTTCTTGAGTTCTTTATATATTTTGGGGTGTCTATTGCCTTACAGAAACTTTTCAGTTTTACAAAGTCACATTTTTTAACTGTTCATTTTAGTACCTGTGCTATTTCGGAAAGTTGTCTCCTGTGCCAATGCATTTTATGGCTATTCCCACTTTGTCTTCTATCAGGTTCAGTGTGTATGATTTTATGTTGAGGTCTTTGATCCACTTAGATTTGAGATTTGTGCAGTGTAATAAATGTGGTGCTGTGGAATATTGTTTTAAAATGTGTTATATTTGTTTATGCTATGGGGATTTGTTTAATGATGCATGTGTTTAACTCTGTGTAGTTGTATTATTTTGCCTGTCTAAAACACATTATTGTTCTAATAAAAAGCTGAATGGCCAATAGCAAGGCAGGAGAAAGGATAGGTGGAGGGGGTGGCAGACAGAGAGAATAAATAGGAGGGGAAATTTGTGAGAGAGGATCTAGAAGTATTGATTGCATATCAAGATGTAGAACTCTTAGCTCCTTCACCAGCATCATGTCTGCCTATAGACTGACATGTTTCCTGCCATGATAATAATGAACTAAACCTCTAAATTGTAAGGCAGCCTCAATTAAATATTTTCCTTTATAAAAATTGCTGTGGCTCCGCCTAAAGGATGAGGTAAGCATGGGCCTGTTTCCTGCCTGCCTTCTAATGCTCTGCTCAGAGCCTCCTGAGGCCTGGAGACTATGCACTAGGGATCCAATCCTGGTGGTCCAGCTCACTCAGAGACTGTGAGCGTCCTAGTCCCTTTTTCTGCCCACAAGATGAGGTAAGCGTGGGCCTGTACCTTGCTTAAAAAGTGGAGTACAGAACTAAATAGAGATTTCTCAATAGAGGAATCTAAAATGGCTGAAAGACACATAAGAAAGTACTCAACATACTTAGCCATCATGGAAATGCAAATCAAAACAACTCTGAGATACCATCTTACTCCTGTCAGAATGGCTAAAATCAAAAACATCAATGGCAGTTTATGCTGGAGAGGATATGGAGAAAGCTGAACACTCCTTCACTGTTGGTGGGGGTGCAAACTTGTACAGCCACTTTGGAAATAAGTATGGTGGTTCTTCAGGAAAATAGGAATCAGTCTACCAGCAATTTCACTCTTAGGCATATACCCAAACGTGCACATTCATACAACAAGGACATCTGCTCAACCATGTTCATAGCAGCATTATTTGTAATAGCCAGAACCTTGAAGCAACCTAGATGCCCCTCAGCTGAAGAATGGATGTAGAAAATATGATGCACTTTTACAATGGAGTACTACTCAGTGGAAAAAAACAATGGAATCTTGAAATTCACAGGCAAATGGATGGAACTAGAAAAAAACATCCTGAGTGAGGTAACACAGTCACAAAAAGATGAACATGGTATGTGCTCACACATAAATGGATTTTAGACATAGAGCAAAGGAGTACCAGCCTACAATCCACACTGCCAGAGAAGCTAGGAAACAAGGAGGACCCTAAGAGGGAATACGTGGGTCTCCCAGAGAAGGGGAAAGGGACAAGAGCTAATTGAAAGCATGGAGGGAGGGGAGAGGGAGTTAGGAGAAAGAGAAGGGGAGAAGTGGAGGGGAGAGGAGGACATGAGAGAGTAGGAAGATCGAGTCAGGGGAAGAATAAAGGAGAGCAAGAAAAGAGATACCATAATAGAGGGAGCCATTATAGGTTTAAAGAGAAATCTGGCACTAGGGAAATGTCCACAGATCTACACGGATGACAGCAACTAACAATCTAAGCAGTAGTCAAGAGGCTACCCTAAAAGCCATTCTCCAATAATGAGATTGTGACTACCTTATATGCCATCTTAGAGCCTTCATCCAGTAGCTGATGGAAGCAGAAGCAGACACCCACATAAACACTGAGCTGAACTCTGGAATTCAGTTGCAGAGAGGGAGGAATGATGAGAAAAGTGGTCAAGGCCAGACTGGAGAAACCCACAGAAACAACTGACCTGAACAAGGTGGAGCTCATGGACACCAGACTGATAGCTGGGAACCAGCATAGGAATTACCTGAGTTCTCTTTGGCAGAGGGCTAGGGTCTTGATGGAGTTAATTTTCTCTGCCAGTTACAGAACTGAAAGACAGAAATGATATGAAGCACCACAGGTAGCCACAGAGAAACCTGAAGCACTGCAGACAGAGGCAGCATTATTGGGAGAGGAGATTGCACACAACAGACACCCTGAGAGAAAGACATTCTGGGAAGCAGACTGGAGAGGAAGAAAGATCCCCCTCTGAGGTCTGGGGCTCTTAAAGTCTCTGAAGGTTTTCCTCCCTTACTTTAGGATTGGTCATTTGGAAGAAAGCCAGGGTGATTGCTTGACCCAGATCTGTAGTATGGCATACCCTGAACAAGCCTTGAAATTGTTGAGCCAGTCCATCAGCAGGAAGCTAGCTGGTAAGAGTAGCTGCCAGGTTTTTTTTTTTTTGTCTCAAGGCATGAGTGTGAGGAAGAAGCCATCCATATTGGAAATTCACACCTTTATTACCTAGCAATGGTCCCTCTCCCAATCTGTCTGCCTACCAGACACTACATCTAACTCCTGGTCTCTCACCTTCATTATGAACCACAAGTGCTAAGTTAAAATAAACCCTTCTGATGGGGGATGTCCTTTTGTATATGTTTCTATTATTGGTTGACGAATATAACACTGTTGGGCCAATGGCCAATGAGGCAGTAAGATAGGCATGACTAAGAGAGGAAGAGAAGTCTGGGAAAGGTAGGCAGCAGAGCCTGCCAGAGAGAGTCACGACGCTGCCGAAGGAGTAACACCATGCCAGCCATTACTGGGTAAGCCACAGCCTTATGGCAATACATAGATTGTTAGAAATGGGCTAATAATTAAGACAGAGCTAGCCAATAAGAAACCTTAGTCATCGGCCAACAGTATTATAATTAATATAAGTCTCTGTGTGTTCATTTGGGGTTGACACAGCTGTGGGACCAGGCTGGCAGGAAGAACCATGCGTAACACCCTCCCCTTTCAAAATTACTTTTGCTCATAGAGTTTACCACATACCCCTCCTCAAGTGCCCAATCCTAGTTCCTGGAACCTGAGACTATGTCAGTTGATACTTCTGAGGCAAAGGGGCTCTGTAGACATGATTAAAAGCTTGAGAAATGGAGATCACACTGGATAGTTCTCTGAACCAATGTAATCATAAAGTTATTTTAAGAAAAAAAGCAGAAATTCAAAGAGGAGAGAGATGCTTAGCTACTGACTTCAAAAATGTTTGGAGGGGACAACAAGATGACTCAGTGGGAAAAAAGACTATTGCCCAAAAGCCTGAGGACTTGATTTCAATCCTCAGGACCCTCATGGCAGAAAGAAAGAAAGAAAGAAAGAAAGAAAGAAAGAAAGAAAGAAAGAAGGAAGGAAGGAAAGAAAGAGGGAGGGAGGGAGGGAGGGAGGGAGGGAGGGAGGGAGGGAGGGAGGGAGGGAGGGAGGGAGGGAGAGAAATTCCTGCAAGTTGTCCTCTGGCCTGGATGACAATGCAGGGGTGCACATTCATTTGCATATACATCCAAATAAGTCAATATAACTTGAAAAAATGTAAGCATGTTTGGAGGAACAGAGAGTGCGAATGTTAGGTCTAGAAAGGCACAGCAACAATGGCTCCACTCCAGCTGCCAGCAGGGAAACCCAGCCCCGCACACACATCTCAGGGTTTGATCACAATCATTAAACAAAAACTAGGCTGTTCTACACCACGGTCTTAGCTGCAGCAGTGGTATGAAGCTAACACACATTTGTCCTGCCTTCAAAATCTTGATGTCTAGTCACACTGAGCCTGGATCCTCACCCAGAGAAAAGCTTGGGGTGCCATCAATCAGAAGATGTTGGCTTGCAGGTCCTTTCCCAATGTGGCCTTTTCATTCAGTCATTTCCTGCCTATTCACTGAGGCGTTTGAATGTGGGACCTCAGGCTGGCACTGTCCTATGAGAACATTGGACACACTGCCCTAAATAGTAAAACACCAACAGGTGGTGGACTGATCTGGTCCCAAGACCATAAGGTGTGTTCTGAGAAGCTTCTATGTAGCCGATGGGTGTGGGTAGGGTGGTGAGTTCTAAGGACACTGTTAGGATTCTCTTCTGGTGCCCCCTTATTGGTAACATTTCTATCTGTGGGCCTGCATAACATGCAGAGCTTGTGAGGCTCACCCAGGGGGTCATTCCTCCTTAGCCATTTTCATGTCACCTTGAGCTTACACAGACTGGCAACTGTCTCCTGGTGATGGGGTCCCACGCCTGTCTCCTGGTTCCACACCATTACCCAGGGAAATGCCTGCTCTCCCAGCTCCAGTCTCCAGCTCTGTGACAGCTTCAGCCTCAACGCCTACCCCCCTCAGCCCACGTCTCTCGCTTGAGCAGTGAGATGTGAAGACTGACAGCCACTTGAGAACAGCACAGAATGTTCCCAACGTAAGCCATTTAAAATGCATTTCTGTTCCATAAGTTCCATTTCCGTAATTCACTGCCCCTACCTCTTTGAAATATGGTAACCCTAGGGAGGAGAAGAAATTATCCAGGGAGGAGGAGTTCAGACGAGCTAATATTTTAATCGTTCCTTCCCTTAACGCATTAGTCACATTCATTAAGTATGATTAATTTGCAGGCTTTGTTGAAAATCATATCAGTTTCCCCTATCAGCCACACATCCGTCTCTTGCCAAGCAAGCTACAGCAAGAGCACCACAAACTCCCCCATTTTTAACACCTAAATTGCATTATGTGTCCCCTGAAAAACTCATCTGGTTAATGGAGCTCATTTGTACAGAAAACTTGCTAGGAGTCTGGGTTCCCGAGTCAGGGCTGCCTCTGTCTGAGGCAGACTTCATCACCTGCTGCACACGTCACTCTGTGTCACTCAAGCCCTCCACCTCAGTTTCCTCATTTGGAAATATGGATTTCTTCATTCATTCCATAGGCTGGGTACAGTGGTCTCTTTAGGCAATGTGTGTGACTATCCTTGGGGATAAAGCAATGTAAACTGTGACAAATTGGGTGTAACATTGGCTTTGCATTCTAGCTGAGAAAGGTGGGTGGGAAATATCCCAGTCACCAAGGGTAGCTGTGGAACCTCTCCTAGAACTCACTCTGTAGATCAGGCTGGCCTCGAACTCACAGAGATCTGCCTGGCTCTGCCTCCTGAGTTCTAGGATTAAAGGCATGTGCCACCAATGCCTGAGTTAATGATCATCTTTATGCAGAGTGGGAATAGTCTGGGAAAGATGGTTCTCAGAGGGAATTTTGAAGACAAATTTATCATGCCCAGGATTGGGGGTAAGTGGAAGGATGTGCCTCTGATACCAGACCCCCAGCAGCCAGAGAATGAAGTGATAATGTGCCTCTTCCTAACTCTGTCTTCCAACCCTGGGGGTTTCAGAGCTCTGTACCCTCCTTCATATTTTTCTCAGGCTTAAACTTGTAGACACACACATCCCGGTCTCAACTGCAAAGTTTTATGGAAGCTTTGCCTGTAATTCAGGAGAAGCTGAGATTCTGAAATTCTCATGCCTAAATCCTAGATTTCCAGAGAGGAACTCAGCTGACAGCCTTCTCTCAGGAAGGTTCAGGCTCCCCAAGTCTCCAAGATATTCCTAGACACATCTTTCAGTATTGTTGTCATGTTACTATTACAAAAATCTGAGACTGGGAACTTTATAAAGAAGTTTAGCCTGCACTTTTAGAGGTTGAAAATCTAAGCTTTCTGGTCATAGTGTGGTGATTATCTTTTCATGGAAGAGGAATGTGTGAAAGAGGCATTCTGGAGAGATCCCCCTTCATAGAATGAGCTGCTCTTACCACTACCAATCCAAAGGCAAGAGCAGAGGAGGCACTCTGAGAAAAGAGTTGGTATGTCACAAAGGCTTAATCACCTTCTCAGACAGGCTGCTGTGCTTCAGCTTTGTTACACTGGGAATTAAGTTTCAAACCATAGTTCCTGCAGACATGGAACAAGGGGGAGAAAAGCAAAAAGGAGCCCACACACACCTAGGATCTGCACACACAGTGGCAAATTACCATTTCTCTGTCATAATGGTGCCTAGGTAAAACAAACGGAAATTATATTCAACCACCACTCACCTAGCCTGGCTGCTGTTGGGTTATTCATGTATAGGTTATTTGTAATTATTTCAAAGTTGATGGACTTGGTGAAGAAAATTGCAGAGTGCTTGGTGTCTAATTCAATGCTCAAGGTTAGAATGAAGGCCGTACCCAGGTGTAGACAAAGGTCCTTTCATCCTGGAATTCTATGAACAATTTTCTAAGCATTCCAGTTATAAGTTAAGTTGTAAAACATGTATGACAAAAATGAAAGTTAAAATGAAAATTTAAGGAACCACCAGAGTTCATCCACTTGCCTACTCTGTAGGCCCAGTCATCTAGCCTATTTTTCTTAGAATCTTCCTTCACAAAAGTGGGAATTCAGTAGGGCATGTGGAACCATGCCGTGTCCAATGCACAGATCCCAACATCTTTAAAGGAGCCCAAACTTGATGCAATCTGCCTTTTTAGTTGAGGCCATGTTCTTTAAACCAGGTATCCTATAACAAGGTGTGCTGATGTATCAATTATCTGATTGCCAGGTGCAGTAAGTATAGCCACAATCAATACAATTGCCTGAAAGCTCTGAAGTTGAAATCTGCACAATAAAATATAACTGAATGGTATTAAGCATTGGTCGTTTTAATTAAGGGGAATGGTTAATTGATCATTCAGAAAGTATTGATCTACAACTTATTTAATTCTTTGCAATTAATTTGTCCAATTCCAGTCTGAATAATTGATGGTTTTCCCTGACGATGTTAGCACTTGAGGAATAGGAATAGTGAAAGTCATGAGGGTGGACTGGTTCTGGGGAGTCTGTACACAGGCCGAAGCTTCCCATCCACCCTAGGCCTCTGATGATCCTTTGCCATTGGTCTGTGGGCCTAGCTCCTACACAAGTTCAATCCCCTCCATCCACTTTCCCTTATTTCCTGTCTCCTCAATCAGTTTTCTCATGTTCAAAAGGAGCTTCCAAGGTGTGTAGAGCAAACAAAAAGAGGAAAGCGCCAGTCTCTGGTGAATCTGGTGTATGTCAATTAGTATTTCTCTCCAGCATTTGTTATTCCCCATTTCCCTCCTCTGCACTTCCGGAAGATGAATGGCTGACACTGTCATTTGGGTACTGGCACTTTCGAATTCTCCTCTGTTTTCTCCACGAAATCAACTCCTTAGGGTGCAGATAGACTCTTGTATCCTTTTGTTTCCTCTACACAAGTATTGCTCTGCCCACAGTTTTGTAAGAACAGCTGAGACCCTTCTAGTTAATCCACCGTGGGTACTTTACACATATTGACGGGCCAAGGAAGTGCATACCGATGAGGGAAAAAATCAGTAAATGCTTATGCTGCCTCTTGGATCCCTGACATATTGTACCAGTGAATCCTCTGATGGAAGGCAGAACCTGAGACCCAGGAAAGGCAATAGCTCCATGGCTCTATGAGTGGAATGAGAGCGAGTATAAGGCATCACAAGGCATGAAAGAAGGCAGTGGTTACAGTGCCACAGATCCTGGTGGAAACATTCGGACATCTCAACTAGGGGAGATGTACAGTACTTTGTGAGCCCCTGCATGGAGAAATGCTACCCAGAATGACCTGGAAAAGGCAGGTATTCTTGGGAAATCTCTTTCAGGAAAGCGAGTGAACATCTAAAATCGTAGAGGACAGGTTCCACTGTCTTCTCAGCTGAGACTCCAGAGGGGACTTCTCACACCAAACTACCTTCTCCTGTAGTTTTCTTCATCTCATGATGAGGCCAAATACCCACCCATACATTAGCATATGCATTTCTGAAATGACAACTCAGATCCAAGAGTACATGGTCTGATTGCTGGTAACATGTCCACAAAGAGTCCTGGGCTCTCGCCAAGGTGGATGGATCCTGGAGACAGGGAGTTGCCCCTAGAGCCCTGACTTACTCAGAGATGAAAATCCCTCTCCATCTGTCCCAAGGCCCCATGGGTTCTTTAGATGGCTTTATGATTTTCATTCACAGCTCAAAGTCTTTGACTCAGCCACCCCTGTTGTAAGGATGTGTTTGACACAAATCACCAGTCAAGTGTATGGAGATGAATGTTCAAAATGTTCAACACAGTAATGTTTAGAATGGGGGGATGTCTACTATGTAGAGATGGTTAGATTGGAGTGTGTTCATAAAATGGTTTGCCATCATTTAAAATCCCAAAACAGAATGGCTGCTGTTTTTTATGTTTTCCTTACATTTTATTTATTTATGTGCAGTTGCATATACATGTGAGCTAGTGCATGCATGCCACAATACATGTGTGGAAATCAGAGGATAATCCGTGAGTGCCAGCTCCCTCTCTCCACTATGCAGGTCACTAGGTCATCAAGGTTAGCATCAAGGGAGCCGCCTCACTTGCCTACCTGCTGAGCCATCTCACCAGCTCTGCTTTGCTTGAGACAGAGCCTTGTTATGTAGTTCAGGGTAGACCTTAACGTGAGCTCCTTCTGTGTCCACTTCCCACATGCTGACATTATTGGCATGCACCACCACAACAGTTTGTCGTCACAAACAAAACAAGCTATTGAGGTGCCCACAAAATGTTCACAATGGTTATCTTTGCACAGTAGAACCAACAACAATTACTCTACTTCTTTCTGTATACTTTTCTATACTATCTGACATTTTAAATATTGTTATTGTTCTTGAAATTTGAAATACAAATAATAAATTGATCTCCTTTTTTAGACATGACCAAAAAAACAAAGCCAGTCTTCTTTGACAACATAAGAAAGACAGACTAGGAGGCTGTAGAGATGACTCAGTAGTCTCTTCCAGGGGACCCAGATTCGATTCCCATGTGGTGGCTCACAACCATCTGTAACTCCAGTTCCAGGGGATCTGATGTCCTTTTCTTGCTTGTGTGGGCATTGCAAGCTGGTGCACAGACATACAAGAGGGCAAAACACCCATATACATAAAATACAAATAATTCTTTTACTTAAAAAAACAAAAAGGAAAGAAGGAAGGAAGGAAGGAAAGAAGGAAGGAAGGAAGGAAGGAAGGAAGGAAGGAAGGAAGGAAGGAAGGAAGGGAGGGAGGGAGGAAGGAAGCAAGGAAGGAAGGAAGGCATGGTCTCTGTACAAGGGCCTGTAACTCACAGAGGAAAGTGGCGTAGGATCTAGCTGAGCCCCACTGTCCTGATCACCACTCCGAAGCTTTAGTACTTGACCACTACCCCTAGTACCTAGTGTTCCTGTGCACACTCTATCCTCCTGGCATGCCAAACTCAGGGACCTTGCCCAGCTGTTCCTCCCCCAATCTGGGCATCACACAATTGGGCTCCTTTTGCTGGAAGGTACTCAAGTTTACTTCCAGTCCCCCTCAGAGCTTCCCATTGATGACCTAAACTGGTTTCATGTGCCATAGCTCTTATCACCTTCAATTGTCTGTTCCTTTTTTTTTTCCTTTCATTTACTGAGTTCATCACCATTTGAGTCAACGGTGCTTATTTCTTTGCAGTCTTCTGGGCACCAGCCATGAGGCTCAGGGAGTCTGCTGCAGCCAGATTAGCACTGTAATGATTATAAGTGTGACTCCTGCCCACCCCACCACTCCAGAACAAAGACAGTGCTCAACTGTTTGATTGTGAGAAACTCCATCAGAGCTCTGTTCACCTTGCCGCTTTTGTTTACCGGTGCGTCTCCAAAACAGCATGCAACTGAATAAACAGCAAATGAATAGTTGATTAAATGACTTCTGAGCCTGAGGAGAGGGGCAGGAGAGGGCTGTCTCAGAAAGCAATGGTCTGGCTAAGAGGAAAGCTTTACCCCTCATTGGGGCTGGGTCAGGAATCACCCTAGCATGGATGCCAAGTCAAAGAGCAGGGTTCCCCTGTAATACTCTACCTGACTCAGGTGGGGAATGAAAAATTTGTTAACTTATTTCAGAAAGCTACTTTTAAACATAGGGTAGAGAAAACCCATATCCACTCACTTACCTTTTCGTTTTTATGACCAATTTATCAACTGGAGGAATTTCCAATGGAAGTGTCCACACCACAACATTATCTGTGGAAGCATGAATCCATAACCATTTTACTTTGTCTTTTCTGAACAGCTGCTTTCCTGAAGGCTCTGTCTGCTCACTGTTTGTCTTTTAACATGAGTTATGAGGCAATTTGCATGAACACGAATGACATGGTATCAATTCAATAGCATTATGAATTAATTAGCTCCAATCCACCATAACGAATCTGGAAAAGGCAACCAGGCTTTCCATCTCTTTTATTTACAGCCACTCTTGCTACATTCCACCTTCTTGGATATTAAGTGTGGAACATGCTTGCTTCTCAAAAAGGTTAATTATCCAGGACAGGTTTACGGCACCTTCTTTGGCATCTTGGATGAATGCATCTACAAATGGTGGAAAATTAATCAGCCAGATTCCCTCCCAGTTCTCATTGTCCTAAAAGTGTGTGATCGCTGAGCAACAAGGTGAGCAAGACAGGTCGGATTTTAGAGGAACCCTAAAAAACACCAGGGCAGAGGACTGTGCATTAAATCTAACCCATAACCATGATATCTTTATTTCCCCAAAGTATTAAATGAACTTGTCACCCAGTATCTTAAAACATGCACCTCTATATAGATCAGATGTCAGTTTTATCTCAATGTTTAGTTTAGATTATGCAGGTCCCACAAAGGTCCACATACTGATGCTTGGTACTCAGCCTGCTTGGTGCTACTTTGGGGAGAGTGGATCTTTTAGAAAGTGGGGACTAGTGTAAGAAAGTTAGGTCATTGGGTGTAGGAGTTCCTGCGGGTGCCATACAGGGAAGTGAACCCAACAAAGATAAAAATAAAAACCCAGTTCAAACTGACTTCATCAACGTGGATCAATGTATTGAAGCCAAGTATAACTGAGGGGAGGGAAAGTTTGCTGGTGCAATACAATCCCCAGTGTACAAGGAAGCATAATTACATTGAAATTCAACTCAGGGTACATGTCATTTCTCCCAAGAAGATGGGTCTAGAGACAGGCTATCTATATGAGCTGAAGGGCCTAAGGGTCTGGCCTGGTCTCAGTCATGTGGAGTAGAGGTCATTTGGACTATTAGCCACCTCAGATCCTGGTTGTAGAATCTTGATATGTCCTGACCCAGCAGATAATGCAGATCACCAAAAAGTTAATCACTTCCATTCTCTGCTTTCTGGGTGGAAGACTGGATTTTTTCATCTTCCCAATTGGAAAGATAATCCTGTGTGCTTAACATTCCTGCTTTCTTTGGACATCTGTGGGCTCAAGGACCTTCCTGCTCTACTCCCCAAAACTAGTCATACTTTTAAAAGTAATATTGCAACTTGGTCCCTGCCAGACTCCTGGCCACCTAGAGGTGACTTTTGCTGTCCTTTCCTGCCATAACGTTCTGCATTGTTACAGATCCAAGGCTACTGAGCCACAAGATCATGTACCTAAAGAAATAAACCGTTTTCCTTTTAAGATGGTCACTTCAAGTATTTTGTCTTGGCAATGGAGCATTGGCTATAGTGGCTTGAATAAGAAATACCTTTCATTGGCTCCAGTATTTGAACACTTGCCTCCTAGTTGGTGGTAGCGCTCAGGAAGATTTGGGTGGCCTAGTCTTGCATGGGACTTGGTGGGAGCAGCGCTGAGATTAAAAGCCTTGTGCAGTTTCCAGTTCCCTCTCTCTCTGCTTCTAGCTTGCATTTGATGAGGTAGACTGGCAGCTTCCTGCTCATACTGCCACGCCTCCTACCATGATGGATCGCTATCTGTCTGGTACCACTAGCTAAAACACACTCTCTCTTCTTTAAGTTGCCTTTGGCCATGGTGTTTTATCCCAGAAATAGAAAAGTAACCAATATACTGAGTTACCACACTTGGGAAACAAGAGAGTGAGGCAGCTTCAGCCTCATCAGGAGTTAGCAACAAGTTGCTACATGGAGGCTATCCATCAGATGATTCCTCAGCTTTATACCTTTTTCATGGTCATGGTGGATGGGACAGGCCAGGGGGACCTGCACCTCTGTGGGGCCAGGCAGTGCACTAAGCACTGGGACATTCAGGGAAGGCAAACTCTAGTCCCTTATCCGTCATCCAGGGATGACACTTGTGAGGGAGATGAGCACGCTGAGGAAATGAATGGGGGGTGTCTGGAGTTGGGAGTAAAGATGTTCACATTGGCTGACCAGCAAGAGCTTGCTATGGCTTAAATATAAAATGACTCCCATGTGCCCATGTCTTAAATGTTTGGTCTCCAGGGGGTAGTGGTATGCTATTTTGGAAAGATCTGAAAACTTTAGGAAGTGGAACCTAGCTATATGAAGTAGATCTGCTGGGTACAGATCCTTAGGGACTATATCGTGCCATAGGCTCTCCTTGTATTCCTTCTGTCTCCTATTTTCCATGCAGTAAAGGCCTCTTTCTCTCCACACACTCCTACCATTCTAACATTCTTCTTTACCATGATCCCATAATCAGCAAGTCCCAAGCTCTGGTCTGAAACCATGAGCTAGAGTAAGCCCCCCCACTTTGTGTGGAGCATTCTGTCACAACATGACAGAAAGTCTGACTAACAACAGGGCTTCTGTGTGGTGGTGGCACATTAGCGGGGTCAGAATCATGTGTTTCCTGGGACTTTTCCTGAAGAGACATGGACAAGCATCTATTCAAGCCAATTGTAGCACTGATTACAGACCGATATACTATATCACCCAAGGCCAACTTAGAGAACCAGTGAATATATTAAGGTTACATACTTGAATATGGGTTACTCAAAGACAACTTACCAAAAAGCCCAGCACTGGTGCATCCTGGACTTCCTTGCCTGACTTTAAGACAGCCCCCCAAACTGTTCCTGCTTCTATGACCTTAAGAGTGACTGGTGAATCTTGTGATTTTCAAGGATGACAGTGGTTTTCAGACTTCTAAATTCTGTTTACTTCCTGAGACTTGTCAGCTTCCTAGGTCATAATGTGCTTCCCATTAGGAGGCAATGTTTCTGATGGAAGGGACGGAGTGCACAGCAAGGTGTTATGGGAAGACCCAACACATGTGTTGTGTGATGTTTGGAGGTACCAGGATAGGAATATAATTGTCTCTGAAGGGAACAGATTCATGCATATCATAGCACACACACAGAGGGGTCGGAAGGCAACTTACAGGAATCAGTTCTTTTCTTTGACCATGTGGGTCCCAGAGATTAAACTCAGGTCATTAGCCTTGGTAGTAAGTGCCTTAAGTCCCTGGGCCTTCTCTGTGGCCCAAGAAGATAGGTTTTGATAGACGGCATCAGATGAACTCAGTGACTTAATCAGGGACTGTCTTAGACTGAACTAGTCTAAGAACAGAGCCTGGATAGACATTGTGTCCAGACTTAGGACTGTGAGTCCAGGAAGCTAGACTAGAGGATGAATGCAACAAGACAGGAAAGGACAGCACACAGATAACCTGAGTGTGTCATTGTATGGAGATTGGGCATTCTCCACCTGGGACCTTCCGAGGAATTTTCATAAATGTATTGTGGTCAGGACCCCTGTGTGGAGGCAAAAACCCTGGCCTCACACTCCATCCTCACAGGTTAAGAGACAGAATGTTTTCCATTTGTAACTGCTGAACACAAGCCTAGCTGGCGGCCACTATGGGCTCAGAGGCAGAAGCCGTAGACACAGCTGAGAGGCAGTGCCACACTGTGTCCCTACAGTGCCAATCAGAGCTGGTGTTAGGACAAGATGACTGCCAGCCAAGGCCCAGTGCAGTAAGTAACCCTGCACAGAAAACGGCTTGCTGCCCCACCAAATCCAGCTCCTTGCCTCATGCTGCCAGCCTCCTCTCCTAGTTATGGAGTGGATGGATGCCTGTGTCTGTCCCTATCCCCTCACCTCCTCTCTCCTGTGTCATCAGTTTCTGGATGATTGGCAACCTCATCTCCCATATAAACACGCTGTAACTGGTTGTGTATTTCAATAACTCCTGCAAGACAGGCTTTCTCTATTTAGGGTGCTGTCCTTTGTCCTTATGCAGTATCTAAGCATTCCTTGTGCTCTCCTATCCTTCTCTGAAAAGCCTTTGATCAAGAGCTCCTGAAGGAGAAAAAAACACCCTGAAGCTGCGCAGATTTCATAGCACTTGCCTCCCTTCCAGCTTACAGTGAGCTTGGCTCTCCATGCTCACAGGCAGAGGCCTTGGTGAATGGGCCCAGCTTGTCAGAATCAATAGCTGTGGATTCGGTAACCATGTCAGTTATAATTTGTGTTGGCTCTCCTCCTTCATATTTGAATGGCTCCATATTTAATATAAATGGGAAATTCATCGTTCCTAGAATTGCGAAATCTGCAGATGATGCCGGACCCGAATTTACTCAAAAGCTCCTTGGCATAGTTTAGACAGATCAATCCGCACCTGATTTTATACAGTGAGCTATGGAGGGTGCTCTTGGAGGACTGCAACAGGAGACTGGCAGTCAAGAAGGAAATGGAGGTCAAGTGGCAAGGTGGAGATGAAGGCTCAGATAAAGCAGCATCCTGGAAACCCACACAGAGATGGCACAGGAAGATCATGGAAAGAAGGCACTGAGCTAAAAGTGCTCAAAACACGCTTCTGACCACATCTCAGATCCCAAGTTCATGTGTGCAGTATCTTGCTGTGTCTGCCCATTCCCAGGAAATGCCCTCTCCAGGATGGGGCTTCATTTGTCTTGCTTGCACTGCACAGGGACACAGCAAGTGCTTACAGACACTGTGTAATGAGTAACAGTGAGAACAGGAACAAACAAGGGGTGCACCTCAGGAGCCTCTGTGGGATGACACAGTTTCTGTGCAGTCCCCACTTCATGCTTGAGGAATGAGAGGCCCCTTGGGATATTATCCCTTCTGATTTCTGAGTTTTGGAGCCTTGCTCAAAGCTTGGATGAAGAACAACTGAAGATTAAACAGGCAGACATTTCAAGGCTAAATATTGCATTTTATTGTTAAATTGTCCCACAGTATCCACAGGGGACTTATTCCAGGATGTGAGAACACGCAATCTCACAGACACTTGGGTCTCTTATACAACATGACACAGTGTTTGCACCTAGTTTTCATGTATCCTCCTGTGTACTTCAGTCATCTCTAGGTGACAACACCTATTGCATGTATCTCTAGCACTGTATACGTGGTTGGTACATGTATTGCTTATGGAGTAAAGACAATTAAAATTTGTATATTAAACTCCCCCCTTTTCTTTTTCTAGACAGAGTCTCTCTGTGTAGCCTTGGCTGTCCTGAACTCACTTTGTAGACCAGGCTGGCCTGGAACTCAAAGATCCATCTGCCTCTGCCTCCAAGTGCTGGGATTAAAGGTGTGCACCACCACACAGCTAAAATTTGTATTTTGAGTAAGATAAAACAAAATAAAATTAATATTTTATGTTTTTACTGGCTTTCTGGTGTATTGTTTTTTTATTTGTTTTGTTTTCCAAACAGGATTACACACAGCATAGGCTGACTTTGAACTAGCTATTTTGCTGAGATGACCTAAAACTCCTGATCCTCCTGCCTCAGCCTCTCAAGGGCTGGCATTACAGGTGAGCACAGCCATACCCAATTAAAAAGTATGTTTTATGTTTGTCATAGTTCATGTTCATTGCCATCCTGACTGGACTTAGAATCACCTAAGACTCTGGGTGGTCTGTGAGAACATTTCCAGCAAAAAGTAAGTGGTGGAGAAACATTCACCCTGCATGTGAGTGGTACTGTCACACAAGCTAGGGGCCCAGATGGAATGGGGAGAGGCAAAAGATAGACATCAGAGTACTCACATCTTCCCTTTGCTTCAAACCCATCCAGAAGGAAAGAATAGCCTCCTCTCAGACTCCAGTTACCAGGGTGCTTTGCCTAAGGTATGAGATCAAATGGTGGGACTGCTCTCACGGACACCTTTTAAAATGAAGGTGACACCTGTCTTTCAAGGATGCTGCAAAGGTCAAGTGCTCCTTCTAGACTCCCATGCTGGATCATTCATGACCAAGAACTAATGTGTCGTTGATGGAGATGTCCGTACAGACTGTCCCAGTGACAAGAGTTCTCTACTACAAATTCAGGATCACACCGGCAGGGATAGATGAAGATATCTCCTTTGGCAGCAGAGTGCCCCTGAGTTTCATGAAAAGGTTGGCATATTTCAAAGCTAATAACCCGGAAGCAGATGGAATCCTGGTGCAGGTGTGAGGATAGAATACTTTGGGAAAGTATCCAGAGACAGGGTGCTAGATACCAGCATGAATGAGTCTCTAAGAAGTAGCTGCCTGGCAAAGCAAAGGAAAGAGTTAGGCTGGCACAGCTCCAGGCAGAGGACCTAGAAAGTTCTTTCATGAGCTCTGTCAGGAAGAGACTGCCCTGCTATTCTGGGGCACTTACATGCCATCTTTCTCAGCCTCTGCGGGTACAGCCTCCCATATCTTCCCAATAGGGACCCTTCTCACAGTTTCCCCCTAAGCCCAATCCTGCCTTCCTGTCTTACACTTGCCATCTTCCTGCCTTCCCTCCTGCCCCCTAGAAGCCACTGAGTCCTCATCACTTCATCACCAATACCTCATGCCCTGTCCTCCTTCCCTGGTTCTCTCCCCATCATGCAGCGGAGATGATGCACAGTCCTCCTAGAGACTGAGTGACCAGCAAGGGAAAAACAAGGCCCTCATCAAGAAGGAGAGACTGGCTTGCTTACAGCATCCTTCCAAAAGATGGGAGACCCTTTTGCAGCACCATCACTTAGGTCAGCAGAGAGGGAGAAGGAACTGTTGTTCACTATTCACCTATTCACTAGTTACTGCTCTAATAATTCATTTATTCTCTAGAAAGAGGACTGTGACACTGGTGCTCCAAACTCTATCCCAGAAGCAAGGTCAAAGGGTGCATGACTGTCCTAAGGCCAAGGTCAGTGGCTAGGTTGGGAAGTAAACAGCCTAGTGGTAGAGTCCCTCTACTGTGTCTTCAATAATATGGTTTTCAAACCAAGCACCACTGTTAAAATACCTTAAGCATTCATGGCATGCTATGTTTCTACAGCCTGTCCTGGGGCTTTGCCTCGGTCTTTCCCTCATCCCAGAGTTTATTTACATAAATTATCAAAGAGCAAACACCCAGAACCTGTAAAGATAAGGGGCATGGCCATCAGACTCTCTATGGCTATGCCAGTATCTGTTCCTAGACAGATCAACAGGTTTTGGGGGATGTACATGACTTCACAGATATCTGAGTGTGTCCCAGAGAGCACAGCTTTACCCAAGAAGCAATCTTGGGAGGAAGAATTAGGGCCAGGAATGGGTCTATTCTCTATTGGTTTCTGAAAACATCAGAGACCAGTTTTGAAGATTCTAGCCACTCTGAGATAAATCAGTGTGCCAGATTAAAGAAGGCTCCCAGATAGTCCCAACTAGTCACCAATCCCAGCTCTGGGCTTTTTGATAACTGAGAGAGACTTATCAAGCTCTTTTACAGAGTCACCAAAATCTACAGTGTCAGTGTTCAACTCTGTCTTACTAGACATAGGAAGAAAAGGGATCGAAATCAGTCATAAGAAACAGATCATATTTGGACAGATTCCTGACAGAGACTTTACAGAGGTTATTTTTCATGTGTACAAACAATGAAAAATAAGATATTCTTGGAAACTAAGACAAATGAATTAATTAATAGCAAATACTAGCAGAACCCATACGATGCGTATATATGTATATAAGCACATGTGTACATATAAAAATGTATTGAACCTGCCTCTGCTGAAATGGTAACAACAGCTGAATCACACCTGAAAGGCTGAGAACCTGCTGGTTGTTCTGTCCTTGAGGCCTGGTGCCTCAGTCATTGGACAAATACCACAATAGTTGTCTCTCACTGGAGAAAATGAGAACCCAGTAGTTTCTCAGTCCACAGTTCTGGGTGTCCCAGCAGTCCCAATCCAGTGCCAAAATCCTGGCAGGTTACTGGAGAACTCTGGTCCCTGGTCCATGATGGAAGTCTGTAAATACTGTTCTAATATTAGAGAAGGAAGCAGCAGCATCAACAACAAAGTAAAAGAACTCAGTGGCAAGACGTGAGACGAGCAAGTGGAGACAAAACATCCACATCAATTAAAACAAAGAGGTTAATTTTTCAAGTAAGGGTCCCTATTCAAGTGCTTCTAAGTTGTGGCATTAAAATTGACGTTAAAACCATTCATTCCTGGAGCTGGAGAAAAGTCTCAATGTTCAAGGGCACTGGTTGTTCTTCCTGAGTTGGGTTCTAAGCACACGCCTGCTGGCTCACAATAAACTATATCTGACTCACTCTTCTGGCCTCTTCAGGCAGTGTATATATCTTCATAGACATGGGAGCAGGCATTAAGCTCATACACATAAAATGCAAATAAATACTCCTTTAAGAATTAATAAGGTCAGGAGTGGTGATACATACATTTAATCCCAGCACTTGGGAGGCAGAGGCAGGTATATCTCTGTGAGTTCAAGGCTGGTCTGCTCTACATAATGAGTTCCTAGGACAACCAGGGCTATGTAAAGAGACTCTGTCTCAATAATAATGATAAATAATAATAATGTTGATGATAATTATGGCAATATTATCACCAATTATTTTTAAAAGTCTCACAGTGTAACAGAATACCTTGAACACACATAAAAAATGGTTGAAATTAAAAGAGAAATACATAAAGCCAGCATTGTGACATTATAACACACATTTTTTAGAATAGATAAAAATGATAAATAAGAAACCACTGAAAATGTGGGCTCCCTGAAGAATATTACCAATACCCATAACCTACTAGGTATTTTTAGAATGCTGCCCCAAACTGCAGAATATACAATCTTTTCCATTAAAAGTGGATGTTAACCAACTAGATCATATGCTGTGCCAGAAAGTGAACTGTGACAGATTTCAGAAGAATGAAACATTCCAGAAAGTGTTCTTGGACTACAGAGCAGAAATCCTTAGGGGGAAAACATCCTCTCCTGCAGTTTTTCCAGTAAGCGCTGAGCCAGGCAGTTAATTTTTTTTTCTTCTAAAACTGGCCTGTGCCTACTCTGATAAGCATGTGGCCTTCCATTTCCAACTTGGATTTTCTGACAGAAAATTATTCTGCAATGCCAATGGGAATTGGCAAAAAGGAATGCTTGGGGTCATGAAACAGAAAAGCCCAGGCTGGGACTAGCCATTCCAGTTCCCAGCTCTTCTTCCTTGTGTGAGAGTCCTCTCACCCACCAAGTGGGCTAGTAGCAGAAGAGTCACCTTCAGCTGCACATTCTGCAGGAGCAGAGCTCAGTTCTCTCAGGAAACTTTTCAGGATAATGGCTCTGATTGGAGAGTCTAGGTCGCATGAATGGTGACCTTCATCTGTAGAGTTACTTCCATAATTAGGAGAGTGTTTTTCAAGGAAACCCTGAGATGGAAAACACACTACTTGGTAAAGATGACCACCAGGCAAATAGGGGACAGGGTTCCAGGTTCTCCTACACTGTCAGCCTAGCTACCCTGCTTCCACCCACATCCTTCTAGATAGTAGTCACCTGGGGTGGGAGAGTGTTAGTAAATAGATACATATATTTATACCTGTGAACATACATACATACATACACACACACACACACACACACATACACACACACATGTGATTTTAGTACTATACAACAAATGTGGATTGCTTTAGAATACTTTCATTAATTTATTTTTGGTTTTGTTTATTGGTGTTTTTGTTGATATTTTGTCTTTTTGTTGTTGTTATTTGTTTGTTATTCTTTGTTTGATGTGATTTGCTTTGGTTTGAGGTTTTGCTTGGCTTGGAGTTTTGCCTCAAGTCTTACTATGTATCTCAGTCTAGGTTGGGGCTTGCTGTGTGTAACCCAGTCTGGCCTGGAAGTTTCTATGTAACCATGCTGGCAAGGAAATTGAGAACTTCCTGCCTCAGCCACCCGAGTGCTGATACTATCCATGTCCACCACTACAGCTCACTTCTCTTTTAAAAGCACTACTATTTAATACATGAACATGATTCGAGGATTGGACTTTCTTCTTTTGTGGGGACATCATTGGTGTGGAGGACCAGTGTTTAAGGTGGGAACACATGTCCACAGGCATGGCTGCCAGCTGGAAACATTTGTCTCTCTCTCTTGTAATGACTTCATAAGTCAAGGGCAAATACCTCACCAAAATGGGACATTTAAGACAGTGTGTGTTGTGGAGGCCAGAACACAACTATCACTCAAACAGAACAAAAGATAGCTTAACTTATTCTGAAATAAATTTTTGGGCAGGGAACACAGATTAGGCCACTCAAAATCCCATGTTCTAATTGGTAACAGTTTGATGACATTTTTAGAGTATATAACAAAGAAAGATATAAATCAAGGCACTTTTTAGATGCATCAGTAGACAGGTTAATTTAAAGTGGGGAGAGTTGCAACTCTAGGCCTCAGATGCTCAAAGGCTCTCTTGGTCTCTCAGTTGGTGAGTTGGTATCTGTACACTCAAAATGATTGGCCCAATGGTCGCAAAGCTGTCAGGCTAGGGACAGAGAGGATAACAAATGGTCAGGAAGAGGGCTAACAATTGGTTGGAGATAATTTGGCTCTAGACTTTCCACATTGCAAACTGTTCACAGCCATCAGTCTTGAAAAAGATTCAGTCTCTTTCTGAGAACATTCTAGACCTAATGTGTTGCATTTCAGAAGAGGGAGAAGTCAGTTGTTTGTGCCTTGATTCTTGGAGTCACAGGCAAATAGCCACACATTTTGCCTACTATTCATGATGCCCCCCCTTCCAAGTCACAGCCTAGCCTCCCCACAGGGTGAAGTCTTTACCTGGAACATCTCTGGGCTTTAGGTACTAAACAAATAGAAATAACAAGTGTAGGAGGGAACTAAACAAAAGGACAGAGGCAATTAAAAGCAAATCAGGCATCTTGGAAAAAGTCATTTGCAGAAACAGTTGTGACCACAGCATGAAATATAGAGGAAATACATTAAAGCAAAAATTAATTTAATAAACATCTACCCTCATTCTTTTTAAAGGCGAGAATACCATGAAATACTTCATTAGGCAAAATCTCAGCAGGGAAAAACATGAACTTTTTCAAAGAAGACTTTGTAAATTAGAGAAATAAAAGAGAGGAACAGAGGAGAAAGACAGGGACAGAAAGAGACAGAGAGAGAGAGAGAGAGAGAGAGAGAGAGAGAGAGAGAGAGAGAAAAGGACAGACAGACAGACACTGGTTCATGAAAGGCCTGGCTCAAAGAAGGGGCTGATGGGAGGTGATTGGGTCATGAGACACCTTATCTCATTCATGAGTTCATAGCCAAATGGGCTGGTAGGAGGTGTAATTGTCGAGAGAGAGGCATAGTTGAAGGTCACTTAGGTATACCTGTCTTCCCATGCTTCCTGGCTGCCAGGAGCTTGCCTCCACTACACACTTCCACTGTGGTGTGTCTGCTCCAGCACAAGAGTAAAGCAATGAAGCCAACAAGCAAGGGCCTGAAGCCTCTAAATCCATAAGCCAAAATATATCTTTCATCTTAGACACTGATTTATGTTGGGTATTTATCACAGCAACAGAAAGTTGACTACCACAATAGGTCAGCAGACATACCTCTGAAGATGGTGATCATCTAGTCTCTGAAATCATCCAGATCATTGCCTGGGGGAGCTGGGGAACACCCAAAACATCAGAAAATTGATGCAGTTGGTGTGTAATTGATGTAGACCAAGAATTGCTTTCATCTACTTCTTTTTTTTATTTGTTTTCTTTTTCTTGTTTTGGTTTTTTAAGACAATGAGACGGGGTTTCTCTATGTAGCTCAGAACTAGAGTTACAGACAGTTGCAAACTGTCATGTGGGTTCTGGGACTTGAAGGGTAGCAAGTGCTCTTAATCACTGAGCCATCTCTCCAGCCCTCATAAAGCCAACTTTTCTTTCTGGTCACCATATTTTCTGAGGACTCCACCTCCAGTTTCACACTGAAAGCTTAAGTGTCTTCAGTAGATCTACAGTGCATTGTATTCCCCTGGGACTGAAGTTACAGGTGGTTTTGAGCCATTATGTGGGCTCTGGAAATCAAACCTATGTCTTCTGGAAGAACAGCAAGTGCTCTTAATCACTGGGCTATCTCTCCAGCCACTGTTTATTTAATCTTATTCTCTCATTTTTCTCTTATTTCATGTACATTACCCTTATTGTTGTATATTTTAGACACACCATTCTTAATGATTCTGGACTATTCAATGGAGCAGATACGCTCTAATTTATTACTTTTGCCAACATTGGACATATTTGCATACAACTTTTAACGTGTATTTTCAGATTCTCCAAGGAAATTTTCTTGCACAACTCTTTTTCTTGTATTTACGATTATCTTAGAATAGATTTCTAGTCATGGAAGCTGAGAGGCATGGCAAGAATTAGGTCAATGAATTTAGCAGCCAAATATTTAGGAGGCTCATTTAAATTTTAATTTCAAATTATTTGTTGTTATCTAAAATTCAGCTTGAACTGGGAGTCCTGTATTTTATCTGGCAGCCCTCCTAAGAATATCTTAAACTTTCTATACTTATGTGTAGTCCCTTTAGCCAGAAATGAGTGAGGATGTGCAGATAATATTTGGCTTTTTATTTGGTGTGTCCTATTTCGAATGCTTTGTGCACTTTGTGTTAACCTGCCCACTGACCTCTGAGAGGAGATCTTGTTTCTGGTCATACCTTTCAGATGAGAAAGCAGCAGAGAGACTGACTGGTAAAATGGTGAAGACTTACACAAACAGGCATCAGGAGAGCTCGAGTTTAACTCACTGTCCTAGTTTCCTTTCTGCTGCTGTGATAAAAATACCCTAACTAAAAGCAACTTAGAGGAGGAGGTTATTCATTAATTCCAAGTTATAGACCACCATGGATGATGGCAGAGCTGTAAAGAGCTGGTCAAGAGCAGAGAGAAATAAGTGCATGCATAGGGCTTGCTTGTTTGCCTGTACTTGTTATGATGAAGCTTGTGGGGGACCTTGGCAGATTCCCTGGCAGCTGAGGAGGGACAAACACGCCTGGCAGACAGAGCTTAAGTGAGAAGTTTTATTAAAAAGGGGAGGGAGAGGGAAAGAAAGAGAACAGAGGTAAAGAGACACAGAGAGACAGAGAGGACAGAAGAGAAGAGGGAGACAGGAAAAGTGCTGTCTGCCCCAGGGGAACAGCAGGAAAGAGAGGATCAGGAAAGAGAGCATAAGTGGGCAGGGGTCTTTTTTTTAAAGGGGTCTTTTGTGCCAGCATGCCATGGAACCCTGGGCTGACCAGGATACTGACTGAGTGCTTCCTACCAGGTGGCAGGTCAGGCCAGCATAATGCCTGAATCCATACAACACTCAACTAACTTTCTCCTCTCTTATAAAAGAACCTCTACCTAGAGAATGGTGCCACCCACAGTGGCATGGTTCTTCCCAAATCAGTGAACTTAATTAAGATAATCTCCTACAGACATTCCCACAAACTAACCCAGTATAGACACTCTCTTCCCAGGTGACTCCAAGTTGTATTACGTTGACAAATAAAGCTAGTCACCATACTTACTAGGCTGCACAGCCACAGTGACTACAAAAGGCTAGGGAACACGATGGAGGTTTATCTGCATGTGGGGTTTGTCTTGGGCTACATCAAAATTCAACTGAGCAGCATTTCCCACCTTCATAAACTGCCCCCCCACCCAAAAAAATCTTTCTCTATAGGCTGAAGAACATTGACGGGTCACAAGTGATTTTGAGTGAACTGGGGAGAGAATGTGTCTTTCCCACAATGGAGCCAGGTTTGACTGATTGTCCCACTTCTGAACACCATGACCAAGACTTCAAGCCATGACCCTTTTGAAGATACATTTCATATCCAGTCCTGGGCAGTGAACATCTGGGGCTTCTTTGCCTCTGACTAGATCCTCACAGCCATTGTCCTCTCAGCAAGCATGCCTGGGTCACCCAGACCCACTTGCCTTGGATAGGAGAGATTCCACAGATGTATCTCTCTACATCTTAAATATCCATCATTGCAGAGTCTTAGCTTTCTTCCCTTTCTCCAATGCTTCCCCACTTCCTCTCTTCCCAGGATGCTCACCATCCTCCATACATTGGATGTGGATGCCAAGTCCATGTCCCTGAAGGATACCAGGTCACCCTCTGCCACGTCAGAGGATAGGAAGGACATCCAGTCCACAGCCTCAGGTTTACAGTAGTCAGTGGCCAGGCTGGTGAGGCTCAGAAAAAATTTAAGTGACCAAGAGATGGCAGGTGTCACTAGTGGATGTAGACAGACAGACAGATGAGTCCACAAATGAGTTGGCCCTGGGGTGGAGGAGAGCCTCTTTAGTTAGAACTCAGGGAGGACACAGTTGACACTTGACTCCAAAACATGTTAAATCCTCGCAGCTTCTTCCCTGTGCCTATTAGGAACTCTTTGTGGCTAAGGCCAAAAGCGGCCCTGTCAACAGTAAGGCTGGTGCTGACCTCTGGACTTTGGGACACTTCCCAGCCATTGCTGTTGCCAATTGCTAAGCATGAGTCACCCTGACCTGCTCTGAAATGATTCACAAAATAAAACTTTAAGCTTTTAAAACTGCTCATAAAATGGATCAATCAACACAAGGCTAAAATAATTAGCTCCCTTTGCTAGAAGAAAAAAAAACAAAATAAAAACAGTGCTTCTTAATTATTGTACTGATTGTGTGAGAGGTTTTTTAGCACAACAAAGAGGCCTCTGAAGGCTCTGTCCTTCTACCTGCCTATAGGGGAAAGAATCTAATTAAAACAAAGAAAATAAATTAATATTTAATGGTGGATCTTTGCCACATTCTTTTTACTTCTCAACCTGGTGACAGCTCCAAAATTTCCCCCAGCAGAATACACAGTCCTGTGAGATCCCTGCTGGTGAAGAGCAGGCTCCCTCAGGGCACACCCTCAGGGGAACCCTGGCCTCCTACCTCAAATCCAGCCAGCCTCACTGTCACACTGGGGGTGGGGGCAGTCCTAAGTCTGACTCCTTTGTTAATGAGTCCTGAGAATACAAGCTAAGTACCACAGGGTCTCCAACAGTTGGGGAGGATTCTGGGTCCTGTGAGCAAGCCCTTGCAGAGGGCCCAGCGCTCTATCAACCTCACAATGGCAAGGCTGCTACCATAAGCTTTTAGGCTCCATGCAGCGTGGGGAGGGCTGAGTTAGCAGAAGTGGCACAGTGGATGGTGAGTTCCCTGATCAGCATCCGTTTTTGGCAGTCTATGGCCCTTCTGCATCTATTTCCATCCTGTTCTGGACAAAGAAGGGATCCCCTATCTGCCAGGTTAGTTTTTTTCTCTTCTTTTTTTCTTTTTTTTGGTTTTATGAGACAGCCAGGTTACTTTTTGATGCAAGAGACAGAAAGTGCAAATAAGCTGAGGCTGATGTGACACTTAAATTGCTGACACATGTGAGGGGAAGGGGACAGCTCTGTCCAGGAGCAGGATCAATGTCCTTTGGAAAGACTTCACTCTCACACAGCCCTGGTTTTCTTGGTTTCTTTAATCTCCCACCCCCTACCTAAGCTCATTTAGAGCGAACCCCCTGACTTTGCCTAAGCCTGCTTGAAAAGCACGTATCATATCACACTCGGGCAGAGGAGTGGCAGGGCTACTGACTCTGAGTCCCTGTGCGATGGACTGCCAGGGAAGAGAAAGGGGTGGGTAGCACAGTAGCATTCTCTATTTCTTAATTCATTTTATTTTTGAAAATAGATTCTGCTCTCATCCCAGTCACACTTTCTCCTTCCTCCAATCCTTCCAGCTCCCATCCCCCTCAGTTTCCTCTTCAGAAAAGAGTAGGCCTCCAAGAGACAACAGCCAAACAGGACAAAATAAGATGCAGTAAGACATGGCAAAAGCCATCATATGGACGCTGGACGAGGTAACTCAAAAGGAGAGAAAGATCCCAAGAGCAGGCAAAAGAGTCAGAGATACACCTGTTCGCATTCTTAGCCAGAACAAAGACTCACTACAAACTGTGACTTTAGCAGGGTCACAGAATGGATGGAGGCTCTGGGCCTAAACCAGCCCTCCCTGTGAAGGTGTCTGAATTTGAATTCCATAGTGATTACCAGCAAAGCTCCCAGATGATATTCAGCTTCTAAACATCATTAAGAGAATCAGGCCTTGACTCAAGGGACCGGACATTTTCTACACAGGGCTGTCTTCTCAGCCACTTGAACCTGCTGGCTCCATTCTCTCAGTGGCTCTGGATGCTGAGCCATTGAGCTCGAAACCTGGCTGAGAATCTGTTCAGAGTTAAAAGGGACTCATCCATTTTAAGTGCCAGGTCCTCAGTTAGCTGCTCCGTGGAGCTGGGCTAAGACCAAGAAGGGTGCTTCCTACATCTCAGATGAGGTTGGGAACAGATCTGGAGCTGCAACAAAACCCAACAGAGCGTCCCATGTCAGGGAGGGATACTGTCTCAGGTTAGGCCTCTGAGCCTGAAGCCAGAATGCTCTGAGGCAGGGACCCAGGAGTGCAATGGACATGTGGCGGAAGGCTTCACCATTCCCTGCCTAGACAAGGCACCTGGGCATCTGGGCACATTTCAGCCCAATTCTGTTCCCTCTACATTGTCTCCACCCTGAAGTCGGCCCACCACAAAGTTCTCAGAGTAAGGAAGCTGCTCTGTATATGGGGTGAGATGGGCGTCCCTGTAGAGCAGTTCAGTGATCTTTTTAAACAGCATCCAGTCCCCTGTTGTGGGATAGGAAGGGAACATGAGGACAGAACGGAAACCCAGCCACACAGCTCCATAGTCTTGCTCACTTTGCTTGCTCTCACCTCAGACCCAGATCCAGCCATCCTTCTCTGTTGTCGTTTGTTTTTGAGCCAGAGTCTTTCTGCATAGTTCAGGTTGCACTTGAACCCATGTTCCTCCTACCTCAACCTCCTGAGTGCTAGGATTGCAGTGCATACCACCCACTATGGAGGATTCCCATTCTCCTCCCCTCGATTGCACTTCCTGTCTCTGTACTGGGTTTCCACTAGCCACTCTTGTCCTACTCCATGGTGCCAATGGTTTCCTAGTTCACAGGGAAAGGCATTTAGTGATGTTTTCTGTTTCCCATTTTCTCAACTACCCTCTTGTCTGTTACTCACAAGTTACCATTCATCCCCTCATACTGGGACAGGGACACAACACTGTCTCAAGCCTGAGAGGACACAGCCTTCCATGGGGTCAGGCAGCAAATGGTGGGTGAATGACAGAAGACTGGAAACAGCCTGAGCCCCTGAACTTCTGTCTACAGCAATTAAGGGCAGTTATTTGTGAAACCTTGTAGACTTCATTTGAGAACTGAACTGGGGTACGGCATAGTGGAGGGAATGGTGGTGGTTTTATTTTACAGTTTATTTAATTCACTCCTCCTGCCAGCACCGGTTTAATTCATCTGCACAGCTGAGCCGGAAGGACAGAATTGAAATATTAACCTCGGAGGCAGCGCGGGAGCAGAGAGAAGAGCTCTGCCTACGAGTGTGGAGCAAGAGATGAAAGGCAAAGAGGAGGCTTCCACGGGAGAATTAGAGGGGGGTGATAGAAGCCTTCCCACTAATGGTTCATTTTCTTTCTCTTTAGTCCGGAGTGATAAAAGCAAATAAATTTGTGTTTAGAATCACAGACACAGTACAAGGCTGTTATATAATGATATTATCTTCCTGGCCAAACTTTGTTAGAAGTTTTAATGTCGAAAGCATGCAAAGTGGATTAAAATATCACAGACGAGCAGTGGAGCCTGTCAGGATGACAGAATATTATTAAACCTGTGTATTTATCCCTTAATTTTCATCTCCACACGAGATCCCAGCATGGTGCTGTTTCCACACAAAGCCACAGGCTGAGGGTGGCCTAATGTAGGAGGGGGCCACTGGGCAGAGCTAGAGAAGTGTGCTTACCAGCTAGCGTCATGCTTGAGCAGATTTCAACCTGAGCATTTGAGTAAACAGAAAGGTGGCCCATTGCTGGTGACATTTACCTGACACTCCCTCCTTCCTTTGAGCAGCGACAACAGAGAAGACCCCGTAGGAAGAGGGTGGGTGCAGGGTTGAGATGCGATTGACACTCAGGCAGGCTGCTCTGTCTTCAGGATGGGTGGGTCTCCTGTCTCACTGGGTGGACACCAGTTGCCATTGTGTTCTCTCTGTACCCTTTACACACACTCTTTACTAACCCTATAGCTGTCTCTAAGAAAGGAATGATCACATTCTGCAATCGAGGAAATGGAGTCACTGGAGCTACACAGCTTGCCTGGATCCTGTGGTGCACACATTGTAACCAAGTAGGGCAGATCCACCAGACCTGTGGGGTTCTATAGGCAAGTGGAGCTTGCCACTGTCAGGGTAAGAAGAACCAAAGCAATGTGGACACCAGTTCAGAATGCCCCTGAGTCTGAGTGTGCAGAACAGCAGGCGGATGCAGAGCCCCAGGTGTGGAGGGAGCTCTGACATGTGTGTACATAACAGCTGCAGAAAGTTTCACGGCATAGTGTGTGTGTGTGTGTGTGTGTGTGTGTGTGTGTGTGTGTGTACAGGGGGATCCAAGCAAGGCAAGAGGCCTAACTTTTGTACTGTTTGTATTTATCATTCTATGCATGAACTTAAAGTAATATGAAAAAATAGCTTAGCTGGAAGGGGCAGGGAGCCCAGGATATCCAGCTCTCACCTGTCACACTGTAGTCCCTGGATCTGCCTCTCTCCTGACTGCAATGACCAGTCCCCCATTTTAGCAGCCATGACAGGCTAACATGTGCTTGCATGACCTTGCTGCTCCTGTCCTGGTCATTAAGGTCGGATGCCCTCCTCGTGGCAAGGAACCAATCAGAAGTTAGCTGGCAGGGCTGTGATTTACGGCTCTGAATGTGCTTTACAGACAGTGCACAACAGTGACATGTAGAACATAGCAACCACCCTGGGAGGGCCTATGGGCCATAACAACTATTTGACCAATCAACACAGGGCAGGTCAGCCAAACCTGGAAGTGCACCAATCCTGAGACTGTTTCATACCCCTAGACACTCCCCTTACGCTGCCCTTTAAGATCCCTGCATCGAGGTTGTTTGGGGTTTTTCTCCAGCCATTCGCCATGGTGGTGGGGTGAAGGGCCAGAGCTAATGGGGTTAGCTCATTAAACATCTACAATAAAATACTCTTTGCTTTTGCATCGAAATGGGCCTCTTGGTGATTTGGGGGTTCAGAATTTGGGCACAACACTGACCAAGGATCTCCTTGGAGTTCCTCACTGTCTGCATGAGTGCATGCTCCTCTTTCTTCCAGTGTTGCCCTCCAGCCTAAACTCCAGCACCACCTCCACTAGACAGCCTTCCCTGACCACTCTAAGCTCTGCCCTTGATCTCCAGGTCTTCAGCAAAGAGGGTTTTCACAGCCTATACCTGTCCCTTCACCATCATCAAGCCAGATCTTTAGGGTGGGTCACACAACATGGAGGACATTCAGGAGAAAAGCCTATTAAGGATAAAGGAACAGGGTCTGTGGGACCCAGGACTCTGACATCATGAGGGCCTGGTAGACAGACTGGAGGCTAGGGAAGGCCTAGAGGCATGGTGAGGGCTGGGAGGGCTTGGTGAAAACATACCGAGGGATGGAAGGGCTTGGGAGTCATGTTGAAAGCTGGAGAGAGCTTGGTGGTATGCCAAAGACAGAGAGGGCTTGGGAGTGGGGCATGCTGAGAGATCTTAGTGGGGCTAGGGGTCCATGTTGACTAGGGAAGTCATACTGAGGGTGAAGAGCCCAGGGATATAAAAACTGTATGCTTATAGTCTATACACACATCCTAGGGAAATTAGAGCTGACAGCAACTGTGGACAAAGGTTTGAACAGTTGCTTCTATGGGAGCCCCTGGCCCATATTCCTTTAGCCTTTTCTAGTTGCCTCTATTGGACCCTCTGTCCTCCATCCCTTTCAGCTCAATAGCTCCAGACCAGCGAAGTTAGGCTCACTCTTGGCAGGAATGGAGCAACAGGCCTGTCTGCATTGAAGGCCTGTGTGCATGACCTCAGGACTCAGGTGTGAGGGAGCTCTGAGGCAGAAGAATCACGAGCTCTAGGCTAGTCCAGGTTCGAGAATAAGACTGCACCCAAAGTCCAAGGGCTAAAGGTGATGTCAAGATGTTCAAAAATAGTTCCTACATTCTAAGAGACTGAAACATTTGCCACACCTCACTGCCAAAGTTAATAATACAAGACTGCTATCCTACTGTTCTCTTTGCCTGTTAGTCTAGCCTACTTTTAAGTGAAAATAACAATCAACTTTACTTGCCTTGGATTTCCCATGTAATCAGTTGTACCACCTATGCTAATGCATAGCTTTGATCTTAAGTTATGTACTACTCCATACCCCTGAACCCAGAATAATCCATGTGTATCATTTGCTGAGAGCAGCAAATCTAGAAGCTGAAAGCAACTTCCTAAAATCTACCATAAAGTTTGAGAGCATTCATTTATGGTTCTTGGTTGATAAACAATGATGTCTGTTGTCTGGGTGAGTTGGAGCCGGTGACTTAATCCCTTGTAGAACTCTGATATGGATTTGTAGATTTGTAAACTACACTACTCCTTTTTCATGTGATTTCTGTGCTGTTCAATAAATATAGAGTAAAGCCCTTTGCTAGGAATAAGCACACATATGGAGATACACACACACACACACACACACAGATTACCAAGAGCTTTCAGGTGGGCAGTAAGTTCACAATTATAAAACAGACAGACAGAAGACACAGAGAGCACGAAGTAGAGAATTCAAATTTGGACTTGTTCTTGGCTAAGTGACTCCAAGGAAAAGTGCTTATATTTCCTTCCTCAATGATACACAGGTGCCTTATTGGTACCTTGGAATTAATCACTAATGTGCTATGATCCTCTCAGCTAGGTGGAGCTTACTGGCATAGTGCTCTGGTTTTGAACCTCAGCACCACAAAAAGGGGAGATAGAAAGGAAAGCTGAGTGGAGGAGTGAAGGGATTAACTTCATGATAAAGATGAAGTCAGATACAGGTGCCTTCATTTAAAGACGAAAATGTCACAGGACTGGAGAGCTACTTCAGCAATTAAGAGCATTTGCTGCTCTTGGAGAGAACCTGAGTTCAGTTCCTAGCACCCACATTGGATAGTTCACAACAGCCTATAACTCCAGTTCCAAGGTAATATGGTGCCCTCTTCTGGCCCCCTCAGTACTGCATGCATGTGGTGCACATGTACTCAGGTGAACACACATACAGAAACAAAAAATTCTTTTTAAGGAATAAAGATTAAGTATACACTCCATACAAGAAGGAAATGCATTGTATCTATCTCAGCTTTAGGAAACCAGGAATATTTTATATCAAAGCCAGGCAAAGATGTTTTGGGGAAAGACCAGCATCATCATGAGATAATTCCGTTATAGGTAGCAGAATGGCTGAAAGTAACATGCCAACCATTATGGGCATATGCCATCATTATACAATCCTCATGAGTGTACAAATTGTACAGTCACTGGGAAGAAACAGCTTCACAGTTTCCCAAAATGCTGCCCAGGCACGCAGCTTGTAACTCAATGACCTGATTGAATATGCAGGCAATAGCAATGAGAATGAACATGAACACTTCGATATGAATGAGGCTAGGGAGTGTGAGATTGACTGCAGAAAGACATGCTGAAGTTCTAGAGGTGATGAAAATGTATACTTCCCAGTTGGGGGAAACATGGATTGTCAATCTTAGCTAAATGTATCATAAAGTTAATTTTCTATTTGAAAAATATATAATGAATTAAACTGTTTAGTTCGAGTCAAAATTTGATGTTGAGCCAAGACCCAGTCTTAATGCAGCATCCAAGAATTCCAGAGTGAGATCAAGTTTGGCAAGGGACTTAGCTTTAGGAAAAGACTGCTCAGCTGCTGTCACTCTCCAGCATCTCTGACCAGCATCTCTTTCCACTCCCCTGTTTGTGCTGCTATCCCTGTCACTCTTCAGGGCAAGATGACATTCAGCCCCTTCCTCAGCTCAGCCTCCTCTGTCTGCTTCACCTGCAGCCACGCTGCACTCCATGTTTCTCTGCAGCATAGTACTGATCACCGCGTGGAACAATCCCAGAAAATCTCAGATTCTGCCTTGCCATGGTTTACAGTGTCCTCACGTTGTTCACTGCAGTCTACTGCCTCCTCAAATGGTATTGAATTACTCATGGTTCTCTAGAGGAATGGAACCGATAGGATGAATGTGTGTGTGTTTGTGTGTGTGTGTGTGTGCGTGTGTTCACTAAGAAGGGTTTATTGGAGCATTTTATAAACTGTGGTTCAAATATCCAAATAGCTGCTATCTCCAACAGAAAATCCAAGAATCCAGTAGTTGTTCAGTTACCAGAATGAGTGTCTCAGAAGGCCCAAATCTGGTGCTAGAGTCCCAGATGATTCCTGAAGAGCTACTGGTTTTCAGTCTATGCTGGAGTCCTGAAAAAGTAGGTTCTAACACCAATGAAGGATTGCCTCAGTCACAGGAGAGTTGGGGCTAACAGGCAAAAAGCAAAGGCTTCCTTCTCCCATTTTGACTACAACCAGAAAGTGTGGCCAAGATTCTGGGCGGGTCTTCCTCCTTCCAAAGAGCCAGACTTAGGGTAGTTCTTCTCACCTCAAATGATCAGGGAATCCCTCACAGTCCTGCCAGCTGCTTGAGGTTCAGTGATTCCAGATGAAGTGAGATTGACAATAAAGATTACCCATCACAGGTGCCTAGGATGTCATAAGCGCTTAAAAATATGCCTGAATAAATAGCCACACACAGGGCCAGCAAGATGGCTCAGTGGGCAAAGGCATTTGCTGCCAAGCCTGACAATCTGAGTTCGTCCCGGACCCATGATGAAAGGAGGCAAGCAACCCCCTTGAGCTGCCCTTAACCTCCACCTGCCCGCCTACACACATGCACACAAGCAGATTAGCAGATAAATGCATACATAAATTAATCAAAAAATAACGAAGAGTAACCTAATAGAGTTGTGCATGCGCACGTGGGCACACACACACACTAAACAAATTAAGTTTAACACTTTCACAGAGGCATGGCAAGGTAATGACAGCAAAAGATTTACCACCAACCGAAGAAAAACTTCAGAAAATGTTGGATAAATTCTAAAATGGTACAGCAGGCAAGGGTAGAAACCCTTGTCTCACTCACCCCATCCCCAGTTTTGTGAGGGTATCTGTTCAGCCAATGAGCTGCCATCTTGTTCCTCCAGGAGTCATGGGTTAAATGCTCATTCCACTCAACCCTTCCAGGTCTCTCTGACACCTGACACTTCCTTGATCAATTAGGGGAAGCTAGCTCACTCCCCCTAGTGTCAGACGAGGGGACTGACAGGGATAGCTGTGTTTCCCCAGAGGGAGACAGATGCAAGCTAGACTCCAAGACATTCTGTGCCAGAACTTTCTAGCTCCACCATGTCCTCACCCTGGAATTCTCGTTCATAGTAACAATCTGTGTTTTGTTTGCTTGGGCTCACAATTACTTCCATTATTTTCTGTAAGAAGAATTGTGACCAACCTGTGCTGCTATCATAGTAAGAAACTAGTTAAAGAATATGGGCACAGCACTGTTAATATGCATAGTTATCTACAACCAAAGTATAAAAAGAAGCCCTCTTGTAGTTTTCCCCCAAGTAGAACTTTGTTTTGCTGTTCCTAAAAAAAAATCTGAGTTTTATATAGATTCCTAGACTTGTGGTTGGTATGTCTCAGATCATTTGACCTTAGCACCTATCCTGCCCCCATAACCTTTTCCAGAAAAACTGTGACCCTCACAGAGTTCTAATGACTTCCTTGGGCCACACCTAGGCTCCTATGACAGTTTTTCTTGGGTGTTAAACCTCTGCATGGTTGGCCCCAGTACAGTCTGGAATTACTGACTTCTCTTTCCAAGGCTTTGGTCTGCACGACTCGTGTCATGGACTTGTTGTCTCCCATGGTTTTATAGACTCTCCATGGAAATACCATCAATTGCCACATTGGACATATGAGCTGATGTCATGCAGCATGTCTTACACAGGACAGATCCATTCTATCAAAGGCAGGTAGTTTTGCCCTGAATGTCCTTAGAAATCATCTTGAACCTTCTATACATTTCTTTTTATGTGTATGTGCACCAGGTAGTTGCAGCTGCCCATAGGGACCAGAAAAGGATGGTGTCTGAAACACTGGAACTGGAGTTACAGGGGGCTGTGAGCTGCCTGATATGGGTGCTAGGGATATAATCTTGCCCTCTGTAAGAACAGCAAGTGTTCTCTCTCAACCTCTGTGTCATCTCCCTTGCCCTATCTTGGCTCTTCTAAATGAATCTTACTGCCAATTAGTAAGACTCGATGTCAAAAATATGAGACTTGAAGCCATGGGGTGCAAGTTGGGTTCTATGAATCCTTGTCTAGTGTTTTTCCCAGGATTTCTCATTTTTGGCACAGTGGTGCTCCCCTCATCGCCTCTCCCCACCACCTGCCCGGATGCTCTCTGATCCTCTGCTTCCTTCTCCGTTATCTTTTGGGCACTCCTCATAACATGGGTGTTCTTTTTCATCCTCTGTGATGTTGCTGAGTCAAAGACTAGACATGAAAAACTTGCAAGAGCCTGGGCAAGCCATGCTGGCCTCTTTTGCTGGCAGTTTCTATCTGGCCACTCTAGACTTATACTTTGCCTCTCTTCCTCTCTTCCCATTACACCCTAACCACTCCCCTACCACCGGTTTTTCAAATGTCCTTCTGGGAGGCCTTGGAGAGTTTAGATTTTCTGACTGAAGCCAAAGTTGTCCACAGGGCTGCTGATGGAAGTGTGGGTGAGTGTGTCCCAGGTCGCCTCAGCCATGCATCAGAGCAGCAGGGCTTGAAGACTCCAGTGCCCCATGCCAGCTCAGCACTAATGTGAGCTGTGACACCACCTCAGGCCACAATGTAACCTCTCTTAGAGGAATACAACAGTTGCTATGCAATTTCCCTCTTCCACTTCTGAGAGCTGAGTTCCTGAGTTCAAAGGCATCTATCATGGTGAGTGATGGATTGTATTTCAAAGCAGGTTGGCAGCAGGCGGGAATTGAATTCAGAAACAACCATCTGGCTTTTGCAACTGTGTGCTCTTTGCCCTGCTCAGCATCATACTGGCTGTCACACAGCCCTAGTGACCAAAGGAGCAGAACTGGCTTTAGTGATAGTCCTCCTCATGCTGGATAAGCAGTAGGCACCTGATGCTCATGGAGAAAGTCAGACTGAGCATTGAAATAATCTTGGTAATATATGCTAGGTGTTGGGGAGATGGCCTGACATGGATGAAACTGCCATGCCCCAAAGCACCCCTTGAGGTTTTTAATACCTGCTTAGTTGAGTCATGGAAGCCTGGTTCTTGGGATACAATGAGCAGTTCTCCATCACGAAAATCAGTGTCAAGGGTCAGATCTCAGGAATCTACCCTAACTGCTTTGTGCTGGCATGTCTTAGAGATTTGAGCTTCTGTATAGGGATCTGCTCCTTCCCACACAGTTTGGGTATAAGAATACAGGCTGGAGAGAAGGCTCAGTCATTAAAGGCTAGACTCACAACCAAAAATATAAGAATACTCACACCTGAGTTTGTCACGGGTGTGACATCTTTAAGGCACCTGTTGCAGTTGCCATGTTTTAATACAATAGTTCACACTAACAAGAACCGTTCTTTTTTGCATGTGTTCTCCCATAGGCACTCCAGCATTGTCCTCTGGATTGTTCCAGAGGCTCGATAACTAAGGATCACAGCGCACCAGTGTGACCAGGACCTTGGTCCTCAGGTTGCAGCTTCCATCTCTGGAAGTAGCCAGTCCTGCACTCAATTTCAAGCACACCTTGGGGACAGTATGTTCCCTGACTGCTCAGCTCAAAGCTGAAGACACTCTAGCAGCAGCAACCAGCAATGACCACACTCACAGTCAACACGCCAAGCCATTGGCATTCTGTTCCCACAAAACTTTCAAGTGACAAGCTCCAGAAGTTACAATTATGAGAAACTTGGAGAAACAAAGAGTTGTGTGACCCATTCATCCAGATAAATAACTTTAAAAACAAACAAAAACACTCAGAGAGATTCTGTACCTTCTGGGAATTCTCATTTAGGTAGCCAAAGAAAAAATCTATTTGAGAAAGAGTTAGATGTACACACACACACACACACACACACACACACACACACACACACACGAATTAAACTCTGTGTGTGTAGGTGTTGTGAATGTTGGGTGTGTGTGTGTGTCTAACAAAAACAGCAAGTGACTTCATCCACACTGAATACATGCATGGCCTCATTAATTAACATTTATGAAGTGTCTATTGTATGACAGACATTGCTCTAAGTACTTCTAAGTATATTCCTTCCTTTAATTATCACAACATATTAATGTATGCAAAACACTTTATAATGGCCAGGAATGAGAAAGTGTTCCATAAGAGTGGTACCCAACATCACTGTTTCTTAGAAATAGCATGAGAGAAAGAGAAAGAGAAGAGAGGAGTGAAGGAAGGAAGGAAGGAAGGAAGGAAGGAAAGAAAGGAAGGAAGGAAGGAAGGAAGGAAGGAAGGAAGGAAGGAAGAAAGAAAGAAAATAGAAGTTGACTTTCCCTTTCTCAAGGTGTGTGTGTGTGTGTGCGGGCGCACACATGTGTGCTCTAATTAAAGAAGATGGGTGATAATACATTCATTTTTTCCGGTTCTCTAGTGCTGGACACTGTAGTGGTCACCCATGAGTTACCTAACCCTGTCCATTTACCTGGGCTGACAGGTCAGCACACAGGAGGATGCAGAAACTAATTTTTTTCACAAGATCACAGAGTGAGACAGACAAGAATTTGAATCTCAAGAAACACAGACACAATTTAAAACAGATCCCCTTAGACAATCCATGCCTGGAACTCATGCTGCCCAGGCATAGTGTAGTAAACCAGGACTGAGCTCTCTGAGCCTCGGAGAAGCTGAAAGATACTGTACATACGACACACCAGCAAGGTGAAATGCTGTGGGGACTCCCACACAGGCCCCTGGGAAGGGCTTTATGAAGCTTCTGAACCAGCCAGAGGCATCAGGGTTCATTTCACCAAAGTCTGTCCTGACTTCTCCCTGGTGGGTTTACTGAGAAGTGATTGGATCCTGAGGGCTATGACTTGTAGGGTTGCTCCATAGATGGGTTAGTGATCTGGAAAACTAATGGAGATGAGTTAGAGCGGAGGGAGATAGGGTGTGATTAGAGAAGTGAATCATTGGGAACCTGACTAGAAAGGAAAATTCTTGGTCACTGGTGTTGTAATCCAGGCAAACCTGCCCAGTCTCTCACCCATCTATGCATGGCAGGTATACATATCCTGGCCTGTTAAGAGAAAAACTCCACCCATTTAGCCCCTTCCCTCCCCCCACCATTCCACTGAAGGGACAGAGAGGACTTTTCCTGTCTCTCTCTTATTTTTTCTCTCTTCCCCCATTTCTCTTCTCCCTCACTCCCTTTCTAATAAAACTTTTTTTCCATGTAAGTTTTGCCTGATGGCGTGTTTGTCCATCTGCCATCCCTCACCCAAGGAGGGACCTGCCACATGCACGTGCCACACGTGCTCCGTGGTGAATTCACCTCATTATTCCTTACACCTGAACACTTCTTTCCCTCATTGTTGTTTCCTGTCTGCCATGCCGTAGGCAACTTTCCTGAGCTATGCTGGTCAAGATGTTTCTGCCTAGCCACTGGCCTAAAATAATGGAGTCAACTGTTCACACACTGACATCTCTGAAACCATGAGCCAAAACAAACCTTTCCTGCTTTCAGTTCATTTGTCACAGTGATGGCAAACGGGTTGATGCACCTGTGTCACTGTCACAAGGCACCTCTGTGGCGGAGTGGGTGTGGCCCAGTGAGATGGGACCATGGTTAGATATTGAGATCTCTTCCATCAAACTTGAAGTTGTCATCATATGGTAGCTTTCCCTTAACTTTGACATTGCCAGGAATCCAGGCAACTCCATGCTTCACCAAGCCTTCCTGCTTACTTAGAATAAAAGCAGACAGCACACATCACTCAGAGCCCCAGCAAGGTGATGGAAAGAGTGGTCATCACCTGGAATGATAACCCCAGGTCTGTGAGCTGTGAAATTCACTGGAGCAAGCAATCTTTGATGATCCCTAACTATGAAAATCAGAGCCAAATATTGTCCTACAGCTGAAAGAGCAGCCCAGGACTCTGTAAACCTTACAACCACATTGCAGATGAGACCATGGAATTAATAAGTTCCCCCAAGACAGTGCTGCTACCCTACACCTGTATCCAGGTCATCTACCCATGATACTGCCTGACAGTTTGGATGGTGCTCAGCCTGTGCTCCCAGGTGACTGTCCCCTTCCACACCTCCATCAACATCCACATTGCCAAGGCAGCGCCACTCTGCAGGGAGTCTGTGCAAGGTACACTGCACACTCAACACTGCTTTCCTTCACCGGCTGGTGGCTTGATACTTATTAGCTGACAGTAACATGGCCCCAGGTTACTTCCTCAGTGAGGCTCTTGGATGAATTCCTCAAGGAGGCCACAGCTGCACAGCTAGACTTCCAAGCTGGGGAGCTATTGCTTCTATGCCTGTGCCTGTATTAATGAACATCTCTTTTAACGCCGGTTGTGTCTACATATGTTATTATAGTAGGCAGGCCTATCCTCCAAAGCAAGCTCATTCATGCAAGACAGTGAGCTGGTGATTTGGGGAGAGGGGGTCTGGTTCTTTCTTTTTAAACTTAAAATAGAATTGATTTGGGAATGGCAAATGCAAAATTATAGAAGAAAAGTGTCATTCCCTTATTGATTGATAAGGGACAGTCCTAGGCTAGCACTGTGAGGAGTGGGTGAATGGTAACTGTCATGAAAGGGCCACCAATCAAATGTGAGGGAAGAAGAAGAGACCAGCCAGATGCACAGAGACACCTCGTGCAGGGGGAAAAGGCGCCTCAGCACCTCATCCCCAGATGACATGAAAAGTTAACATACTCCAAGGAAACAGGGCATAAACAGCCTGTTCCCTTAGCAGTGAGAGAGAGTGCATGCCAACTGAGTGCTGAGGCAGCTGGTGGGGGGCACTCTAGAGAGCAGAGAGGGGG
Organism: Mesocricetus auratus; assembly: GCF_017639785.1. NCBI lineage: Eukaryota > Metazoa > Chordata > Mammalia > Rodentia > Cricetidae > Mesocricetus > Mesocricetus auratus. Next base: position 3,170,487 of record NW_024429233.1, on the reverse strand, counting down.
ACCCAGATGAACACAGGCACAGAGATGCAGCGGCAAGCCTCTTTCTCACTGATGAGTGAGCAGGTTTTAATTCCCGCCTCCCTACACACAGCACATGTTATGACACGGATAAGGTTAGTCTTCAGCTTACACTAGTTACAAAGAAGGAGCTCTTTAACAGTCCTGGCATGTCGGCAGAGTTTGACAGATTTAAACTAGGTAAGCGAGTGGATTGTTTTCAAGGACTAATTAAACGATGGAACTGTTGATATTACCAATCACTGTCAGCTGTCACAGAGCAGCCCTTTGATGCTGCCTGTGAGACCCAGCTCTATCCATCAGCAGCCTGCAGTGTGGAGCTTTGCAGTACCCCCCCGGCACCTCCCCTCCCCGCTCACACCTGGGCTCTGCTCTGCATGGGCTATGAGAGTCTGGTATTTATACCTCAGTTGGTCTTGTGGACAATGGATATTGTTCCTTCCCCATCCCAGGAGTGGGGCCAAGTTTGCAAAGTTACAGGAAGTTTTTAGTAAATGCTGTCATCATTATTTCATTTTCCATGGCAGTCACACTGGGTGTGATTTGTCTGCACAGTTGGTTAAGCGCAGGCTGGTAATAACCCATGCTGTCATCAACCCCCTGCTTTTTGAGAGGTATAAAGGACTAAGGTGGGCAAAGAAGGCCTCGGCATGCTAGGGAGATCACATAACATCTCGTAGGATGTGTTGTTAAATATGCACAGACTTCTAGACGCTACCTGGAGTGCGGGCACTGGGAAGATGAAGGATCCTTACTTCCTCCTCTTTCTGCCCTACTTACTCCTCTGTGGATGGGAAGGAATACGGCTAAATTAGTCACTTTGTATCACTCTGATCCAATACCCAGAGAAACAGCTAAAAGGAAAAAGATTTCTTTTGACTCACAGTTTCAGTCCTTGGTTTCTTGGACCCTTGTACTGGGTAGTGGGAGCCTGTGGTGGCTAGAAGTTGTTTACTTTATGGCAGACAGGAAGCAGAAGAAGATGAAGTGATATATAATCCCAAAGACTTTCTCTAGCCAGACCCTGGTCCTATTTCTCATAATACCATTGTATTATGAAGCCATAGACAATGACTATCAGAACATCAATCCATTGGATTCAACCACTGGTTCCAGTCATTCCTAGAAGAGTACTCAAAGATACATCCCAGAGTTTTAAATCACAATGGTCCTCTTTCCTGGGGTTCATCCATGAAAAAATGCTCCCTTCTGGAGCCTGGAGACACACTTCCACTCGTGGGTGAGTACGCATTTTATTCCCACTTTGGCCTTTGGGCAAAAGATGGGTCCCTCTCATCTTGGTGTTTGGCCCATTTGATGTTTTCTGGGTTTTCCAGGCCAAATCTGGAAGTTTCTGTACAGCTTCAATACACAACTAACATGCAGGGTGGTGGCCCAGGAAGAATCTCACTTTGCACCCCTGTCCAGACTGTGCCCTTCCTGAAGCAGGGTCTCTCAAAGCAATGCATGAAATCATTCAGGTGTCTTCACTCTAAGTAACTTGAACTCAACTGTCCATGCTGTACATAAGAGTTTCCTCAGGTTTAACATGGTACCTTCATGGGGCTTCCCTTTCATTTCCCTGTGCTCAGTACAATGTCATTAATAAATATCCCAGCGGCTGTGCCATTGTGGTGAAGAACTTGTCACTATCAGACTTGTTGCTCCTTGTCTGGCCCCACATCCCCCTCACCTACCAGCAGAACTCTGGGGATGTATCATCTCAGAGGCCTCTTTGGAAAATGGGTCTGCTGACTAAGCTCCCAGGCACAGCCCCATCTCTGGTTTCAAAGTGAAAATGCAGCCAGTGATGTTCACAGAGGAAAGTCCTGCTCCCCACCTCAAAAAGCAGAACCTATGGTCCTAGATTCCCAAGGACAAGATTCGAACATAGACAAATACTCTCCTGCATGCAAGAATGCCCATCTGCAGACAGAGAACATGGCACCAAGAAGCCAAAGAACAATCCAGAGCCACAAAGAAACACCTGGGACAGCTGGGGTGCTCAGCGGAGCAATCCGAAAGGAGACACCCACACTGACTAGACTGGCAAACGCAAATGCAATGAGCTGAAGGAGGGTCTGGACTACTATGATACAGACAGAAGAAACAGCATGATGGAAGGCACTAAAGCAGGATTAAGATTCCAAGATCTGACATCCTCACACAGACAAACACGCAGGCAAAATGCCAATGCACATAAAATAAAAATAAATAAATAATTTTTAAAAAGATTGTCAGAATCTAAAGGTGGAGAGACACTGAGTGACTAGAACCCAGGGGACAAGTGTCAAATGCTGGAATACACAGGGCCTTGGAACTGAAGGAAGATTCCAGCTATGATGTGAGTGAAGGTAGTGGGGGGACAGGATACAAAATACATAAAACTCTCTGGGCTACAGTGATAGGTTGTGAGAAACAGGATCAGACGCAGGCCACACAGTGCAATGTGGGCAATGGTTGTTGTAAGGGTGACATGAAAATGGGGAGGTCACTCAAGAATCTACGGCTGTGAGGCATTATGGCACAGGACTATCTGGAGCTTAAGATTAGCCTAACGAGACCCATCTCACATATACAAGGTCTGGGGTTATAGCTGCATTGCAAAGTGCTTGCCTTGCATGCCCAGAGTCCTGGATCCAAACCTCCACAACGCACACACAATAAAAGTGGCAACACTGTTGGAGAAAGTGACTGAAGCTAGATTCAGATGACAGATGTGGTAACAAAGAAAAGCCAGTGGGGTCTATGGAGCATGAGAGAGAGAAATATGTAGAGGGGGCTGTGAGGAGCCAGGCGACAGCAGAGTTCAGTGAGTTAGGCAGCTTTTCCAGGCCACCTACAGGGATGTGATTTCTATGACACAATCTCAATGATCCCCTCTGGTGGAGGCCAGGTGGGTCCAACCCATTTGAGGAACAGCAATGGACAGTTGTTCTCTGGTTTCAGGAAACAATAATCACCTTCCTCCCTTCTTTCTATTTCCAGGAAGAAGATCCCATTCACACCTGGGAACAGCGCACTGATTTCTATGTGTCGCTAGAATCCAGAATAGCCTTTGTGAACAGGATTGATGGTCTTGTAGGCAGTGACAATATTTGGAGAATATGCTTTGACATTATAAAGGGAAATGGAGAGAGGAGAGTGAGTGCATCCTGGAAATCATCTCCCTTCTGCAGCTCCTCTGGCTTCCTCACTGTGAGCCTGGAGTAGGACTCATGGCCCAGAGATCCTACTGGATCCAGAGTCCTGTAAAAGTGGAAAGAAAGACATCTCTGAGCCAGGTTGAGCAGTGGTTAGTTCCCTAAAATGTGGCTTGGATATGTAATATTCCATAATGAGCTGAAGGCTTAGTCCCCACCGTTGTGTTTAGAAGTGAGACTTTGGAGCAGTGATTGAGTCACGAGGACTCTGATCTCATCAGGTTCCTAAGTGAATAATGGAGTACTGGGAAAGGCGAAACTATGGAGGTGGGGCCTGACTGGGGAGAAAGTGACTTGCAGGGAGGTGTGCTTTTGGAGCATTTATCTTGTCCTCCTCTCCCCCTCCCCTCTTCTCCTCTCCTCTCCCCCCCCCCATTCCTCTCTCCTTCCTTTTCTTCTCTTCACCCTTCCCTCCTTTCCTTTTCTCCCTCTTTTCCACATTAAAGAAACAGCTTTGTTCTCGCCCACCCTCTCCCCATGAAATCCCTGCCTTCCTACAGGCCTGTGGAGCAAGCTGAGCCCACTGAAGTTCCTGAAATGTGGACTCACGTTATTCTAAACAAGTGTTTGCAACAGCAGCAAAAATCTGGCTAAGAAAAGCATAGGAGAGGAAACTGAAGGTTCCTGGGGAGGGTTTCTGAATGAGTGGATGCTGTCACCTCCCTCAAGTTAAGGTAGCTTCGATGAAATGCAGATGTGACAGTGACCACTGACTCTACCAAGTGGTGAGCTCCCCAGCGCTGGAAGCCACATGCTGCGGGGCAGCATCTGTTACTGCATGTGGAGGTGCTGCCTTCCTCCCCTGCCCACCCATGTTGGGCCTTGTTGGAGTCCACACAGAGACACAAGAGAAACTTGTGTCTCTACCTGTTGTACTTGGAAAGAATGAAGGTAATTATGCACAACTAGTGTGACCCAGGTCGTGGAGAGAGATGGACTATTCTACAGAGTGGTGGAGACCTGTGTTCAGAAAAGGGCGGCCCTAGGGGAAAAAGAAGGAAAGACACCCCAGAGAGAGAGAGCCTGGGTACTGCTCAGGTTCTAAGATGTAACTGGTCTCTAGGGTCCAGTGACAACTGGATGGTCCCTGAAGCTCAGAAACAACAGTTGCTCAAGGTTGTTGGAGCTGGCCAAGTCCAGAGAAAGAGGTAAGGCCTGGAATGGGAGCCCATTAGTCTAGAAGGAATCTGTCTAAGTGAGATTGTGCTTATGGCCCCTTAGGACAGGGTGGGAGGCAGCCATGGGGCTGGAGCATAGGCTGGCATAAGGCTGTTCAGAGGTGTGACTCAGCCTCTACTCCCAGCGCTGCCGCTTCTCTCACTTCTGACCATCTGTACCATACTTCTGGGAGGGGAGTAAAGCACACCTTTCAGTGTGTCTGCCAGGGGGTCACAGGGATAATTGACAGCAGCTGGGGTAGGAAGGCCTGCCCTGAATGTGCCTAGCATAGTCCAACAGACCATGGTCTGCTGGAACAAGGCTGGACGCAGAAAGATTCCAGGTACCAGAAGCACACTCTCTTCTTCCCAGGACGGTTGTTCCCAGCTGTGGGGAAACACCCAGCTCTTGTTCAGCATGCCCTTTTCCCACAGACCAGAAGCAAAGCAAGCACACAACTATCCCTCTAAAACTGTGAATCAAACATGACCTTGCCCTCTGTCATGACCTTCTCAGGTGTCCTGCAGCTGGGTGATGGCCAGAGGAAAGCCCTGAACATCCTGCTGGAGACCCAGGACAGCCTGACCAGGACAGAGGGAGTCAGATCCAGATGCCCACAAGATCTCGTTCATGATGAAGAAGAGCAAGGACAGAGCCATGACCAGGCACTTTGTGGGGGTAACATCTAGGTCAGTGTGGGTCTTCCGCTGCTCCAGCTCTGCCTGGATGCTGGTTTCTCTGTTGCAAGAATGACCTTGGCAAGGCGTCTGCTGCCTCTGGCAACCTGTGCCTATCTGTTTCTGTAGGCTGTGGGAACACTGGCCTGTATTGGGTCTGAGGCCCTTCCTACAGAGCAGGATAAAGCAGACATAACACCAAGTCTGGGCTACAGCCCTACTGTTGAGCTACAAGGATAGGGTTGGTGACTCTGCTTCCCAGAATCTGCAATTATTCAGAGCCTAATGCAGATTTTACATCACTGTGTAACAAAATTCCACAACCACCACACATTGAGGAGCCTACATTTTTCAAGGCTGAAGTCGGAAGTTAGTGCCCTGCACTGGGACTTGACTCTTCCTGACTCATTCAGCATGTGGTCAGAAGTCAGCTCTCTCAATGCACAGGACCTTGTTTTCTCGTGAGCTGCTAGCCAGGACCACCCAGGCTCCAGCCACCTTTGCTTTCCCACACATGGCCTCCACTGTCAGATGGCAGTAGCAATGTCTGACCTCTGCAGGTCCAGGGGACTATGACACATGCCTTGAATCTCTCTGACATCTCTGCCTCCGTTCTCTAGACCCAGATTTAAAGGACTCATGTTACACGCCAAAAAATAATTTCCAATTTGTTAACTCAGCTTATATGTCTATTGTCTGTCTATTTATCCACCTGTCTATTGTTTGGTCAGTTGATAGATAGGTACTAGAGAATGCACCCAGAGCCTAGTTTATGCTGGGCAAATGCTCTATTTCTGCATTAAGTCCAGCCCTGATTAGCAGTCTTAACCTTGTGATTAAGTCATGACAAATAATAAACAAGATAGAAACTCTATCGTATTCATATATTCATAGCTTCACACCAGTAAGTCTGAGTCACACAAACTGTACAGCAGAGGCAGGAATCCTATGGACTGCCTTAGAATTCAGCAGCCATAAACACCTGAGTGGAACTACAGCTGTAGTCAATCCAGATGTGTCTTGGCTCAGTGGCCCTTGGCAGCTCACACGAGGTAGACAGTCACTAATACATAGAAACAACTTCTAACGACCTTGTTGGTGACAGAAATCAGGACAGAAGGCATGCTGTCTGTATGATGTGGAGTTGGTGACCTTGGTTAACTGGCTTCTCTTGAAGATCTAGGAAGGTCTGAGATGTGTGTCTGTGTAGATATTATACTGTGTGTGTATGTATGTATGTGCACGAGCATGTGCATGCATTTATGTGTTTGTGCATGCACATATCCACTCACTCACTCAGATGAACGAGCGTAACCCAGACTCAGCAGGTCTGGCTGGACTGAGCTTAGCCATTGTACAGGTCTCTGCCTGCAGCACAATTATCTCTCATTCTCCTCTCTGTTCTCAACCTGCCGCATAAAGACTGGATCAGATGGTCTCTGAGATTGAATACATGGATAAGGCTACACCATCTGATGTGGAGAGCTTCCAGAGTTTTCCTTGGCTCTTGCCTGATTTCACAATTTGTTTATACACTTTGTATATGACATTAGTCAGTGTTTTCCAGAGAAACAGAACCAATTAGATAAGTGTGTGTATGTGTATACATATATCGTAAGGAATTGGCTCACACTATCATGGAGGCTGAGTCTAGACCTGGAAAAGTGATGGTACATGCTGCAGTCTAACACAAGACACAAGCAGGAAAACATGCTTCTCAGAAAGAAACAATCCCTTCTCACTCAACCTGTAATCCCATGGGTGCCTTCAACAGACTGATCAAGAGCCATCCACCCTGGGGAAGCCAGTGTTCTTAACTCAGTCTGCTGATTCAAGTGTCCATTTTACCCAGTTGTAAACGTCTATTGTGAGAACACTGAAGGTAATTTGTGGGCCCATGTGTGGGCACTTGGCCTAGTCAAGTCCATACATAGAATGAAAGTGGGCAAAGAATCCAGTCATATTCAGGGAGCCTATGATTAACAGGAAAGCAATCCATGATAAAAAGAACCCCATCACATCCTTTCCAACACCCTCCCAGTACTCTCCTGTTTCTGTAGAATCACAGCTCTGGAGTCTTCTAAGCTAAAACAATGCTCTCCAGTTGAGGCAATCGGACATGATCTCACATCATAATATATTGTAGCTTTTAACTGTTGGACCAGACTTTCTGATTCAGCACATTTTAATCCATTTTATTTGCTAAAATCAGGGAGATGTCATCTGTAATAACCCCACCTGACCTCCCAAAGTCAGACTGATAAAAATATTAATGTCAGCTTCTTGCAGCCTGGCAGAGAGCAACGCCCAGCTTGACAAGCAAACAAATGGCCCAGAGCTGTCCACTGGATGCTGACGAGCCCGTATTAATGAATAGTCTCATCAGTGAAAGCTGCCCTCGGGGCAGAGCTGCCACATGCTGGAGACTTCAGGTTCGGCTGCCTTGCTTGCCAGGTCCTCATCCATCGACAGGGCCATGGCACCTCAGTAGGCATCCGCAGATGCTTCACCCTCCCCAGTCCAGGGATAGCAAGGGTTCTGAGGGACTCCCTTTATTCCCCATGCCACAGTATTTGCCCTTTGCCCTTTATCTGTCAGATATTCCCACCTGTGACATCCAGGGCACACAGCCTTCTGTGAACACTAAGCCATTCTAAATAGGAATAAAGACTCATTTCCAGGGCTCATAGCCTGTGGCCTGGGCCTTTTTATCCTAAGTATTTGCTTGGTCATTTGTTCACTTATGCATCTTCTTGCTAGCTGGTTACAGCATCAGGCTGCGAAACTCCCAGGGTAGCAGTTTGGAGTCTGTGTCCTGGCTCACATTCCCAATAAACATACTTTTTGTCTGGCCTCTGCAGGCTCTGATTTTCTTTCTATTTTCCTGTGATTTTATTTTTTCTTCATTATGTATATATTCATGTGTATCTGTGTATGGGTTCAGTGCCCGGGGAGGCCAAGAATTAGAGTTCCACAGGATCTACCTGATGGAGGTTCTGGAAACTGAACTCTGAGAGAGCAGTATATGTTCTTAACCAACGAGCCAACTCTCCATCCCCAGCTCTGAGTTCCTTCCTCCCAATATGTTGGGAGTCCTGCTAAGGGCAGGCAGACAGCTGTTACTGTCCTGATATCACAGATGTGTTCCACTTGTCCGCAGCTGGACTGGGTAGTTCACTCAGTGGTCTAAGGACTCTTATTTTTTTCTTTTTTTATTTAAATTAGAAACAACCTTATTTTATTTACCAATCCCAGTTCCCTCTCTCATCCTCCCATGTCCCCCACCAACCTCCATCCCATTCCTCTTCTGTTCCATAGAAACAGTGAATCCTCCCACGGGGGATCAACAAAGTCTGTCACATCATTTGTGGCAGGGCCTAGGCCCTCCCCCATGTGTTTAGTCTGAGAAAGTATCCCTCTATGGGGAATGAGCTCCCAATGTCCATTTGTACACTAGGGACAAATACTGTTTCATTACCAGGGGCCCCATAGACAACCCAGGCCTCCTAACTGACACCCACATTCAGGGGGTCTAGTTCAGTCCTATGCTGGTTTCTGAGCTGTCAGTCCCGGGTCCATGAGCTCTCCCTTGTTCAGGTCAGCTGTTTCTGTGGATTTCCCCAGCATGGTCATGACTCCTTTGCTCATCCCTCCTCCCTCTCTACAACTAGATTCCAGGAGTTGGGCTTAGTGCTTAGCTGTGGGTATCTGCTTCTGCTTCCATCAGCTACTGGATGAAGGCTCTAGGATGACATATAAGGTAGTCATTAATCTCATTATAGGAGAAGGGTATTTAATATATCCTCTCCACTATTGCTTAGATTGCTAGTTGGGATCATCCTTGTATATCTCTGGCCATTTCCCTAGCACCAGATTTCTCTTTAAACCTATAATGGCTCCCTCTATTAAGGTATGTCTTTTCTTGCTCTCCTCTATTCTTCCCCTGACTCAATTTCCCTGGTCCCTCATGTCTTCCTGCCCCCCTTCTCCCCTTCTCTTTTTCCTAACTCCCTGTCCCCTCCCACTCTCCACTCCCTGTCACCAACCCCACATCTGACAGAGGCCTGATTCCCAAAATATACAAAGAACTCAAGAAGCTAGTCACCAAAAGACCAAACAATCCAATTAAAAAGTGAGGTATAGAAATAAATAGAAAATTCTCAATGAAGGAATCTAAAATGACTGAAAGACACTTACGAAAGTGATCAACATCCTTAGCCATCAGGGAAATACAAATGAAAACAACTCTGAGATACCATCTTGCACCTGTCAGAATGGCTAAAATCAAAAACTCCAATGACAGTTTATTATGGAGAGGATGTGGAGAAAGGGGAACACTCCTCCACTGCTGGTGGGAGTGCAAACTCACACAGCCACTTTGGAAATCAGTATGGAGATTCCTCAGGAAAATGGGAATCAGTCTACCTCAAGATCCAGCAATTCCACTCTTAGGGAGATGCCCAAAAGATGCATACTCATACAACAAACACAACTTGTGTTCCCACCACAGCAACTCTTACTTCCACATGGACATAAGCCTTTCCCTGGGAAGACAAAAAACAGCTCCTCCCCAAATGGGAAGAGAACCAAGGCTGTCCCTGGAGGTGACAAGAGGAAGATTGGACCTTGAGTGTTCCTGTTCAGTGCTCAGAAGATCTCCAGGTATGAGAAGACCACACAGGCTAGGAAGTGCCACACAGCTCTGTGTGAAATAGGGAACCTTGGTGGAATGTGAGGCTCACAGGCTTTTAGTGACTCTGCCTTAATAAGTGGGACACAGCCGGCCGGTGGTGGCGCACGCCTTTAATCCCAGCACTCAGGAGGCAGAGGCAGGCGGATCTTTGTGCGTTCAAGGCCAGGCTGGACCGATAGCCTCCGAAACAATACAGAGAAACCCTGTCTCGTAAAAAACAAAAATAAAAAAATAAAAAAATAAGTGGGACACAAGGAATATAGGCTGAAGATGAACTGGCCGAGGCTACCTTTGCCATCAGGATAGCAGAGATTTGAAATTAAACCCCCTTTTATTTCAGTTGACAGTAAAGAAAATTTAGGAATTTTAGTATTAATTTTCATGCTTGTATTTGTGACTAACCAACATCACCTGCTACCTACCCAGTCATTTGTCTTCTGTGGCCAACTTTAATCCAGCAAGAAGCTGGTCACCTGACTGGTCTCCTTATTTTTCTTTCACCCCTTCAGCCTGTCCTTCACATCAGTCACAGTGATATCTGTAAAATACATACATACCCACCCCTCTCCCTTGATAAGGTCTTAGGAGGTACACAGGTGGTCACCTGCCACCATCATCAGCTCTACCTAACTCTCCACAACCCTCCAGCACCCCCTCATCTGCACCACACAATCGGTACTGTCATTACTCCCACCATGTTTATTCCCTATGTCCCTCCCTATGATCCCACGGTTCTTCTATAAGCAGTTTCCCCTCACTTAGCTCCTATAATTTAGGAAGTTGCCATGGACATCCACCTTGTGCTGATGAAGTCACTGATACCCAGTGAAGTGTATCTACTTGTTTGGGTAATCCATCCAGGATCCAGGAAGCCCAAATCTGCCCCTACTCCATCCTTCTACCTCAGGAAATAGCACTCAGATACTTAGCTAATCAAGACACCAAGCCAGGATCCATTCTTCCCAGGCCCCTCAGTCCTGAACTGCTTGTTGCTGAGCTACCTCCCAAGCCCAACCATTCTTGATCACTTTCCCATGACCCCCAACAGCAAGGTCTGCAGATGCTACCTTTAAAATGGTTCAGAGTCATCTACTTCTTCCCTTCCATTGACATCTCTACCACCGTGAAGATTCAAGACACCATCACCTCCAACTGGAACCACTCTAGTGGTTTCCTTACCTGCTTATCTGTTCCACTTATGCCCTCAATGAGTTTTTTCTTCAACTATCTTCTCTCCCTCCTTTTCTTTTTATTTCCCTCCCTCCCTTCCTCTCTATACACATCCTTTCATCTTTTATTCCTTCCTTTCCTTTTCCCTCTTTCCCTCTGTGCTGGTTAGTTTTGTGTTAACTCAACCCAAGCTGTAGTCATCTGAGAAGAGGGAACCTCAGTTGAGAAATTGTCTCTGTAGCATAAGACTGCAGGCAAGTCTATAGGATACTTTCTTGGTTAGTGATGGGGAAGGTCCAGTCCATTGTGGTTGTTGCCATCCCTAGGCTGGTGGTCCTGGATCCTATAAGAAAGCAGGCTGAGCAAGCCATGAGGAGCAATCCAATAAAAGCAGCTCTCCTTCATGGCCTCTATGTAAGCTTCTGCCTCCTTCTTTTCTCTACTGTCTTTGATAATGAATGGGGATATGGAAGTGTAAGTAAAATAAACTCTTTCCTCCCTAGGTTTCTTTTCATCTTGGTGTTTCAGCACAGTGCAATAGAAACCTTATCTAAGACACCTTCCCTCCCACTCACCATTCCTTCCTCTCTCCTGCCCCCTTCTTACCTTCTTTCCTCTATTTCTGCCTTACTTCCTCCCCCTCTTTCTTCCTAACATCCTTCTTCCCTTTTCCCTCTCCTCCCTTGCTCTTCTCTGGGCCCTCTACAGTGAAGCCTGCAGATCAGGAGACAACTGCCATTGGATGGATGGATTTTGTTGACAGTTCCCTAACAGAGAGCCACAAGGAGCCATGCAAACCGACATGGGGAAGTACCAGGTCAGTGGGTCTATCAGGAGGAGGGGAAGTAGGGGCTAGTTGAGCAAGAGCCTTTATAGTGGCTCCTATAGGAAAGATAGACAAGGCAGGGTATGCTTCACAGGATCGGCTCAATTGAAGACCTTCCTCAGCCTTTGGGGCACAGAGACTGTTTCTAGACTTGCTCCTGGTCCTGGAGTGATTAAGGCAATCTGAAATTGTTAGTGATTAGGAATGTAAGAGTTAAGTCCTAGAAATTAACATGGCCACCTTCCCTGGAAAAGCATGTGACTCAGTAGCCCCCAACCTTGCCATGACACTCTGTCTCTACCAGGCTTCTGACTGTGCATTAGAGCCTATGTCATGGAGCCTACTCTGTCTATTGTCACTTTTGGTTGAGCATCTCTATATCTAAGCTTTGGGACAGTTACCATATAGCAGTAAGAGAAGGTCTGCCAGCCACTCTCCTCTTTGGGAAGGGACTCACCAGTTTCTTGGTCCTTATATCTGCCCCTCATTGCAGCATGGCCATGCTCCACCTACCCCAGTGATTCTGTCCTGTGGCAGTTCAGGACCTAGGACTAGAAGAGAGAGATTTCATTTTTCTAAAAGCACTGGTCACTTTCTCTGTACAATATTTGAGGTCTTGGAGACAATGTTAAAATAATTTAATTATTTGACAAAAGAAATATGTTCACCTGGTTGAAAACCTAAAGATGATAAGGCAAACCTGTAAATGTCATAAAATTATAAAGTGTTTTATGTAAGTCTGTAATGAGAGCTCTTTCCTGCCAGCCTGGTTCCACAGTCACGTCAGCCCCAAATAAACACACAGATGCTACATTAATTATGAAACTGTTGGCCAATGACTAGGGCTTCTTATTAGTTATGTCCTAATTATTAACCCATTTCTATTAATCTATGTATTGCCATGAAGCTGTGGCTTACCCAGTAATGCTCTGGCATGGCGTAACACCTCCGGCAGTATCACAACTCTATCCCACTCCTCCCTACCTTTCCCAGAGTTCTCCCCATCACCTATCTTCCTACTTTGTTGACCGAACAGTTTTATTCATCAACCAATAAGAGAAATATATAAAGAAGGGCATCCCCCATCATAAGTTCATTTTCCATTACACTGACAAAATACCTAAGAAAATCAACATAAAGGTGAAAGGTTTCATTTAGTTCATAGTTGCAGTCTGTGATGACTGGGTCCATTGCTGTTGGCTTGTGGCAAGAGTGTTGGGTCAGGGAAGCCACTCACCTGGTGCTAAGAAGAGGCAAAGGGAAAGAGGAAGAGGCCCAGTGACCCACTTCCTCCTGCCAACCCCCACCTCCTAACAACAACTTCAACTGCCAACTTACCCATAGGTTAATCTGCTGATGAATTAGCACACTCTCAGTCCTATCACTTCTCAACAAGTCACCTGCTGAGCCTTTGAGGGATACATCTTTTGCCAATCATAATGGATATTTCGAAGAAGTTTTTTCTCCCTTCCTTCCAAGTCCTAACTCCTACTCCCAGAAAATAGATTTTTAAGTTTATGTACATACAAAAGCAATACAATTCTATTTCTCTATCTTGTACTCAGCATAGAATGTTTCATCTTTTTCATACTTACTTAAAATACAAGTTGTAGGCTTTACTATGTAGTCATGAAAACTGTTATGTAAGAGTTTCCTCCAATATTGAAACAGTTCAACCTGGAGCAACCTCCCTAGGCAGGAAGGTAAACAACTCAAAATAGCTCCAAGAATTCCCTGAAACTGAACAGATTCACTAGCCCCTCCCTGCCAGTAAAAGGTTCAAAGATTCTCAGACAAGACAAGCAACAAAGCAGACTCTTAAAAGAGCAGAAGCTGCAAAGAAGACTCAGAGACCACACCAGCTTCCTAGAAGCAGCAGAAACCAACAGAACTGCCTGGAAGAGGTTTAGACCAGAGTCACTTGAAAAGAAACTGCCTAACCTATTGAGCTCAGAAAAGACAATGTCTTAGCAGTTGATCTGCCTGCAGTCTGTGCAGTATCTTCAAGGGTCCTCAGCTTTCATGCTGGGGTAGGCTTTGTTGATACAGCTTCTGTGAGCCATTTCTACTCCTGCAAGTCACCCCTTACCCATATTCCTGTAAGTAACCCCAATAAAACTCATTGTTTCACCAAGTTGAACTATCGCAGCATCAGTTCTTTCATCTGTCCTGGGCTCCCTATCTGGGGTGGGTGGATATGCATATTGTGTCTCCCCAGGAAGAGTCTTGTCACATGACAATATGGAGATTCCTGTCTTCTCCTGTGCACTAACAGTCCCTCTTCAGGGCTTTGCATACTTTATTCAACACAGCCCTATTGCCAACCTTTAGGTTGTGTCTAGGTCACTATTACAGACACTGCTACAATAATGACTAATCTGTCATCCCACCAACGATCAGCCCTTCTGAAGAACCCCAGTCTGCATATATTCCCTGCCCTAAGCAGCAGATGAACCCATCTTCTCCATTGATCATCTTCATCTTATTCTTTGAAACATCACCATGTGATACTCAGGCACTCACCTCTGAGCAGCATGGAAACCTATTGCCTTTGTGCTTTCCAATGACTCTTACAGTCTTAAGAAAGAAAAATTGCTTAATCCATATCTCTCCCTATGGCGATGTTATAAAATGTGGGTCTGCAAGAGCATGGCAAATTAGATGATGGTTTTTATGTTAGTATTCCTTTGAATTATTAGTGGTATTAATATAGTACAATATGCACATAATTAGCAAGCCCTCTGAATTTATTATATACACTTATTCTTATTCCTTTTAATTACCCAGCAGTCTAGTTGGAGGTAGCAAAGTGATTCAAATGATGGCTAAATGTGCCAGATGATGACAAAACTCACAAACCTGGGAGAGTAGGGAGAAACAAAGTCTAGAACTACCCTAAGATTTCCTCATTCCATTAAAGGCATAGCATCTCCCACATGTATTATTCATGTTAGAAGAATGACACAAACAGAACATGATTTATTGAGTACTTTAATACCGCTTCTTAATGCTATGCAATAAAGTGTATTTTAATATTTAATATAATCTGAATTTTGAAGTTCTTTCCAGGAAATTTTGTGGTATAAAACTAAATTAAATACTGTAGGTGACAAATGAGGCCCTGTGAACATCCTTGGAGGAAGGGGGAACTTCTTCAGAAAGACTATATTTTAGAAGCTAATTATGGCATTGTTGAGACTGCAGGGGTCATGTGGTCAGAAGTGAGTTGATTAAAGACCATATATTCTTAATCAGGCCAAGGTCATGACCCTGATTCCTAGATGGATCTTGTAACCATCACAATGAACAGATGGACATTCACCAAGCATCCTTTGTATTCTGAGTAATGATATACAGATTTTCCTAAGAGGATGTTAGATGTTTCCCCTTGGACACATTCATTTAGAGGTAGACAAGACCCAAGACAGGTTACATTTGAATGTAATTGGCTCCCATAATCCCAAAGGGATTAGGAGGTGTGGCCTTGTTGAAGTAGTTGTGGCCTTGTTAGAGGAAATTGTCACTCTGGGGGCAAGCTTTGAGGTCTCCTTTGTCTAAGCTTTGCTCAGGGTGACATTCAGTTCATTTCCTGTTGCCTTCTGATCAAGATGTAGCAAGCACTATCTCTGCCTGCACACCACCATGCTCCCAACCCTGATGATAATGTACTGAACCTCTGAAACTATAAGCTAGCACCAATTAAATGTTTTCTTTATAAGAGTTTCAGTGGTCATGGTGTCGCTTCACAACAATAAAACCCTAGCTAAGACACCAGGCAATGACTGGTCTCCTGGTCAAACAACCTGCTGTGGTTTGATACATTACAATCCTCAAAGATTCCCAATAGCTTATTTCATATGCCCAACCTATATTAAAAGGGCTGGGGATGCCTTGCTCAGTGTAGAGCAAGGTAGTCACAGGTTGCCTTTCAGTAATATTCCCATTATTTGAAGGCAATGGAAAGGAAACTCTGCAAGGTTTTGCCTCAGTTTGTATGTCCCAGGTTTTCACATGTCATTTCTGCTCTAAATTCATTGGCCAGAACCCCAACAAACCAAAGGAGTGGAGAAGCACAGTGTCATCATCACAGTCATCAAAAGGAGCAGAGAGGTCAAGATAGTCAGTGGATCAAGCATAACAGGTATACCACTCTCTCTGTATTTGAATTGTAAACAGATAGGATGTTTCAAAGACCCCTCCCAGGATCTATGTATCCCATAGAAGTGTCTGGTCCATTCTCCAAAGCATCTCCTACTGTTCAAACTCATTGGTACTACTTACTCCTCCTTCTGAAGTTCATAGTCTCATATGTCTTTCTAATAGGATTCTTCTATACCTAAGTACGGCCATATTAAGTCATATTATGCTTCTCAAAATCAAGGTATCCCACTAGACATTTTATCAACATGATTCATTGTGCTCCTACCCACTCCCTAAACTCATCACCAGACTTGTACCATAGCAAGGTAGAACTCAAAGAATGTTAGGATTTACCTCCAGGCAGCTGTTAAAAACTGTTCAAAACACCCACAACTTACTGCCCACACTTGCCAAGGTACATAGGGTTTGTTTTAGGACATACTTGGTGTGATGACTACTCTGGTTGTCAACTTGGCGTAGCTGAAGAGAGAGAACTTCAGCTGAAGAATTATCCTCAGCAGACTAGCCTGTGGGCAGCTTTGTGGGTCCTCTTTTCAATTGCTAATATATGTAAGAGGGTCCAGGCCACTGTGGGCAGTACCATCCCTAGGAAAGTGGCCTACACTGTATAAGAAAGGTCCTGAACATAAGCCTAGTAGCAAGCCAACAGGAAATAGTCTTCCACTATATCTGCTTCAGTTCCTGACTCCAGGTTCCAGTCCTGAGTTCCTGCTTGACTTCCTAATTTCCTGACTTCCCAAAATATTAACACTGATCTGAAAGTATAAAATGAAATAATTCCTTTCTTCCCCAAGTTGGTTTTGGTCAGTGCTTTTATCATAGCAGCAGAAAGTGGACTAGAACAAGGGATCCAAGTTAAAATGCAAAGTGAAGACTATTGAGACAAAAATCACCTCAGGGGTGACCTCACTTTACCATTGTCTAGAAGAGGAGTAGACACTTGTGCTACTTGATCAAGAGCACATGATTATTTAGTAGCTGAACCTCTTCTTATGTCATCAGAGGGTGAGCCTAAGAAGAGAACAGGAAACCACAGTGCACAACTGAGCTGCTTGTGTCAGCTCTCTACGTGGAGTGACTCCTCCTCTGCCATTTACTTTCCCTATGAAGGACCCACAAGGGCAGAGAAGCTTCAGCCCTCAAGACAAATCTCCCCGTGACTGGGTCTTTTAGTCACAGCCACATGAAAAGTGTTAAGAAAATCATAGACTGCTGGGTGGTGGTGGTGTACCCCTTTAATCCCAGCACTCAGGAGACAGGCAAGTGAATCTCTCTTAGTTCAAGGCCAGCCTGGTCTACAGAGTGAATTCCAGGACAACCAAAGCTACACAGAGAAACCCTATTTTGAAAGGAAATTAAAAAAACAAAGAAAAGAAAATCATGGGCTATGATCCATCCTCTTTAAAAAGGGGAGGCCACCCACTCAGCAGTAAAAGCTTCATTTAAGTCAAGTTTACACCTTACTTCTAAAAAACAAGAATGACCTTCTCCCAGGGAATGACACTTGTATGTTAACTTGTAATTTCAAGTTGGTTTTAAGAACCTAACTCAAATAGCCATGTACACAAATTTCTAAACATCTACCAACAAAAATAATGTATTAGTCCCAAATATGGACAAATAATGAAAAATATTGATCTTTTTCCTGTATCGTCTGAGATAGATTGTCTCCTGGAAAATTAATCGCTATATTAGCACAAATTCCACTTTCCCCAGGTGAATATACCTTGCATGGACAATAATATCTTTTGAGTTTACCCCAAACTGACAAATTTTATGCAGCTTTATTTTTATTATCTTAATCAAAAAAGATAAAGTATAAAATCATAATAATAAGCATTACCATTTAATTTTATAAAAATATTCTAAATACATGAATTATAGATAATGAAGAGAGAGAGGTTCTGGTCATAGGAATTAATATTTTAAGGATATTTTTTTGTCCTTGTTGTCATTATTGTTATTTTGAAGTAAATACCTGACAAGATCTACATCCTCAGCCCACCAGGGAAATACAAACCAAACTACTGTGAGACTGCCTCATATCCAGAAGGAAGCCTGCATTTTAAAAAGACAGGAGCAAATGTTGGTAACTGTGAAACAAACGGATTTTTCCCATTGCCAGTGAGGATGTGAGATGTTACAGCCACTTTAAGTCCACTTATCAGGCCCTCAAAGTATTAAACTACTTTTAACTCTAAGGAAACAAAACCCTAAAATGGTTGCTATGACTCAGCAATTTCCTCCACTCTTAGGTACACATTCAAAAGAATCTATAGCATGAGTCCATACAGGAACTTGTATATGAAATTCACAGAAGTATTGATCATGATAACCCAAAGTAGGAACAATTCACACATTTAACCTTGTGATGGGAGGATAACTGTCCTTGAGCTCTATCCACAGCAGACTCTGATAAAGGCAATAATGTCTGCACATGCTATGCAGTATATGCCTTGAAAAGCCCAAATGAAAGAAGGCAGGCACAAACGTCACTTGTCATGTGACTCAGTTCATATGACCTGTCCTCAGCGTAGGTGTCCTGAGTAGGGTTGCCAGACACAAGGTGGATGCCAGGAAACATATTCCAAATAAACAATTAACTTTTTAGAGTAAGTGTGTTTGTATTTGGAGAGATACGGACTTTCAGTGCCTGTGTGCATTTAGGGTACCAGAGAAGAGCTATGGCCTGCACAGAGATGCAGGTCTCCATATTTCCTGCTGAATGCTATAGATACAAACATTTGCTACCTAATAGTACAAACCCTTTGGATATGTTTGAACCCAACAAGTTGTGTTTTTTAAAGCCCCCAATCACTCTAAGAGCAATTAATAAAATATAAGAGGCTGTGTGTTTGTGTACATGTGTTCCATATTGCATATAAAGGGATGTATAGTGGGGAGTGATTGAGTTTGTGAGAATCCTGATTTTAAAATAACCGAACCCTCAGCTACCTTTCTCAGCCATTCTTCCATGCAAACTCAGCTTTTAGGAAGCTGCTTGATAGTGCTTAGCCACTACACACATTGTATGCACTCAAAACAAGGTGACAAAGTCCCCATCTACCATTCTCTAGCTTAGAAATGTTATACAATATCTGGAATCCACCAAAAGGGGAAAAATGCCAGCCTACAAATTGAGCTTGGTGGAGGCAGCAACCATGTGCCTGGAGTCTTTAAGCCAAGTTTCCCTTCACCACATTGCAGCCCACCCTCTGCCAAACCCAGACAAGCTCACTGGAAAGATCCTCTCTGCAGGGCCTCTGCAAGGGCCACTCACCTCTGGACAGCATCTGTCCACATTTAATACCTGATCTCTGTCCTCAGGTTGCCTCTCAGCATTCATTACCATGCTCAGCTGTGCCAGCCAAGGTGATAGAATTTAAGACTGGAACAAAGAATAATCACCTTTTGCTTTCAAATATTGTTGAGCTTGTATGCTGTGGGGAGATGGCATTTTCACTTTCTACCAGAGCCTCCATAAGAAGAAAAACCATCATTAAACATTCAAAAATAAATTAAATTTGTTCTAAGTAAGCAAGGGGGTTTTGTGTGGATTTTGCTGATTCTGTTTTGTGCCCATCACCAGCACTCAAGCACAAAACCCTCCTGTGATAGGAAGCTATAAGTGACACTTAGTCTTAGACGTGGCAGGTTAATTTGGAGCAGCAGATAAGAGATAAACACCCAGAGCCCAAAGCCTTGGCTGGGCTCCTCAGAGGAGATTAGATCATTGAAAATCTCACCCATGATCTAGTGAAAAGAGCAGATAAGGCTGGAGAGATGGTTCAATGTTTGCAAGACCGATTGCTCTTGCAAAGGACACAGGATTGATTCCCAGCACCTGTACAGTGTCTTACAACCATGTTTAACTCCAGTTCCAAGGGATCCAATGCCCTCTTTTGGTCTCCATGGGCATCAGTCATACATATGGTGTACATATATACTGTAGACAGAATACTTTATACATTCAATACACATAAATAAATTAATTTTTAAAAGACTAGACAGGACTATTTCTCATGTATACTTGCTGTGAAGCAGGCAGAAGGGGCAGGATAAAGAGGAGAGGGTAGCACAGGAGGAAGGAGAGGAGGTATGATGGTTTGGATCTGAAATGCTCCCCAAGGCCTGTACAAAGGCCAGCAGTGGCACCAGCAGGAGGTGGTGGAAACCTTAGGAAGCGGGCATTACTAACAGGAAGTAGGGCACTGGACATGTGCTCCTGATGGGTGTATTCAAGCCAGATCTCCTGCTTCACCTCTGTCTTGTCTCCATCCTTTCTGCACACTGTGAGGTGAGCAGCCTTATTCTGCTGTATCCCTCCATCATTATGCTCAACATCCTGCAGGCCCAGACCACACACTGAAAGTCCTCAAACTGTGAGCCCCAGTGAACCTTTCCTCTATAAAACCAATTCCCTTTGGGTATTTTGTCACAAGGAGGGAAAGCTGAGTAACAGGTTCCTCAGAGAGGGAGCACAGGGAAGGGAGGGACACCTTGGGGGGAGAGAGAGAAAGAGAGAGGGAGAAAGAGAGAGAGAGGGGGGAAGAGACCAGCAGTGACACAATGTGAGAAGTGATCATTTGGAGTTTGGAGTCATCATCAACTTTCTATAGATTCCAGATGGAGTTCCTGGCAGCCATGACCATTTTTCTTCTTAGCAATTTATTCATGTAACCATGTTTTGTGGGATGGAGCACTGTTCTAGGGGTACTGGCATACTAACCATTTGCATCCTAATAGGGTAAAGTGAACAATAGTGTCAGACAGTACTGGAGGAACAGCTCAGTAAGTGATGGAGTCAGGAGAGATGACACACAGGGACCAGTGAGCAGTAAGGTTACACTGTGGACTAGGCAGCTGTCTATCATGCTTAGAAATGGGGTAATGGGCAAACAAGGCACAAAAGGAGAATTATAAAGCCTCACGGAAGCCAACTGCTTTGACAGATACAGTAATAATACCAAAGTAAATGTGACTGCAGGGCCACACACCAAAGGACAAGTTGTCCTGTCATGTGCAGCCTTGTACATACTGATAAGTCTGTTTTGCATTATCTGGGAACAATATAAAAAAAAGTCTGTGATCAGTTATTTTTTACCTCTCCTGACACAAAACCTTTGGTAGCACGAGGCTCTGAGCTAGAGTCTGCTTCTGAATGACTGCCATGGAGAAGGGAAGCGATGCTTAGCATGGGCCCTCCATGCAGTCATTTTGACTTCCAACACCAGGTTCATCTGTCCCCTGTGGAAGAATGGAGTCTGATACAATGTGTGGTTACCAGAGGTGAAATCCATGTCTCTGTTGCCTAGGTGACATCAGGGTCCCAACTTGCTGCCCAGAGAAGGCCTCAGAAGAAAAGTGGGGAGGGGGTCCACACCTGTTGGGAACACTATGAACCAAATCTACTTTTTTTCCTTAGGGACCCACATGCCTGGCAAAACCCTTCTATCACTGAGTATCACAGCCCCAAATCTTCAGCTCTTCCAGGCCAAGCCTAAGGGCTGAACAAAAGCAGAAGTGGATAGGACAATGTAATTGCCTCAGAGAAAGATAGAACACCACATGGCTCCAGAAGGCTGCTGCAGGGCCTAGGGCAAGGCACAGAGACTAGTAGACTCAGCCATATTTTGCTTACTTCTAGACAGGCAAGAGCCTGGTCCCCAAGGAAGAATGTATGAAAAGCCTTTTCCCCATCCAAGGTAGCACGTTCTGCTGGAGAAAACACCAATGTGGACTCCGAGACCTAGGGTATCCTTGTGCTTCATCCAGCTGTATGACCTCACACAAACCACTCTTCCTCTCTGAACTTCATCAACTGTCAATTAGACCTGGCCATGAGAATTAGACTTAATATATCCACAGATCAAATGCAAGGTCTTATTCCAAAAAGAGTCTTTTCTTGGTGTTATTCATGAATTTTCCTGGGGAGATACCAGAAATTTCTACTCAACCTTGACACAGCATCCCTAGCCCAAAGAAATGATTCCACCCAGGTTTAGCTTGGTGAAGTAATGAGTTTAACTGTGGTCTTCAGAGGAGCATAGGTGAGGGGTTACTTACAGTCTCAGGAATGAGTATCAGGCAGCTAAAGAACTAAAAGTCCACCCCAACATGAATGGTGTTTCATAAAAGCTACATCCCCAGAATCCCCACCCCAGTCAGCAGTCACATCCTGCATATCCTAGCACCCCCAAGACTATGTGTACCAGGAGGGCATGGGAAGGGAGAGCCTCTAACAAGGCTGTAATGCATCCTCCTTCCACAAAGAAGAGTGTTCTGTCTGTTTGTCCAACTGTTCTGGTTATTTTCACATTGTGTGTGTGTGTTTGTGTGTGTGTGTGTGTGTGTGTGTGTGTGTGTGTTCACATGTCATGGTGCACATATGAAGGCAACTTAATGGAGTAAGTTCTTTCCTTATATCTTATGGGGGCAGGGATTGAACTCAGGCTTAGCAGCAGGCACCCTTATGCTCTGAACCATCATCTCACCAGCCCTGCTTTAGTTTTAAGATGGCAAAGACCAAGTCATCTCATAGGACAGGGTCCCACCACAGTGGGGAACTGCAATCCTGTTTCAGCTTGTGACCAGAGTTTTAAAAAAACACAGGAGCCTCCCAGCCATGGTCACTTGGGGCTATGGAGGTGAAGTCAAGGTGATGTTGCTCTGTGTCTGGGGGCACTGCAGGGAGTATCTGGGGACTAGGTAAACAAGTTTGCTGCTTTAAGAGAATTGGGAGATAAGCTACAGAGCCACTTCTCTGGTAAAATTTGTGAGTCCAGCAGGTCCCTGGCAGAGACAAGCAACTTGTTCTGGGGGAAATTAAGTGTCAAATACGGTGCTGTGGAATTCTTCAGACACTCATTGGCAGAGTTTTATAGTTATTCTGGCTCTGGGCCCTCATTTCCCTGTCAAAACATTGGCTTTTCCCCACAGCTCCTAAGCAGCCAGCACTGGGCAATACCCAGTGAGTAATAATGCCTCTGTTAGAAATGATGGGACACCTCAGTCTTTGGTTCTAGCTGAGTTTGGGGCCAGTAATGTGACACTGGAGTCATTTGCTCCTTGTCACACCAGGAGAACTTTGTTTTCTCAGGCTGGGAAAAGATTTTCCACAGATGAATCAAGCTTCCAGAGTTGTGATGTCTAATGCCATGCTCCAGATGAGTGGGGAGATATATGGGTAGATCCATCATACCTATGCTTGTCCCAAAGAAGCAGAAGTGGGGATGGAATACAAGACCAGAAAAGCTCCATGAACAACTGTAGAAACCAGAGGCAACTGGTAGCTCCCCACTTAGCCCTACAAACTATCGTTGAAGGTGACTGAACTCAAGGCCACTGAGAATCTACTCTATTAGGTCTCTTAAAGGAGTACCCCACACATAAATAAAGAGAGGGTGGGAAAAGTGTAGGATCACAAGAAAACCCAGAGAAACAACTAACCTGGCTCATAGGAACTCAGAGAATCTGAACCAACAGCCAGGGAGCCTGCATGGGACTGACCTAAGCCCTCAACATATAAGTGACAGCTGTGTAACTTGGTCTATTTGTGGGACTTCTAACAATGGGAGCAGGGGCTATCCCTAATGCTTTGTAATGTGAGTTTTCCAGGCTAACTCAGTCGGTAGAGCATGAGACTCTAAATCTCAGGTTGTGGGTTCATGCCTCATGTTGGGTGCCATTATGTAATGTGAGTTTTCTTGGTCCAACAGGTCCTGCCACCGTTCTCAGTCCCAAAGAAACACACAAGACTTATATTAATTATGAAACTGTTGGCCATTGGTTATGGTTTCTTATTGGCTAGCTCTGTCTTAATAATTAACACATTTCTATTAATCTAAGTATTCCCATATGGTCTTCTCTTACCAGAGAAAAGTCCGGGGACCTGTTACTCCTCTGGTGTCCTGCATGATAACTGACTCAACATGTCCGCAGAGAAGAGAAGAGAGCGATTTCCTGTTTGTCCCTGCTTATATTCTTGTTCTGCCTGGCTAAGTCCCTTCCTGCCTGTCTATACAGACCTCCAGACCTCTATGGTTAGCTAGTGGCAGTTTCTGTCCAGCTATGCCACTTCCTGGGATCTCATGACAACTCTCTGACTATACTTCCCAGAATCATCGTTGTCTACTAGTCCTGCATATCATCCTGCTTGGCCAATCAGTTTTTTATTCATCAATAGGACAATCGTATACACAGAAGAACATTCCCCATCATGGTTTTTCTGGCTCTTGGGAACCTGTTTCTCATACTGGATTACCTTGCCCGGACTTAATACAAGGGAAGGTGCTTAGTCTTACAGCAACTTGTAATGCCATGTTTTGCTGATACCAGTGGATGGTCTGCCCCTTTCTGGACATAAACAGAGAAGGAGTGCACTGGGGGTTAGGGGGGACAGGAGGGAAGGGAGGAGAGAATGAGAAAAAAGAAAGGAGGGAAAGTTGCAATTGGGTAATAAAATAAATTAATTAAATAAAAATAAATAAAGGAAGAAAGAAAGCTAACTAAAAAAAGGAATACCTAGGCAGTCAAAAGGCTCAGCCAGCAAAGGCACTTTCAATCAAGCCTGATGACCTGAGCTTGATCATCATTACCCATATGGTAGAAGGAGAGAACTGATTCCTGTAAGTTGTCTTCTGATCTCCTCCCACAAGCCATTGCACATACATACTTCCCTACCCCCACTCTATCCCACAGGAACACAAACACATACAAAAAATAAACAGAATGTTTTTCAAAACAATATATGAGATAGAGACTTGGGTACAGAAAATGAAAGATGTGTGATAGAAGTGAAGGAGCCCAAGAAAGACTATAGAATGCTGTACTTTGAATTGGGCACCATGTGGGCAACTTGGTCTTCAACCCACTGGAGAACTGAGAGGGACAACCCCAGAATAACCCCTGTGGTAGAAGGCGGTCCCTCTCACAGAGGCTGTGCCTTGTATAGCTGACCAAATTTATAGCTGAAAGAAGACCAAACCAGCAAAATAGCTGCCTGTCTAAGTGGGACTCTGATGGCTTGTCTGACACTACCACTATAGGGCTGATGTCAAGCAGGCCTGGCATGTGGTATAGGACAAAACAGCCATCTGTGGTTATATCTGTGCCCAGAGGCATGCTATGCACTCACTGAGGAGAAGGATAGAAGAAACATCTAGCAAACTTCAGAACAAGCGGTTGACCCTCAGGGCCAGCCTAGCAGCCCAACTTTGTTGAATAACAAGAAGAGAAGATGCTATTTTTAAAAAACTGACCCATGAAGCTGTATCACTCTCAGGCCAAGGTCTTCTTGGGGAAGATAGAAGTGGCCTTTTGGTTTATAAAAATGCTTCAGAGAATCTCTTTGTGCATGTGAAAATACAAGCCTGAGCACAGTGGGAAGGATTGAGAGATCAGCCCTGTTGACATTGGCATTTTTTATCTTGTTTGTTTGAAGAGGCCTTGGGATAGGGGGAAGAGAAGGGAGCCAGGGAGGGAAAGGCTGGCTTCAGTACACACGCAGTGTGGGTGGGCCTTGCAAGCAAGAGGCCAGGAAGATATTCCCCATAGCAGATGTGGGAAGGAAATACAGGGCTTGAGCAGATGATGAAATGCCCGTTACAAGGCAGCATTCATTCTGTTTATATTAACTACCTGGTGTCCCGAGTCAGTGTGGAGCCTCTCAGCCGCTTGTTAGCAATGCTTTGGGGAACAAACAACATTCAGGGTGACAAAGCATTTGGCAAAGGAGGGAAGATTCATCTTGGCTTATGGTTGCAGAAGATTTCAGTTCTCTTTGATGGGTCGGCATGACTGAAGGAGAGGAATGTGTGGTAGCAAGATTGTGAGGAAAGGCAGCTGTTTCCATCCAGGCTGATGAGGAAGCAGCAAGCTAGACTGGAGTAGGGGGTAGGATAATAATCTTCATAGCTCTCTCCTAGTGGCCTACATCTGCCAGCTAAACCCTGCCTAGAGTTCCATAGCCTTCCAAAATTGCTACCACCAGAACAGGTACTCAAATTCCTGAGCCTACAGGGGACATTTCACAGTAAAACTGTAACAGGCACTATAAAGCTATGCAAGTTGATGAAATGCCAAAGTCCATGCCCATTCTGTGACAACCTGATATTACCCAGCTATGTTCATAGACAGCATGGACTGTCTTGGTTTCTTGTTAGCAAGGCTTCAGGAAACAAAATAATATCTGGCATGATCTAAGCTGAAAGGAAATTGACCTGAGACACATTAATAAGAGACAGGACTACAGCAGGGATGAGGACCTAGGGTCCGGGGAGAGGCTAGGAAGACACCAGACATATCCCAGTGTGGAGAACAAGGTCTTGAATATGCTCTGTTTGTTTGTTTGTGTGTTCAACGTAAGGGATGAACCAAGGGCTTTGTGCATGCTCAGCAAGTGTTCTGTCAGAGTCACAATCCATTGCTTAATTTGGAGTTTGGCTTTGGGTTTGGATTTAGATTTGTTTTAGATAGGTCTTCTCAAGTTACTCAGTCTAGGCCAGAACTCACTATAGGCGGTGATTCCCCTTTTAGCTTCACCAGTAAATGGATTGAAAGCTGTGCCACCAGACCTGACCCCATTCTGTTTATGAGAAACTGGGGAACCACAACCTTGTATGTGTGAAGAACAGACTCCCTGAATGATGATGTGACGAGATTTGGCACACAGATGCAGCTACCTAACATCCACCCATGCTGCAAAGGAAGCTCAGAGGACCAAATGCTGTCCCTCTCTCAGATTGTGCCAATGTTCCGGCCTTTCCAAGTTGTCAATAGCTCACATGGTCAGTCAATGTGCAGAGGGGCCAAGCTGGATGCTCAGGAAACTGACCAGAGGGTCATGGAAGAGACTTAGGAACCTGGACTTGAGCGATGAGAAAGAATATTGGTAGTGGGAGAGGTAGAAGGTGCTCTGGTCAGAGGAGGAAGGAGGCTGTGTAGGTGGGAGTCCTTCTAGAAGGATGTTGCCATCTATGAGCAGAGCATAGTTAGAGGCCTTGGGGGAAACTGAGGCACACTCAAGAAGTTCTGAAAGGAGTTTAGTGAATGGACTACTTGAATGAGGAGGAGAGGGTTAAAGAGAGAAGCAGCTGGTGCTAACAATATGTTACTGTTTGAGCTTGAAAGGCGGGGACATGCCACTGAGGAAGAGACCACCAAAAAAGGTAAGAACACAACCACTGCCTCACGGAGCATGGCAAGGAAAAATGAATGTCTCCTCTCTTATTTCTGTCTTACCAGAACTACCCATTAACCAAACTCAACTAAAATGGAAGTCATAAAAGCCTAACAGAGGTAGCCTGAGCCTTTGAGAGCCAATGAGAGTCGGGGTTTAACAGAGCATCCAGAACACAAGCTGGCAGCTCCTGTGTGCCCACCAGGCTCATGCACTGATGACCACCCGGCCTTAGCATATGACCAAAAGAATCACAGACTGAAAGAAACTGAACTGGCTACCTATGCGGTAACATCCTCTGCCCGCACCTGCAGGGTTCCTGTGATTCAGACTTCAAAATTCTAGGATCGTAGTCCTTGACAGAAAACCAGAACCACAATGAACAAAAACAGTTCATTTGTGACTTGCTTGATCTAGTCAGACTAGCATTTTAGAATCACTAGCACAATTTTTAAATCATCTGGACAATCTATCAAAGGCCATCCGGAGTTGTGCTTGGGAAGCTAATCTCATCAGCCACCTGGCAGGCTTTGAGACACCCAGAACAAGCTAAGGCAGTTTACCCTAGGGCAGGGCCTTGAGAGACCAACCAAGTAGCCATTTGTGGTGACTAATCCACAAAGGAAAAATCAGGAGGGATGTGAGGACAATCAGCAACCTAAAAGATGCCCTAGGGGTGAATTGTAAAGCATCAGTTAGACCTCAAGGCTTGTGCTGTCTGGAGGCAAAGGCAAGGGGTTGTCAGACCCTACTCAGACAGTCCTCAGCTACAGACCTGAAGGAGGGGGAGGGGGATAGAAACCAAGAAAACATTGAGATGCCTCTGAGGGTGAAGCAGACATGGACATGCCTCCTAGGCCCGGTGAACTCCCTCAGCAGGCTGTAGGTATTGCCTTGTGAGGGCAAGCAGGTAAGTAGAATTTAGAGGGGGGATCCAATGTTGTCTTCAGGATTCCAATAACATCTTCCATGAAGCCCACTGCCCAGCTGGTTTACTGCTTCATATACCTGAGCCACAGTCAGGAAGGTGCCAAAGGCCCTGGCTCTGGGTTTCTGTATTACCAACATAATGAGAAAGGTTTTAACTCTATGCGTCACTTAGTTTGGTGGGACAACTGTAGATTTCAGATGCAGAAATACCTTGACTGGACCTGCACAGATGTAATTTACTAGATATGCTTGCTGATGCCTAGATCCCCTTGTCCTATAGTCTTCCCAGCCCACAACCACTACCATCCCCTCAGAAGATGTTAGAAGTAATTTGTTACAATATTCTAGAAGTCACTCAAACATTTAGAAGACTGGGGTTGTATCTCAGGGGTGGAGCACATGTCTGTTATGCACAAGACCCTAGAGTACATAATATAGTCTATTATGTGCAAGACCCCAGCACTAGCCAGGGTTGAAGTGGGGAGACCAATGAGCTTGTATGGTGACACATACAATCTGTACTTCTTTTCTATTTCTCTGAAAATACACCACGACCAAGGTAATTTATAGAAGAAAGCTTATTTGGGCTTATGGCTCCAGAGGGTAAGGGTCCATGGCGTCAGAGTGAAAACAGTGGGCAATAGACATGGGTGCTTAGAACAACAGAAAAGAGCTTACATCTTAAACTTCAAGCACAAAGCCGAAAGATTGAACTTGGAATGGCACAAGGCTTTAGGGTTCACCCAGTGACATACTTCCTCAAACAAGGCCATATCTGCTAGATCTCTCTCCAATAGAGCTACCAAATTGGAACCAAGTGTTGTTCAACGCCCCTACCACACCTGCAATCCTGGCACTCTGGAAAGTTACAGCAGGGGCATTTTTATTCATGGGTGGCTAGGCTACAGTAAGACTGTCTCATTGCATACAGAAACCACTGGCTAAAACTGAATGACTTGGCAGAACTTTCTGAAGAGCCACAAAATCACTTCTTGATTCCTAAAGATTGATGATGTCTGTGAAGGCCAAAGGGTATGAGGACCAGGCTGGTTTGCTTCTGTGTTTTGCAATATAAAAGAATTTGCTAAGAAAATGTACAGTTTAATGAAGTCAACAGTGACAGTTAACCCATTGGATCTAGGTCTGCCCTGCCATCTCCTGGTGTGATTTCATTTCTGCTGACCTGTCTACCCACACCTAGGCTACAGTAGAAGGTCAGTGGCCTTGAGGAGTACTCCTAAGTTACTGTTAAGTTGGAAGCTGCCTCCGAGAACTCTGGCTGTGTCAGGACCACTTTGACCAAAATCAAACACTCAGAAGTGCACGTAACAGAGATCTGCTGATTCAGCATTAGGAATCAGATGCATTTAGACATTCCTGCTAATATCTCACAAATGACTGGGTGCAGAATGTAGACACACACTATGTTAATGACAGAAAAAAGTACATTCAAGGCTGGTGAAACAAGTGAATGACATAGCAGCATGTCTTCCCAGAGGTAACTCTCCTGCATGTTAGCTATGAAATAAAACAGGGATGTGTACATTCTATTTAGCTGTTCAGATTGGAGACCTGGCTGTACTAAACTGCAGATTTACTGTAGCCATGCTGTGAATATTGCAAATACTTAAAATGAATTGTTACCAAAATGCTCAGAGAAAACCATAGATTAAATACATTGACTATGTTTCTTCTTTAAGTAATAGTTAAGGGCAATAACAATGAAGGAGCAGAGACCAGACATTTTCCCACCCATTATTAATAACAGCCTCTCAGCCAACTGATGGACGACTATCCAGTGATCGAGGACAGGCAGCAGGAACCTGTTTCTGGGAAGGCTTGCAGATACTTGATTTGAGAGATGCCTGGCTGCTGATGGATGAGAAAGGCCTACAAGAAACAGAGCAGCATCAATGTAGGACTGTAAAAGGAGACAAAGCACAGCTTCCTCCTCATCCCCTTCCTCTTCTCACTCCCGACAGAGGCAGAAAAGGGGAGCAAGGAACAGCCATGGAAACCATTCATTCATTCCTCCCATCTACCAACCCCTTCTCCATTCAGTCACTAACACCAGGAAGCCATGGGACGGAAGAACGTGGAGGAACAGGAGGCACCTGTGCACCTACCAGGGCTCTGGGCAGGAGTGCTACCCATAGCCACCAGAGACCACAGCTGATGGAGGTGCCAAGGGGTTGTAGCCCCTCTTTGTGAAAGAGCAGCCTCTTCAGCAGAAATGAGAAGTTGCTTGTCTCTGGGGTCTGTTCTGTATAGTAGTGTATATTAGCTGGACAAAGCAACAGCTTTTTATGTTGTTTCCATATATGCTTTCAAGGCTCTTCGATAGTACTCAGCTTCACTTCTCCTCCCACTGACTGTTGCTGTCCTTTCCACATTTGATAGAAAACAGACAAGACTTGTTAATTGGCTACTTTTTTTCTGAATCTGGTTTATTTCGCTTCACATGATGATCTCCAGTTCCATCTATTTTCCTGCAATCAATGTAATTTTATTGTTTTTTATGGCTGAATAAAACTCCACTGTGTATACACATATTTTCGTTATCTATTCACCCATTGACAGATACTAAACTGATTGTATAATTTGGTCATGGTTAACAGTGTTCCAGAAACATGGGGTGCAGGTATTTCTAGAATAGGATGACCTTTACTCTTTTGGGGCATGATCCTGGAAATGTGTGGTGGGATCTAACAGTAGCTCTGTTTGTTTGTTTGTTTTTGATGGAGTCTCCATCCTGATTTTGATAGTGGCTAGACTAATTTACAATCCCTCCAGCTGTAAACATGGGTTCCTTTATCCATAGACTGTTGCCAATACTTGCTTGTTTTCTTAATGACAGTCATGGTCTTCTGGACTTGGCGGGATGGAATCACAATGTGGTTTTGATTTGCACTTCCCTAGTGGCTAAGGGTATTGCACATTTCTTATGTGTTTACTGGCCATTCATCTCTTCATTTGAAACATATCTGTTAATTTCTATCATTTATTGATTGCATTGTTTCTCTTTTGCTATTAATTTTTTGGGGTTCCTTATGCATTCTAGCTATCATCTTCTTGCTGCTTGACAAAGCTTTTCTCATTGTACATCCTCTTCCCACTCTGCTGACTGTGCCTTGTACTGTGTAGATGCATGTTAGTTTTGACAATCAGTTAGGCAGTTCTTGCTGTTACTTCCCAAAGGTTCTAGTATGAAAGTCATTGTCTATGCCTATCTCTTGAGGAGTTTCCTTTAGGCTAGGTCACAAGGAACACATATTTGTCAGTGACCAAAACTGCCCATGTAGCCTCCCTTAACAAATCACAAGGAAATGTGTCCAGGGAAGAACTGCACATGATGCTCCCTTTCCTACTAGCTGGTCCACCTTCAGTCTCTCCAATTGGGCTTATTCCTCTGCTCATGGCCATCCTCAGTGGAGACCCTCACTTTACAAAGTCTATGAGCAGCACCCAGCCCAGCTCTTCCCTATACCTCACCTGTGTAATCTGCCTGCTCTCAGAGCTGGTGGTCCTCCATGCCCTCTACTTTGTGAGTCCCTCATCCCTCAAATTACCTAGGTGGTGTTTGCTCAGGGCACAAAGGTCTTAACTCTGTTTTCCTCTCTCCCTAGCTGAGTACATGCTCATAGACCTTAAATAGTACAGAAAACTTTTCCTAAGAGACCTCTTCCTTATGCATTGCTAATTTGAGCTCACATAAAGCATCCAGTAGGGGACCTGGCATCCCGCATTTAAGTCATCATGGCTTATCATCTAAACCAGATCCCTGAGAGCGACATGTACTGGTGGCTTCTGTTTGCTCAGTTTCGATTATAAATTTTCCATAGATCTTAAGAAGCCAGGCTCTAAAATATGTCAAATAGACCTTGAATTAGCAAACTTTCTGCTGTCAGTGCCAACATCTGGCCTGGGGCACTCCTGGTGGCCTAGAGGACCCCTTATCCACACTCTCACTTTTTCAATGCACTTACCAGAAATGAGCACCCAGATTTCTCTTCAAATCCAAAGTAAGGGCTAGGTAAATGGGTCAGGGATTAAATTAGTTATTTAGCAAGAGTGAGGACTGGGGATATCTGAGATCAGATCCCCAGAACTCTATGCTTGTTGAAGATGGTAGCCTGTGTGTAATTTAAGTCTCAGAAGATGGAGACAGGACCCTCAGAATCAAACTTGTCACATCAGCAAGCTCTGCTTGATCAACAGCCTCTGCTTCAATGAGGAAGGTAGAAGAGCCACTGAAGAAGAAGGATAATTCCTGATATAAACCTTGGACCTTCACATATATATAAAAAAGTACGTTCATACACATGCCAAAACATACATGTACCACACATATACACAAGTGCCATGAGTAACACACACATACACACACACACACACACACACACACAGAGAGAGAGAGAGAGAGAGAGAGAGAGAGAGAGAGAGAGAGAGAGAGAGAGAGAGAGAGAGAGAGAGATTGAGAGTCCATACTGACCATGTCACTCCGTACTGGTTTCATTCCTCTGGTTCCTGACGGTGCCTTCCTGACCCCCATGACTCCGGCCCATAACTCCTGCTACACAAGGCTCTAGACCATTCCTGTACACATAAGCCCTCTTCCTTTGTACAGTTTGGAGGGACTTTCCAAACTTAGCTGTCTTCTTGGAACATAACTAGCTCCTGGTTATTATCAGGATCTCTGCCTATATATCACCCCTGTGTTATATAGTGCATGAAGGCACATTGAAGCCTCTTCTGCACAGCCTGCGGAGCACACCGCCCACTTTGTTTACCATCTACCAGGTTAGGAGTTTGTTATACATGCACCTCCCAGCACCCTTCCCCACAGGTCTGGAGAGCTGTGTGCTAGGCAGCAGCCCCTGGCTCTCTAAGAAGAAAAGATGGTCTTGACTGCCCTCCTGAGACTCATCTGCCAAGTCACTTTCAGTCCCTCTGCCCTGATTCTTCCTGGGACCCACCTGCTCTGTGTTTGGTCCTGTACATGTGGCCTTTATTCAGGGCATTGCTTCTGTCTCAGGACTAAAGTGTTAGAAAACCTGGATTTAGAAGCAGTTTTTTGTTTGTTTTTGTTTTGTTTTAAATGCAGTCCTCCCTTCACTTAGACATTCTCCTAGTTCTGGTTTCTCAGCATGGTAAGCGCTAGCATTTGGGCAGTTTTTGAGTGGGTAAATCACGAATTTGCTAGGAAAGGAGGTTCAGTGATTCTCAGGTTGCCAGAGGGTGGGGAGTGGGGTGTCTGAAGAAGCAAAGCAGGCACAGAAAAGGAGCCCCTGCACTGTGATGGGCAGGACCCATGCTGGTGTCACCTGTGATCCCAGTACTCATGAGACAGCCATGCTCAAGGCCTGTGTAGGCTGTATAGTGAGACCGTGCCTGAAAATAACAAACAAACAAACAAATAAATATCCAGTTTCTTATCTACCAAGACCTAATAAAAAATGTGGGGTTGGGTTAGGGCCACACCTAAATTCCAACTATTAGTGAAGGAAGAGCTGTTTTCCACCAAGAACCATCACACCAATCATCTGGATCAAATTCCCTAATCGCTGGGCCTTGCATATTTTCATTTTCTGTTTGCAGCTTAGATGTAGCAACACTGTACTTTGTTGAATCTAAAACACAATAAATTGTAAAATGCAATACCACTTTTCCGACCAAAGGGAAAGATGCACAGAAGGGCTGTCTAATCATCTAATAAGTGAGACCACACCAGCCACAGGACTGTGTGTGCATGTGTGTCAATGTGTGTGAATGCTTGTGTGTATGCATTTGTATGTGTGACACAGAGAGAGAAGGCAAGGGAATGTGCTTTTATGAAGGTTGGCACCAGATAAAAGGAGGAGAGCAAGTCTCTCCAAAACATCTGAAGCCCAAGCTAGTACTTGGGACAGTTGCAAACCTGAATTCAAACTAGCCAATATGGTCCAGAAGACCTGAAACAGAGAGGTATATTTACAAACACCTCATGTGGAAGGTGCTGTCTCCTGACAGAGGAAAAACATGCAGTTTTTTCCATTAGAATTAGATTGCAAGCTTGGCCAGCACTAGGGACTATAAGAGCTGAGTCCAGCAGTTTAAGAAATATTCAAATATGGAAAAAAAGAAATTGTGAAATTTTATTCATCAGGATTCACTGATATCTAGTGGTCTGAACCCAGATATTCAACCACTGGGAAAAACTATCCCTGAGTCTCAGCTGATTCACACAACAAACTTTCAGACCTTGCTTGGGATAAGCTCCAAAGTTCCTGGGTGGTAGATAACTCGTGGAGGTTGGTCGTGCCTTTCCAGTGGTCAGCACCATTAGTACATGATTTCCGCTGTCCCAAAGAGGAGGGGAAACACATGGTTGTAATCAGAAGATATTTATGATCTATCCTACAACCCTTGAGGCATAGCTCAGTCTCATTCCTAGCTGTAAGAAAGTCTGGGAGCTGTGATCTAGGAGGAGGCAGAAAGACATCCATGCCACAGCACATCATTGGCTGGTTAGGCACACCTCGCATTCTGGATGAGAGTAGTACCTGACACCACAAAGGAACTCAGTCAATGACTGCTGGATTCTGATAAATAAGAACATCTTTTAGTTGTTTTTAAGTTATTTTAATAGAACATCTTTTATTATTGACAATTTCACACATGTAAACAATACATCTTGATCATATTTACCCCAACTCTCAACCATTTTTCTATGCACCCAATACATCCCTTCCCTCCTCTTGTGCTGTTAATGACCCACAGAGTCCACTTAGTGCTGCCTGTTGGAATTTGGCTTAATCTAGTGCAGGTGCTACATGGGTGTGAGTCCTTAACTGCTATGAGTTTGTGGGTAAAATGGTCTTGCCATGTCCAGAAGATGGCATTTCACAACACTCCTGTTCCTCGGGGCTCTTGCATTATTTCTGACTCCTCTCTGGCTATGGTCACTGAGCTGTAGACTGGGGGAGTTGATATAAATGTCCCATTTGGGGCTAAGCGCTCAATAGTTGCTTATTCTCAGCACTTTGACCACTCTGCATTAACTACTGACCACTGCGGACAAAAGCTTCTCTGGCCAAAGCTGAGCACAGCAGTAATCTATGGGTAGAAACATAAATATTTAGAAGGCAGTTTGACAACAAGTCCATTTAGCAAAACAACAGTAGTAGATTCCCCACTAGGGCCTATGACCTCCTTATCTATGGGCTTTTGACAAAGTTTACAGAACTAGCCATGACTCCCCTCCTGTGGAACAAGCTCAAAACAAATCAGGTTCTCCAATAACCATCATGCCACTACTGCATTAGTGGCCACATCTTACCTGGCACATCAGTATCACAGCATGCAGTGCTTGCTACTCAGTCAGACCACTCACGGCTTTCCTTCCTGTGTGGTGCTTCAAAAGCTAGCCATCAGGGAGGAAGTTTTCAGGTCAGTTCTCCCTTGATTTCCCTAAGTGAGGTAACCAGAGTGGGATCTTGTTATCCAGTTCTGGTGGGCAACCAAGAGCAATGCAAAGGCCTGTGTTATTTGGGAGCTCTCTGGAACTGCCTAACCAGTAACTGGTAGGAAGATATACCACGCTTGGCATTGAGATTTTGATTTAATAACCCATGTCTTCTGGGGAAGTATTGTCCACCCATGCAGGGTAACTGTTAAGAATATCTTTAATTTGTCAAAGCAATTTATGTTTGAAAGTAGAATTCATTTAACAAAGGGAGTCCCCTGCTGGCATTCTCTAGTGAATTCCCATTGTAGATTTCAAATACTGATTGGAATTTCTAAACACACACACAAAAAAGCAGCAACTGTTTGCAGAAGCATAACATGGCAGGAGTCTAGTGTTTGTACTCGGAAAGAGTGCATACTCATAAACCAGTCACCCTCTGGTTCAGTCTTCATACACAAGTATGACTTTTTCCTGTGAGTTCTAGAAGCAGTCAGCCTGGCTTTAAACTCAGCTCTGGCCTCTACTAGTTTATGACCTTGATCTTACCTCTTGTTGGTTCGATGAGCTTTGGTTTCTGCGGTCAGGCCCTAGTAATGATAGAATATTCTGAGACACTGTAAGCGATAGCACAGACAGTGAAGTTAAAGAACAGTGAAGGGCACACTGAGGCACACACAGACCTGGTGCATGGTAAGTACAGGGCACACATGGGGCTCACAAGGGGCACAGAGAGAGGCAGACAATGCAAACAGGAGGCGCAGGGCAGAGCATGCACCACAGCACACATAGGGCCTCAGCAAAGGCTGCCTTTCCTGCTGCAGTGGCTCCCAGGACAGTCTCTTTAAGCTTGATGCCTCTGGTCCTGGGTTGGAGTCAAGCAGACTCTTATGACTCTTCCAGGCACTCAGAAACTCTGGCTTACATACTGGATGACCAGGTGACCAGATATAAGGAACTGGGATATGTGAAGCTTTCTTCTAAAAATCTTATACCAACTGCTGTCATAATCAATTCTGTTAGTATCCTTATGCGGAGAGTACCCCTGAAACCCTTGCATGCA
Source organism: Mesocricetus auratus (assembly GCF_017639785.1). Lineage (NCBI taxonomy): Eukaryota > Metazoa > Chordata > Mammalia > Rodentia > Cricetidae > Mesocricetus > Mesocricetus auratus. The sequence continues at coordinate 3,133,965 of NW_024429233.1, read as the reverse complement.
CACCCTCCTACAGGTATACACAGTATCAGTCATGAAGCTTTAGTTCAACCAGGTTTCTTTTCCTTAATACTCAGTACCATGCCCCAGACATGAGCATGTGCCTCATACAACTCCACACAACTCCATTCTCTATGATGACACAACCCACAGCTTAATCTTGGAAATCACACCCTTCCAATAGTGTCAGGAAGGACGTTTGAATTCTGAAAATCTAGTGTCTACTCTATAGCTCCTTAACCCCTTTGTCCATAGCTGCTGTGACGGAATCCCAGAATGTCACCTCCTAGCAAGCAGCAGTGTAGAGGAATTGCTGGCTAGGATAAGCTTGTGGTGCTCCAACTCGGGGGCAGGGAGTGGGGGGTGCCAATGTCCCAGTCTTCCTCACCCACACTCATTTTAGCATCTCAAAAGGGACAAACTACCACTGTTCCTCCATTCCAGACACACAGCTCCTTCTCCCCAAACCAGAAAGCCATTGCTCTTCTCACATCTGCTCACCTGAATTTTGGTTTGGAGAACAGCTTCCCTACTCAGTGCCATGTTGGATGGGACCATCACTTCCCGACACCCTGAGTGAGTCACACCACCATGATTAGCACAGAATCCCAATCAAGCCACACAGAACTCTAATCCACAGGTTTGCATGGAACTATAACTTTATTCTGCTAGACAAGTAGATAAGAGGGCAGCATCTATGACAACCATCTCTCCCCTCCATCCAGGATAGACACTGAGATTGACTCACATCCAAAAAAAAAAAAAAAAAAAAAAAAGCAGCTGCAGCATAAGTTCCAAGATAAAAGAAGGAAAAAATGAGATACAGAAACAGATAAAAAGTGGGAAGGTGAGACACATAGTATTCACTGAGTTTCTCTCTAGATGTGCATGAAGTGCAGTAGAGTTTGCCTTTTCATACCCTCATATGTTCCCTCAAAGGTGTCTGCTGATGTTTATAAGTGATCTTTCCAGACCCTGCCACCGGTTGCTAGCCAGTCACCTTGGCTTCTGTATCTTCCATTATCCTAAGCCCCTACCCAGCCCAAACACCAACCATTCTTGTCGCTGAAAACAGGTGTGGAGGAGATGCCATGAATCTGCATACTGTGCAAGGTTTGGAGGTGTTAACCTATCAATACCCACTTTTCAGGAACTCAACACATTTACAGAAAAACAAATTGAAGCCATGCAATAGAGGCAGAGCTGTGGAAAGGGCAGCCTTGTAATCCATATTGTGATCAGATGCAGCATCCTGGAGGAAGTGATACCCTTTAAGACTATATGGGGTTTGGAGGTGAACTATTCTACAACCCCCTAACTGAGTAATGAGGCTGTGGCTGTGTACACCATTCTCGAAAACCCTTCTGCCTACTGCCTTCCATGTTTTCTGGAGTCAGCTGGTGTCCTCTATGTGTGTTCTCTAAGCATCCTCAGATGAGGAGTGCTATGGTCCATTTGACCGATGGGAAGGGCGGATTCAGGCACAGGTGACATTGCAACTCTGGCTTCTCTAGCACTCCATAGTCACCAGGTCTGAGAGGTGGGAGTTCAAAGTCATAGAATACCATTCCTACTTTACAGATCTCCATTTGCTTTTATGTTTGGAAGTCTAAAATGCATTGAGACTGTGGAATAAACAACTGTGTGCTTGCCTTCATGATTGTCAGTGAAAATACAACCTCAACTTTACCAAAATTCACTTTCTGTGAGAAAAGTGAACCAGTAAAAATTGCATTAAAATATATTCCACTCTGCATCTACTCTTATATCTTTGTGCCTTTGTTTGCTTGCTTGCTCGTTTGTTTAGATACAGGTCTCCCTACACAACCCTGGTGCACTCCCCAGTGTTGGGATGCAGGGTACACTACCATGCTCAGTCTATCATCCTTTTCATTTGATTTGGTGAGAAGACATACTGGTCAAATTTTAGATGGACAGACATGTAGACAGGTTGTAGACATACAACAAAATCACTGCCCTAAATCTCAGGACTGATATAAATGCTTTGTAGTTTATTTCCCAATTCCTCTGCCACCACCAACCTTTAGCTTTCCAAGACAGATCCATGCTGGCATAATTGCCACATAGTAACCTAGGCTGCAAGAGTCTGTAATTTGGAGTCTACCATTGGATGGTTTCTATTTTTACTATCATAGACAAATACTGCCAGGAATAGCCCTGTGCATACTCTGAGATAACTAGGCACAAGACCAAAGCATTATCCAAACTGTAGAGAGCTTTCATCTTCAATACCATCAGAGGCTGCAGAGGCATCCTTCCCCCAGAGCTCTTCTGATTCTGGTTTGTTCCCACTGCCTTGGTGGGAAAAGCACAGGGTTACCATCTTGTTTGCAATCATTCTCTTGGTAGGGAATGAGGCTCTGTGTGTTTCATAGATATGGTTCCCTGTCCTCAAGTATCTAGTCTTAATGTCTCCCAGCTTGGTTGTTAGGATTGTCCCTTAACAAGAAAATATACAGGTAGAGCTTTTCTTTTAGCAGCGTTGGTTTGAGTTTGCTTTTCTGTTGCTGTGATAAACACTGTGAACAAAAATCAACTTGATGAGAACAGTATATTCAACCTACAGGTTATAGTACATCATGGAGGGAAGCTAAGACAGCATCTCAAGGCAGGACCTTGAAGCAGGAACCACAGGGAAATGCAGTTTACTAACTTATTCCCAGGCTTGTAATCAGTTTCCTTTCTTATTCAATTCACACATACCTGTCTAGAGACAGTTCTGCCCACAATGGGACTACCCCAACACACACACACACACACACACACACACACACACACACACACACACACCAATTGTTAACAAGAAAATTCCCCCAGACATGCCCATAGGCCAATCTGATGAAACCAATTCTTCAATTGAGGTTGCCCCTTCTCAGGTGTGTCAAGCTGGCAACCAAATTAGTCACTGTAACACGTATTATCCATACAAATTGATAGATTATGTCATATATCACACATGCACGGTCAATCCCTTCTACACTGAAGTTTTAACACTGGTTATAACTTCAACTATATCTTGATATCTGATAGAAACAATATCATCCCTTTATTCCATGATTTTTCAGTCTTAATTCTTCATGTAAATTTTAGAAGTGATTGAACAAATTCCATAAAATGTTATGCTGGACTTTTTTTTAATTGGAATTGAATGGGGTTTATAAATTAGTTACTGGAGGAAGCACCCACCCCCGATCCCCTGGATACAGCTATTCATTTATCTAACCTGCCATCTCTTTCCTCCTTCCTGGTTGGGAAGAGGATTTGATTTTCTCTTCTTCCAGTGCCTTCCCTGTCTCTTAGAGAAGGGCATGGCTTCTGGCCTCAGAGCATTTTCTTTCCCTTCATTTTCTATCCATTTCACCTGCACAGTAGTCTCTCTCTCTCTCTCTCTCTCTCTCTCTCTCTCTCTCTCTCTCTCTCTCTCTCTCTCTCTCTCTCTCTCTCTCTCATTACCCACACACGTTTTGCACAGGATAAAGCTTACCGTCCTTAGGCTGACTTAGGACTCTCTTCACCTCCTCCATATTGTTAGTCTGTCTTTATCACCACCTCCACTTGCCTGAAACGCTACCTGCTGGGCAAACATCTGTAGCTTCTGGAATACCCTACCTATCTCAGCCTCAATGAGGCTGCCCATTTGGGAATTACCTCTCCCCCACTTTCAACTAGCTGGTTTCTATTGACTGTCCAACTCTAGCAACATCCTGGTAAGTATGGGCTCTGGGAGCTCCAGCGGGCTGCATCATCCATCCTAATATGACAATTAAAGAAATGAGTTGTGGCGGAAAACAGATGGAGAGTCATTTCAAGTGCACACTGGTTAGAGGAGCAGATATTCTGTAATGCTATAGTCCATCTCTGGCCTCTTTGAGTTTAGAGTTAGAATTCAAGCAGGGTGGCAGGAGGTGTGACTAACTAAGCAATGAGGACTTGGAGGGTGGTCTTGGTTCTGATTCTCCGCGTTAGCCAGGAGTCTTTATTGCTCAAAGAGAACAAGCTGAATCTCAGGAAGTGAGGCACCAAGATAGCCCCATATGCCTGGCTTGGTGCCCTCACCACATTGGAGAGTTGGTCTGTGCCCCTGGGCTCTATTATTCCTGAAATCTAACATAACTGCAACTAGGAGTAGAGGTCTGGAGTAGGACAGTATATAAACTGACAGTAAGATGACTCATCACTCTTATCTCTGCATCTTCAGCTTCAGAAGCGGATGTGATAAATTGGGATTCATTGGATTCTAGACTGACACCCCTTGAGTGGCAATCATGCCTATGATTGCCACGCTGCAGGACCTAGCACACAGTGGGCACCACCAGGAGCTACACATGAATGCATGAAAGGTTAGAGGCAATGAGCAGCTGCAAACAGAGGTTGGGCACAAAAACACAGGTGTCCTGTCTGAGGAACATAGAGCTCCAGTTTATTCTCCCAGGCTGGGGGAAAGGCAGCTGCATCTGTGTGTGTGGCTACACCTCCCCCATTACCTCATTCATCCCTCCTGCCCAGGAGTGAGCAGAGGAGCTGACAGAGGACTAGAGGTGATGGCTGCCTGTGGCAGAAGACATGCATAAAAATGCAAATGCAGGCTCCTTCCCTCCCCTCTGCTCTACATCCCTCTCAGACAGATAAAAAGGAAAATGTGCCGCTGAGGACAGAGCCCCTCTGGGTAAGAAAGCAATAGCAAAGTGACAAATGCCATGTGGGTTTAAGCAAAGTCCCCCATGGTTACAGACCCACTGGGAAATGAGACTGACAAATGTGCATCCCACCTCCTCCCTGCACCCGATTCCTTTGAAATAACTTCCGCCCTGAAAAGAAAGAAGGAAATAACTCAAAGATTTTAAAAGCAAAGTTTCTGTCTGCAAACCAAATGGGCTGAATTTTTATAGACTCGTTTGGAAGAGCATGAAAAATCCAGTTGTTGGAGGCGGGAACCTATAACTCTCTCAGGAGGCTGGGAAGAGTCAGGAAGGGACCACCTGAAGACCTGGCTCCTCCATGCTCCTCCCCCTCCTAGCACCAAGCCTGCTCTCTGGTCCCTGCTCCACCCTGGGGGGTGTTGAGCTCAGGGCAAAACTTCCCCTTCTGTTCTGCACCAGGGTCTGTGCCAGGCACAATGGAGGCACTGGAGGAGGAGTTTGCACACTTCCAGGGAGGTGTAGCACACTGAATGTGCCAGTCATCTTGGCTCTCTGCAGAGTCTTCACCATGTGCCAAGAACTCTCTAATCCCTGAATGTGCTTCCTCCTCCCATCCTCACAACTGTTCCAAGGGAGCCATTCTTGCTACCTCTGCTTTACAGATGTGGAAACTGAGGCAAAAAGAACCTCAGACACCTTGGAGGTGGGGGATTAAAGTACAGTCTGACTTGAAGTCCTTACTAATGACTCAGTGTTGCCCTTTATTTGAGTCCTGAGACATCCTGGACACCTCGAGGGTACTGCTGGGAATGTGAAGCCCAGTCATTTGCTGAATGGAGAGTTGGATGGTGTCGTATCTACTTCTGAGCTCCCAGAATGCAAAGTGGCAACTTCAGTGAAGCCTGAGTCTTGACTTGGAGTCACCCTCCTTCTCTCACCCTCTCTTTCAGAGTGCATCCTCTGTAAATGACCTGCACAAGAAGCTTCGTCTTCAGTCCTGCTCTGGAGGCTTCCATCACACACCGCATGATTTAACTCTCCAACCGTAGCTCAACAGTGACATTGTTAAAGATGGTCACCTGGATTTTACCAGACTTCCAAGTGGCTCATACCTCAGATCACCTGCCTGCAAAAGAAACAAAGATCACAGAACATAGTGTCTCATAAGCACATGTGGTGATTTAGTAGTTTACATGGGGATTGATAATGAGGCACAGTATGAGATGGGGTCTTCTGTAGCCTAGGCAGGCCTTTAACTAGATATATAGCTAAGGATAACTGACCCTCCTACCTCTACCTCCTGTGCTGGGATTACAGGCACACCCCATCATGCCTGACACATTTTCATCTGCAAACCTCACAGTTAAGACACACTCAGGCTTCTGAGAGCTACACATTGTGTTGGGTTTCTCCCTTTACTCCCTTCCAACTGGAAACCTTTGCCCTCTTTCCAGTGCAAGCTATGAGCTGAGGTAAGCACCTCTTTGTCAAGTCTGCAGCAGAAATGAGATAGCATCCAGCCCTAGCCTTAGACTCCACTTCCCCACCCACTGCCATGCACCCCAATGAATCTCATTCACTGGGAAAGACAATGGAATCCCCACTTGGCACCTGCTGCTCTAACAAGAACCAGACTGGGTCATTTGGCAAACGTTTGGATGAGAACAATCTCCATCTGGGAAGATTGCAGGACACCAGTTCTGGAGATGCTGGAAGAAACTCTTTGGGAAGCAAATAAATGGTTGAGGAGAAGGGAGGGGCTCATCTCCTACAGAAAGAGAAAAGTCATGGCTGTCCACCAGGAGCAACACAGCTGTGGTAGCTTGGGACAAACTGTCCACATGACTTCTTGGGAAGAGAACTGTCTTCCTAAGAAGACTCCTGGTTGGATGGCATAAGACTACAGGAGTGGAGCCTCTTATCACCATTCACAAAGGACAGATTTCTTATGACAGTTGACTTTCATCTTTTCAAAGGAAGCTTGGAAAGGCAATTCCTTAGTTTGGTTTTGGTGACAGTGAACTTAAAGTCAGCAGACCTAATAGGAAGCAATCAGTCGCTGTCTCTCTTTCTGCACTTCTTGTGATGTGGCACACAAAGAGAAATGAATTTTTTAAGTGCCAGGGATTGAGCACAGGGCCTACACATGCTAGTCAAATGATTTAACACTGAGTCCCACACTCAGCTCCTCACTGGTGGATTCCAGGCAGGTGTTCTACCTCTGAGTTCCACCATTACAGAGAAAGAGGAATGTGAGCTGCCCAATGAAAATGCATGCAAAATGAAAGGCATGAGTGCTGCCCAGAAAAGGGGTGGGGGGCTCACCACTGGGGAGCACAGTGGCTGCTTTAGAGAGTGTATGAGCAGGCAGTATAAGGGCAATCTAGCCAGCTCCACCACTGGAGGGGTGTAAGTGTAGGGGCTGGTTCTGGGTTAGTCTCAGTTACTTCCTGTCCTCCTTCATGAGCAGCTCTTGCCTCTTTGATCTTAAATTTACCTCAGTTCAGAGGCCCTGCTGGTCAGAGGTTGCAGTCTACCACATCAGGATAGCTCTCTACAACCTTGGCACAATACGGAGGACACTCCCTACCCTCCACCCCCAGTAGGGCCTTCCTGCTGGATACCTAACCTTATTTGGAGAATGTCTCTAGGCCAGAATGCATGACTTATCTCAAATATGGCCCTTGACACAGTTCCCTGTGAAAGCTTCCTCCCCCATGCCCACCCCCACTGCCCTATGGTAATCAGACATTGTGCTAGCAGCCGTAAGATAGGACTGTGCTGTCAAATATGATAACTAGACATTGTACTAGGAGTTTTATCATGGGAGTGTACTGCCTAATGCAAATTAAGTGATGTCCCAGCTCTGTCCCTGTCCTATGTGTCTCCCCCACTCTGGAATAAAGTTGACCTGGAACATGAAAGCAGTATCCTGGAAGGCTATTTCTGTCGTGCCCACAGTCCGGACAAAACCCTGCTAGCCACTTCTGCCCCTTTTGCTCTCATGACCTGGTGGCCAACATACTATGAAGGAAAGGAACTTCAGTACTCAAAATGGAATTTCAGCTATTCAGTCTGCTATGAACTTCTGCCTCACTAGGGATAAAAACAGATATAGTGAGTGCTGCAGTGTATGTGTGTGAGACAAAAAGAAGGTGTGTGAGTGTATGTGTATATGTGTGTGACAGAGAAAGAGATGGAGAGGTGTGTGTGTGTAAGTGTGTGTATTGTATGTATATATGTGGTGTGGGTATGTATGAAGTGTGTGTGAGAGAGAGAGACAGAGAGAGAGATGTAAAGGTGTGTGGACATCTGATATGTGTTTTGTGTATGTATGTGTGTGGAATGCGATATATATGTATATATATATAACATATTCACACATATATATACGTTAGTGTGGGTTTCTGTATATGTGTGTGTGGTGCATATTTGTATCCACATGTATATTTGTGGTGAGGTGTGTGTGTGTGTTTTGGTATGTATATGTGTATAAGTGGTGTCTGTGATATGCACATAAATGTATGACATATGTATATGTATGTGTGTGATGTGTATACATATGTGTGGGTGGTATGTGGTATGCTCTTGAATTAGGTCATTGAGACACTGAGGAATCAGACATACAGAATGAAGGAAAGGTAAAGAACCATATGGCAAAAAGGAGATTAAATAAAAACAGGTTAATCTGAGTTATAAGAGCTAGTTGGGAGACAAGCTTAAGCTAAAGGTCAAGCTTTCAGAATTAATAACAAGGCTACATGTCATTATTTGGGGGCTGGAAGTCCAAAGAAAATCCAACCAGAAAGTCCAACTACAGTGTGGTGTATGTTGTGGTGTACATTTGTTTTAGTATATTATTTTAACTAGTTAAAGATGTGTTACATTTGTTTATGCTGCAGAATATACCTTTAACAGTTAAAGGTGTGTTCCTTTTGTTCATGCTGCATTTGTTTAGGCTAGGCATTCAAAACTAATAAGTCTCTGTGTCATGATTTGGGAGCAGGTTGGTGGACCCAAGAAAGAAAAAGCCTGGTGTGTGTGTGTGTGTGTGTGTGTGTGTGTGTGTGTGTATTGGGGGGTGGAGCTGGAATGAGGCACACCAGAACAAAGACAGCAGTTTGGAAAGAGCTATTTGGGAATGGCTTCAAAGTTGAGGATAAACAAGCATTTGCAATAGCAAAGAAGGGAAGAGTAAAGATGTATATGCTAACGCAGCTCTGGTGTTTCAAAATGCAACAGCATGAGAGATGAGTGAGCAGAGTGAATAGCAGAATTCCGTTTTACAGACTGAAGTCAAGGCCCAGGACCGAGGGTGATGCACATTGGAGGAGGAATCCAGGCTCGAGAGAGAAGAATGAGGAGAGAAGAAGGGACACACCCAGGGAAAGAAGCCAGAAAGCAACCTCTCATGCCACCAACCTCTCAGCAGTAAGTATAGGGAAGCCTCCTGAGCACAACCATGGTACCATTAGTGCTGCTGATGCAAACACAAAGTATGAATTAGCACCCCTTGGGAGTCCTAAGACACTCATCTCTGGGTGCTGAGGCTGTGATGGCAGCTTCTAAATTGTGTTTATGGGAATCATTTTTGCCATAAGGGCTCATAATTTACCCTTGATCAATAACCAATCAATCCACCTGCTTTGCACATCACAAAATCTACAGATCCGCCCACAGAAAGAAAAGAGAAAGACAAAGCGCATACTAGGAAGAGATGACAGAACAGCAGACTAATGCAAGCACTTAGGCTGGTCATTACATAAGCATTGACTTTTTTATTATTATTTAAGGGAAACATTTTGTGTGATAATACTGAGTCCATTAAAGTGAAAAGTGGGGGAGGGTGGTGCAACTTGTAGACTTGACTTGAAAGTGCTGCATAGGAAGGAGGACACAGTAGAGCTGAGAGCCTGTCTGTACAGGCCGCTTTATCCCAACACCTGCAGCCCTGGCACCAGCAATAAGCATCTAATATGAAACCTGAGCCTTATCAGACACAATACCTCAGGATTCTCAAGGCTACCTGTCAGGCTGAAAATTGAAACAGTTGCTCCTAACACAGAAATGTGCCACGTCCTAGGTATTTGTGCCATGCTGGGGCAGGGATTAGGCTGAGTTGTGGCAGGTGGTATGGGATATGGCAAGGAGAGATGCTCGGAAGAGATTAGCCTGACCTCTCCAGCAAGACCCAGTTCCGGTACTTCATCAAGGGGCCTGTAGCCCTGACTGGCTTTAATGAGTCAAGTATTCTACCATGCAGTCACCAGCTTCCCTCAGGTCATGCCCAACTCCCTGGTCCCCTGTAGCATCCCAGATCCAGAGGGTGAAGTCTCTAGGGACCCCAAGCAATTTTACCGGTTTTTATAATGCTCCTCTAAGGACCTGTTCGAATCAACCTCTGCAAATCCCTCCCCTGCAGACTAGCCTGGCCTGGAATTCTGAGCCTTCTGAAATGCCACCCTGTCTTAGCACATGAAGAAACATGTTTCCTCTGTAACCATCTGCGGCCCCTGTGGGACTAATCAAGAGCACTTTACTCCAGGGCTTCTTCACTTGTGCCACCAACATCGCAGGGTGAACTGAAGGAGGCTGGAGCCCTACCAGCTGGCTCTCCAGAAGCAGGCATTCTAGTCCCAGTGGCCTACGTGTTCCACTCAGCGGACCGGAAGCTGGCAGCTGGCCCCTGTATCTTAGCCCACATTAAAGACACATTGTCCTGCTGAGTAACTGATCTCTCCTCTCCAGAACCAACAAAGATGTATGTACCACCCCAATGACTCCTAGTCAACTGGTCACCATGGCAGAGCAGAGAGGAACAAACAAAGGATGGAATCCAGGATGCTTTAAACGCAGGACTTCCTGCTGTGTTGAGGCCGCCAGTCTCTCAAAACTGACACTGCTGGCACTGCTGGGGCTGGAGAGATGGCTCAGAGGTTAAGAACCTGATTGCTCTTCCAGAGGTCCTGAGTTCAATACCCAGCAACCACATGATGGCTCACATAATGAGATCTGGTGCCCTCTTCTGGCATGCATCCATACATGGAAGCAAGATGTTGTATTACTAATAAATAAATAAATCTTTAAAAAAAAAACCTGACACTGCTAGTGTTACTACAGTCAGAACACCAGTCATAACAGCATTCTAATGTGTTACTCAGAGAGTGTCACTCACTCACCTGATTCTAGAATGGGGCTAGAACTCACCTTTCTAAATACCCCCCTCCTTCTGACCCCCGTGTGTGTGTGTGTGTGTGTGTGTGTGTGTGTGTGTGTGTGTGTGTGTGTGTGTGTGTCCCTCTGCCCTCACCTCCAATTGCTTTCAGTACTGATCATCAAGAAAGCCCACTGCACTGGTTCTACCATCAGTTAAAGGTGACACATTGTGTTTAAATAGTCTCCTGGGGTGTGACAGATGCCTGCCTGGGCAAGGGAAAATGCACCCAGAGGACAGAATAGGCTGGGCCCTACTGCTGAAGCAACACTAATTGGCCCCAAGGCCTCTGCACAGGAGTCACCTTCCACTGTCCTCCTGGAGCAGGAGGACTTTACCTTCCCAGGGCATCTTGGGTACTAGAAAGCACCAATTTGCTGCTATTCATCTTGGGGCAGAAAGCACAGGCTTGAGGTTGTCCAGAGAAGCCAGTCCACTGGCATGTGTCTCCAGGGCTGCTCACCAGGCTGTGACAGCAGTAGAGACAGCTGGAAGGTAACACAGTCAACACTTTTCTGGTTAATTAACTAAATACATACTGTCTGTAGCTTCTGTGTGAGTAGGTTTTCAGATGAAAAGTGCCAATTTTCTTACATTTATATGTCCAAACTGCTTTCCTTGGTGGCTCTTATTTGCCTTTTCTCATCCATTAAGTGGAGTAAATTTGTGGCTTAGCTGAAAGGCTCCGAGTGACAGGGACATGGAACCATTGATTTAGACAAATGATAGTTCCTGGTTCCTGGAGACTTACCTCTCTACCTTCCAGCCCTTGAAAAGCAGGCCGGCCTGCAGTAGAGGCTCGCTGCTCATCCTGGTGCATGAATCACGTGCTTATCCAACACACGTTCCCTAAAAACTGCTTAGTGCTTAGAAGTAAAGTCCTTTAGGGACAGGGAGGTGGTTCAGAGGGTTAAGACCCTTTCTACCAAGCCAGGAATTCAGTCCTTAATACCTATATGGAAAACCAACCAACTTCACGCCAACACACACTAAATGAAACAAACAAATGTAACCTTCATTTTTCTTTTATGGCTCTGGGTTAAGTCTAGCACACCCAAGTGTATACTCAGCACAAATTAGACTCAGTGGGTTATTATTTTATAAGTGGGTAAGAAAGTTAGGTATATCTGGGAGGAGTAGGGGGCAATAATCAAGAGAATGAGCATGCTAAAAATAAATTGTATGAAATTCTTAAAGAATTCATAAAAATACTTTTTAAAAAAGCAGTCATGTATCGGGGCCCAAACGTAATATTTCAGAAATGCCTCTGATTAGCCACAGAATTCTAGGAGCTCAGTTATCCTATTGTCTTTAGATATCGGATGGTTACCACCAGACGGCCTGGCCACAGTGGAAAATGGCTTCTAGCTCGTATAGAAAAAGACCTCAGCCCTGGGTGGACCCACACCCATCCTAAGGGCTAGTGAGACATTGCAGGAAGGCTAGTGAGGACATGGAGTTTTAGGAATGTCTCTAGGATTAAAGGATACATTTGATATTAGCTCTATACATGATAATAGATGTCTTCTGCAAGTACCCACTTTTGGAAAGCTATTTAAGAGGACACTTGAATAAACCGTGGTCTCCAGTATTAACTGAGAGCCCTCCTGAGGTGACATGATGTCTCTGTCTCCTCATTAAGGCTTCTGGGTAGCTAGGAATTCCCTGATCCACACTCCCCACTTAGGGTGGGACCTGGGGCTGTTCGGCTGGTTCTAAACACAGCCCCAAAGACATCAGTCTGGAATAGATGGCCCTTGCAGTGTAGGACTGAGATAGGCCATACCCCCGCAGTCATGCACCTTGAATGCTTATGTTTCTTCAAAATTCCCCAGTTAAAATTCTCAGTGTGTTGTTATTATGAGGTGGGATGAAAGGAAAGATGTATTCTGGTTCCTTGTTTCAGAAATTTGTGTCCACAGTTTCCTGGCTTCAGGAATTTTCTGTTGTGTAACAGTTTTCCTCCAAGATTGAAACATTCCAACCTGAAGGAAGCTCCTTAAACCAGAATGGAAACAGCTCAAAATAGCTTTCAGGAAGTTCCTGAAAGTAACCAAATTTACTAGGCCACTTGACTTAGAGTTTTATTGCTATGAAGATATAACATGACTATGGCAAAGCTTTAAAGGAAAACATTTAATTGGGGCTGGCTTACAATTCAGAAGTTCAGTTTTTTATTGCCATGGCAGCATGCAGGCAGAGACGGTGCTGGAGAGATAGCTGAGAGTTCTACATTCGGATCTGCAGGCAACAGGAATTGACTACAACACACTTCCTCCCTCAAGGCCATACCTACTCCAACAAGGCTATACCTCCTAATAGTGGCACTCCCTGTGGGCTTATAGGGGCCATTTTTATTCAAACCACCACACCCCTCCACCCAGAGTATGCAATAAAGTTGACTTAGGGTCATTTTCAGACAAGCCAGGTTACAAGGAAGATTCAGACCAGACCAGCTGCCTGGAAGAGGCTAAGCCCAACTTGGAAAGGACACTTTACAACCTGTTGTGTTACTTGCAGGCTGTTCAGTATACTCCAGGTTCCCAGCTTTTATGAGCTGTCACCCATGCTGGGGTGAACTTGGGTGATGCAACTATATTTGCGTCATTTCTGTTCCTACAAGTAACCCTTAACCCATGTCTGTAAGTAACCTCAATAAAATCCATCGAATCAATGAACCACCAAGTTGGACATTGGTAGTAGCCATTCTTTGGTCTGTTGCAGACCAAAGGTGAGTAGGTATGTGTGTTGAGTCCTCCCAGGAAGTCTTGTCATGCAACACTTGGACAGAACATGATGGTAGGAGAGCCTGTGGCAGAAGAGAGTTATCCACATCACGGAAGACAGGAAGCAGAGAGGTCGAGGTGCCCATGCCTGCTAGCTTTCTTCTTTTCCCTTTTGTTCCTTCTAGGCCCTCAGCCCATGAGATGCTGCCTCCGCCATTCAGGAAGTGTCCTAGCCAATCAACCAATCCTTCCTGGAAACATCCTTAACAGTGACTCTAAGAGGTGTGCCTTACCAGTCTCCCAGCTGATTTGAAAAACCTCAAGTTGACTGTTACGGTGTGAGTCTGAAAATCACTCCCAGGTTTGTGTTTTTAACACAGTTCCACTACTTTGGAGGACATAGCCTCCAAAGTAATCCTTTTGGTTTAGGAAGTGGGGCTTGGGTGGTAGAATGGATCAAAGGGCTCGGATTTAGAAGGTGATATCTGCCTGTTCTAATACGCATTCTCTGCTTCCCCATTCATACCATGTGAAAAGCCAGTGGGCTCCCACTCCCATTGCTGCTCTTTCCTTGTCTCTCTGGGCTGGAGCCTTGATACAACTATTCTGTAAGAAGTTTCTCTTGGGTATTTTGGTGTTGGTGGTACAAACTTACAGATCTGGAGTCACTCAGATATTCACCATAACCATGGATACATTTTAATAAGAAGAGGTCTGTATTTAGATAACAGCATCAGACACCTGGCACCAGGACTGAATGAGAATGTTCCCAGGATGCAGCACCTGCTTATAAAGGCAAAAACCCACAAAATTACAGTTCAGGGATGGGTTAGCTCATACGCTGTCTTTTTGTAAGAAGGACTTGATTTTGTAACAGATTTTTGCAGACCCCGTCAGTTATCTTGAGTGTACAGCAGTTTTTACAAAAGCAGGAATAGCAGTTACTCTTATGACCCATTATCTTGCAAGAGCAGCAAATTTTACAAAATCAGTCAATTTGAGAATAGCCTTCAATGTCTGTGGGAAAAAATGTGAGTTGTTAGGATATAATCTGTGCACGTTAAGGACTTACATGCTAGAGGCTTTTTTTTTTTGTCTCTCAAGTACAGTAGTTTAAAGTATAAATGAAATGTTAACCAGAGCAAAACATAACCAACAAGTCAATAGTGAGGATTTACTTACCTCCACAGAGACCCTTTCTGCTGAGCAGGGAACATATATCAGCATCTTATGAGGCATGGACACACACCACACTAGCTGCTGCTGAAACCTGGACACGGAGCTTCCTAGTGTGCAGAACTTCTGGCAGCTAGAATGGGGTTAGACTCATCCAGGAAACACAGCTCTGGAATGTCTGTGCCATTTAACTCGTGAGAGAAGTTCTACCAGGCATGTGGGTAGTTCCATCCTGAACTGAATAAAAAGGAACAAATTGGGTGAAAATGCCAGTCTTCATCACTTTCCTTTTCAGGAAGGATGCCTGACATGGTAGCAGGAGCCCCTGTGTACCCAAGATGAAGACATTCTCGTTCCAAACATCTGGTCAGCACAGCACAAGAACCCAGTGTAGGGTCAGAGTGCAAGGTTATAACCCCAGTTTTCATTCTAATCTATATGTGACCCTGATCTACTGTTGCCAGATTAGCTACTCAGGCCTTCTTCCTGTGAGTGCAGAATAACAGCCTGCTCTGTAGGGCCCTAAGTCCTGTCTGTACCCCAGTAGCATCCCCAGACCCTACAGCCTATCATGTGAGTTTAGAGCACTGGATTCCCAGTCAGAACATCTGCCTCCAGCGGAAAGATGGCACAGGTATGCAGAAAGCTCAGAGTCAGGATGCCCAGCCCAATTTCCCAATGCATTAACAACTGAACTCAGTCATTTAAATTAAATAAGGTGGATGCGGTTGTTTACAAACTGAAAGCATCCACATTCCAGAACCAGGCATTCCCCCAGCCCACCTTCAGCTACTCTGTATCAGTGGCATTTCATCACCAGCTGCCAAATGAGACATTTCTACTGTTGCCATGAGTTACAGAAGACCCAAGCCTTCTTCTCCATCTTCAGTCAAAGGGAGGAGGCCTTTCACATATACCTCCACCCCACCCCAATAAATCTCTTGCTTGAGATCTGTTGTGTGATGTGATATTTATGGCATTTCTTAGTTCTCTGATTCCAGCAAAAAACCTTAACATTGATTCTGTGACTTGGTAGGATATCCAAGTGCCTGCATTCCATTTCAGGGGTCAAAGCCTCACTGGAACCGTATCCCTTATCTCCAGTCCACCCACAACAGACCTACCTTCTGACCCACCAATCGCTTGACCCTTCATCTATCACAGGCAATTGGTGAGCACTCCATCCTTTTCTATCAATGTAAATGCTTCCCTAAGTCTGGTACTCTTAGAAGTAAAGGTATCCACTCCACTCTGGACCCCTTATCTTCATTTTTGAGCTCAGTTTTTACCTGTTGGCTTCACTCAAAAGCCCTGGTGTCTCCTCAGGCTGTTAGACCTGATCCCCTTGGAATGCCGTCATGAGCCACTGAACACCTATGTCTTCCTTATTGTTCAGTCCTCCCTGAGTCCTGGGGACACTCTGGACTATAGGTTTAGGATCTTCTTCTGTTTCTCACTCATGGGACCAGCACCATCCACCTCCCACACACACCCTACCCCATGTCTCTAAGAAAACCTCCAACCTCTCCACCTGGCACTCTGACCTGAAGGGCCCCAAATTTATTCACATTTCCACTCAAATCTGGCCTCAATAGTCCTTAGATAAACAATCCAAGTGTGGACAGATAGGGCACCCTAGATCCCAATATTATTCGAGATCTTTACAAATACTGCGAGTGATTGAGGGGAACTGAAAGATTCCCCATTCCCTACTTCTCGTTTCTCCAATAAAAGCCATTTGTTTTTGTTTGTAGCAAAGTATGAGCCAGAGCGGGACCTAGCAGGAGGGAGAGACAGCAAAGGAGTAGGCCACACACCCAGCACGTACCACTCACTGGTCCCCTGCAGCATCCTCTCCTATATTATGCAAGGATCATTTGTTTCTCCTGGATTCTGCTGCCCACAACATTTGATTCTAAATTCTAGAGCCTGGGGCTAAAGCTGCAGCTTCCCTCTACCTGCTTTCGAGCAATTGCCTCTGATCTCTCTACACTCTCTGGCTTGCTATGCCCTCCATGTGGGCACCCACTCATCTCTCTGGCCCCTGTAGCCTGCTACCCCTGTAGCTTGCTACCCCTTTTCTCCTGCTACCTGCCCTAGTTGTCTTTGTACCTTCTTGGACCTGTACATTTCAAGTTTCCTTGCCTCCCCCTAGGAGCTGCCTGTTAAGTCCTGCAGACTTATAGAAATTCCCACAAGAGGAACTTTGTTTTGCAACCCTCTCTGACTTCCTCCATGGTCTCAGATTTTATTGCTACAGCTTGGCTTCAGTACAGACCAATGGCCAGAAATTTGGCACTCTTGATTTCCAAATTCTCACAAATTCCTCCAGCTGCTACTGAACAAATAAATGATCCCCAAATATTTTATATCTAAACTTGCTCCTCTCTGCACTTTCTCTACTTTCCATTCTTAAAAATAGTTTATTGCTGAGGCTAGAGAGTTGGCTCAGCAGTTAAGAGCACTGGTTGATCTTCCAGAGGACTAGAGTCCAATTTCCAGCAACCACATGGCAGCTCACAACTGTCTATAACTCTAGTTCCAGAGAATCTGGCATCTAAATATGCAGATAAAACATCAATACACATAAAATAAATACATTATTAAAAATATTTGATTGCTATGATTTCTCTGCTCCCAAAAAATCTCTTGAGACTATGCTGCAAACTATCTCAAGACTTATAAGTTCATTGAGTATAGTTTAAAGTCTGTAACAAAACTTGGCTTTAAACTTATAACTAAAATATTACAATTAAAAATATATGCACAGGTCATTTATGTTATACACTATTATTATACTGCCAATTCTTATTTAGGATATATATATATACATATATATATATAGTGTGTGTGTGTGTGTGTCACTTGGATTCAATTCTCACTAAAAAAAATAGATCTATTGGGAAAACAGGTGTTTTAAATAGCAACCATGTAGCTTTTCTCCATCTTGGCTGATGACCTACCTCACCAAGATGTAAGTAAGTAGCCACATGGCTGTTTTACTAAGGTTAGATTACATGCCATGTGACTTAACCACCATCTTAAGATGACCACATTGCACAAAGCAACAATGGTAAAATTTCTTAGTCCTGATGAGATCTATGTTTATCACTGTATCACTTTTTAGACTAAGGAAGAAACAATAAGTCTACAAAAATATTTTAGATGGGTGTGAATTTTTGTATGATGATAAAAGTTTAAGATTATATTTACTACAACATACTATACATGTGATTCAACTCTGGTTTAGAATATACTGTATATTATGATATTATGATAAAATTTAAGATTATAAAGGTCTACTCAGGCCGAGCGGTGGTGGCGCATGCCTTTAATCCCAGCACTCAGGAGGCAGAGGCAGGTGGATCTCTGTGAGTTTGAGGCCGGGCTGGACTGACAGCCTCCAAAACAACACAGAGAAACCTTGTCTCGTAAAACCAAAAAAATAAAAAAAAATAAAGGTCTACTCAGATTTTAAAAAGCTGATTAAAGATGTGTGTTTGTCTTTTCTAACTATTCCCCAAGCTGCTACAAAATTTAAATAAGTAACCACACATGTTTGGTAAATGAAGTATATTTGATAAGTAATATTTATAAATAAGATTTATAAATTTCTCAGCTTCATAGTAATATTCGTCTATCTTCTTTGTTTCTGCTCACTTTGTTAAACGTTAGCTATTGGATAAACTAAGTAATACCAAAAAACTATGATATTCCATAGTGGTATATTATAAAAGATCAATAAATTTCCCAGTCTCACCACGGACTAAGGTTTACTGCCTTTGTGTTTATTTTGATGCTAAAGGATCCTCAACTCAATATTTTAAGCCTCAAAGTTACCAAAGACAAAGCTATAAAATCTTAATCTTATGAAAACTACTAACTTATTATAAACTGTTGAAGATAAAGACAAGTAAGTTAATAGTCACCTTATAAATGACCAAATTCCAAATTCTCTCTGTCTCTCTCTCCCCCACCTCTCTCTCTTTTCTTTTCTTTTCCTTTTTTTGTTTGTTTTTCAAGATATGGTGTCTCTACAGCTTGCCTGTCCTGCAACTCTCTTTAGACTAGGCTGACTTTGAACTCACAGAAATCTGTCTGCCTCTGCCTCCTGAGTGTTGGAATTAAAGGTGTGTCTCACTGCCGCTCAGCCAAATTCTTTAATGTGTTCAGAACTATACTAGTAGTCACACTAAGCACTTATGTAATTAATTACAGGAATAATTTTTATTTAGCCTCCTGTATATATTTTCAAAGTCAAGCCTAAAACAAGATACTAGAAACAAGCAAAGTTTGTTTAGTATAGATATATTAAATAAATAACGGTCCTCAAAACAGATCTGCTCAATATGGCATTTAAAAACTGCTTAATGGAAAAGCTTACTATGACAATGACTCCCTGGTCCTAGCAGTGCCCTCAATGTCTCCAAAGATGATAGACCTCCACCTGGAGCTTGCTTTAAATGTGTCAGAGCTGGACACTAGGTGAAAAGCTGCCCTTCATCTCACCTGCTGCTAAATAGTGGACAAGCGGGACACTGGGGAGTTAATTGCCCCACTTTGCCTGGAAAAGTTAGGCTGGTTCTGCAAGTTCCTAATCCACCCGAAAGTCAGTTGGATCTTAGCCCCGCAGCCAAAGAAGGATGTTGCCCTGGGACCTATGCCCCAAGTGATCATGGAGGAACCTAGGGTGATTGTCCAGGTAGCCAGTAAATCTCTGTCATCTTTAAATTTAGGGAGCTGCTTGGTCTATACTTCCTGCTTACTCCAGCAAAGTTTATCCTTCTCAGATCTGAAGGCATTGACAACTAGGCTAATGATATATTTGTCAATGTAGCACCCAAGGCTTCAGCTGCCTTCTCAGTTCTCTTCATATGTAAACATCAGGCCTCAAGCCTCACTGTCCTGGAGCTACTATTAGACACAGTTTACCTTGCTACCAGACTCTGAAAAGAGTCACAAAACAGATTTCAATGTAACCTTTTACTAATCCTTTATCTATATGAACTTGCTTTACAATGACTGCTGCCAGGCATCAACTACCCATATCTCATGGTAAATGAGTGAATGACTGCATAGAATTAAAGTTCACATGAGGTCTGAGGATATGAAAGCTTAAGTAAGTTGAAAGGGTCTAAAAAGTGCTTTAAGATATGTAAATACAAGTTATAACCATCTAAGGAAGTGTCTTAAGGTGTGTAAATGCAATTTGTAAAGGTATAGGAAATTGATTTAAGATATACATAAAAATAAAAAAATATTTCAGATTTCTTACCCTCTCTATGCTACTGTTATATTGACTTCAAAAGTTCAGAGTTTTAACATTAGTCGATGGAGCTCTGGTAAGCTATTAATCTAGCCCTGGGAAAGCACTGACTGCTATTATCATAGTCACAAGCTCAAGATTTTAAATTTCCTTTGGTTGTTATCTAATTATAGACTTAAAAATGCCTCTCATTGTGCTATGTATCCAGTCCTCTGGAAAGTGTTAGGGCTTTTAACCCAGAAACACTTTTGGGCCCCAAGCTTCTATTATGACTCAAAGGCATGAATCTACTGCTGTTCTCCAGCATAGATTTCAGTACAGATTACAAACAATGCTAATGTGAACATGTCTAAAATTTACCTTTTTTTGTAAACAAGCATTCTTGTAAGCTTCAGGGAATCAGCTTGAATCCACCTCTTAAAGGTAAAATGGACTCCAGATAAGTACTATCAATCAACAGCCTGTTTCCCCTCCTGCCTATTCTACTTATTTTTGAGGGTGGGATACCCCCACCTTCTTTCCCTGGTCTTGGGATTCCTCTCTCTCACCTGCCAGGACCATGGGCCTGGAAGTTTCAAATGTACATCCAAGATAAAAAATTCCCTCTAGACTCCTTAACTTTACCTTCTATCCCTAATATATATATATATATATATATATATATATATATATATATATATCTGTTCCAGCAACCTTCTAGCCCCAGGTGTTCCCTTAAATCTCCATCCCAGACAGCTTCAAAGTGGGTAACCCAGGCGGTCCAGCCTCGCAGATGCTGCCTGAATTTCCCTAGCCCCAGATGGTCCTGCAGAGCCTAAACAGAAACTAAAACAGTTTTCTTTCTGGAATTGGCCAGCATCCCAGATTTCTTGTATTCCCAAAGATGTTGATGCTCCAGACAACAGCAAACTGTCTAAAGAGCACAGCACCCCCATTCCTGCCTCAACTGTCACCCCTTCCTATTTCCTCACCTTTTGTAATAAATAAGAGGGAGGAATGCTGGTAAACTAACAACCACCCACATTCCAGAACAAGGTGTTCACCTCACCTACCTTCCACCATTCAACATCAGTGGCCACATCATCACCAGTCACCAAATGTGACACATTTCCATTGTCACCATGAGTCTTGTACCATTTATAGAGTTTGAGCCTTCATGGCCTGCCCACTTCTTTTCTATCCTCTCTCGGAGTTGGCTTTTCACAACCCCCCACAACAAATTCCTTGTGTGAGGTCTGTTTCGTGATATGATTTTTGTGGCATTCCTTGGCCCTCTGAATACCTCAAAAAAACTTAACAGTGGTGGCACACACCTTTAATCCCAGCACTTGGGTGGCAGAAGAAGGTGGATCTCTGTAATTTTGAGGCATGCCTGGTCTACATAGAGTTCCGGGACTCAAAAAATATCAAATAGCTATAGTGGCAATAATAGAAGCTAATCAGTTGAGACTCTAAGCCAAACAATGTTGTCAGAGAATCTCTTAGAGAATTGCCCCACACAGCCAGCACACAGGCAGAGCTGCAGTGAGATGCTATGGATGAACCCTTCTGGACCATAGATACACAGCCCAACAGGATCCTTGGGTTACCATGTCCACTTCACAGGTGAAGCAGCTGAAGCCTGAGAAGGTCAGGAGTTTATCTGAGCTCACATATCCCTAGAGCCATGACCATCCAGCCCATTCAAGCTTATCCCCTTGAGGAACCTGTCAGAGATGCCTTTATTATATCCTCACAGTGCTGACTTGCTGGGGGCCAGCAGTCCCTCCGTCATCCATACCTGCTGTGCAATCAGCATGCTCAGCCTGCAGGATCCTTGTTGGTTCTGTTCCAGTTTCCCAGATAGTTTTATCCTTCCCTGAGGAGTGAGGTATGTGTACTCTGTTTGCCCCAAGACCAACCCTTTAGATCCCAGAGGAGCTTCCATTCCCAACAATGACTCATGGTCCACACCTTTCATTTTCTCAGCAGACTCTGCAGCAGACTATAGACAATCTAATGACAGCCAATCTGAATCCAGCACTTATGGCTGGCCCTGTGCTTAGTCTTACTGTCTGCCACCTCCTACTATCATCAGAAGCTCAGAGGAGGAAGGCATAGGTATTTCCAACTTACACAGAAAAAAACTAAAAAATATGGTCCCATTCCCAGAACTGAAACTAGTTTTCTTCAGTTGCTACAATGAGAGAGGAAGACTGGAAGCCAACCCTACACCATGTCTGCAGGCTTCAAACTACTCATGCTTTGCCATCAGCCACCAGGGATGGTTGATGTGAGGTAGTTACTGTCCTATTGCTATGAAGAGATGCCATGACTAAGGCAACAAGGAAGCATTTAACTGGGGCTTTCTTACAGTTTCAGAAGGTTAGTCCAAGATCATCATGGTGGAAAACATGATAACAAACAGGCCAGCATGATGCTGGAACAGTAGATGAGGGATCACGTTTGATTCACTAGATGGAGGGAGAAGAGAGAGAGAGAGGACTGCTGGCATAGGCTATTGAAACCTCAAAGCTGACCCCTATTGGCACACCTTCTCCAGTAAGGCCATACCCACTCCAACTAGTCCACAACCCATAATCTTTCCTAAATAGTCCCTCAACTAGGAACCGGGTAGTAAAATACATGAGCCTATGGGGGCCATTCTCATTCAACTCCCCACAGGTAGGCAGAGAAATACTAAAAAGAACCCAGAGCATAGAAGGTACTTATGTGAAACTATATGCAAGACAGGATGTTACTCAGGCTCTTACTGGAGATCTGGAGGTGCATGCTTTTCATATCTTACGTGGCCGTTCCTAGAGATCACTTCCTCATGTAGACAGAAGACCACAGATTCCACCTACAGCAAACCAGCCCCTTGTCTTTTGTATAAGCATCCACGTTGTAAGCTCTGCTCCAGTACTGTCCCAGGAGAGAAAGCCAGCATGTGTTCCCACAGCAAAGCTATAGTAAATTCAGGGACCTGTTTATTTATAAGCAGCTCATAAGCCCAGCCGTTTTGCACAAGTCTTGGATTTGCTTCATGCAGTGGTGGCAGCTCTGGTGGCAGCCTATGCAGACCCAATTCTCTCAAAGACCTGGCCCTATGAGAACGTGCTTGGAACAGGGGCAGGGATGGAGACCAAGAAGTGCTCCAAATTTGCTTTCAAAACCAACTCACAGCAATTTGTTTCTGGCTCTTGGAAATCACTCTGTAAATGGAGTCTTCATTCACAGGAGAGACAAAGCAGAGACTCAAATGAAATGTGTTGCCTCTGGCTACCTGTGCCAACACACACAGCCACATGATACAGATCTTTAAATAATGATAACCAAAGGTTAGCAGCAAGAATTTTTTCCACTTAGGTGAAAAATGCAATTTCTTTACTTTTCCTGTCCCTATCCAAGTTCATATCCCTTTCACCCTACCACTTAGTGTTCAGATTCCAAGAACTAGCTAGACATTGTATCACAGGCCCCAAGTCATGAATATTTGTTTTTAATGCAGGATCTTGCTGTGTAACCAAAGCTGCCCTGGAACTGGCAATCCTCCTGCCTCAACCTCCTAAGTACTGGGATAATAGGTTTAGCACACCATAGCCCACCAAAGTCAAAAGCACTTTGCTTCCATGTGAGTGACAGAGGTATTATTCAGGCTTGTTGTACTTAAAACTAAGTAGAGAGACCTTCTAGAAAGCAGGTCTCACTGCCTCAATGTTGCAAAAAACAAGAGGACAGGAAATAGACAAAAAAAGAATAGGGGTCTCTGTGTGATGAGTACCAGAATACAACCTGTTCACACATGTGTGCATGCGCGCGCGCGCGCACACACACACACACACACATGCCTGCAGGCTTACTCTTCTCTTTTCATTGTATAGATGATTTCCCCAAAGTATTTTTAAGCTGGAGAGATTTCCTAGAAGCTGGTAGAAAAAAACAAAACAAAACAAAACTGCTCACTGCAGGAGTTCCAAGTTATTGGCAGAAAGCCAGCAACCCAGGTATTGGTAACCAGCTTGGTAATGAGTCTCTTCCATGCAAATTGGCTCATTATTATCCACTTTTGTCAGCTCTGGCTGAGTCCTGAGCTGTTCCCCGCCTTGGCTCATGTGAGCATGAAGCGAATAGGGGCCACCAGATCCACCTTCTGTGCCAGATGCCCAGGATGTCTCCTAGGAAGGAGGAAGAGAATGTAGATGGCTGCATCCATGCCATTAGATATTTGTGTTGAATGCTGGGAGCAGAGAAATGTTACAGAGATTTGTAATGAAGTGTTATAAAAACAGAGTTTGATTGAAAGAGCTTTCATGTCATGCAAATGAACACTCTGTCCCATGATTCATTGCCATCAGGAGAACTAAATTTGTACAGCCCAGAGGAAAAATGACTAATGGGAGGCATAATAATTGTCGTTTTGTACCTGCAAAGAATTAATCAGGAGACTCAGAGGAGAGGGCACTTGGCGGCCACTCTAGGTGCATGAGCTGGGGTAGGCAGTGCGAGAGGAGCCAGGGAAATTAGGCTAAATAGCAGGAAGATTTTACTAACCCAGAAGTTTTAGAAGGAGGCATCTCCTCCACAGTGGAACGCAGGTGTGTGATTAGCTGCAGACAGAACTGTGTGAAGGCAGCCTGAGAGTCAACCGCTTTGCAGAAATCATCGAATCAAAGGCTGTAGAGAAGCAGCTGCCCATCCTGAGGCCTGTCAGGCAGCTCACAGAGAAGTCTCCTTCACCATGTTCAGGCAAAGTTTCCTCTACTGATCAAGGAGTTCTGGCTACAGAAAAGTTCTCATTTCGTGCCTAAAGGAAGAGTCTGAACCTTTCTTTTTATGGTCAGTGTGGGGGTTAATCTCCACTACCAACTTTACTAGATTTGGAATCACCCAGGAGATGCACTTCTGGGTTTGTGTATGTGTTGACAGCATTTCTAGATTCCCTAAGAAGGGAAAACTCACCCAGAACCTGGGTGACACAATCTTTTGCCTGGTGGCCCAGATTGAAAGCAATCGGGGAAAAGAGAAAGTCAAATGAATTCCAGAATTCTTTGCTATTGGTACAGTTAGTATTCAGGCATCTGTACTGGTCTGCCTTTGGAGTTCTGACAGCTGTCACCACCAAGAGCACCACCTGTGTCCGTTCACTGTGTTCCCTTCTAAAAGGGCCCTGCCCACCTCCCATACCCCCCTCTCTCCCCCTCCCTCCCTCCCTCCCTCCCTCCCTCCCTCCCTCCCTGCCTCCCTCCCTCTCTCTCTTCCCTCCTGCTGCTCCTGTCCCCAGAGGCTGGTCTCCATGCTGCTCTTCCCCCCTTCTCCCATTGCCTTTCCCCTAATAAAACCCCTCCCCTTGAACTCTGACCCATGGCATCTTTCTCTCAATCACCACCCTCCTTTTAGAATTACATCAGGTACTACAAAGTGTAAGCCTCATGCTTCAGCTATCACTACTATGAACCATTCCAACCATCAAGCCTTTCCCACTGTGTTGTATTTCCAAATACAATCAAAACAAAATCTCCCTTCCTTTAACTGCTTCTTATAAGGTATTTGATCACTGTGGCAAAAAGAAGTAAAGGACATAGCAGATATTTTTGATGTGGGCAGCATCTTGTGTTCATAAGCTGGGGGAAGAAGGAATGGCACCAGGCAGATGTTCTGGAGAATCAAGGCTGATGGAAAGGGGCATTCAGATGGTACCAATTGAGGGCCAGGTCACAGTATACATCTCTAGTTCAGATTTTGCACGCAAGGTGTTTAATAAACAATTCACCTTTCCTATGAGGAATAGCAGTTACTCAAAACAGACCAGGGGATTCTGAAAATTCAGAACTACTATCCCTTCGGGTGCCTCTCAGCTCACTAACCACAAACTTTCAGGTATTTTAACCTACCTAGGAATGTTTCAGATTTATGTAAGGATTGAGAGTCATGGTACAAATCCAGATTCCCAATGTTTCATTAGAAGTGAACTAATGATGCCAGGCATGTGTCCTTCTAGGCCAGCAGACAGCCACAACTGAGTCAGGCTGCCAATAAAACCATTTCCTTTGCCACGGTCCCCACTGCTCCCTTTATAGTTGAACTGGTTCATTCTCTTGCTTTCTCGGCTCAGATTCTGAAGGAAATGAGAGCTATTTTTTCTGCCAACCCTGAGCTAAATGACCACATATGGGAAGTGGCCACCCTATATTCACTTAGAAATCCAGTTATAATTCAATGCTTTAATGCGGTGAATATTCTCAATGAGTAGGCACTTAGAAACTGTTTCTGTCTTTTGAAAGCCCACACTTAGAGGATGAAATTTCCCTATGTGTCTCCCCAGCCCCAGGTGAGCATACTTAACTCCCTCCTGAAGTTTGCCACTCAATTGGCTTCTCCTACAGCCTTGACCACAGGAGAGGGAGACTTGTTTGTGCTCTCGACCCAAGTCGGTCTCACTGCATCGCCCTACACCTTCCCCAAACTGATTTCAAACCTGTACTTCTAACAAGTGACTCAAAACATTATAAAGTGTACTGAATCCAATTTGAACAAAGAAAAAAACCAGTGCTGTGATGGGGTACTGAAGCTTCCCACAGCTGAGACAGTGTGGTCTCCATCCCTGAGCTCAAAGCAATTGGAGGATGAGGTGAGGCAGCTGGCAGATGTGCGGTGAGGCAGCATGGAGGCAGCAGGAGGACAAAGAGTGTGAGGCTGACAGACACAGAGCTCATGCCACTGATGGTGCCTGCTGATGAACAGTATCAGAGGAAGAAGGGGTCCAGTGTGTACTCTGTCCACCTTTCCATTCTTCAGGAGTCCAGAAGATGAAAAATGCCTCTCACAACATAAGCTGTGTTTGCCAATGACAGTTTATGCTGGAGAGGATGTGGAGAAAGGGGAACACTCCTCCACTGCTGATGGGAGTGCCAACTCGTACAGCCATTTTGGAAATCAGTATGGAGAATTCCTCAGAAAAATGGGAATAAACCTACCACAAGACCCAGCAATTCCACTCTTAGGCATATATCCAAAAGATGCACATTCATACAACAAGGACATCTGTTCCACTATGTTCATAGCAGCGATATTTGTAATAGCCATAACTTGGAAGCAAGGTAGATGCCCCTCAACTGAAGAATGGATAGAGAAAATGTAATACTATTCAGCAGAAAAAAAAACAATGGAATTCTGAAATTTGCAGGAAAATGGATGGCACTAGAAGAAACCATACTGAGTGAGGTAACCCAGTCACAAAAAGACAAACATGGTATGTCCTCTCATATATGGATTTTAAACATAGATCGGGGGAGTGCCAGCCTACAATCCCATGGCCAGAGAGTCTGGGAAACAGAACCTTCATCCAATGACTGATGGAAGCAGAGGCAGACTCCTAAAGCTAAACACTGAGTTGAACTCAAATAACCCAGTGACAGAGAGGGAGGACTGATGAGCAAAGGGTTTAAGACTGGGCTGGTTTAACCCCCAGAAACAGCTGACCTGACAAGGGGAAGCTCTTGAATCCCAGACTGATGGCTGGGAATGCAGCATGGGACTGATCAAGACCCCCTGAATGTGGGTGTCAGTGAGGAGGCCTAGGCAATCTATGGGGCCTTGGGTAGTAAATCAGTATTTATCCCTGTCATATAAATGGACTTTGGGTGCCCATCCCACAATGAGAGATGCACTCTCACCCTGGACTCTTGGGGGAGGGTCTAGGTCCTGCCCTGGATGAAACGACAGACTATGGATACCCCCATTGAGGGCCTCACCTTCCCCGGGGAAATGAGGGAGTTTTGGGGGGGCTGGTGGGGAGGCATGGGAGGAGGGGTGGGAAAGGGAGAGGGACCTGGAATTGACATGTGAAGCAACCTTGTTTCTAATTTAAATTTAAAAATTAAAAAATGGCAAAAAAATTAAAGAAAATAAGCTATGTTTAGAAGACTTAGCTCAAGACGAGAGTAGGGTATTAGAGTCCTGCGGCTTCCTCTCCCCCATTGTTGTGTGAGGTCGTCCGTGATCTTTTATAACTTTTAGTGTTTGTTTTATAAAATTAGAGGTTCTAGTATTTGGTGTGTCAGTGTTTACAATTGTTTTATCTTCTTAATGAGTCCTCTTTATTAATATGTAGAATCCATTTTTATCTTTTCTAATTAGTCTTGCTTTGAAGTTTACTTTATCTTGTCTGATGGAAGGATAGCCACACCTGCTTGCTTACAGTTTCTATTTGCTTGGTAGCTTGTTTTCCATCCTTTGGCGCTGCGTTTTGGGGTATCTGATCTAGCTAAGTGTGTTTCTTGGAGACAGTGTATAGCTAGTCTTTGTTTTTTGCTTTTGTTTTTGTTTTTAATCCACTCCCTTAGTCTATATCTTTTTATAGGTGAGCTGGGAACATTTACATTTAAAGTTACCATAGAAAAATGTTTGCAGCTTTCCATCAATTTGTTAGGGGATGTTCTGTTTTTGCTGAATTAATAGTATTTCTTTTCCTTTTCTGTATTAGTTTTAAGGGTTGTTGTTTTTAAGACCTGTTGTTTTGGACATGTTTGTTTCTTTCCTGAGTCCAGTCATCTGTTGTTTTCATGGAGTGTGTGTGTTTTATGTACTCACAGGAAGGAGGCCACCTTTCTTCTTTCTTCCTGTAAAGTATTCCATTAAGAACCTCTATAGTGCTGGCTTGGCTATCAGGAATGCCTTTAACTTGTATTTGTCTTGAAATTCCAATATTTCTCTAGCTGTTTTGAAAGACAGCTTTGCTGGGTATATCGTATTCTTTGTTCACTACTCTTTACCTTCAAAACTTGAAATATTTCATGCCATGCTCTTCTTACTTTTATGGTGGCTGATGAAAAGTTTGATAGTTCCACCTTTGTGTGTGAGTTGTTTTTTTCATGCTACTTTTATTATTATTTCTTTACTTTGTGTTTTTGACATCCTGACTATAATATGTCATAGGGAGTTTCTTCTCTGTCACATCTGCTGCGCGGCCTGTGTCCGAGAACGTGCGGAGGGTGTCGGGGATTGACAACACAGAGACTCGTTCAATGATAGAAAGAAAACTTTAAACAGGCTCCAAAAAGGTTCAAGAAAACCTCCTAAGAAAAGCTCCCACCAGAGAAGCTTCTGCTCTCTCCTCTCCCCTGGCTGGTTCTGCTCTGACCCCAGAGGTGGATGTGTGTGGGTTTTGAAGGTGCGGTTAGTCTTTTGAACAAGGTCGAGGTCAGGGCAGTTTCCGTGGGAAGGCCTTTTCCAGGATCTTATTGTATTGTTTTTAGTAAACATGTTTTTACTAAACATTGTCTTACAGCTGCCTACTCCCAGGCAGAAGGGGAAGTGGGTCTCTGCTCAAGGTCTGGTGTTCCCACACTTCTCTGGTTTTATCTGTCTGGAGTTCCATATCCCTCTTGTGTTTGGAAGCCTTCTTTCTATAAATTTGGGGAGTTTTGCATTCTAATTTTGTTAGTATGCCTCCTCCATTTGATTTCACCTATGCTCCTCTTTCTACACCATGAGTTCTCAGGTTTGGTCCCTTGAATATATCCCAATATATTCTTAGAAATGTCATTCATACTCTTTAGTTTTTGTTTTGGTTCTTCAACTTTATTCTCCATCCCTGAAATCCATTCTTTTTCATGGGCTTGTCTGTAAAGGTCAGGACAAGCCTGGGATAAGACACAGCTTCCAAGGACAGACTCAGAGTGGCCTATTTCCTCCACTTAGGCACTACCTCCTGAAGGATCCACCACCTCCTGATAAAGCTATGTGTTATGATTCCAACAGGGATCAATCTGTTGATAGAGTCGGTACCATCATGATTCCATCCCTTCTTAATAGCACCAGTGGTTGGTGACCAAACCTTCAATACAACACACTGACCTTTGGGGCACTCCATATTCAATCAACCCTCACGTGAGCCAAAGATTCTTGTGTCTACTTTGTCCTATGGGTGCTAATCTCCAGCTGGGTACTCATGGAGTGAGTATACATGTGGCTAAAATTGCTCATATCTTGCCAAGTTCTTGGCTGATAAATCTGAACTGATGAACTGATGGGTATGAAGTACCTGCCCTGCACAGGACAGAGAGACTGGTGGCTTTGAGAGTGTGGGAAGCAGTTTGAGCAGGCCTTAGCAAAGCACCCACCCATACTCCCTCCCAGACACACCTGCCCCTCCACACATACCAGCAGCCTCCTTGAAGCATGTAGTTCTATGTGCTGCTTTTGAAGTTGGAGTCACCTTCCTTGACTAAGAAGCTGGCTGAAAATCCCAAGAAGCTGAAAAATCAGTACCCAAATAAGCAAATACTTCTGGGCATGGAGTCCTATGACACTGTACATCTGTCCTGGCTGTATAGCCATCTTCTATATAGCAGGCCTAATCACTGTAAATCCCAAGAGTAGGAATGCATGGCAAGACAAAGGCCATGGCTTGCTAATACCACATGGTACCATGGAATTACAACTTTCAAAGCCCTTATAGAAATTCTGCTTGAAACTGGATTCTTATCCTTCTCCCACCTCTAGTATTCAAACATTGGGAGAAATGTACAGATTACAGGTCACCTCATAAGACTGTCAACTTTTTCATGGGCAGACCCTTTTACTGGCCAGATCTCGAATCTGTTAGGTAGGTTCAAGGTTTGTATTTGGAGAATTTTCTTTTGCAGACCAAGGTACACGAATAATTCTTCTTATTGCTTATTTTGTCCCACCTTTTAAATAAAGCCCAACATCCCTGAGCTGCAAAAACAAATTTTAGGCAATAATAGCAGGCAATTTACCGCGACAAATGAATATAACAGCAACAACAAAATAGTACAGTTCAGCAGGGGCTTGTGGGTAATATTTGTACCGGTATGTGTGGCAGCATTGTCAAGGGTCTGTCAAGCCTCTGCTGTATTCTGACTCCCCAGGAGGCCCATTACAAGCTGAAGGCACTCAGTTCCCTGATTTCTTCTTTTCTGAGTTATTTATGACAGACGAGGAGGGAGGGAACCCAACCCTCAATCCTGTGAGTCACTTAGAGATAGGTGAAATCAAGCTACCCCACTAACTCCTACTCCCCTCCAGGGCCTGTTTGACTGGCTCCAGACCTCTAATATCTGGGGCTACTGTGACTCAGAACTGAGATGGTGTCACTGTAATTCTGCCTTCCCATCTCTATGGTCCTCCTGGCCTCTTAGTTCCATCAAGTGTCTCCACCTCCTCTTCCTTCCATCTTCTTTGTTAGCATGCCTGGTTCAAGGCAGCCCCCCTCCCTCCTGTTAGAAAGCCTATGGTTCAAGTCTGAGCAATGCATTGTTGACCAACTGCTTGAGCCTGGAGTCCACATGTCCACTCACCCCTTGAATGAACTCTGTGCCTACTACATTTAATAAGACTCACCTTCCAGCAAGGGCTTTGTGAACAATTTGTGCATAAAACTCAGCCTCGGCCCTTGAGAAACTCAGCTTTCATGAGAGAGAGAAGGCTAGTAACCACAAAACTCATCAACAAGAAAGCAAGGTACATGTGAATACACACCCCACCGTGCTCTTAAATGTTCTCCATAGGCTCACATAGTACTTGACCCTGATTCATTCATATTCTTCCTCTCTTCTCCTCCCCTTCCATATTTCCCCTCTCTTCTGCTCTCTCCTTCTCCCATTTTTACACTCCTACCACTCTCCCTTTTTCTCTTTTAGCTGCCATAAAGTGAACATATTATCCTCCTCTGTGCTTCAGCCATGATTTTATGCCTGGTCACAGACCCATGAGTCAAACAATAATCATGGATGCATTTGAAACCTCTGAAATCAAGAACCAAACTAACCCCGCTTATAAGTTGATATCCTAATTTTGACACAGCGAAAAACTGACTAACACAGTCACCTGCCACTGTACTTGAACTACTCCAGAGGACCAATCCTTTCAGGTCTGCTCTGCTGTGTCATTGCAGGACCTCAGTGGAGACTGCCACATTGCCAGAATTTTCTCAAGTTCTTAATTTCATTGCTTACTTGGAGGATAGCCTCTTACCCTGTGGGTGCACAGAAATACCAGCTCCTCTGAGAACTCTTCACTGCATTCCCTCCCAGCAGGGGAAACTGACATCCCACTTCTGTATCTGCTCTGATTCAGCACTCACTCATCCAGCATTACCCAGCAGGAATCTATCCTCCTCTGGACCAGGAGCAGCCTGCCTGAAGACAGTCTGCTTGCATGACCTAAGGCAGGGCCCAGGATGTAGTGACTGCTCCATTCACACTGCTTAGCAAATCTCTGAATGAACAGCAGCTCCAATCTCCCAGCCAGGTCCTCTGAGACTGGAGTAAAGACCCCAAGCTAGACACCAGTCCTGTGGAGGCAGGACAGTTGCAATCTTTCTCTTCACTCTCATGTCTTCTGCAGTCTTTTTCCATCCCCTGCTTAGATTTCAGAATGGGAACTTGAGAGTCGACATCAGTGTGTGAGAAGGCAAAGGAAATCACAATCTTAAGGATGACAGCCCAGAAATGTTGAGCTTAAAAACCCCCTGGGGATTCACCTTCACAGATTTGGCAAAGAAGATGTAAATATATATTTAAATTCAATGCAAAGTCACTGGTGACTTTTTTGCTCACAGTGGTACCTGGTGAGTCCATAGATGCCAAAGCCTATCTTACTATGTTTCACTCCCTCCATAATGCCTGTCAGCAGCTGAGCTCCACACAGGAGAAAACCCATCAAAAAAGATTTCCCCAGGGAGGTAACCCCTGAGAATTTCTGGGAGCTGCATCTAGTGTGAGGTTTACTAGAGAGAAACCTGTGAGAAACAAGCTTTCTTCAAGAAGGGAATGGCCCAGGGTGAGCTGTGGGAGTTGCAGGGGGGATGGAAGGAGTTGGGGTGGCAGACAAAAGGGAGCCTTTGCATCCTGGGGACTCCAATTCACCTCAGGGGATCTATGGGTTACATCTCCCAAGACAGAAGACAGGATAATAGTACTGAATCTCCAGGAAAGAAATCCAGACTGGCTTTAGGTGATTGAGAAGGAGAAATGGGGCTCTTCCAGGATCTCTGGGGTGCCTAGGGAGGCTGCAAATCTGGGAGAGATGAAGCTTAGACAGCCCCAGATAGAATCACTTAGGAGAATTCCTTCTTGTCCTGGAGCCTATGTGCTCCAGATCCGCAGACCTCATGTTTGGGGGCAGGTAGGCATGCATTTGTTTGGCTTTGGCAAAGTGCTCAAGCTGAAAGGGAAGCCACCTCGGCTCACAGCCAAGGAGGGCATGCTGTGCTTTTTATGGTGACGTGACACAGCAAAATCGTTCAGATGGCTCACAATAGAGCTGAGCCACCATCGAGGAAACTGGGTGCAAAGGTCTGCATTCCCCGCTCCCCACATTGCTGTACTCCAGAGGGCAGCATAGGCGATAGCCTGTTTTTCAGTACTCAGGACAGCTCCTATGGGGGGAGGGGAGGACTACTGAGACAGGACATGAGATTATACCTATGGCAGGGCTCTGGGAATGTGAGCTAAACTAGATGATAGAGTGCACCCAACAGGGATGGGAGAGCACAGTGCCTTTGTCTATGACCTAGATGTAGCATATCTTTAACCAGCCTTTGGTTTGTCCTTTTATTGTCTTGGTTTGAGATGTGGTTGTGTTAAAAATGTAACCTAGACTGGATTCAATCTAGTAATCCTCCTGTCTTTTCTTCCTGAGTGCTGGGAAGTGTTGTGTTTCACCCAACAATTTTAATACTACAGGCAGGACATGATTATAATTATCAAGCACTAACCACACTCCAGGCAATTAACTATTGTTGCAGCACTATACATCAATCATTGTGGTTATTCTTATTTCACAAGCAAAGAAACCAAAATTTAAGAGTGTTTAAGGCACCTGTGTAAAGTCACACAGCAAGGAAAGCAATGCCACCAATTTATCCAGTGATTGCTGTGGGGGAATATGGTGATTTTAGTCCTCTTTATAAAGCACAAGAAAGACATTTCTCACATTGTTGGTGGGAAGAATCTTTTACTGTGATTGAGCAAAGCCTCTATGGGTGTAGGGAGTCATTATGGGATCTCACAAGGCAGAGCATTCTTGCCTGGATGCAGTTAAACATCTGGTCATTTTCATATGTACAGAGATAAGGAAAGAGAAGGGCATTACCCACTAACCTCTGTACCTTTTGCAATACATTAGTAAACTCATCTTGGTCCCCCCACGAATAGGACACTGTCTCTAGCAGCTCAATTACAATCTACCACCTTCTCAAATGGGACCTTTTCCACTCCCAGAGTCCCTTTCTTGAGCCCAGGAGGTAATGTTTGTAGCCTGAATATTCTGATGAAGTCACCCCTTTTATCTACCCATGTCAACTCCATAGCAGGAACACAGCCAGGCATAGCTAATCCAGACACTGCTCCCCCATGCTTGAAGTCACTGGTTTAAGATGAGCAAGTAGCCTCTGATAATTAGAGCCTCCAGACATCCATTGACATTAACATTGATGCTTATTTCCCCTTTGAGATTGCTGGCTGAAGGCTGTGACAGAATGAAAGAGAATATAGAACACATATGGGTTCTGCTGACTATGAATCAGCACCCAAACACCTGCAGCCATGTGTTCATTCTAGACTTACAATGGACTACATTGTGAACAGTTAGAACCTCCTTGCCCTAATACCTCAGCCTTCCTTCTGATCAAAAGCAGGCAAACATTTTGACACACTTCCTTTGTAGGCATTGGTTCTTGGTGGTATTTTTTGCACTCTAAATGTAACTTTCAAGGCCAAGTAAGTCCTATGACCCCTGTCTCAGTTAGGGTTTCTATATTTGTGAAGAAACACCATGACCATGGCAACTCTTATAAAAGAGAAACATTTAATTGGGACTGGCTTACAGCTCAGATGTTCAGTCCATGGTCCTCATGGTGGGACATGGGGGTGTGCAAGCAGACATGATGCAGGAGGAGGAGCTGAGAGATTTACATCTTGATCCACACACAGCAGTGTTCCACATTGAGCATGACTTGGGCATAGGAGATCACAAAGCCCAATAGTCACACACTTTCTCCAAACTAGACCATGCCTAATCTAGCAAAGTCACACCTCCTAATACTCCTACTATCTGTGGATGCTGTTTCTTTCAAATCACCACAATGCCCATGACATATTTTCTCACCTGTCAGTGGGGAGAAGTCTGGGTCTTACTCTCTGCAAGTTCTGCTCCCCAGATAGAGGCCTAACACCTAACTCCTCCACATTGACCAAGGTCCAGTTCACAGCCTCCTGCTGTTGCAAATGGACTTCCTAAAGTTCCTTTCCCTCCACCACTTCCCCTGGAGAGAAATTAAGGAATGTGTATATCTGAAGATCCATGATACTAACTCATAATATATTCTGTCACCTTCTATTCTAAAGAATGAGATTAATAGAATATAAATGAGTCTCTCATGTGTACATTCAATTTTAAGAAAAATGGTAAGTAAACAACATCTGGAGTTGTTGGCTAATCATGGGAACAGACATGCCTTGATACTGAAACCCGCAAACTCATTACCTTGCTGAATGATCCAGGGTGAGTACCTTGACCTCTCTGAGATCCTTTATCTATAATGTAATAACAATGTACCTGCCACATCTATTTCTGCATTGACAGGGTAGCCTAGGCTCTGAGCAACTGCTTGGTCTGAAAGGTGATGCTGAGTCATACCATAAAAAGCAAGGCTTAACTTCTACAGAAGAACTCTCACTGTTAGTGAGAGTGTCCCAAGTGACTGTTAGTAACTTAGGTCATAGGACTTAAATTGCCTGAAAAGTTAAATTTAGAGTGGGGAAAAAAGCCATCAAGAACCTTGAAGCAGTTATCTTTAGATTCTTTCCATACTATGACAGAAGGCACACATTCAGAAGCCTCTAGGGATGGGAGCTTATAGAGGAGTAAGCCTGGCAAGGGGCAGAGCACATGACTATACACCACCTGGGTAATGAGCTATTAGGACAAGGGCCCAATAGGGACAAGATGTCTAGTATTTTTAGTAGAATCCAGGAATAATTGCTTTTGCTGGTATTATTAACTGTACAAAATAATGGGTGTGGGGACTGGAAATAGGGCTCCTTGGTTAAAAAGCATATACTGCTCTTAAATAGTTCAGTTCCTGACTCACAACTGCCTGTAACTCCAGCTCCAAGGGGGCTGATGCCCTCTTCTGGACTCTAAAGGCAACTACACTCACACAGAGATACACATATATACACATCATCAAAAATAAAGTCAACCTTAAAAATAATAGGTTTGGCAATGAAATTTTCACACATGTATATAATTAAATAGGTTGTATTTACTCCCAAATGCCCTCTTCCCTCCCATCTCCTGCTGCTCTCCTTGGTACTCTCAAATAGTTGCTCTTTCAAGTTCTACATCATCTTTTAAAAATCTGTATTTTGTGTATAGCATAAAGCATTGTACCTGTCTCTGAGCCTGGATTGTTTTCTCTCAACATGCTAATCTCAAATCCCATCATTTTCCTGAAAATGATATGGTTTTGTTCTTAAATACACTGAATAAAACTTCACTGGGTATACACACCACATTTTCTTTACCCATCAGTAGGCACCTGGACTGGTCCTGTGACTTGGCTGTTGAGAACAATGCTGAGGCAAACACAGATATGCAGGTGTCTGTGCTGTGTGATCATTGACGGGTTTTATGTGGTATCTCTTTTGGCTTATTTGTTTTGCTTTGTTCTTTTTTTTTCCTTTATGTTTGTGACTATTATTGAAGAGATTTGTAAGAAGCAAAATACTGTGTCTAAGATCTGAGCTCTACCCAGGACCTACCTAACTCTGCCTAGAAATACTGTATTTTCTTCCTGCTTTGATTCCTTCTTAAAAGTTTGTAGGTCAAATTGATTTAAAGCCAGAAATAA
Source organism: Mesocricetus auratus (assembly GCF_017639785.1). Taxonomy (NCBI): domain Eukaryota; kingdom Metazoa; phylum Chordata; class Mammalia; order Rodentia; family Cricetidae; genus Mesocricetus; species Mesocricetus auratus. Next base: position 3,097,064 of record NW_024429233.1, on the reverse strand, counting down.
GAACCAAAGCAGACCCAACAAATGACAATTTGGATAAGGAGGGTTTTTATTTCACCACACACCTGTACACTATCAGCTTATGAGTTACCAGTTTTTAGCCTGAGTCAGGCAGACTACAGAGTCCTTGCTACACCCCCACCCAACCAACTCTGCTGAATCACCCTGCATCCGGCAAAGACCCACAGCCTGGGATCAGATTTGCATGTCATTCCCCAGGGGCAATTGGATGTTTCTGTCAATTCCTGTTTTCTGAATCTTGCAAGCTCTGAAAATTGAAATCAGCACACACCATTGCTGCCTGCCTTGTTCTGTGACAAACACTACAGAGTTGCTGGACCTCAGCATGCCACCGGGAACAAAAAGTATTAATTGAAACCACATACACTAGCTGTCCCCAGATCCCTCACAGGCACACGGATGATTCACACACAGTGCCTTTGTTTTGTCTCTACCTTTAAACACTCACTCAGGAGGACCAGGCACTTCAGTTTCTCACCCCTTTCCCTAGACACATTTCTGAACTCTGGCCACGAGTCCAACCCCTTCAGCTTCTAAGCATAAGAGAGAAAGCCCCTTCAGGGTTATTCATTGCCTTTTCATTACAGTGGTAAAAATACCATGATCAAGGCAGCTTCTAGAAGGAAGAGTTTATTTGGTATTGTGGCTCCAGTGATAGAGTCTATCACGGAGGTGAAGAATGGTGACAAGCAGCACACATGACATCAGGAAGTCTGCTGATCACTTCTACACGTCTCAGGTAAAGTACTTCTTCAACAAAGCTGCACCACTTCCCCAGACAGTGCCACCAACTTCAAACCACTGCACAAGGAAGCTAGGGTGTGCTTATCAATTGGGGGATGGGAAGCGAGTATGTGTCAGATTGCAGACAACATTTTACTCTCCTTTAAAGTGTCAGTAAAATAACAATGAATAAGAAATAAGCATAGCATGTGAAGTGGGACATGGGGATCCAAGAGGGACACTGAGCTGGATTACTGGGGAGTACAGAGTTTATGAGAAGAGTTAGTAATTTAACGGCACAGGCAAACAGACAGGGAAGCAATAACATGGCCAGGACTCTGAGGACCTTTCAGGCCCCAGCACCAGAGACAAATAGCTTGGTACTGAAGAGCAGAATCAGTCTTCATGGCAAAGGAGGGATCCTTTCCTTATAGCTGTCTGTGGATGGGAGAGGGGGATTGTTCACAGCAAAAGCCCAGAGGCTCTCTGACTCCCAGACAGGACCAGGGAAAGGTAGCAGGCAGTTAATTCACTTCCTAGGTGAAACCCTGGCAGCCAGGGCCTTATAGGCAGTGCCTTAGTAGGGTGCCTGTTGGCATCTAAAATGAGGAGGCTGCTGTGTGAGTTCTAAGGTTACATTCTTACAGTGTGTAGAGATGCACACCTGACATTCCTATACTGAGGAGACTAAAGTAAGAGCACTTTGAATTCAGGGCCGCCTGGGCTCATGGTGGGATCCTATCTCAAGAAAGGCAGGACAAACCATGAAAGGGACATCTTTTGTAACAAAACTTCACAAAAGCAGACCAGATAATTATATGTGGCCCAAAGCTGACACTACTTTGCAAATCTCACATCTCCAATTGGCAGATTCCAGGTTCCAGACAGCATTGCACGTTTGCTTTGGTAGCACCCATGTCCTCAGCACAGAGCCCAGCCCAGGCCCTGCATGGCTCAGTGAGGAGTGGATGGGACATGATGTGGCTACCTCCCATGTTTCAGGGGGCTGGAGTAAAGAAGGAGCAAAGTAAAGAGATAGTTCTCACGTCAAAGACATAAAATAGTTTATCCTAGAGCCAAATATGAGTGACCATGGCTTGGGGTTATAAATTCAGGTTTCCCCAAATTATCATGCTAATTTTTAAAATAGTAACAGAAAAAATAAAATCATAAGATAACAGACTTTTAAAATACATTGGTGGATACATCAGGTGCGTTACAGTAAAGCAGAGAAACTCTGCTATAGGCCTTAGATGCTGTCTGACACCTTTGATTGGCAGAAACTGGGCATCTGCTCATACATTATGAAGGATTTACCTAATGATACAAAACATGCACAGAGGAGGGCAACAAATGACTATTAATAGGAGATAAGGATGTCTCAAGACAATTTAGCACTGGACATTCTAAGGGCTCCAAACCGCTAGAGGTCTAAGTAGTCCTCTAGAGGTGGAGACCTTTGCAGACACAGCCCTTTCCAGGCATTCCCATTCACAACAGCTAAAGAACCCATGTGATTTTTTTTTAATTTGGGAGAAGAGGTTATGGGAGACATGCTGTATGTGGTGCTTTAAATGAAACGTTCTCCAGTCTCTGGAATTAGAATGGTGGGTCCCTAGTTGGTGGCACTGTTTGAGGAGGCTTAGGAAGTGTGCTCTTGTTGAAGGAGGTGTGTTACTGGCAGGGTGTTTGAGGGTTAAAGAGCTCACATCATTCCCATGTACCCTCTGTGCTTGTTTTTTGTGGTCCAAGACTGATCCCTCAGCGTCCTGTCCCTCCAGCCACCTACTGCTTGCTGCCACTCTGCCTGCCATGATGGACTCTTACCCTCTGAACTGGTAAGCCCAAACAAACCCTTCCTTCTCTATGTTGTCTTGGTCATAGTATTTTATCACAGGCAATAGAAAAGTAGTAACTAAACTAATACTGTATGTATATATATGTGTGTGTATATATGCATATATGTACACATATTTATTTTTTCAGATTCTCCAAATTAACAAGAGGGTGGGACATCCTCACTTGTCAGGTTCAGGTGAATCATGCTCATTTCTGTAGGAAATGGGGACCACTAGGGATATCAACTTTTTCTTCTAAAGACATGGTAGGATTGCAAGGACCTTACCTATGCATCTTGTTCAGAGAAATCAGACATGAAGATGTCACTCCAGAGCAGAAAGTTGAGAATCTGTGTATGATTTAATACATTGCTATTTAGTGGTCCCTGCACTGTTGTAACCATAGTTACTTTGAATGGTGGGAGAATTGTCATTCTGGGTCTAAGAGGCCCAGAGCAAGGCCTCAGAATCCACAGTGATAGGAAGCATTAACAAGAAATACCCTTTGTTATTTTAAAACAGGGAGATTCACAGTCCCCTCCCCCCCAGGATCTAGCTTATCTGGATTGACAGAAAAGTCTGTTTGGAAACATCTATTTGGACTTTAAAACAGGAATACCTGAAGCTCTGTGCTTTTATTTTCCTCTGACATTTTTGCAATTTCTTTCACACATCTTCACTTTTGTATGTGCAAAATGGTAAGCATGTGAGAAAACACAGATTATGTAAGAGTGATGAAACAGCATAAGAGCATACAAACACAAGAACACATCAAGGGCATCTGCATGTATTTCTACTTTAATGATTAACAACTCATGGAAGGTTCACACTGTAGAAGAACAGATGACCTAAAAAGAGAATAAAGCATATTTTTATTGACTGAAGAGAAAAATCCCCCACAGTATAAAGAAGAAAAAGGCAACATGAGGAATAAAACTGTACCCCAACTTATTTGTGACATGTTCAGTTTCTCTCATCAATGTTTTGTGAGTTTAGTATTGTAGAACTCTGGTCTCCTTGATAAATTTATTTTATTGCAATTTTAAAGAATACAGTATTTTTAAAAGTGTGTGTGTGTGTGTGTGTGTGTGTGTGTGTGTGTACATGCCACAGCACATGTGTAGAGGTCAGACAACAACCTGTGGGAGTCTGTCTCTCTTCCCATGATATCAATTCAGGGAACTGAACTCAAATCATCAGACTAGACAGCAACATCTCCTACCTACTAAGCCATCTCACCAACCTAAACTTATTGTACTTTTAACAGTGATGATCCTTTAGGTTGGAGACTGCTGTCCATGTCCTGTTTAGGTCTGAGCATTCACAGTCACAATAAACTCAGCACTTGGAACAGGTGTGAGTTTCTGCAGTAGCCACCGCCCTCTAAAAAGAAACTTCTCTTACCAAGGTTAAAAGCTGGCCAGATTTATAGCTATAAATATAAATATTTCTATGGCAGTGAATGGCCCCTGTGTTATGTATTATTGTTTGTCAAGTCAACTACATTTGGAATTGACCAAAACTCAAGCTGCTGAGTATACCTGTGAGGTATTTTCTTGATTGGTTCAGCTGAGGTGGGCCATATCTTCTGGTGGCAGCCCATATAAAAGACATGTCAGAAGGAAGTATTTGCTCTTTTCCTGCTTACTCTTACTCTCACTGGCAAGTCCATTCCTCCACTGTTATTAGAACCCACTTCCTCAGAATTCTGATGTATACTGAGGATCAGTTGAGACATCTAACCTCCTGGACTGAACACCTATTGAATTCTTTGATATCCCACTGGTAGGCAGCATTGTTGGAATAGTTGACCATAGCTTGGAAGCCACTCTCATAAATCTATTTATCTGTAAAGGTCATTCTTTAAGTTCTGTTTCTCTAGACAACTCTGACTAATATGGCTCACACAGAGAAAAGCAGCACTAACTGGACTTAATGGGTTATAAAAAAACATTCTTTAAATTTGAAAACAAGAAGAGCATATGAAGTTTGGAGGGGACATGACCATTTAGAAACAGGGTTAGGGTGTATGACTTCTCCACTGTCTTCTAAAACTTCTATGAGTAGATTTTAACAAACAGACCCTTTCTGAAAAAAAACAAAATAAAAAGAATAAAAAGAATGCATTTTAAATGTTTTGAACACACAAGAAATTAAGTAGATGAAGGAAGAATATGTGACCCATCTTGCTTTAATACTCTTCCCAATGTGGGCATATTTCAATACATTGCATTGCACCCCATAAATATAATTATTTAACAAAGATAAAATAAAATAATAATTTTAGGAGGAAACTAAGGAAATGTGGAAGTCAAGCTTTCTTCTCTGCTTAAATCCACTCACCCATCCATCTATTCATTCATTCCTCCTTCTTTATTGTTTTGTTTTTCAAGACAGGGTTTCTCCGTAGCTTTGGAGCCTGTCTTGGAACTTGATCAGTAGAACAGTAGAACAGGCTGGCCTCAAACTCACACCATCCTGTCTCTACCTCCCGAGTGCTGGAATTAAAGGCCTATACCACCACTGCCTGACTCATTCCTCCCTTTCCGGTCATCCATGCCTCCATCACCATGGTTAGATAAAAGTTAGACTACAAAACAAATGAATCCTTTGCTTGGAAGGTGAGCTGAGGGATTTCACACAGAGGCCAAGAAGCTGACAGTATATGATGTAATGGGGGCTTGCACTTGGGATGCAGCCATGGTTCTTTTATGAAGAATCATGGGATATCTTATCTTTAAAAAGTGCTTAAGAGGGCTGCTACTGAGGGCCAAATCTGGGTCTATGGCCCTACCACAGCCAGGGTCTGTGTTGATGTCCATGGCTCCTGATACGATGGAAGGCCATGCAGATGCCAGCATGTTGCAACCTGGGGCAAAATGGGTGTCCAAGGGCTGCCCTGCCATGGGTTCCATGCCTGTTGATCTCAGTGGTCTGTGTTGTCACCTGGTGCTATAGAGTCATTTGGACCTTGGTTACTGCCATGGACCATATCTGGGTCTGTGGACCAGCAGCAGCCAGGGTCTGAGTTGATGTTAATGGCTCCTGTTGCCACAGGAGGCTGAGCAGATATCCAGGGTAGACTATTTTGATGTCTAAGAACCTTGCTGCTGCCAGGGCTGTACTGATCTGGGTGGCCTGTGCTGCCACCAGGGCCATAGTGATATCCTGCCCTGAGTTGTTGCTGAGGGCCATGTCTGGGTCCCTGTTACTGCTATAGCTGGGGTCTGTGATAATATCCATGATCTGCGTTATCACAGGGGGTCATAGGAACAATGTGTGTTGAAAATCCAAGAGCCATGTCCTGCCCCTCATTGGCTCTGGGATAGTTTACCCTGTCCCTCACTGGGCACTGCAGCAGAAGAGCTAACACCCTCTCCCCAGGGAGAACTGGACCTTGCACTCAGGAGAGATAACCCTATCTCTCATCACAGATGTGGGACAGCTGTTCCCAATGGCATGGCCCTAGGAGAGTTGGATCTGCCCCTTGCCTAAGGGGGTGGTCTCAGGGCCCTGGACCAACAACCAGTTCAGCTACAACTCAGACTCACATCTTGTTGGCCTAACATGTACCCCATCTATGACCTGCTGGAGTGTGTGGAAGGACTGGTCCTGTAGAAGGATAGCTACAGGATCTCCATGACTAGGGACACCAGCAAGATATCCAAGAGGAGTTCTGGTGAGGGCCTAGTGAGGATGGTGTGCCGGGAGCCTTGAATCAGACCAATGACTTATTGCAATGAACATTTTGCAGGATATAGCTCCTGACACACAGTAATTTCTGTTCCCCTAGGATGAATGAAGAAGTATTGCAAAGATGGATGAATGAGGTGGGTTTTGCTCATTTGTTTTGTTTTGTTTTTAATTAAGTTGGAGGGGGCATGCTGCATGGGTGAGGGACAGATATGGAGGGACTGGGGCATGAGCAGAGTTGGGGCACATGCTGTGACATTCCCAAAGAATCAATGAAGAATAATGTTTAAATATTAACAAAACTTGCGGAGGGGGAAGGGAAAGCCCGAGATGGAAATCTATTCTCACTTTGAAGAAGAGCAATCTCAATGGAAATGGGAAACTTGGCCTCACTCTTACCAAGCATCACAAGGGGCAAGTCCACACAACAAAGAATGAAGGGATTCCACCACAGCATTAGGGCAGCTGTGGTGAGAGGACCAGAATCAGAACAACATATGCCAACACCAAGTTCTCAGCACAAAGGAGATTTATTTGCCCCAGAGGGACAAAGGGCTGGGGAATAAGGGACAAAGACAGAACGAGGGAGAAGGGGAAAGGAACAAGGGAGAGGAGGAAGGGATATTTGTCCCTCTGGGACAAAGGACTGCCTCTAGATAGAGAGGAGACAGATGTAGCCCACAGACAAACGGCAGTTTTTAAAGGGAAAGGGGAAAGGGGGAAACCCTGTGTTAGGATGAGGTGTTTCCTTTTAATTGGGCATGCTAATTAGGTGAGCCAAAGGGGGATTTTGATTGCTAGACCTTGGTAGTCAGGCCCTGGAGGAGAAAGTGGTCAAATAAGGAAATAGACCTTGGGGGCTAGCTTTAGGAATGTAATCTAAAGGAGAGAATGGGGGAGATGGGTCAAAGGCAAAACCTTTTGTTGACATGTTTGCCATGCCCAGGCCTGTGTTTGCCGTGTTTGGCCAGCTAGAACACGTCAGGTGAATCTCAACTCTTCCAGGGTTCCCTCCCAAACACCAGCCTCCCTGCCTCTCCTCTAGCTGTGGAGGCAGTGGCCATGGAGTCCCTGCTTCTGCAGTTTCTCTGGAGCCTGCCAATGTCCTGGGGGTAGACCCCATGCAAATATGGTGATGAGTTAGTGCAGTACCTTCACCTGAGTCTTCATCAACAGGACTCTCACTAACCTGGCCCACAGCTGGGGCCTGGGACTAGGAAGGTGAGCAATAAACACACTGCTGTGTCCCTTCCCACCCTCTTCAAATTTCCCTGTTTGATGGGGAGGGGGGATGGAAATGAGGCAGAAGAAGTCTCCTGCACAGGCTCTCAGGTCACATTCTGTAAACACAGAACCTCAACCACAGGGAAGGAAGATACCCTGCTGTGAACTGGGCTGCGACAGGACTCTTGAATCAAGGGGAGATATATACTACAGTTACCTTAGGTTTACACATGTGTGTACCATCTTGTTTTGTTTTCCTCATTTGGAAATCACCTCACCCAGCCCTCATATCCTAAGAGGATGTTGGATTCTCCAGAACTGGAGTTATAGACAGTTGTGAACTGCCATGTGGATACTGGGACTCGAACGTGGGTCTTCTGGAAAAGCTGTCAGTGCAAAACCACTGAGCCATATTTCCAAGCCACAGGCCTGGTATTCTTTAGTCTGTGTCTCAAATTTAAAAATTAAAAGTGCCAACAATGTGTTTGTTTTGATGAACCCAGCCCCCGAGCAGCCCCAGGCTGGGAAAGTGATTGTGCTCCATCTCCACTTGGTCCTAATGCCCTGAGAGGAAGCATTACAGCTCCCAGATTATTTTTCCCATAAGTCATTTAATAATATTTTCTTCTCCTAATGACTATTATGACAAGCAGCAAATTGGTAATTGCAGCCATCTAAGAACATGCACAGGGCAGATTTGCAGGATTAATGACCGAAAAAGTTAAATTTAGGTAATGCCTCCCAGTTGGCAGTCAGTCCTGCACTCATGTCCAGTTGAATTTGCCTCCAGGGAGGGAAAAAAGGCAGGTAAAGCTACTAATATGGAGGGTCTGAGGAAATTTCTAGCTCTCTCTGTCTCTCTCATGTGCTCTCACTCTCTTTCCTCTCTCCCTCCCCATTCCCCTCCCTTCTCTCTCCATCTCTCTATTTCTCCCTCCCCTCCCTCTCTTCCACTCTTTGTCTCTCCATCTCCTCTCCGTCTCTCCATTTCTCTCCCTCTTCCACTATTCCAAGTGTGGTGAACATTCTTATACAGTCTGCATAGATAATAAGAGACAGTTGTTGGGGTCAAGGCTGAGTCAAGCAGCTTCCATGGAGTTGTATCTTCCATGGCAGCCAGATGCTAAAATCCTCATGGGAGATGGAAGTTGCTATGAAAATGGCCTTTGAAAATGTCCAGCAGATGTTGGAATAGCTTCTGATCTCTAGCAAAGCACCAGCATTTTGGTTTGTATTTAGAAGCTACTTTGCACATTAAACAAAAAGATTCCAATGCAAAGTCACCCTCTGTTCAGCCAGGGGCTGGCACAGCAAGGGGCTGTTGCAATTTAACCTGGAGAGGTAATGGGAGGGTTTCCTTTAAGCCCCTGGGTCTTCCCAAGCTGACAGGAGTCAGAGGTGGAAATGCTCACTGCATTTACACTTCTTTCCTTCTTCCTCTCTCTCCCTCCTCCCCTCGGCCCCCTGTCTGCTCCTATTGTAAGCTAACTATACATATGAAACAGCATCATCAGTCAATTCGGTGTCAAGGAACTGGGAGTTATCTCCTTGGTAGCATCTTCCACTGAGAGGGTGGCTTTGAATGGAGAAGCAGTTATCTGATATAGGTCCAGGAAGACCCTCCAACCTGTCTTGCTTTAACAGAGATAAGAAAAAGAAGAGGGAGAAGAGAGGATCTGCTGCCTATATCTGTGCATCCAGCTGTTGGGTGTGCAGGGCAACATGGCGGCCTCTCCACCCCTCCAGTTTGACTGCAACTGCAAAGTCCTGGAAAAGTTAACCTGTTACCCCTGAGAACTGAACCCTGTGACATTGCTGTATGTTAGAAAGTTGCCACAAACACTGGACTGCTTACAGCTTTGGCTTTAACTTTTCTTGAAACAAAATGGTTTTTAAAGACTATTCTAATAGGACAAAAAGGGATACCAGGGAGCACACGGTCTTGAATGTCAACAATTTGACTGAGAGACAATTAAAGTAGCCAGGCTCAGCTCTGTGAGTCTGCAGGGATGCTTCACAGAGATGAATGATGTATGGAACAGAGCCTACATCCAGTAGGGGGCTCCGGTGGAAACAGGAGGGTGGTACTTGTAGGCCTGCCCTCTCTCTCTCACTCTTCCCGTGTGAGCTCAGGAGGGTTGTACTTCTAGGCTCTCCTTCTCTCTCACTCTTCCTGTGTGCTTTACCATGAGCTGAGCCCCTGAGCTCTACCACACTCCCCACCACCCTGCCCTGCCTCTCCATAGTTCCAAAAGCAATGGAGGCAAGGGGCCACAAATGAAAATCCCTGAAATTATGACTAAAATAAATCCCCTCTCCTTAAGTTGCTTTGCTCAGGAATTTTGTCACTGCAAAGAAAATCTGACTAATAAAGGGCACATCTCTGAAAGCCACAAGACCTAAACTCAAGTCCAAATTTATCTTGCTCTGTTTTGCCCAAGACGGTCTTGTTGAGTCATAGTGCCATGCTGCTGTATAGCTTTGATTATGGACATTTTCCCAGTTCTACCCAGCTTGACCATTGCTAACTCTTCCTGGGACCTAGTCTAAGCCTAATGCCAACATATGCAAGGAATACACACAAGAGAAAGCAGAAAAGTAGTTTAAACATTTCTCTACTCACCACTGAAGAAGATGATAAGAAGTGAAGCTAGAAGGCATTTAGGACAATAGCAAAATTACAGAAGTCATTGGAACTGCCATCTTGTCAAAATGTACAGATGTAACTGTACAAACGCTGCAGTGAGCAAGCGGTATGCTACTATACTGGCTAGTTTTATGTCTACAAGCTAGAGTCACTGGAGAGGAGGGAGCCTCAACTGAGAAAATGCCACACTAAGATCAAGTTATACCAAGGCTTGTAGGATATTTTCTTAATTAGTGAAAGATGGAGGAGGGCCCAGCCCATTGTGAGTGCTGACACCCCTGGGCTGCTGGTCCTAGGTTCTATAAGAAAGCAGGCTGAGCAAGCCATGGAGAGCAATCCAGTAAATACCTCCTCATGGTCTCTGCATCAGCTCCTGCCTCCAGGTTTCAGACCTGCACGAGTTCCTACCCTCATTGTTTTGATGATGAACTGTTATATGAAACTGAGCAGAATAAACCCTTTCCTTCCCAAGTTGCTTTTAGCCATTGCATTTTATCACAGCAATACTAAACCCACCAAGACAGATACTTACAAAGAGTCCAGCTTGATCCAAAGACACAAAAGGGCTGATGGTGAAATAAGGAGAAAAGATGTTTCATAGGAACCAAGAGGGAGCAGAGCATACTTCAAGAAAAGAAAAAAAACCACTAAGTCAAAAATTTCATGAGACAGAGAAGAACACAACACACTAATAAAAGGTTACATGTACCAAGAAATATTGCAATTAAAATGTGCATACACTATTAACTCCAGGAAAACATATGGAGTAAAGGTCGAAAAGGCTGAGGAAATGTAAAAGAAATGTAACACAATAGTTGGAGTTTTCAATGTTTTATTCTTTTTTACTATTAAAATTTCTTTTAATTTAAAGTTTTTAAGAATTTTTTTTAGAATTTCTTACATGACTGTATTTATATCATGTCTTCCCTCTATTGTCTCCAACTCCTCCCACATCCCCCTCAAGTTCATGACTTCTTACTAATTATTACTGCTACAAATGTATGCACATATGATATTTATATGCATTGTCTTGGTCATTATTTTGTTGTTGTAAAAAGACACCATGACCAAAGCAGTTTCAGAGGGCCCATTAGTACATTATCATCATGGCAGGAAGCAGACAATTATGGCAGTAGAGCAGAGGCACAGAGCTACATCCCAGTCCAGAGAGAGAGAGGGAGAGAGAGACAGAGAGAGAGAGGAGAGAGACAGAGAGAGAGAGAGAAAGAGGAGAGAGAGAGACAGAGAGACAGAGAGAGAGAGGAGAGACAGAGAGAGAGAGAAAGAGGAGAGAGAGAGAGAGAGACAGAGAGACAGAGAGACAGAGACAGAGAGTGACAGAGAGAGACAGAGAGAAAGAGACTGGTCCTGGTATGGGCTTTTGAAACTTCAAAACTCAGCCCCAGTGACACACCTCCTTCAACAAGGTCACACCCCCTAGTCCTTCCCAAAACAATTGCAATTTGGGATTAGGCATGCAAATATATGAGCCCATGGGGCCACTTTATTCAACCCCCCCACATGCATTTAGTGAGGCTCTTAAATATATATGTCCCAGGAGACCACTTGGCTTTGGAGAGGCTGTCAGGAGGCTGGTTCCTGGAGAAAACGGATTCTCTTGATTCTCTTAGCAGCTAATGATTGCCTGTCGTTCCCTTTTCTTCATAGAGGGGTGGGCTTGTGAGAGTCTTCATCCACACTGGCATGCCAGCTGGAGTTGTCATTATGCAGATCTTATCTATATTTAAGGAGCTTCTGTAAGTCTGTTAAAAAATCCCAATAGGAAGTCAGAAGTCAATGATAGGTGGAAAAGCAGTAGCTTTACAGATATAAACATTCTCACAAAAAAACAAGGAGAACATCAAATCATCAGTCTACTTTAACAACTTCAAGGAACAAGAAAAAGGGAAGAAAAATCTAAATGCAGAGCTGGCAAAAGGAAATAAATAATAGATATCAGGGCAGAATTAAAGCAAACGTTTGAAGCATTATCAACTATATCTAAGGAGGGTTTATTTCTAGAATATAAGAATGATACAACAGATGAATGTCTGCTAGTGTAATATACCACATTACAAGAGTGAAGAGAATACTGCCTGGCAGCTTAAATGATACTTACAAATTCTTAAAGTTTTCAAGATTGACATTAATAGAGGGCTGGAGAGGTGGCTCATCAGGTAATGTACATGCTATTCTTTACAGAGGACCCTCGTTTGTTTCCCAGAATGCATGCTGGGCAGCTCACAGCTACCTATATCTCCTGAATCAGGGGCATCTGATGTCCTCTTTTAGCCTCCACAGGCATTCATGTACATGAAAGGTCCAAGCAGAGGCCATAACAGGCTGCTTAGTCCTCTCTCAGGGAGCAGGCTTCCATTTCAGTTTCTGAGACTGAAGTTACTAAAGAAGAGCCACGAAGGATAATTAAACACTGGTGCCCCTAACAACAGGGACAGGGGAAACAGGACATAGCAAACCTGGGCTTCTGAGCCAGCCCCCATAATCACAGCTCAAGGTAATAACCACATAAAAAGACAGCTTGGAATTTGTCCAGGCCTGCCCAGAAATGGAGAGCCGTAGTCCTGACCAACCCCCGGCTAGCCCTGGACAATTAGAATGCAACAATATGATTGCCACTTGTGTAAGCCCATCATATCTAAAATGACCTACCTGCCCTAGGAACTCCCCTTAATCAGCCTTAAAAGGAGCTCACACACCTATCTCGGGGGCTCCACCATCTTGCCACTGTATGGGATAGTGGGCCCACACATGCTGGAAGCTTTCTTGAGATAATAAACACTCTTGCTGTTTGCATATGTGGATGGTGGTCTTTTGTGGAACTTCTCCAAGGCCATACCAGTGCACATACCCATAAATAGACACACATATATAAAAATGTGCTAAGGACTTGAATAGACATTTCTTCAAAAATTATACCAAAGTACCCCAATAAACCATGAAAAGGTGGTGAATGTGGCTAACCATTAGGAACGTAAGTCACAGGATGTAGAGAAATTTGGCCCTTTCTGTAATGGGAGAGACAACAACTACTCTGGGGACAGAAGGTGGGTGTCACATCTGGTCCAGCAAATGCACTTGATTGGAAGGGAAAATGAGCCTCTCATCAAAGGTAAAATAAAGACCAGGTGTGTTGTCATACTCCTGGTATTCCAGCACTCCAGATCAGAAGTTCAAGGCCCAACTGTGGCTATGTAGAGAGCCAAAAATTTCAGTTTGGGCTAAGCGAGGCTGACAGTCAGTAGATAAACAGAATGTGCTACATATAGATGTTTTTCAGCTTTCTGCCACTATATCAAATGCCCAAATTAACTAGTCTATTAGAACAAAGGGGGTTTTGGAGCTTTCAGTCCTCGACTACTTGGTTCCATAACTTTTGGGCCTATGGGTAAGGTAGCCATCATGACAGGGGTACATGTCAAAAACATTCACTTACAGTTAGGTGCAAAAGTGATAAGGCAGAAGAGGATGGAGTCCCAATATCCTCTTGAAGGGCTTGCCCTCAAGTCAGAAATCTTCAACTTAGCCATACCTCAGTAGCCTCACAACACTGTCCAAACGGAAATTAAGTCTTTGGGTAACATACCAGATCCAAACTGGAGCAAGAGTGTAATGTCACTCAGCCTTAAACAGGAAGACAATTCTGAAAAAGCATTGATGAAATCTGAGTGTAGGAGGCACAGCTTAGAGAAAGCATTGGAGGAACCAGGCCTATTTTCTTCAAGGGAAGGAAGTGTCTGATGCCTGGTCACCTGGAAGGTGGCTATAGATGTTGACTAACAACTTGGTGATCTCTTTGCTGTGATATGGGGTCAACCTTCCTGAATCTCCCAATATCCTGATCATTGCTTAGGCCCTTATCCTGAACTTAGTCTTTCAGTGAATAGGACCCATCCATATGAAAGATATCTCATGTGCTTTGCATGCTCCATCAAAATAATCTGTCCTTATGCCTACTATAAATCCTCCTTAGGCCCTTACTCTGAACACTGTTTATAGTACTCATACTTACTGTAAAGGCCACAGGTGCTTTACCACTCTGCAAGGGAGCTCCTATATAGCTATGCCTAAAGCTTTGTTGTGAAAACTGTCATGTGAAAATCTCTTCAAAGTTTACTGTGCTTAAATGTGTAAGAAAAATAAACTGGGAGGTCAGACTATAGAAGTTTTGACACAGCACTTGCAAAAGTCGTGCTGACCCAACTTTTATTCATCAACTAGTGTGGATCATTTCCCTGTCACCCATGATGCTTGCAAGGTCCTCAATACCTGAGGACACTGTGCAAAGTAAATAAGGAATTTATAAAGAGATGATCTGATTCCACTTATGTGCAAAGTCAAAGTCTCAGAGACAGACAGTGAGACAATAGTTGCTAAGGAAGAGTGAGATTCAGAAAGCAATATACAAAGCTAAAAGTTTGAAAAACTAGAAACAATAAAATACAAAAAGGAGTAAAAATATGATTGAACTGAAAAATTCAATAAACAGAACCTATAGCAGCAGGCAGCGTCTATAGCATTAGATAACCTTCTATAGCATCAGACACCTTCTGTGGCAACAGACAATATTAATAGCAGACTCAGAAAAGAACCAACAAGCATAGAGACAGAACACTTTAAATCACAGTTAGAAGAAAAACTAATTTTAGTATAGGGACAGATTCTAACATTCAAACATAGGAAATGAAGAGCTTTTCAATAAAATCAACAAAAGGGAGCTCACCAAGACACACAATAATTAAATTATTTTTAAAAGAAGAAGCAAAAGACCTGGAGAATGGCTCAGCTGCTGAGTACTCCTGCTGATCTTTAAGAGGGCCTGGGTTTAGTTCCCAGCACACGACACCAACATGGCAGCTCACAACCACCTCTAACTCCAGTTCTGATGCCCTTTTCTGGTTTCCTAAGACACTGTGCACATGTGGTACACCAACATACATAACGTAAAGCAAATAGAGACTTTGAAAAATCAAAAATAATGAAAAGAAAATCTGAGAGCAACAAAGGATAGAAACAGATCACAAACCAGTAAGTATTAATACAACGCAGGTGGATTTTTCAGCAGAATGACCTCCAGCCCAACAGGAAGTAGAATGGAATATTCAACATGTTGAAGAGGAAAGTGGACAAATAAGAACGCTTTATCTAGCAAGCCTACCTTCCAAAATAGAGGAAGACTACGGGAGGTCTTCATGATCAGATTTACATTACAGCAAGTGTTACAGGAAGATCTTTAAGCTGAAAACAAAGGCTACTCATTAACAACAAAAACATGAAGGCACAAAGCTGAATGATGTAAGGACAGCAGTTGTACTCAGACTGTCTAGGACCATGATGTGCACAGCAACTTTATCCCTACTACAATGGTACAGACGAGAATATCAGTATCAACTGCAGCCAAAACAAACTGACAAAATGTTGAGCCCCAGCCCCACTGGGTCTCTGTCACTGGTCAGCCTACAAGTGCAACTTGTTTTCCAGTCCAAGTGCTCCCTGTTTTCCAGTCTAAGTGCATCCTGTTTTCTAGTCCTGGTTTCCTGCCCTGGCCTTGACCCTCTGATACCAACATCCAGCAGGAGGAAGGAGGAAAACATGCTCTTTTCCACCTGGAGTTTTTCCACTGTGCTGTAAACCTGTATATCAGGCTGCCCCCTCCCTACAAGAGAGCGACCTCTTAGCACATGCAATAAAGACACACACACACACACACACACACACACACACACACACACACACACACTCCTGGCAATAAAGGCAGCACATGCATTCTCTTAGTACAAACAGCTGGACGTCTAGTCTTTCTTTTCCTCAGACTTGCTTGTGGCATGGGCACTGCAACAAAGAATACACAGAAGAGCATGTAAATCCTGACAGCCAAACTATAAAGTATGTGTGAATGTGAGTGTAGAGTTGATGTCTGTATACCAACTTTAAATTATTATGGGCTTGAAATAGGCTGACAATAGGATGTTCCATTGAAATATCACAGGTACCACACAAGGCAAAAATCTTTAGCAAAAGCATAAAGTAAAAATAGAAAGAATCCAAAGCATACCATTACAGAAAACCACCAAAGAACAGGAAAATATCAACAAAAGACAAACAACCACTTTACAAAATAATAGCAGTAAGTGCTTACCTTTTAATAACTACCTTAAATGTAAATTGATTAAATTCGTTATTAAAAAGACATAGAGTGACAAAATACAGTGATAAATAGGCCAACTCATTAAGAATACATAACAATTGTAAATACACACATATACATACACACACACACCACACATGTACACACATACCACACACACATACCTTTGAAACACTTAACTCTACAAAAGTAAATATGGAATGATTTAAGGTAGTAATACAGAAAGAGTGAGGAATTTCAATACCTCACTTTCAGTGAGGGAAACACAGGATTTGTATAATAATTCAAACTAAATGGGTACAAGAGACATACACAGAATATTTCCACCCGAGCAGCAGAATGTGTGCTGTTCTTCAACCCTCGTGGATTGTCCTTCTGGACATATCACATATGAGTATGCTAAGTAAGTCCTGTAAAATTTAAAAAGGCTAAGATTGTATCAAGCATCTATTCTGCTCTTGATGATATAAAACTAGGAACTGATAACAAGAAAATGTGGAAAGTACATAAATGGGTAAAAAATATTAGAAGTTTTTCCTGAACATTGAACAATGAGAATGAAATTTAGAAGACATCTTGAAATAGCCATCAAAGAAAATTCCAGGACCTGAAAATTCCATGACTCAATTTTACCAAACATATAAAAAAAAAAAACTGATAGCCTCAAAGCTTCCAGAACTGTGAAAAGCATGGAATATTCCTAGAAATGTGTTGGCTAATCTTTTTTTTTTTGAAGAACTTTTAAATCTTAAGTCCATGAGTGTTTTTATGTGTCTGTGTGTATTTATGTGCACCAAAGTGCAAGCAGAACTCAAAGGGGCCAGATGAGGGCATCAGATTCCCCTGGAACGGAGCTACAGATGGTTGTGAGTCACCATGTGGAGTTGGGAACCTAACCCATGTCCTCTGCAAGAGCAGGTAGTGTTTTTAACTACTGAGTCATCTCTGAAGTCCATAGATATGGGGGAGGGAAAATTCTAATAATGTTTATAGTAATAAATGTCTACACAAGCCAAGAATTAAGAGTGCCAAATAAATGCAAATACTCAAAATACTAAAAAAAATCAACAAAATAAGCCCAAAATTAGTGGAAAGAAAAGAAGAGTAGAAATAAATGAAATCAGGATCAGGAAAATAAACCAAATGAAGACGAAATCCAATCAGAACAAGTGAGGAAATTGCCTTGTCAGCAAAGCTACTCCACAATGCAAAGCCTAAGATCTGATAACTCCATGATTCAACTTTAACAAAGAACTAATATCTTAGAAGTTTTCACATATTAGAATAGGAAGACATACTCCTAAATTCTAAGAGAGGCCAGCAGGACCCTGACACCAAAGCCAGACAAGGATTTTATAAGAAAAGAAAATCACACACAATAATATTGATAAACATAGATGTGAAAGTCCCCAAGTAGATACTAGTAAGTCAGATTCAATAGCTCACTGGAGAGGGAGAGAGAAGGAAGGAGACAGAGAAACAGAGAAAGATAGACACATGGAGATTCCTTCAGAATTTTTTTAATGTCTTAGAAGAAAACTCTCATATTTTTATTTATTTTATTAACTTTTTTCATTTATTTTACATACCAACCATAGTTTCCTTACTTCCTTTTTCTCCTGTTTGCTTACCCGACTCCCATCTACCCCGCCCCCATACACTCCTTGTCCACCTCCATTTAGAAAAGGGCAGATCTTCCATGGACTTGAGCAAAAAGCACAGCACATCAAGTTGAGGTAGTACCAAGCTCTTCCCTGTGCATCAAGGCTGGGAGATGTAATCTAGGTTCCCAAATCTTACTGCTAGGAGCCTTACAAAGAGACCAAGCTACACAACTGTCACACACATGTAGAGGGCCTAGGTCAGTCCCATGCAGGCTCCCTAATTTGGTCCAGAGTCCATGATCTCCCACTAGGTCAGGTCAACTGTCTCTGTGGATTCCTATGCTATGACCTTGACCCCGACTCATATAATCCTTCCTCCCTTTCTTTAGGAGGACTCCTGGAGCTCAGCCCAGTGCTTGGCTGTGGTTCTCTGCCTCTGCTTCCATCAGTTACTGGATAGAGTTTCTCTGATGACAATTAAAATGGTCACCAATCTGATTATAGGGGAAGGTCAGTTCAGGCTCCCTCTTCACTATTGCTAGTGAGCTTAGTTGTGGTCATCCCTGTGGCTTCCTGGGAGTTTCTCTGACACCAGGTTTCTTCCTAACCCTGAAAAGGCACCTCCTATCAAGATGTATCTTCCTCTCTCTGATCAACCCCCAACCTGCCTACTGCATTCAGGAGGCCAACCTGCTCCCTGAAGTTCTCATCCTCCCCATAGAGATAGAGAGAAAGACAGAGACAGAGAAAGGGAGACAGGCACAAGAGATCCATTCAGAACTTTTTAATTTCATAGAGGCAAATTCTTACTCATATTTAAAAAAATATTCATACAGTAGTTTATTGAGATATAATTTTTACATACTGAGATGCAACTATTTAACAACACAATTTCATGAATTTTAAGAAATGCTCACCAGAAGCACGGCCTGCTCTTATGGAGGACTGGGTTTGATTCCCAGCACCACGTGGTAGCTCACAGCCATCTTAACTCCAGTTTCAGGGGATCTGACACCCTCTTCTGGCTTCCATGGACACCAAGCATGCACCTGGTTCACAGAAATGCATGCAGGCAAAACAACCATATGCCTAAATAAATTATCCAATTTATCAGTCTTTATAAGAGAAACACCCATGGCTAACCTCTATGTAACCACAGCTATCATTTAGGTTCAGAAAACCCCTTTGCAGCCCTTGCAGTCAGTACCCTCATGCCCCACCTGAGAACTTCACTCCTTGGACATCACAATTTATTGTTGGTCACTGTCAGACTGAGGCAGGGAGCACCCTCCTATCACCTACAGTATACTGGTGTGCCTGCAGTACAAGGTCTACGATGTTCATCCCTGCAACTGGGTTTGTTATGAATTCATAGTTTCTCTCCCTTCCCCTCACAGTAACTCACTTTTTAAAGATAGCACTCAAATTCAGGCATTGCAATATAAGCCTATAATGCCAGCATTTAGGAGGCTTGAGGCAGGATTGTGAGTTCAAGTCCATCCTGAACTACATAGTGAAACTCCCAATACAAATGACTAATACAGAGTTGCAGAGATGGCTGCAGTTAAAAGCATTGACTGTACTTGCAGAGAACTTGGGTTTAATTGCAGCAACCACACAGCAGTCCACAACCATCTGTATCTCCAGTTCCAGGAGACTCAGACACTCCCTTCTCACCCTGGAAGGCACTGCAGGCTCATGGTGCACACATGCAGTAAAACACCTGTATGCATAAGTTTCAATCAATAAATCTAATTTTTTAAAAAATATTAGTGCAAAATTCTGCACTCTGATAGTTGCAGGAAGAAATGCCAGCATCCTCACAGCACTTTAGGAAGGATGGGTATAAAAATGATATCAAGGGAGTATACAACCAGCATTCCTGGATTTATTTCATTTCAAGTTCTTAGGTTAATAAAAGCTTAATTTACAGTGTGGACTGTTTTCTATATTTCCTTGTAATTACAGAAATTGTGCAACCTCAGCTCTCAGAGGAACAAGATGGAGACTTAACATTTTTTTCTGTTTAAGTCTTTATCAAATAACAATGAAGCAAAGGTACTCTATGCTTTCCCATGTAGTCGCTAGATTTTGTTTGGCTTTGTTGCAGTTTCTGATGGTTGCTTGCATGTAGCCATGAGAGCATTAGAAGATTTATCCAGACAGAGAGTCACATATCTTTTTAATCCTTCTTTCCTCCAATATTAAACCCAATGACATTGGCCAGTATCTTCCTCCTTTTTACTCTTGCATACCTGTACACTTCAGTACACAGAAGCCTGAGGCAGGAGGATCATGATTTGTTCAACAACCTGTGTTACAAATTACGAAGTCAGATCCTACCTGAAAAACAAAACAAAACAAGCCAAAACCAAAACCAAAATAAAGCAAAACAACTTAGTAAGAGCTGACAAGATGGCTCAAAGGTTAAGGGTGCTGGCTGCCCTTCCAGAGGACCTTGGTTCGATTCAAAGCACCCACATGGCAGATCACAACTGTCTGTAACTCCAGTTCCTGGTAATCTAATGCTCTCTTCTGGCCTCTAGAGGCATTGCATGCACAGAGTGCACATCCATACACACAGAGTAAAAATTGAAAAAAATTTTGAAAAATAAAAAAATAAATCAATAACAAACAATGTAGGCTGTTTCATGCCTAGTTCTTGTATGTTAGCTACATTTGGACTTGATCTGTATTTTGTGCCTCAACACAATCTGAACCACTAACTTTTTTGCAAGTAAGAATTTTCAAGGACCCAGCCTACATCCCAATGTCACATTTCAAAACATGCCATGAACTAAAACAGCACATGCTTCAAAGCTGGGACTTCTAAGGTGGTCTCTGATTGACCACCCCTTAATTAAGGTCTTAAATTGTACACAGTGGTTCCGTAGGCCAGGCTTTCCGAAGAAAATGCCCGCTTAGCTGCTTGAAACATGGACAATTGGGGTCATTCCTAAGTGACTCTGAGGAAGCTTAGAGAATGGGCTCCATCCTTGGTGAGGAAGCAAGGATGAGGAAGAGAACATCTGCTCCGAACCAACCTGCAGCTGACTGCTGCTGCTGTGATTTAAAGGCATGTGAGTGGGCAAAGGGACAGCAGGTTTGGGAGTGACAGCAAGGAGAGTGTCAGGCTAGCGTCAGGTGACTCAAAACAAGATAGCCAGAAACAGGACAATCCCACATCCACAGGGAGCCCACATTCAGCACTGTCAGAGACCATGGGAAATGTAATCCTTCAGCCACCCCTAACCTCCCTCCAGCAGGGCTTGCCACATCTCAGACACAGGTCACTGTCTCAGCTCCTAAGGCAGACTAGCATTTGTTGTGCCTTGATGACTGACAGTGGGGGCCTGAGACTTCAAATCTTTATCCCCACCATGAGTTCTGTCAACAAGGATCACAAGCGGGTGTTTCTGATACCACAGTCCAGGTTGATGAGTGTGAACCTGAGGTACAGTTTAGTGACAAATGGGGTGGAAATCTTAACACAAAACAACCATATGGGGCTGGATTTTTTTGTTTTTAGATTTTTTAAAATTTTAATTAGAAACAAGCTTGCTTCACATGTCAATCCCAGCTCCCTCTCCCTCCCCTTCTCTGCCCCCACAACCGACCCCAGCCCTCCAGCCAATCCCCATTCCGTTCCCCAGGGAGAGTGAAGCCCTCCATGGGGGGGTCTCCAGAGTCTGTCATTTCATTCAGGGCAGGGCTTAGGCGCTCCCACAAGAGTCTGGATCTTTAAGGACTGACATTGCCAACAGTTAGTTGTGTAGTTTTGACCTTGGGGTTAGTGTCATTCTGTAGAATACAGAGTACCCAGATCCATGAGAAATCCATGTAAGCAGTGAATGAATCCTTGCATGGAGGACATGCTTAAGCTAACAAATGACCTACTGCTCAACTCAAGTGCCAATTTAACTGAGTTTCCTTTCTAATTTGTTTCCAAGTGACCACCAGCACTGACTCCAGACACTCTAGGAACACCTGACTAGTGTGGGCTCAGGACAGTGATCAGGTCCAGCTGACAGATTGAAGCTTCAAGAGTGAGCTTGAAAGAATACTCTTTGTGACTTTTTCCCATTCTCACACCCTGCCTTTCAGACACTTCTAAATAGAACTTTTCATGCAGGGCATTCTATGCTCCCTGTCTGCAAAGCATTGTTTTCTCACCTGAGCAGACATAAAGAGCTCAGTGTCCCATGTAGAAAGGGTGAGATTTAAAAATTGCCTTCTGTCTTTCCCCATCTCCAGGCTCCCTGTTTATTCTCCTCCACTGACCCCCAGGCTCTTTGTCTACTGTAAAGCATCACCCTTATTTCTCATGGAAGACACAAGCAGAGAAGGCGCAGGGTGTCTTTCATCTAATATCCCTGCTTTGAATGGGCCAGGGGAGGAAATGTTACTGATTTAAGAGATCTTTCCCAAAGCAGAAACATGCCTGGAGTTCCTTCAGTCTGCTCACCCTTATGGTTGTGGAACTCCCCTTAACTACCGCTGGCACTTGCACTGCCACATAGCCCCTCCTGTGCCCAGCCTGTTCCAACTTCCTGCCTAACTGTGTGCATGCTCTGGTAATCTTTTATTATGTCATCATGCATTTCAGTGTGTGATGGCTATTATGTTTTAGAGGCCCCCGTTCAGATTTATGGAGCGAATGAGAAAAGCACTTTTTTTGGAAATGCAATCTAATTAATCTGAGTGCATTTGTATGCCTATTAAAATTCACCTGTCTGGGTTTTTCCATTTATCATGATTATACTGAGAAAGGGACTGCCTCTGTGTTTAATACCAGATGATCTATCATCACAATGCTTTTAGTAATGGTGCAGGTGCAATGGACACTTCTGTGTGACCAGCCCTCAGGGCTCATATCCCAAGGATGCCCCCAAAGCTCTCCTTGTGTACCAGAGATACAATGACAGCTTCATGAAGTTCCAGATAGGGAAAGGGGATGGCACTTTAAGCGACAGCATAGAGATAAGCCATTTGATTGCAGATGATAGTGCCCTTGACTTTCTAGCCTGTAGCCCAAGACCATTGTCAGGCCCAGGAAGGGGATCCCTTGGAGTCAGCAGCCTTTAGCACTTGCTGGGGTGTGTGCTTGTTAACTCAATACAAACAAGTAAATCATTTTCTAGGGCTATGTACACATAGAAAGTTCTGAAAGTGAACTGTGGTGATCAAAGTTTGAGAAATTGCAATCTGATGAAAAATCACTTGTTGTGACCTTGAATCCATCCTTGGGCTATCTGCCCAGAGTTGGCAAGTCCTGGTGAGGGTGGGAAGAGCAAGGAGTGATGAAGTGCCCCATCTGAGTCCCAGAACTGAAAGACATCCTCTCAAATCACAAATAGGCAGACCCCCAAAGTTTCCATGTGTAGAGGGATGACAACAATGGTGCATGAAGCTGGTTGGGGAGAGGGGTGAGCCTAAGTGGGCTATGGATGAGTAGAAGGGAAGGGGTGCCATTTCATAACTGCTCCTTTTGTAAAATTATTTCTTCAAAATGCTTAAAGGTCAAGTGCTAGAGAGATGGTTCAGCAGACCATCTGCCGCTTTTTCAGAGAACCAGAATTCAATTTCCAGCACCCAAACAGAGGCTCACAACTCTTTGTTGACTCCAGTTCCCAGGGATTTTATGTCTTCTTCTGGCCTCTGCAGGTACTGTACTCACATGTAGGCAAAACACCCATAGACACAAAATAAAATTAAAAAGTAAGGGGAAAAATGCTTAAAAGTCAACAAGAAACAGGTGTAGTGTTTTAATCTCAGCATTCAGGGAGGGAATGCAGGTGGACCTTTCTGAGTTCTAGCCTGGTCTACCTAGCAAATTCCAGACCAATAAGGGCAATATTTAAAAAAAAGGCAAACAAATTCTTCATGGTTTAAAGATCAAATAAAAATATATTGCATTGAACTTTTTAAAAACTATGTTTCGCTGGGCGTTGGTGGCACCCACCTTTAATCCCAGCACTCTGGAGGCAGAGGCAGGCCGATCTCTGTGAGTTCGAGGCCAGCCTGGTCTACAGAGTGAGTTCCATGACAGGCTCCAAAACAATACAGAGAAACCCTGTCTCGAAAAACCAATACATAAATAAATAAATAAATACAAACTATGTTTCTAAAAATCAATATTGTGGCAATGGGCAGTGGAATGACATAGAGAACAAAATTTTCTTGAAATCAAAACAAGTTTCATTTACCACAAGTTCACTATCAGTCAGTCAGTTAACACTTGGGCTCTCTGTGTCTTTGAGCATTGACTAACCCTGGATTCAGGGTATCAAAGCCAAGCACTTTAGACAAACAGAGCCAGCCTGAAGCAGGCTGTAAGGATTACAGTGACTATTTCAGACCATTACATTTGGATCAATTGTTTTTCTTACCCTTTATTAACATGATGCATGAAACTCAAAAGTAACTATTTGTGGCCTTGAATTGAGATTTAGTCTTCCAACTCTCCAAATGCTTACTTTATCTTTTTTATTTTGAGACAGGGTCTTACTATAGAGTCCAGCCTGGGCATGAACTTGTCATCCCCTTGTTTCACCCTCTGGAACAAAACCATTGGCCCCTTCAAATTCTTCTTCAACTCTAACCAAAGAGTCATTCAGATTTCCAGTGCCTTTACCCATTTACCCATCTACTTCCTTGTAGGCAACAGCCTAGGTTGGCAACAAAATCTCTACCTTTGCCATCCTGACCCTGCCTCCAGAAAGACACCAGAAGGATGGCTGGGATGTCTAACACTCGAAGATCTTGAGAAAATCAAGTGCCATCATTATGAATTTCCCACTGTTTGGCTGAACTGAAAGTCATGGGTGCACCAAGGGGAGAGATTTGGCTACAAATAAATACGCATGTGTCCTTTGGGCAGATGTCAGGCCAGCTCTGGCTGTTAAGTGATGCCCTCGTCAAAAAGGCAGACAACACAGGAAGGCAAGGTGATGCTTGCAGCCCTACATCTTCTGCTCCATCACAGCCAGCAGTCTGGAACCTGCGCCATATTTGGAAATCCATCTCCCCGAACATTGCAGACAGCTTAATGAAGCAATATTTATGGAGTATATACCACGGGGGATGGCTGCTCCTTTTCTCCATCTTCTATTTTTAATATTTGATCTGGCAAACGTATTATTAAAGGAATATTTCAAGTCTGATTACTCTTCTATTTGACTGTATGTGTTATTCATGCACGCTGGGTGTCAGGGGAAATTACGCCTGGTTTGAGAGTTTTATTATGTCACTCTTTCAAAGAGCCCTTTGCTCTGGTATAATTACTGTTGCCATGCAAGGCTATGGATCCATGGCCCATCTGAGCCACCTTGTTGTGGCCTCCTCCTATTCCACTGCTCCCTCTGACTCCCAGCAGTTCCTGTGGATTAGGAACTTTCTCCCTTGGTCTCCCTGGCTATGTGAAAAGTCACCTTGTGAGTCTTGCTTTGCTGGTTGCTGTTTATTGAGCTGCACTTCCTGACCACTAAGCCCAATAGAGTGAAGATCACACTGTTATGGCCTGTCCTTTACTGGGAGCCTTGGTCCAGTCTGAGGTTCACTGGCCTGGGAGTCTCAACTCTTTGCTTTTCCTTTCACTAGACTCTAGATGCACCTTGAACCACCTGGGAAATCTACTTCCTTTGGACAAGAAATCCTATTTCTAACTTGGCTTTTAAAGGCTAGAGGGAGCCATGCGCAGAGGTTCCGTCTCAACAGGGAACAGACACTGAGGTCAAGCCTTAGACTCACCTCCTGTCAGCCCACCGAAGGATGTGGTTTAGATGATCACTAACTCAACATACAAATGATGCTCATTGCATCGTTTGTTGTTATTTGTTTGTCTTGACAAATTATTTGTTGTTTGCTTTTCTTATGAGAACAAGATGGCAAACCCTTTGTTCTGTGTGGGCAATGAAATCTCTGCTATACAAGTACTCAGCTGTGCCACTGGGGCACTGAGGAAGCCACAGCAGACATGGAGCCCTGTGAAAAAAAAGCATAAAGCTTTGTGTGAAAAGACAGGCAGTGAGTTTGATTCCTGCTTCAGACTTTCTTTGAATTAGGCACATATTCTAAAAGAAAAATAGTATCACAATTTTAAAAAGATTCCACTATGAGTGGGATGACACACTGATCAACATTCAGTAGGCTGAGGCAGGAGAATATCCAATTCAAGGACGTCTTCATCTACATTTAAAGGCTTGATTGACACAAAAAAGAAGGGGCAAGAATGGAAAGGGTAGGGAGAGGGGGGCTGTCAAACATCTTACTTTGATAAGGTTACAGACTTAGTTTGAGTTAGCATGTTTTCCCTAGTACATTAAAAATACTTAGTTGGCATTAAAAAAAAAGGTTCTTATGTTTCTTCTCTGTCCCTTTGGGAAATGCCAGGCCAGATGATGATAGAGTCAATGTAAAAGCACCCAGTGGCCCAAACAATTAATTCCTCTTCACTTTTATCAGACAAAATCAGAGAGAAGGAAGTGATCAAAGCCCAGGTCTGGCCCCAAGTTTTTCCTGCTTCTGGGGAGCCCAGCCCAGCTTCTAGACAATAATAATAATTTTCATTCACTCTCCTTGTTCAGATGCCCACTGGCAAGCAGACAGGGCTGCCATGTTAGAACCCACGTCTTCGCAGAACCAACATGTGATTAATAAATGAAAGATAATAGAAATGGACACTGTAGAAAAGAAAAGGGCAATGGAGAAAAAATAGGCAGAATGAGAGAGGACAGAGAAGCCTGGGCTTCTTAGACAACACAGTAAGAAAGGCCTCTCTAAGGAAGGGCCCGTAAGGTAGAATTAGGATTAAGGGGCACAAGCAATAATGAGCTAGGTAAATGGCAAGGAAGAGTGGATGCAGGGGTGGGCAACTGTAGGTCAGGTAAAGATTGTCTAACCATGGCCAAGATGCCAGCAATAGCCAGGAGAGCATGCAAGAAAGCATGAATGAGAAGGGAGAGGGCTGGAAGAGAAGTGGCAGGTCCATCATGTTAGCACACAGATGAGGGAGGTCTGGTCATCTAAACGTCCTTATCTCTACCCGTTCCACCACCTCCTTTGGAAACTGCCATCAAAACACACATTCTTTGTCCTAGGGATTGTGAATCCATTGCCTCTACCCTTGCATTCTTATATATTTGCTGCAATCATATTTCCCAACCCTTGAAATACATATCAAGTTGCGTGAACTCTCAGAACATCAGACATATGACCATAGATGGATAGCTGATGAAATCCCCCAGCTGACCAGCAGCAGGCAGGACCTGCCTAGTGAGATCTTCGGAAAGGATTAGATCACCTCCTTGGGCAGGCAGTCCAGCCTAACATCCAGTCGCCACCAGAGTGTAATTTCCACTGACTTGAAGCCCCACAGATATTTTTGATTTCCCAACAGCTGCCATTATACAAATTTAAATGCAAAACGGACAATACACCAAAGCAGATGTTCTAGGAAATCTGATTAATTGCAAAGAGTTGGGGAGACTGGAAGGCTGCCTTCCTCGGCACATTCTTGAGCAGAGCTGCTTGCATGTTCCCTTGGTATGTTTGGATGTGGCTTTATTACATCTCACAATGTCCACTCGGCTCTAAAGCCAGAAATGAACATTGACGTATTACATTCTTAAAAGCACCATAAGCCCCTTTATGGAGCTGAGGTGCTCTATAAATATTCCTCATTTATCTATCTCACTATAGCACCTGTCAAATACGGAACCATTTACCCAGCCCTAGGGTCTGGTGGAGCCTGTGAGGTCCAAGAGAACGTCCTGACAGTAGCTTACTAGATTAGTGTACTCATCCCTGTGTGACTTAATTCTTACCTGTAAGGGGGATATGCCAGCAGGGCCGTGTGGAGATCCAGGAGGACAATGGTGATCCTATTGACAGGAAAGTATCCTGACAAGGGCTGGTATTGTCATCAAGGTCTCCTTAGTAGCCACATCCCATATGTGAACTTCTCCCATGCTCCACGAAGGTCTCTCTCTCTCTAGGCATTCCCCTCAGTGAGATGGGGTAAAGGAGTTGCAAGTCATGAACTCTACCCTGAAATTCATCAGAAGGAGAAGGTCGTTAGTGGAATTTACATTGCTGTGATAAAAAGTATCCAAGAAAAGACAAATGAAAGAGGAAATATTCATTTTGGTTCACAGTTTTGGCTCCAGATGCTTGTAGTGAGATAGAACATCCTGACAAATGGCATAGTGGATTATATCTGCCCACTCTGTGACAGCCAGACACCAGAGAGACAAGTAAGTAAGGACAGGACGAGGCCTGGGACAAGGTCTACCCTTCAAAGGCACATCCTTGTTCCTGCCATTACTACCCTTCAGGAAAAAAAGACCTGATTCTTAGGCACAAAGCCCATGTAGTTCCTGGCTTCATCTAGTACAGGAACTCTGAAATCCCAGAGGAAACCAGCGAGCATGAGTACTACGGGAATGGCATGATGGGATTACCAGCTTATGTCATTAACAGGTGCTGTATAGCCGAGGCCTTCTACCCTCACAGCCCTGAGATGACCACAGGTAACAGTGTCACTGTTTATATCATTGACCAGAATCCTGGTTACCTTGGGCCCCAGTTTTCTATTCCATATGGTGAGTTCAAAGACAATGCCACACTCTATAGCTCTGTGCTAGCACACACACACACACACACACACACACACACACACACACACACACACACACACACCACCAAGTGCTTGACAAATGAGCAAATATAGTCTCAGGAGGTTGGGTCTACGGGCACTGACTATCCCCTATTCTCTATTCATTGCTGTATGCTGGCACCCGCAGAGGGTTCAGTGCCCACTTACTGACTCTATAGTGGCTCAGCACAACATTTCTCACATTAACAATAGTGATCTTGACTCTTCCATCTAGTGTGCTTTTATTCTTGGCGGGTCCCAGCTCACTGCTCCCAACTCAGAGCCCTGAACAGGACATGGATCTGCAGCAGTCCTCCCCACCAAAGTCTCTTTCTAGCCTATCACCTAGTTTTATAGTCTTAATAACAGAACTTCCCCTTAATGACTCCTCATGCAGTTTTTTGTTTCTGGTTGGCACTGAACTCCAGAGGAGAAGTAGGCCCATGACACCCAAGACCTTGGGAGATGTCATCCCTATAATATCCCCATGAGTTTGCAGTCCCTGTAAGCAATGCTTGGGAAGGTTACTCATAGAGAAGTGCAGTTAGCTTGCTGAACTTCATACCAAGAAGGCCTCACTAACTGAAGAGGCTAAGTTCAGAGCCAGGGCCCTCCATTTCAGGCTGGCAACTGCAGTTACTTAGAGGTTGTCTGAAAGCTCCTTAAGAATAGAGTTTGTGGGACTGAAGAATAGCAAAAACACATCTGGGCAATGGCTAACTGCATGTGTGCAAGGGCCCCAGCGAAATATCTACCTGCAATTTAACTTCCTGAATCAGTCTGCATGGAATGGGTTGAACTGCAGTAACAAACATGCCAATATCTTTAGGATCTATTTCACTACAAAACCTCCAACAATGTAGGTTCTTTTTTTTTCCCCTGTATGTCCCAGGAGGTTCATCTGTAGCGCTCTAGATTTTAGGCTAGCAGAGGCTGTCTCGACTCAAGACAGGATTTATTTGCCCTGGTTTTAAAACTCCTCTCTTCCCCCACATCTCACAGGTCAGAACCAGTCACAGGGACTTCTCCAACCCGACAAGTGCTCAAGGAGCAGGAAATCAGTCACACTTGGTTGTGTCACAGTCAACCACCACCGTTTCTATGTCACTACACTGTAGAAGCTGGGAGGAAGCTGACACCAGTAAATGTCATTAAGAGAACATGCTGTGCCAGAGTGTCCCATACACTTTGCACATAATAACTCCATCACTGTCAATCACATGGACACTGCCCCAGGCACTGCAGGCTGAGGCATGGAGAGCCTTCTCCTTCTCTCCCAACCCCTAATGGACTCAGCTTCTCTGAGCTCTCCTCCCCCATTTTTAAGACTAGAGGCATAATTCCTACCCTGTTTCCCCTCCCACGTTCCAAATGGATCCCAGCTGGAGGGTCTTCAGAGAACCCTCCCCACCTCAAGGCAGGGGGACTGAGAGGAACAGCCTGAATTTCATTCTACACTGAGCGAAGGGCACACCTTGCCTGATGAATGGGGAACTGTATCTTACCAAGGGTATGTACGAATACCAGGATTTCAGAAGGCTAGGGGATGGACAGGCCTTTGAAAGCTTTGTGTTTTGTCAAGTCAATAATTATTTATAATCACCATCATTTCACAACAGAGAGGGCAACATGAGGCCAAAGGCACAGAGAAGGTGTAATTTTAGAATAAAGGAAAATGTACCCTCTAAATTAAGTAAGTATAACTATACAAAACACCGGTCATGTTTTCTTTTCTCACTTCACTGAAAATCGGAGCAAAAGTCAGCACAGGGCAGCACCAGCTCCTGGGAGTGGACAGTCTCGCCCCATATGGCAGGAGGAGACTCTGTAGCCACAGCTAATGAGTCCTCTTTGGGAAGTAGGCAGCTAGTGTCGGCCATGAGTGACTGATGGAGCACTATAGGTGGGAGACCAGAGGCAGAGTCCCCAGAAATCACTCATGACACTCTCACCCATACAACACCACCCTCCCAGAGTCGGTGGTAGGATGCTTCATCATCTCCTGTGTCACTCAGACACAGGGACTAACCTGAAAGAAACATAGGAAGGAAGATAGGGTTTTGGTTTTTGGTTTTGTTTTTGCTTATGGTTTCAGAGGTTTGCATCCAGTATTTTCTGGCTCCATTGATTCTGGGCCTATGGTGGAGTATAACATCCTGGAAGAATGACAGAACTGCTTCTCTTGTGGAAGACAGGAAGCAGAGGATGGAAGGAAGAGACAGGATAAATGTCTCAGAGTCTTGATGATAGACACCAACTCCCTCCAACTAAATTTTGCTTCCACAGACCCACTCAGTCCAGCAGTCTACTCAGATGTTGAATCTGTCAGTTCACTGATAAGGTTAGAGCCTTCAGGACCTCACTGCTTTTAGAAATGTCTCCACAGACACAGCACACCCAGAGGTGGGCTTTACTACCCTCCTAGGGCACGCAGTCCAGTCAAGCTGACTCTCAATCTTAGATGTCACAACCTCCTCACACATCTCTTCTCTGCCTACTCTGAGATCCCAAGCCCTGGGCTCTCCTGGAATCCTTGGGCTGGCGATATACATAGCCTTCTTCATGGTGGCACCTTCTTTAAAGAACTTCCCTTAAGTCCCTTTTCCTTGATCATCTGCTCTTGATTAAAAGGCCATGAAGAATTAATTTACCAAAACTTTAATAGCCGGA
Organism: Mesocricetus auratus; assembly: GCF_017639785.1. NCBI lineage: Eukaryota > Metazoa > Chordata > Mammalia > Rodentia > Cricetidae > Mesocricetus > Mesocricetus auratus. The sequence goes on along the minus strand of NW_024429233.1, from coordinate 3,065,827 downwards.
TGCAGCAGACATGTATGTAATTTAATGACAGCTCCAGACCCAATTCTCATGGTAACAATTGTCCTAAGGCTGCTACTATGATGGCAGAGTGGAAGCAGATGAGTCCTGCTTTCACTGTGCTAATGGTCTCAAGGTCAGCCTTCTGATTTCCACTTCTTTCAGGCTTACACTAGACCTGCATGGTGAGTATGAATGATGTTAGAGTCTGAAAGAGAGCCAGTGAAGTTGGAGCTTCTTTCTAGGAACTGGGGAGGAAAGCAGGGCTGGACATGCTGTGATATCAGTTGAATTTCCATCCTTGTGTTAGTCTGCATATTTTGATGATAAGTTCCAAACTCTCCACTATAATAGACCAAAGCAATGATGGGACTCTACTGGCTTCTGAAAATGAAGAGGCTGGTGTGAGCAAACTCAGCCGCATAGAACACGTCCTCATTTTACTTCTAGTTACAGAAAATGCTGGCTGGACTTGGACTGGGTACTTGACAGGTACTGGTTGCAAACACTGTGGTGGGATCAAAGCAAATATAAATGAAACATGCTATCTTAAAGAGCGTGCAATCTTGCTCGGGGAAAAACTTCAGCAGGTAACCAAGAATATTGTAAGTGACCTGTGCACAGCACTGCTCTCTCAGAGCTTGGTGTTCCTTACACAGAACACCCTTACAATCAACTCAATTTTGCTTCTGGCCATAGCTTCCTTAATTCTCTGATCTACATGTGCTTATCCCAGAAGCATGGTTAAGAGTCCAGCATCCAGCCCACGTGGGAGATCTGCATTTGAACCCTGGTGTGCCATTCATGAGGTCTGAGATCTCCCACAAGTGTGATGATTAATCTTGACTGTCAACTTGATTGTAATGAGAAATGCCTAGGGGACTGATAAAGTGCATCCCTGAGTGTGTCTGTGAGGACATTCAAAGAGATAATTAGATCATGAGGGCTCTGACCTATGAATGGACTCATCTCTTGATGGACTCATAATAGGATGGCATTATTGGGAGGTGGTGAAAGGTAAGAGCAAGTGGGTCACTGGTGGGGTGGTTCCTTGGTTCTACATCTCTCTTTAGTCTTTTCCCAAATTGCTCTCTCTCTCTGCCTTCTGTCTTCACAGGACATCTTCCTCCACACACTCCTGCCACCATGCTGTTCTGTTCAAGTGCTTAAAGCAAGACTGGTCACCAGTAAACTGAATCCTCTGAAGCCATGCGCCAAAGAAATCCTGGTTCACATTCTTTCTGTTGCATATTTAGTTACAGTGATGACTCTAGTTTCAAAAACAACTTGGGGAGGAAAGAGTTTATTTTAACTTATGAGTTATAGTACATCATTGGGAGAAGCCAAGGCAGGAACTCAAGGAAGGAACTTGAAGCAGAAATCACAGAGAAACACTGCTTATTGGTTCGCTCCCAGGATCACAGTCAGCTTCCTTTCTTACACAATCAGCCCAGGCCCACCTGCCTAAGGACAAGACTAACCACAGTAGTCTGATCCCTTCTACATCAATTAGTAAACAAGAAAACACCTCCAAAGATGTGTCCACAGACAAACCCAATTGAGACGCTCCTTAATTGAAGTTCCCTCTTTCCAGTGTGCCAAATTGGTGACAAAATTAACCTGGACAGAAAGGAAAAAAAAAGAGAATGCAAAAATCAATAAATTTCTTTATATCTCTCCAGTGGGGAGACTCTTCTCTTCTAGCTGTTGGATGGTTGGTGGGGTTTGCAGCCCCTCTACTTAGGGGCTTGTGACTATTAACCTTGCACAAACATAGACAAAATGAAGACAGCATGCCACCAAGCAGGGCTGTCAGGAAGGAGCACCAGGACGAAAAGGAACCTGGTGATTCTTAGAGACTGAGGCCAGCAGTTTCATTGCTGAGGAAGACTCTCAATGAGCACTGGAAGTGGGAGGGTGGCTTAAATGTGTCTCAAAACCACGTTCAGAAACAAATGTGGAGTCCTGAGCCAAATAGTGGCAAGAGGTGGTTGAAGTTTTAGGAAAGGAGCATCATTTGGAGAAAGAATTTTACAGCTAAGTCAAGGAACCTTGTGCAAAGACCACTAACCCTGGGGCTGAAGAGATGGTGAAAAGCACTTTTTCCTCTTCCATAAAACCAGAGTTCAGTGCTCAGCACCCATGATGGGCAGCTCTTGTCACTCCAGCTCCAGGGGACTGGATACTCTTCTGTTCTTTACATACACATACAAAGTCACACGAGTAAAAAATAAATAATGTAAAGACCACTAACACTATACTAAAAATACATTGCCCATGGCATGTTACTCACCAGGGACCATAATTCTGTAGGAGGAGGAAAAATGACCATCAAATCCCTCCCTCCATGGACCTCAAGAAACACCACAGACATTGAAGTTATGCACCCACAGGGAGCCACATCACAGTGCTTTGAAAATAAAATTAGAGACTGGAGAAAGCATGTTGGAGTCCAGTTTCTTGTGGGTTAGGCATGCTTCTAAAATAACATTTTCATCCTGTATCTGACCAATATGACCAAACACACTTTTCCAGCTGGCACTCAAGGCCCCTCTACTGCTTATGAATGAAGTTTTCACAGCAAATGTGACACAATCACACTCCCTCAAGCACCTCTTTGTGAGGGGGAAGGGATATGACCCAACTTAACTTCTTCTAAGATCAGCATGACTGAAAAAAAATGATTGTACGGTATGTCTGTAAGTCTCAGGAGGCTGAGGTAGGAAGATCATGAGTTTGAAGCCAGCCTGGCATACTGTGGTGTTCTGAATGAGAAATGCCTCCCAGGCAGTGGTGCTGTTTGGTGAAGTTATGAAAGTTTTAGGATGAGAAGCCTTGGTGGAGGGAATTCATAGCTAGGAGCTTTGTCAGACTTTGAGAGTTTATACCATTTTCCTCTTCTAGTTCATTCTGCTCCCTATGTATGGATAAATATATGATGCCTCAGCTTCCTGCTCCTGTCTCCGTGCCTGTCTGCTGCCATCGTGGATTCTCTCTGTGGAACTGTAAGTTCAAATAAACTCTTCCATTAGTTGCTTTTGCTCGTGGTATTTGTATTAGTTGGGGTTATCACAGTAACAAAAGGTGATTCATAAGACCTTATCTCATAAAAATTAGGAAGGAGGAGGAAGAGGTGGAGGTAAAATGAGGAGAGGTGAAGGCAAGAGAGAGAGAGAAAGATGAAGACAGTTGCCTTGTTGAGTCCCTAGTGAGGTCAAGAGTGTGGCCAGCTTCACTGGGGCCCCTGGGGCCCATCAGTACCATTTTGCTGATTAAACCAGCTTTGGCATTTTCTGTCCTCTGCCCCTAATTATCCCAAATATGAATTCCAGCCATTTATGAGGCAGTCTGAGTCTGGAGAATGCCAAGCAGAATAGGAATTGAATATCTACAAACTTGCAGCCTCTATGAAATGCTTTTTTTTTCATTTGTATCCTCCCTGGAGACCCCCAATTTATCCACCCCCACAACTTGGGATAGCACTGTTAATAGGCCAGCCCATGATGTTAGACACCCAAGGAAAGGCTCAGAAGGCACTTCTCGTTGGCCCCTTAATTAACAACAGACTTAATGGTTAGCATATCTCACTGCCATTTACAAAGCTCATTTGTGTGTGCCCTAGTCCAGTAAATAGGCATGTTTATTTCTTGGGCCAGTATTTCTTTTGTTTACTGTTTTGGCTTTGGGTTTGTTTCCTGTGTCTCAGTTAATCGGTTTGCCTTGTGTTGCTCTCCTTATATCAGCATACTGCCCTTCCCCTACTCACTGCTTTTCTATGTCCATTTGTCATAACTTGAGGGAATAACTGGCCCTGACAATCCAGACCAGTTTTTCATGTGACAGAACCATCTTGGAGGTGTGTTTTACAGCCTTAATTCTTGAGAGACCTTGATCCAGAACCATGCAGTCAAGTGACCCCAAACTGTTGATCCAGAAGCTCTCACCTCAGAAACTCCAAGGATAATAAATGCTGACAGGTTGTTTTATGCTATTAGCTTTGGTGTCATGTGTTCTGCATCAAGAGATAATTGATACAAAGGAGATCCTCCACTGTGGCTAAGTTCCTCTCACACACTTTCCTTTGAATATTAAAACATAATCCTTCTGTTATATGTAACAGGGTTGGCTGTAGTAGGACACTGAGCCTGAGTTTAACTGTACTCCAACTCAGTGACCACATGTTCTATCAGCTCAGGGACCCAGCTTTGGTCCACGTGACCCACACATATCCACATGCCCACAGTCTTTAGCAGAACAGTGTCAGGCTGGGCATGGGTAACCACCACTATACTGTTCACCACGCACATTAGTAAGAACACATCTGAACCTGAGACTTGTTCCTGTCACCAGTTCCACAAACATCAATACTAAAGCAGCCCCAAGCATTTTGTTGTGAGAGGGATTTTCCTCTTACATAGGATCAGTGTCCAGGCTGTGACCTGTGGTCAGAAACATAGCAAGAGAATTGTGCTGGCAGCTGGGACTGCTGCCAATGCCACCTACTGGCTTCCCTGAGGCATGGCTGGGTCAACATGCATAAGGTTGCATCATTCCATACTGACTCAGGCTCTTGATGCCAAGCACTTGGGGAGTGATAGGACTCCCATTTGTGCTGAGCACAAGCTTCCAGCCAAGAGTCCTGGAGGCAGCCCAGCCGCTCATTCTCATGGGCAATGATAGATCCATTTTGTAAGCACTAAGTGTAAAATGCCCAGTAAAAAATGGACAAGACTCAAACAGAAATACTCAGAGCCCCTGCCTTTTGCAAGCACTAACAAGTGAGAGTAGAAATATGGAAAAAACATCTTGTGAAATGGTTTACCTCTGGACTGACTCTGAAGAGGATATAGACAGAGGTTTTTAGTGAGAGGCCATGGCAGATGCTGTCATGGAGATACAGAAGAGCAGCACATACTGAAAGTCTATGTCCATAATGTTGTATGTCATTGGTTTTATATATAAGCTAGTACCGCTATAATGCTACATATAAAACAACTCTAAGATATTGACACCGACACCAGCAGTTATCTGCCTGTTGTTCACAGTTATGATAGTTGATTGATGCACCCTCCTTCCCTCTCAACCTGAGAATGCAGCCCCACCTGCCCAGAGTGCCAATCATTCATTCACTCAACAAACACAGTCAGCTATCCAGGCTTTGGGACTCTGGTATAGAGATGAAAGGCCAGTGTAAGGCCTGGGGACACACTCTGGAGGAAGAGATAATATGCTACCTGACGCTCCACATACACCCTGAAAGATATGAATTTCAAAAGAAACCTGAACAAACACTTGCTTAACCCCAGGATTGAATCTTAAATGAGGAGTTGGAAACCACGGTGAGGGGGTACTCATAAGTTTACAGTTCACACGTCTGCCCCACCAGCCAGCAGTGCTAATAGCTTCCTTAATGCAAGACCACCTCCCACCATGCCCCTCACATCTAACTGCCCAGCCTTGATCCTCTATGTGTCCAGGAGCCAGCTACTCACTCAGGACAGCAGAGTTTTCGCCGTTTCACCCTTAGAGGGAGCCTGGCAAGCCTCATACTGCCTTTAAAGTTGGTGACTGGTGGACCCAGATTTCTGCTTTGGTTTGAGAGACCACAGCAATCCTGAAAAGCTCAGATCCTGCTCCAGTCACTCACCACTGTAGTCAAGCATCCACAGGATTGGAGCCATTTTTTCCTACTAAGAGGCACCAGACCTCAGCACCCATCCCATAACACAAGGTCTCTCCCTCTAGGACTGCCTCTGCCTGCCAAGCCTCAGCAATGACTCAAACTCAACTGGCACTTGTGCTAATGAACTTGGACATGTCTGAGCCCATTTAATGACATTTAATTATACACTGCTTCACCTGACAGGTTCGAGAAGATCTACACTGACTACTGACCCATCGGACTGTGTTGTATATATGTCTATGCAGATCTCAGACTGCTCGGTAGAAATTGAACTTTTGCCTGGGGCAAGGATGGAAGTCCTACAGAAACAGCATTCACATCTCCCAGAGGATCCTGGGAGGAATTCACCTGCCAGGTCTCCTAATTCAACAATATTCATAGAGTATCTATACAGGACAGAAAGTTGGAACTAGACACATGTACAATAAAACCTTCAGGCCCAAGGCATCCAGCAATGTCCACGAGAGATGGGAAGACTTTGGGGGAAGAAAAATAGAAGCAGGGTGCAAAGTCTAGCAACCCTAACTGCACACACTCACTTGAGTGTCTCTGGTCCCAGTGCCTGGAGTCTGTATGACTGAAGCCTGGCTCTTTCTCCAAAGTAGCTTCTCAATTTCAGTGTCCAAGAGCTAGTGAGGTGTGATCCCCCACAGCTCACCATTTCTACAACCCACAGAGCCATGTAAATCTCAGTCAAGCCACTGGTAAAAGCATGGCCCAATGACCTTTCAGTGGGAAGACACGAGCCCACCACCCAGACTGAATCCCACCACACCACACCAGTATCTCAATACAATCAAGACCTATCATTATCATCCTTTTATTCTGTATTCTTTAAAAAAGTGGGGGTGACAGAATATGAGAGGGAAAAAAAGGCAGAAAAAGCTAACAAAGGAATGGAAGAGGGAGGAAGGGAAACTAAACATATCTAGACCAGACTTACTGGGTTTTGATATCCTTTGAGGATAGCAAGGAAGCTCATGTTTGGCTTCATACAGTTCTCTAGAGCTGTGGCTTTTTTCCAGGATGGTCCAGGGACCTAACACAGGGTATTGTCTCCCACAGAAGAACTCTTGCTGGGCAACATCTGATAGCACCATTCTGTTCCCACCATCTGCTTAGTCACTGGTACTGAAAGAGCATATGTACTTGATGCTTTGTTTTTAAGAACTGCTTTTCCTTCACTATTGATCTCCAAGCCTGAGGTCCCGCTTCTCCATTGTTTCTGAGCCCATCAGTGAGAACAATGTAATGCCTGGCATGACATCTGCCAATAGCAATGCGACTCCCCCCACTTGGAACACTTCCTGTGTGGGCAGCACAGAGGGATCCCTGATACAGTAACTCTTTGGGAAGGCCTATTTGGATTGAAAGGTTTTGAGTTCTTCCCCAGAACACAGCAAGGTTCTATAACCCACAGAAAGCATGGGTGATGCTGAGAATGGTCCAGAGGCTTTCTGAGTGGTAAGATGGTGTATGACCAGTCCATGTCCCATTTAGGGGAAGGTTCCCATTCCAAGGAGGACCAGAAACAGAAAGCAGGAACTGCCTTTGGTGTCCCCACTGAGTCCAGCAGGCAGCCACCACCCAAGCTCAGGCCATGGGAAGAACTTGGATTCAAGCATGCAGTATGAAAGGCAATGAGGAGGCAGATACACAAAAGGAATGAGCAGGAAAGGGACTGAAGCCAGCACAAGTTGTGACTAAGAGCAGGATACTGCTGAGGACATCAGTGAAACAGGGGACAGGCCTCAGTTGGTCCATGGCGGAGCAGGCTGGAAGTAACACACACATACTTCATCTTGTCTTGGGTCCTAGGACAGGGTTCCTGGGGTCCTAGCCCAGCCAGCTCACCTTATACCTGTACTAGCGAAGATCCTGTGAGAGAGGACCAGTGTGCACAGGGAAGGAGGATGCCAAGCAGAGTCTGAGTTGCCAGTGCTGGGTATGACATGTCATGTTATATTTGTATTCAAGGAGCTCCCAGGGATACAAGGATGGGGAAACAAGAAACACATCCCTTTAGAGTGCCCATGGCTTGTTTATGACATTATCCTTCTGCCCGGGTCCTGACAGACAGACAACCTCTGGACACAGGAGTGGGCATAAAGCTCTTGGCTGGCCTGGGCTGCTATCAATAGTAGGGGACAATAACAGAAAATCATACCACTACTGGAGTCCATGGAGTCCACATGCTTGCACCTCCCACACACCAAACCTGACTCTGGGGATGACAGAGTAGAGTAGGCAAGAAAACTGCTGCTCACATTGGGAGGCAGAAGCAAGAGGCCAGTCACAGCTCACTCTGAGTACCTTTGGATGATTCATATTCATCATACACAGAGCCCTGTGGAGAGGGGGAAGCAGTTTTCAGTCTCTTTAAGCAGGGGTGTCAGCTCTACCTTTGGTCTCAGCAGGCTGTGTGACCCAGTACTACTCATTCACTTCTCTGGGTGCCAGATTTCCCATGGAGAAGCACCATTGATGTTAAGCATCCATGTCACCAAGACTGGTAGGGAGCAAGGTTCTCAGGTCAAGCTCTGCCATGGCAACTGGTACTTACTTACTTTGCCACACCTTGTACTAATTCTTCTTTATGAACTTTGTCACCATGTGTCCAGAGCACAGAATTCAAAGCAACCTTCTGCAGGGCCAGTATTAAATGTCCCTTCTAGCCACCCACCCACCCTACATGACAAAATAGATCAACCAAACATCCTAAGAGAATTTGTCTGGGAGCAGCATGGCCAGAGCATAAAGCCTCAATGATTAGCCACTGGTCTACACATACAGGCTTAGCATTCATGAGTCCCCAGATATTCTCTAGAGTTTCCAGCTCAGTAACTTGCCTCTTCCTCCTCTTCTTCTTGGTAGAGAAAATTCCAACTTGTCAACCAATCACAAGTTCTGAAAGTGTCTGCAGCATCAAGATACCAGGGCTTGATCAATGCCTGCCTTCTTCAAACATCTTCCAGCCCCAAGCGGAGGAGGTTCAGGATATTCTGGCCTACAATTTGAGGCTTCCTGTACTAAGTGAAAGCTCTCACTCCTGATGTCTTTGGCAGTTTCTCTGTCACAGGGTGTTGTGCAGTGAGTAACTTAGCTAAGATCCTGAGAATAGGGAGTGAGAAGTAGGGGGCATGCGGCGTGGTTGCTGCTCACACTGATAGATTGGTTCCCCCCACTGGGTTCTCATGAAGGACCAGCTGCATTTCCATCTACCCTCTGTCTAGCCCTGCACCCCTTCTTCCTCTTCCTAGGCACTGTTTCCTCTAGCAAGACCTGAAAAAGCCCCATAACATTGGTTCTAGGACTGAATTATAGTGCCACATTAAGTAGCTGGATCCCTGCCTACTGATTCTTACAACTCCCAGCCCTGTGCTCCCAGCCCGTCTCTGGCCAAAAGACCATCAGTTTTATTCCACCCAATCTCCTCTTTCTGTCTAGGGACCTCAGTCATTTTGTTGCTGTGCAGCTCCCCTCTGACTGGCTGTTCATAGTTTTCAGGAACAGGAGGAGATCAAACACCCCACATGTACCACAGGCTCTGTATAGTACTTGCAGCAGCAGGCCCCACTAGACCTACTGGATGTGAATTGCAATGGAGACACTTGACTGTACCTCCACCATGAGCTGCAGCCTGGGAAGGCTTCTTCATGACTCTGCTTTCCTTCATAGGCATGTGCACATCCCAGGGGGCTCAGATCTACTCACAGCAGCAAGTCACCAGCACTTAGCATTGTGAGCATCCGTGTGAATGAAAGGTCTGTTCCTCTAAAACTGTGCTACATGACACATTTTATTAGATCAGAGAGTGTGGCTGCGGTGCTCCAATGTAATCCACAGAAATGCATTCTGTGCTGTTCACACCACCCCGTGAGAGACCCCTGAAGGCACCCCAGAGACAGACAGGTAACCTGTTTGAAGCAACTAAAACTAAATGCCATACGATTCCTATAAAAACACCAAGCATGACAGCCAGATGTAGTGGTATGTTTATTACTATAATCCAAGCATTCAAGAAGCTTAGGCAGGAGGATTACAAATCCAAGTCAAGCTGGTCTACATTGCAATTTCGAAGCAAGCTAGGGTTACATAGTGAAACCTTGTCCTAAAAACAAACAAGGAAACACTGTTAAGAGAAAATCAAGCAGGTTTAGTTGTAAACCCCAGTGAAAGAGCTCCATGGTAGCTTCTGGCTGCCTCTCCCACTAGACAGCTCTAGGAGACAGGAGTACAGCTTTAGCCATGCAGTTGATTCCTTTATGCAGTGAGAAATGAGAGTACTCAAGAAACTTCATCTGAAGAAATAGAGCTCACCCCTCAATGCATTCCCAATTCAGTACCTTGGGAGTGACTCCATTTGCAACTTTTGGTCATTGCCACATGGAATCTGTTGGAACTTGTGTGCATGAGGAAGGGATGTTGTTTCAGTAGTGGCGTTAATGCCTGTTTGTACAGGGTATGACATGAGTGCTGTACTTTGGTGTCAAAGTTGTGGCAGACATTGTGAGGGTGCTAAAGCCCACGTTAATCACCTCTGGGCAGATTCCCAGCTAGATGTATGCCAATAAGCACAACATGGTGTGTCTTGGTTAGGTTTTGTCAATTTGACACAACCTAGAACAACTAGAGTCACCTAAGAAGAGAGAGCCTCAACTGAAGATTGTCTCCACCCTGTGACTATGTCTTTGGGAGTGTGTCTTGACTGATGATTGATGAGAGAGAGTACAGCCCACTAGGTGGGCAGCATCATCCCTAGGCAGGTCTTTCTGATAGAATCCTAGCTGAGCATGAGCCAGTGAGTGAAGTGAGTGAACCGGTAAGCAGCATCCTCCATGGTTTCTGCTTGAGTTCCTGTCTTGCCTCCCCTCAATGATGGGTGTGACTAGGGAGTTTTAAGATGAAAAAAAAAACTCCCTTTTCCCAGGGATTTTTTATGGTTAAAAAACAACAACAACAACCCCCCCCACCTAAAGTTGCTTTTGATCAGGGTATTATATTACAGCAGGAGAAAAGAAACTAGAGTAGGAATTGGTACTAGAAGAAAGTATAATGTTTCTGTGATGGAACCTGACAGTGTTTGGGGAAGGATCATGGAAGACTGGGAGTCTGGGGCTAGAAAAGCCATTGAGTGCTAGCAGAATCATGGGCCTTCATAGCTAATGGGAGCTTAGAAGATAAGAATGCAGAGAGAAATGCAGACAACGGAGGCAGTGCTTGGGAAGTTTCAGAGGGAATCAAAGACTCTGTCTATCAAGGCCATTTGTGTGATGTATTTGAATGAAGAATTGTGATTTCTGGTCAGCTGGGCTATAGCATCAGCTGTGGTTAACAATGGCCAGCACCATTAATGTGAAATCTTTTGTGCTTCATCTGGGACAATGGGTGCTGGTCAGCTAGGACTGAAGAATCAGCTGCTATTGGTGAGAGGCTAGTGTCATCGGGGTAAAAACCTCTGTGCTTCATTTGGACAGTGGGAGAAGTGATTTCTCAGTGTGAGTTCACAAAAGCTGTGGTCCAAGGTGGGCCACAGCTATACATCCAGCTGGCAGAAGAACTCAGCAAATAAAGTGTAAGAGTCTCCCACATAGTACTGGTTTTGATGGCATGAGAGGCACATGACTGAGTGAGTCATGGAGAGACACTGGGGCTTGGCCCTGGGCAAAGTTAGAAGAGAAACCAGGAAAAGCCTTTGGTGAAAGCACAGACTAGGCTATTGGAGAGGCCAGAACTGTGGAACATCTACTAAGAGGGATGTGTGAAGTGGACTAGCTTGAACTTACAAGAGAAGCTGTACATGCTGTGTGTGGCAGAGCTGGAGAAATGGAGCCCAGAGTGAGAATCTCCCTGATATTAGACATTGCGGTACACTCCCAAGCTTTGGTTTTACTTGATTGTGATTGCTTTTGTGCCCTAGTTCTTTCCTTTTGGAAAAAGAGAATTATGTAACTTGTTGATGATATCACAGGACCCCACAGCTGAGAGACTTTGGACATTTTAAGATACATTGCACCTGTAAAGTTTTGGAGTTTTTAAAGACTAGGACTTTTAAAGTTGCACTGTACTTCATGTTATAATACCCATGGTATAAAAGGCTCACTATTGCTAGGTGTGGTGCTGCATGCCTTTAATCCCAGCACTGAGGAGGCAGAGGTAGGTAGATCTCTGTAAATTCAAGGTCATCCTTGTCTATATGGTGAGCTGCAAGAGAGCCAGAGCTGCATAGTGAGACCCTGCATCAAAACAAAATCACCACCACAACAAAAGGTTTGTTACTGACTGACCATGATCCTCAACACTGGTTATACAATGAGACAGGGCCTCTCTGCCTGACATTCCAGGACATCTCCCTGCCCTTTGTCCATGGCAGGTAAATACAGTTGGATGCTGTGCAGAGTAAGGCCTCCTTGTGATGTGCCTATGAGCCCAGCCAGGGCCCAGTAAATGTACTCCTACTAAAATGTAGGAGCAAGCAGGGAAAGGTTAATTCTAACTTGGGTCCATCTGCTGTATCTCTTTCCAGCTATCTGGATATTTCCGTCAATGAGCCTCAATAGCATTCCTGGGTCACATGCCAAAAGAGAGAAAACTTTGGACTCACAACCACAGGCTTAAATGCATAATTAAGCTCATTCTTTGAACCAAACCATATTTGAGTGCATCTGTCAGGCCTCCTTCAACTCAGCCATCACCACAGGGTGGTATGATATCAGTGATGGATAGAGGGTGTGTGGGAGGGAGGCAGACAAGCCTGGCAGACAAACCCTTGTATTGTGTCTCCCCAGGTACTTGTGGTCTCTGGCTAGACTCACAGATCTTTAATTGCTCCATCTTACAGTCACCGAACTTATCTGCAGTCCCTTACTCCTGGAACATGTCCAGGAGCCACCTGATAGACAGTACCTGATAGATAGCACCTGCCTCCTCAGCTGCAGCACGTGCTACTGCCAGGCCTGCCTTCTTTGGAAGGGTCCTGTGGCTGAGGCCAAATCTACACTTCTAATCCTGGACCAGTAAAGATGCTGTTCATCACAGCTGGTTACAACAGCCACAGTTCACCCAAGAATGCTGGTCACTGCCCACTGTCCAGAAGGGGGTATGCCTAATGAAATAGCAGATCATGCATGACTCATCATTGCATCTCTCTCCCCTCCCTATCCTTGGCTTCAGCCTGTGCCAGAGAGTTAGACAACTGGACTTATGTCACCCCCAAAGCACCTACTATCCCTTACCAGTCTGATCCACATTAAGGTAACAAGAGCATCTGGAGTACACCTGGACTGAGACTGCTACATACACACTAGGAACCTGAATGAGCACACAGACGGCTAACCCAAAAAGTCCTTGGGAAAGAGAATAGAGCTCTGGACAGAAGCAGGTGTCCCCTCACCTCCACAAACAGCACTTCTTTGCCCTCCTCCATGCTCAGAGACCCAGATCTCCCCACAGCTGTCCAGCCCCACTTACATCTTTCCCTGTATGCTCAGCTCTGGAGTGACAGATCTCCTACACTCCACAGGTTATATCACTCCTGCGCTGTTCTTCTTCCTGTCAGCCACTCTCTTCTAGGAATGCTTTCTCCCACTGCTTGGCTGTCCTCACACTCATGTGTCAATGTTTGAACATTGTGTCCCTGATGCTTCTCTGGCCTCCCTGTCCCCTGTACATCTTTTCTCACCCAGCACATGTCACAGGTTGCTGTAATTCCTTAGTTATTTGTCTATCACTCTGGCTAGCAGAACATGAATCTGAGCTGACCTCCTGCCAGCTGGGTCCCCAGAATTCTAGTTCTGGATCAAGCATGGGCTGAGGACTCCAGTGATACCCACATAGTGAATGAATGGATGGATATATAAATGAATGAGTGAGTGAGTGAATGAATGAGCATTAGAACCAGTCCACACCTTCCACACCAAGGACCAGGCATCTAGGTCCTATGCTCAACCCTGTTGCCATGGCTATGACACTGAGGCCAGCACCAGTCCTCAAGAATAATTCTGAGAAGGGCTCAGTCCCTTCCCATCACCCACTATTCCCTTCTCTTTTGCTTCGCTCTTGCAAGCATATCCAAATGTTTGAATTGTTTGGAGAACAATTAGCCTAACATATGGTCTAATCACATTTTGTCTCCCAATGGGGGGAAGTGCACAGAAAACTTGGAAATTGATGTCTGACAGGGCTTTCTTAAGATTCTTTAGTTTTTTTTCCTTTTTTAAAATGGTGTTCTTTATGAACATAAGCTGTCACCAATGGAAAAGCTCTTGGCAACATCAGACCAAACTCTCAAGTCTGCCTAAGGAGGAAACTGAGGCCCAAGGGGGATGAAGGACAAAGTCAACGTCCCCAGGCTTCAACTTAGACCTCTTGCATGAGACAGACTAGGCTCTCTTGGGGCCCTTGGAGCCAACATGATAGAGTTCTGCCATTTTGGATTTTGTCACTTTGGACTTTGTGTCCTGGGAGCATAGAATGGCAGCAGAGTAGGGAAGAGAGTCAGACCTTCCCAGAGACCATCTGCCCACATTGCACTCAGGCGGTGGCATGAAAGACCAACTCTCTATCGCACTTACCAGCATCGATCCTTTGACATAAGCAGCCAGATGCCATCCACCCACCAGGTGCTGAAACCTGCTCAGATTCAGAACTCACTGTTCTGTGCCTGTAGAAGACTCCTCCCTGCTCTCTGCTCCTAAGAATTTTGCTCCCTGACCTTGGTTTGATGTGCTCACTATCCATCACTGTTTCCGCTTAAGGCACCACCTGGAATAGACTGATTTGATTACATGTATCTGGACTTATTTACTGAGTATTTGTCCCTTCCCAAGTGTAATACCAAATCCCACCCACAGGCACATTTGGCATTCTGTCTCTGTTGGAGATGCAGTGGTGCTGATGTTGTGTGGGCATCTTGGGCATCCAGGACAGTGCCCTTCACTCTAGATAGCCATTCTGAATATGGAGATATGGTTCATTTTCCCAAAGAACTTAAGTATCACCATTCTTGTTTTGCATATAACAAAAGTAAGATTCAGGAAAGGGAAGGTTGCAAATCCTACTGAAGGCCAGGCCAGGCCAGTTCCCCTAGCACCCCTCCCAAACACATATTTACTCTGAAAGAGGTAATTCCCTGCAGATTCAGAATGGTGTCTGACTACGAAGTGATTGAAGACAATTCTTTCATTCTGCGAGTGTGGGGTCCCTCTAGGAAATAACTATATCAATTTCTGTGGCTCAGAAAAGACAGACACACTGGGCAGTGGTGACACACGCCTTTGATCCCAGCACTCAGGAGGCAGAGGCAGGTGGATCTCTGTGAGTCTGAGGCCAGCCTGGTCTACAGAGTGAGTTCCAGGGCAGGTTCCAAAGCTACACAGAGAAACCCTGTCTCAAAAAAAAAAAAAAGAAAAGAAAAAGAAAAAAGGAAGAAGGGAGAAAAAAGGAGGGAGGGAGAGAGGGTCCCAAGAGAGCCTAGTCTGACTTATGCAGGAGGCAAATGGCAAGAGGTCTGAGTTGAAGCCTGGGGACGTTGGCTTTGTCCTTCCTCCCCCTCGGGCCTCAGTTTCCTCCTTAGGCAGACTTGAGAGTTGGGTCTGACGTTGCCAAGGCATCAAACCACCATTACATGTCAAGGTGCCAGGGATCCTATGAAGAGACCATAGACTTCATGAATGAGTCTTCATTACAAAGCATGTTATGCAGAGAAATAGAAGAAGAAGGTTCCAGTAAGGACCACCCAGTCCTTGCTCTTCAGAGGGAGGACCTGGCCGAGAAAGCAAATGTCCTATTTCCTTGCAGCTCAGCTCACTCCTAGTGGGTGGCTCTATTTGGGAGTGGCAAGTGGCCTTTGTGGGCAGCAGAGACTAAATGGGCCTTTAGTGGGCATACTTGTGCCCCCTGAAGCCCTGCCTCAGACAGCAACGACTGAGACTCCAGCCTGGCAATGACGACCAGTTGGAGTATCACGGTTGGTTAGTTTCTAATTACAAGGAAATGTATAGCCTGGCCTTCGGACTCAAACCTCATACTGTGCCCTCTGCAAGCCAGGCTGTATTGTCTTGTCACATGTAGGGGGTCCAAGGCCATTGTTCAGGAGAGATTCCTGGACAGATGGGCTTCAGCCTCAGTGTTGAGGGTAAGAGTAAAGGGTTCTGGTCTCTGAGCTGAGTGCTCTAGAAAGGGCACCAATCTCTGCAGGAAAGCTGAGAGGTGCTTATGGACACAAGGGATGGCTAAGTCATTTGTCCAGAGTTTATTGCTACTAACTTGGTGAATACTGGATCTTTAAGGTACAAATTACAGCTTCTAATCTCAGTAGCACACAGGAAGGAGAAGCCAGCCAGCAGGTCCACTGCAATCAGAACATAGGGACCACAAAGTACACAAGATTGAACACCATGAGAACTAGACTGTTTCCTAGAAGAAGTTATACATGACACCTGCGTCTTGAATATGCTTAGAATCTTGCCTCTGAGGGTGGGATGGGAGGGAGGTTCTAGATAGTAAGTATCAGCCTGGGTCATAGAGCTAGGAAGCCTTCAACCTCAGGTGGTATCCTCAGCCCTGTTCCACAGAGTGTATGGGGCTTTAATAGAACACCACGCCAAGGCTCAGCAAAGGTTTGGTGGAATATCATACAAAGTTATGGTCCATTCCAGATGTTTAAACAAGATAGAGAGACCCAGCAACTAAAGAAACAACAGTAAATTATTCGTAATATCTCAGAAATATAAGGCTGAGGTGTAGCAGATTTAGTGTTAGGTGAAGTTCCCTTCATCACAGACAGCTGCTTCTCTCTAGGACCATAATCTCAGTGGAAGGGATGAGAGATATCCTTAAGCCTGTCTTACGAGACACTGGTTCTACTAGTAGGGAGGCTCCTCTCAAAGCCACTACCTGTACAAACAAGTATCTCAGGGCTAGGATGCCAATGCATTGGCAAGGTCCTATGGTATAAAACCTGTAATTCCAACTACTCATTAGGCTGAGGCAGGAGGATATTAATTTCAAAGCCAATTTGGTCAGTTTAGTAAGACTCTGTCAAAATAAAAAGTTAAAGGAGGCGGTTAGATGGAGCTCAGTGGTCAAGTGCCTGCCTCACATATGCAGAGCCATGAGTTCCATCCCTAATACCCTAAGAACGGGGAAGGGATGGGGATGTAACATAGCAGGACAGTACTTGCCTAGCACGTGTGAGCCTTGGGCTCCATGCACAGTACTGCAGAAAGGAGAGGGAAGGGAAGGATGAGGGAGCATGGAATTTGGAGTAGTGTACAAACCTTCAGACAGAAGGGCAAGAGGTTTGGAACTGACCCCTGATCCTTGACCATGAGATCGTTGAAATTCTCAGAGCCCTCTAGAGTTATGATGCTGAAATTCCACCATCATTATCGCTTTCTTTGCTTTGTGTTAATTACTAATTGAGAAAACAACATAGAGAACGAATGTGGGCTATACAGGGTAAGCAGGTGCTAGACCCTAGGTAAAACTCTATGTAGACTGTGGCATCTAACCTTCCTGTGTCCCCAGGGCACCTTCTCTCTGTGTAAATCACCACCTACTAAGTAAGGTGAGTCCGCCAAGCCACATGCACATTTGACTCTACCACAGGCTCCGTCCAAAACCCCATGAGAGTTGGTCATCCAGACTACTAGAGAAATACACATGAAGAAGTGTAATAGGGGGACACATGACACCTCAAAGAATAGTGTAGCATCATCTGTTCTTAAACTATTACAAGCAGAGAGGACACATAGCATGAAAAAATGTGGAATGCACAAGGATGTCAAAATAGTCCCCAACCAGGCATTGTAACCCAGACTCAGATTTTGTGATCAGAATCCAGATCATTGTAATCTCAGCATTCAGAAGGCTGAGCTAATAGGACCACAAGTTCTAGGTCTGAGCTATATTTGGAGACTCTGTCACAAACAAACAAGATAGGACCTGGCAGTCCAATCTCAGGGATTGGAGGTTGACTGTCTATGAATGTAACAATGACAGTGGTATTGCATAGGAGGTCTGCAAGCAGGAGCAGATAACAGGAGAAATTAACCCAATCATGGCACAGACAGAAAACTAGCAGCAGTTCAGAAATGGCATGGGAGAAGAGGTTTCTAAGTTCAGCTCAGTTCTAAATATGACTGGTTTTCTGGATTTAAGGCTAAATATGTTTAAAATCACTCCAGGGTTAAGTCGCAAATCTAGGGAGCCTCTGCTTTTTCTGTCTCCAACTCCAGTCTTCTCCAGGTGCCAGGCTGTGTGACTATGGTTGCACTGGCTCTAAAGGTAACAGGCAGTAAGAAGCACTTGCAAAGCTGTGAGGAGTGGGCTCACACTCATGTACAAATCCCCAAACATACATGTGCATACATACATGTGCACACATACTCAGTGATGCACATCATCTGCTCCCAGTTGAGACAACAAAGAGCCAGCATGAAATGCAGCCAGCAGATGGGAGCCCACTGAAATGCCAGCCAGAAGAAATAGCCTTATAGCTCAAAAACAAAACTTTAGCTTAGCAAAAACCCCTCCTCCTTTCGCCTTCTTCAGAGAAAATTCCTGCTGCGGCCCCTAGTGCCTTGGCAATATGAGCTGAGCTATTTATTCTGGACCACAACCCCATTGTGCATGTTAAGTACAAAATGGAAAAATGCCTCAAATTGGGAAATGGGGCTTCGGTCCCAGATGGCGCCTGAACACGCATAAATTTGGTTGCTGGGTGAACAGATGGAAACTTGAAGGGAAATTTGGAAAAAAAAATCACATTCATCTGCCAGACCACTCCCCAACTGAAGAAGCAGGATTGTCACTTAGCTGACAGGGGCTTGGTCTTCCAGCCTATAGGATGGAGTGGAAATCAGATAGTGTTCAATGGTGAGACCAGCAACTGGGAGGAGCTGTCCAGGCACTTCACCTGTTTCCTCCTTTGAGCAAGGAGATAACGAGGGCTGGAAGGAGTGGCCTGAGAGTTGACTGAAGTAGCGTGCACATTGAATGATGCACAGCAGCATAGAGGTCATCTTCTGGCAGAGCTTAATGTACCCCCACAAAACTCACAGGAATCTGGAGAGGATGCTAGGATGCCACAGACACTTTCAGTAACTGGTCCCACAAGAAAGAGACTGGAGAGAAAGGAAATAGAACTGGCCTCCTTCCAGAATCTCCTTCCCAGAATATTCCTGGAGTAAACTATTGGCAAGAGTTACAAAGGAGTGATGACTAATCCTGTTTTTGGGTTGGTTGGATTGAGAAATGCCTAAGAGGTCAGTAAGGCACATTTCTAGGTGCATCTGTTGAAGCATTTCTAGAGACTCTAAACTAAAAATGTGTTTTAGTTACTTTTCTATTGCTGTGCTAAAACATTATGACCAAGGCAACTTATAAATTGGCAATAGGGTGGGAGGCTGGGGGGTAAGGGGAGTGCGGGAGGAGGGGAGGGAGAGGGAACTGGAATTGACATGTAAAGCAAGCTATTTAAAATTAAAATAAAAATGATATAAAAAAGAAAGTGCTTAATGTTGCTTACAGTTTCCAAGGGTTAGAGTCTATGACGACAAGACAGTATGTCATACTAGGAATCACTCGAGTTGTTTGAAACTTCAAATCCCACCACCAGTGGGATCCTCCAAAAAGGCCATAACTCCTAACCCCTTCCAAATATTTCTACCAACTAGGGGCCAAATACTCAAATATATGAGCCTATAGTAGCTGTCTTAGTTAGTGTCACTATTGCTGTGATGAAACATCATGACCAAAGCAGCTTGGGGAGTAAGGTTTTATATCAGCTTACACTTCCAGGTAAACAGTCCATCATGGAGGGAAGTCAGAACAGGAGCTAAAACAGGGCAGGAAACTGGAGGCAGAAGCTGATGCAGACGCCATGGAAGGGAGCTGTTTATTAGGTTGCTTCACAAGGCTTGCTTAGCCTGCTTTTGTAAAGAACCCAGGATCAGCAGTCCAGGAATGACACCACCCACAATGGGCTAGGTCCTCCTTCATCAATCACTAGTTAAAAAATGTCCTACAGCTGGGTTTTATGGAGGCATTTTCTCCCAATTGTGGTCCCATCCTTTCAGATCACTCTAGCTTGTGTCAAGTTGACATAAAACTGTCCAGGACAAGAAGTGTTCTCATTCAAACTACCATAGAGTGGAAGATTCCCATCCCCACTGCAAATATGGGCGACAGCATCTCAGAGGCCAGAGGACCAAATGGAATGAGAAGGAAAAAATAAGCTTGTGAGCTCAGTCATTCTCTTTCTGTTTCCTGTCTAAATATCTCTGTTTCATCATGCCTTCTCAACCCTGATTGTGACTGTCAACCCACTTAAAACCATGAGCCAAAATAAGTGTTTTGGCTCTTAAGCTGTTTTCCTTAAACATTTTGTCAAAGTGACAAAACAGTCCAACACTGCCATGATGCTCACAGGAAGCCAGCAGAAAGCCAGACCTGCAAGAGTACATTATGAAAGGATCTGTATGCAGTTCTCATAGGACAGCTCACAGGGAAGTCCCTGCCTACAGTACCTAGTGACTCTCACAAGGAAGCAAGGGGGGCTCTGTTGATGCTACTAGCGAGTCTCATTTTCACACAGGCCAGATGTTTCGGTGAACAATGAGAAATCAGAAGAAAATGAGGTTGGAGGCAGGGATGAAGAGATGACTCACCTAGGAATAGCACTAACTGCATGTAAGAAGACCTGAATTCCAATCCTCCTCTCCCATTTTAAAAGCCAAGACACTGTAATCCTGTCATTGGAGTATGAAGACAAGCAGATCTCTGAAGATCAAATCCAGCAAGCCTAGCCAAAATGGCAAGTTGGTGGCGTCTGTTGTGGCTTCAAAATCATACCTCAAAAAGTAATATGGAGAATGATAGAGAACATCCAATGACCTCCTCTGGCCTTCGTATGCAGACACACGGACACAAGCACACACATACCCACCTTCTCCTTTCCCTCCTCCTTCTGCACCTCTTTTGGGAGCAATGATAACATAATGGACATTACACTTTGTCAATCTTATCTTTTGACTCCAGCCATCTAGAATATGCCAGCTGCAGGTGGGGCTTCCTGGTAGTGAGCTCTACTTCTGCAATGTCAGTTGCCCTGTGTTCTGAAGTACTACAATACTACCTGGGAAAGCCTCCTAGCCATTCTGGCTCATGTCTACCCATGAATGTTAATGCTACCAGCTATGCTCTCTGCTTCTGCCTCAAGTGATCAACATTGATAGTAGCATTGCGCAGAGCTTCAGAGGTTCTTCCAAAGAACCTAGATTCCCATAGCACATTCCCTCCTGCTCCTTATCTGCTTCTGAGTACCACCCTGCATCCCCAAATCCATGTGACACTGCCCAAACTGCAAAAGACCCTATTTGCATAATTATTAGGGACACAATTTAATATTGTAATAGAGCTGATTTCCCTGGGCTTGACATGATACCACCATCACAGAACAGAGCAGCTCTGATGACCTATAGAAGAACCTGGCCTGTAGTCATGGCAACAAAATAAACAAGATAGCTAGGCCTATAATGACAGCACTGTTCAACAAGTCCTGTTGAAATGTAGGAGAGTCATGTGACCCTCATGAGATCGGGAGATTCACTCACCTCTTCACAATTGTATGTGGCTTATGAAAGAGGTAGAATGGACTGGGATGAAACTTGATGGTGGTGCAGCTGCCCATGGGCTACCCATGTGTCTGCAGGTAACCCCATCAAACCAACTTACTCACAAAGCTGGACTTAATTCTTCCTTGGGTCTGTTAGTCCCTTCCCTGTTTGAAATAAATAGATATTTCTTTGTCTTCTCCCTCCAGGAATGTCATATAACAGGTATACAACATGTGGTAAGCAGCTTTCCTTAATCTTCTTGGTTTACATAGTCATCTTTGTTCTCCCAGAGTACCATTCAGGACCCGTGCTTCTCAGAAGAATGTGTATCACTGCTCTGCTGTCCAGGAGGATGAAAGCCACAGATGCACTGGGCAGTCAGAGTCCCTCCTGTCACAGCTTGCTGACTGGCTCAGATCTCTCATATTTGAAGGGATGCCTAACTAGTCCTGACTGAGATTTGTGCAATGAACCATGCCACGCCCTTTACTCCACTTCCAACCCACTTGGGGAAAAGGATCTTGGAGACATTCCAGGAGATCTGCAGCATCTGTTTTAGACAAGGCTGAGCGACTGGGGATGTCCCCTCAGAAGGATGCAGGACTGTGGCCTTAGAGTCATGCCAGACATTACTCTTTTGGGGCCCACTAGCTCTTATGCCCTACAGACCACCAACAACCTGGCCTTGTGTCCCTTCAGAATTGGGGTTCCAGGCCAGCAACAAAGAGCAAGACCCTGCTTTTTTATTTTCAATTATTTAAGGCTTCATGTGTATGAGAACCACCCACCTTCTGTGCTCTGAGAGTAGGACCACCATCATTCCACAGACAGGTCATGCCTGGTGAACGGCCTGCTAGCAGGGAGCGTGGTCTTCAGAGCTCTGCAGAGGAGCAGCTGCAGCTGGTTCTCCCATCCTGCCTGCCCCTATGTCAGGCACTGCTATGAACCTTTGATGCCTCCTGTTTCTCGACTAACCATGCTGTGATTTGGAAGTCAGGTGCTACCACTGCGGGTGACTGGGGTCGGGGCACCAACTTCTAAACAGGACACACACCTCAGTCTTGAGACAAGTCCACCCTTCTGACATCACTGGATAGAACACAACCATGGCATGCTGGTTCAGGAGGCTAGGAAGCATCTCTCTCTGTGTGTCTCAGGAAAAGGGTTCTGGGGGGAGATGGCCAGGCTGGCCACCTATGAATGAGAGTTTCTTTGTCTAGGATTCAGGGCCTCTTACAGAAACAACTGGTTACCCTAAGAATACTTTGGAGAAGAATGATGTCACGTATGTATGTATGTATGTATGTATGTATGTATGTATGTATGCATGTGTGTGTAGATATTGAAGACAATCAATGAAAAAGCATATATTCACATTTAAGTTTTAAAATATATTACTTAGGGCCAGTGAGATGTCTCAGCAGGTTAAAGGCACTTGCCAGCAAGTCTGAGAACCCGAGTGGAAGGAGAGAACTAACTCCCAAAAGTTGTTTTCTGATTTCCACATCTGTGCGTTCATGCAAATAAACACACATACATACAAATAAATATAATAAAACTTTTAAAAAGTCTTGGATAAAATATGTTACCTAGATCAAGAGAAACTAGCCCCAGGAATAATGGATACTCAGGAGGCTAAGAGAGAAGATCATAGGTTCAAGGCCAGCCTGTGCTACAGAGTAAGTTCAAGACCATCACACCCTGCTGGTCTTCAGTTTAGAAAGTGCTATCAAAGATGCCAATTCAAGTAGCATGGGTGATTGTGTCCAGTTGGTGTAAGACAACAGGAAGGGGTGTGGACAGCGCAGCACTATGAGGTGGCACAGCTCAGCAATGCTTCTGAAGAGTGACAAGGTGACAGTTTAAAGGCTGTTTATGTTGTTGCCACAGCTAATTAAGTAGGCACACATCACCAGCACTTAATTTGCAAGATTTTTTTTGCTGCAAGACTGGAGAGTTCTGCTTGAGTGGCCACCAGACAAAGAATTAATCAACATCATAATGGGGAGGGGGTCCCTGAATCCCCTGAACCACTTGTTTGTAGAAGTTTATGGGGGCTTAATGTTGTGCTCCACTCTGCTCCAGGGACCTGACCAGACTCAAGCTTCTCAACTCTGACATTACATGAGCCACTATATTCTGTCACCAGACCAGACTTAACTCTAACATTACATGAGCTACCATAGTCCATCACCTAATAGTCAAGGTCTTCTTAGACTGGATTGGAAGAGTCAGGGCTGGACTTCACAAGGCTGCAGTGGGAGTTGATGAGCCATCACAGTCCTAGGGGTTCCCAGCTATCTCTACTGGACACTCATTGGAAGGGAAATGATAGATGGCAAGGATTCGCCAGAGTTACCATCCGTAAGTACACATAGTTCTAGGCAGCCTCACTCTCCTGGTTGCTTGGCCAGCAACTCCTCAAGTTCTCCTATACCTTAACCATCCTCTGGGTGACTCAGCACACCAAAAGCAAGTGAGTTTAAAAACCAAGCAGAAATCTAAGGTCAAGGGACTTTCTACAGCAGCTGGTGAAGGCTTCTTTCTGGTCTGCAGAGAGCCAGCTTTTCTCCGAATCTTTCCATGGAAGGAAAAGAGAGGGAGCTGAAATCTCCTTGAAAAGGGCACTACTTCTGCTCTTGGGGGCCCCATCACTGTAACCTAATCTCCTCTAAAAAAACTCCACTTTCTACTCCCATCATGTTGGGGCCTGGGATCTTGACATACAAGTTTGGAATCTACAAACATTCAATCAATAACATCATCTAAGAGGGACCAATGATGAATCAGAGATAATTTTAGAATCTTTCTGTGAGTTGTGAGCCCCTGGATCCTCATGTTCACGGATCTGTAATTATCCCTCTGTTTATTGCAGGGGAAAAATATGTCACCAGGGCCTGCATCCCTCATCTGTGCTCTGTAGCACCCAATGCCAAGTAGCTGTCTGAGTTCAGTCTGAGTAGCTGTCCCCCTGCATTCACACTCAAATTACCACAGATTACTCTCCCAAGAAATGCCTTGGAGCTTACAAAGGACATTCCCACCATGATGTATTATGCCTTCATGTGTAGAACAAGAGGTCTGAGTGACCACAGTCTGAAATCAAAATAAACATAGGCCACATGTGATGGTGCACACCTCTAACCTCAGCACTTGAGAGACAGAGGCAGGAAGATCTCTGTGAGCTCAAGGCCAAATTGGCATACATAGTGAATTCTAGGCCAGCTAGGGATACATAATGAGGCCCTGTCTGAAAAAAATATAAAATAAACAAATCTTGGTAAGTTAATTAGTTAGTGCATTTGTTAGTGCATTCATAAAAAAACTGACATATCTGTAGGATTTTGACAGACTGAGTCCAGTTAGTGACATCCAGTAGTTAGGGCCAGTGTGGGTCAGGGCTTCCAGGTGGAAAACTCATCTGCATCTGCTCCTGAGGTGGAGACTGAAGTAGGTATTTGATGAGAAGCCCAGTGTCTAGACCTGCATGGCACAGCAAGGTCCTGGGAACATGACTAGAGTAAGCAAGGGAATGATGAAAGGGCAAACACATAGACTCATGTGCAGAAAAGCTGGGGCAGGTGGGCTGTGTTCTTTCAACTCAGAGCCTCAACACACTGTGCAAGGCACAGGAGGAGGCTTAGCTAGCCCAGTCGGAAGACTCCCTAGGGGAGTGTTCTTAGGTTGCAGTCACCAGAGAGTAGGAGGCTGGAGATTTTAGGTTTTGCACACACTAGTCAATCCTTCTTAAACACTTGTGATTGTACATGCCCTCGACATTTATGCTGACCAGAGGAAGCCTTTGCCATCCCTCTGAGCTACTTCCATGGATCTGTGTCGTTGGCATCTTTAAAATGACCATACCCATGTCAAGAAATACTCAAGACTTCATCCCTTCTTTACACATTCAGTTAAGGCTTCCTCCACTCTCCATACCCAGATAGCCTGTCCTTCAAAACCTACTAGCAATGGGGACTGTCTGCAGTCCAGCCTCCATGGTACCCACTCTCTCCTCTCTGGTTCACCAGTGCTCCTTGACACAGCAGTGACACTTGTTGTCTTCAAGTACTCTGATGAGTTTTAGCTCAATCACATCTGAGCTGACTTTCCAGAAACTCGTCCCAGCTCACACAGCCAGGGAACGATTAGCCAGGCCTAGCAAGGAAGCCAGTCACAAGCATTCAGCATGTAAAGCAAGCTGCTCCTGGAACACCTCACAGCTTCCCTCCATCTTCCTCCTGGACTTCTAAGATGCCTTGACTCCTACCCAGCTGTCCTGATGCTACACCCACTCCTGCCAGAATGCAAAGCCAGCAACTACTCACAGGCCTCTCACAGCCTTAATATCTTTGCCTGCAGAAAGGAAGCAAACTGATGGCCCCGTGCATCACTTTTATGATGCGTATGAGAGAGTCATAATTAATTTCCCAAATGTACACAGGACTCAGGGGATAGCCTGGGTGCTATTCACAGATTGCTCAATCGAGTGGCAGCTTTAGGCAAATGAGGTCTGAGTAGCATTTGCTTTGCTAAGTACTGCCTGGTGCACATTGGTCCCGATGATGACATCGCTAAAGCAATTCCAAAAGCAGATTAGAGAAGTAGAATTTTTAATCTTTAACAAAAAACCATGCTGTGTAATGTTGATTTTCTTTTCTTTTTGTGTGTGTTTCCTAGAGGTAGGGTAAAGTGTGGCTCAAAGAAAACAACAGTGTTGTTCATTGAGTAGACATCTTCAGTATCTCTAATTGCTTAGATGAATGTGTGGTCCCTGACACAAGGGAACAAAAAAATGGGTCATCTATCGCCATGTTCCAAGGCATGCTAAAGACCAGCACCATCAGGACCTGGGTCCTTTGCTGGAAGTAAATCTCTCTTAAATGCAAACACTCTGGGGGTAATGGTTATTTTCACACAAAAAAGCACTTGAACTTGGTAGAGAAGTATGAAGACAGAAATCCAGAAAACACACCAATTAGACAGCACCTTTTATGAATAATGTCAAGCCAGATGGCACAGGTGCAGCAGGTGTGTCACAGTTAACTTTACCTGTCAACTTGACACAAGCCTTGGGGAAATGGGAACCACAACTGAAGATTGGCCTGTGACTGTGAGACATCATATTAGTTTCTACTTAATGTAAGCAGGCTTAGCCCACTGTGCCTGGCACCATCCCTAAGCAGACAAGCCCGGGCTATATAAAAAAGCTAGATAAACAAGCCAGAGGGAACAAGACAATAAACAGCATTCCTCCAAGTCTTCTACTTCAAATTCCCAACCTGCTGGAGCTCCTGTCCTGCCTTGAGTTCCTGCCTTGCCTTTACTTAACAATGTTTTGTAATCTGTAAGTTAAAATGAACCCTTTCAATTCCTGTTGTTTCTGGTCATGGTGTTTATAATGGCAACAGAAGGCAGGTCAGAATAAGATGCTAAGACAGGTATTGAGTCAACAGAGGGCAGAACAGCAAGAGGGGAATATGAGGTCTGGGAAATCCTGAAACAGGCCTGCCCATCTCCCTCACTGGGCATTTTGTTGGGCCAGTGCCAGTACCAACATGTCCTTCTAAGAGCAGTGTCTCATCACAGGTGCTTAATAAGCTGGTGCAGAGAGCAAAACAGCACAGAGGGAGTCTGTATTTAACACAGCCAGCAGAAGCCATCAACTGAAAATGAACAGGAGCTGCTGTGTCAATACTAAGCTTCCTGAACCTCCAGCTATTCTGGCATGTGCTAGAGTAACTTCCTCCCAAGGGTGCCCCATCAGGATATCCACAGCAGTAACCTGAAATCTTATTGGCTTCCTTCCCACACTGTCTTACTTCCCCCTCTCCCTGATTACTGACATCAACCCTGAAGCCAACTCCCTGAATGGAGAATTTCTTTTCTGGGTCTTCTAACAGAATAGCCTTCCCTGGCCTGCACTGAGTCACATGATGTTACAGGGGTCAGAGAAGTAAACTATTAATTGGCCAGGTCTGGACCATATGCCCACACTCTGGAACCAAACAGACATGCCAGACACAATTGAGCTGAAGGAAAAGGAGTGTTTTCCCAGAGGAGTGTTTCTCCAATGCCTGGAGAGAAAGAGTTGGTGACTAGGTCAAGCAAATAGCAGCTGTACTGGGAGGGCAGGCAATTCAAAATACAGAGAACATTCTAGCAGGCATACATGCAAGCATGAAGGCTAGGAGCCTGCACAGAGCTGGATGGTACAGGGTGTCTGAAGAAGGCATCAGGTAGTAAAGCAGAAGTTATATGTGAGCTGAGATACAATCCTAAAGAACAGATGGCCCTTCCCTTGAAGGCCGAGTGGCCCCCCCCACCCCACTAAAACTTTCTTCCTAACTTTAGAGGTCTGTGAGGATCAGCATTCCAAGGGTTCATGTCTCAACAATCTGGTCCCTAGAAAAGAGCTTTTGGCTGGAGGTGAAACTTCTAAGTGGTAAGATTTCATGGAAGGTCTTTCCACGATCAGAGTCATTTCCCCAAAGGGGATTTGGTGGTCTCAGCCCCATTCCCACTTCCTCTTAACTCCTGTCCATGAGATAGGCATTTAGTCTCACTATGGGTTCCCACTACTGTTGGTATCCCAGACACAAACTCAAAGATGATATGGCTAATTAGTAATGGACTGAAACCCCCAAAATTGTTAGCCAAGGTAGAGCTTGCATCTTTCTAAATCAGTCTCAGAGATTTGTGATAGTAATGACAAGCTGACCAACGCAGTCTCCAAACATCTGGCTCCAATGATTCTGTGTCCTAGGAATGAGGAATATCACCAGTGTGTGCTCCCTGCATATTAATATCAGGGTCTTTCCCTAGGTGTCCATGTCATCAAGCATAAGACTGTATATAGGCCCTCCAAGAAGCAACTGTTTGCACAACTAGTCCCTGGTATATGTCAGGAATCCCAGGGAGCCTTTTCAGAGGAAGAACCTCCATAGAATGTTCCCCTCCACACCCCCAGTGAGCAAGAGGCTGTGGGGTGTTTCTGTGATCTGCTAAGTGAGGCAGGCTCCTTTAGGTGCAAACTTCCAAATTAAGTCACTTCAGGGTGTCCTTTCCTTTATGTTTGGCTGAAATTTTGTGATGTCAGTGACAAAACTTCATGCTCACAAGAATTCTACTTGCCACCTTAACCTTCAAACACGTGCTCCATGGCCTTTATTGAAACTTGCCCTAAACTGTATCAGCAATTTTCTTAAACTATGTCCTTAAACTGGGCATACCTCAAACAGTCCCACCCCTAATGTGCTTTCTCCTATGACTGTGCACAGGCTCCTGGAATCTAACCCACATGTTCCCCTTGTTCAGGAGGACATGGCTCCTTCTGATACTGACAATCGATGTTTCTCCACGCCCTCACTTTTACATGTTCATGTCTGTCTGGTCTTTGCTGTCATTAGGATGCGAACCCATTGCTTTTGGTTACAGTGGGCACCAGGAAAGTATGGGCATGGCTGGAGAGGTGGCTGTGTCTATCGAGAGCACCTCTAGCTCTTCCGGGTGTCACAAGTTTGGTCCCCAGTACCCACATCAGGTTATTTCCTGAGTGCCTGTAACTCCAGTTTCCAAAGGATGTTACCTCTCACCAGGGAGAAACACCCCATCGTTGTTCCCCCAAATTTCTACAACCCAGGAACCCTTTTCTTAGAGTAAGTCTCAGAACCAGTATCCAGTGAACCCACTTTGGAAAATGTTGAGCCAAGGTCAGTTTTCATTCCCTGGGGCAAGCCTTAGAAACTCTCTCAGACACTCCATAAGGCAGTTCACCCCTGTACTCCACCTACCACCCTAAATCCAACAACAGGAACACTAAGAGAAGTCCACCAGGTCAAATAGAGCATTTAAAAGTCACTCCATGTGCAGAGACACAACAGAACCCTGGGTGGGTGTGTTGTGTGAGTCCCCAGATTCTCCAAGATACAGTGTGCTGACGGTGAAGGGTCTGCTGCAAGCATCTGTCATTAGCTCAATAAGACTTCTCATGACCAAAACTGTAGCAGAATCTTAATTATCTCCTTTCTCTTCTCATTATAATAAACTATCCTATCATAAAATTTTTGTTTGTTTGTTATTGCTCATTCTTTTCACATTTTGTGAGCTACATTATTGAGCTATACATATAGTCTATCTCCTCTCCAAGTAGATATCCCCTTGTGTGATCATTCCTCCAGAGACAAGCTGGGTTTACATTGTCTACAATCAGACATTTCTCACAAACTAAGTGCAGGTGAGGTATGACTCCTCATCTGGTGTCACCATCATCAACTTAGAACTGTGGCCGGACACTCCCTGGGGACACTGCTAAGCTAGCTGCGTATCACCATGGCATGGTGCCTTGGTGAATGTTGATCTGGGTGGTCATGTGTTTGCACACAGACACCTCCTCAGTGCAACACTACACAGATCCTATCATCAGGGGTTGAATTACTCACCCAGGCTCCCACAGCTGCAGTTTAGGACTAGATACTACTCTGGCCTTTTATGAACGGGCAAAAGAGGTGGTGTTTGGTCCCTTCTGAACTCAAACATAGATGCTTGCCCAGGCTTGCAAATACGCAGAGACCTCACCAGCCTACAGCTATGTTTAGCAGCTTGCTACTGTCACATTTATAAGACTCAATGTTTGCAAAATTCATTCTCACCTAGCATTTCAGTTATTCAGGGTGTGGTAGACAAAGCCTGATTATCATTTTTGAGATGTAAAGTAGCAACATAGATTCAGGGCTGTGTGGGGCTTTGAGGAAGGACACTGTGTTGTGAGCTGTAGAAAGAGCAGAACTTCCATTTCCTCAATACCTTTGTGTACTCTCAGCTATTCAGGAGGCTGAGAGAATTCATGAGTTCAAAGTCAGTCTGGGTTATGGAGTGAGTTCAAGACCATCCTAAATAACATTTTTTTAAAAGTCTCAAAATAAAAGAATGGGAGTCCATGCGATGCAGTCCAGTGGTATAGCATTTGCTTAGCAGGAACTAGGCCCTAGGTTCCATCTCAGAACCAGAAGTGGGGGGGGGTGTTAAACTGGAATCAGTTCTATGGGAGCTGCTTTTTCCAAGGAGTCTCTGAGGCTTAAAATCAACCACATCACACTCTTCAACTATCCTGGAACTGTCCCCTCCCTCTCCCTAGAGAAGACAGAGATGTCCAGTGCTAGGGTCAGGCTGATGCATCCTGATAAGATGCCTGCAGGGAAAACAGCGAGTGGAGCTAAGCCCTGAAGGTATTTGGGGATTTCTGGTGGGTCCAGGAGTGTGTCCTCTCCTTCTTTCTGGGCCTTAATAAAAGGCATCAGTAGAGAGAAAGGCTAAGAAGTGGCCAAGGCATAGCAGCTTCCAGATCACTTGGAGTTTAGATCTATGGCCCTTTGAGAAGGGGCTTCTGACAGTTTTAGTCTACACATTGGGTCCATGGCCTTGGAATCAAGGCCCAAGATTTCCTGTTATCCAGCAGCCTAGAGTCAGCTTCAGTGGGGTCTATAAAACATCATAGCCACATGTTGCTGCCCATCACAATGGCCCTCTGTCTTAACACAGACTTAGGGCAGATGGTTCATCAGACTCATCTGTGCCCACTTGATCCCACATGCCAGGGCTTCTCCATCCTCAACAGCCCAGTTAGTCTACTCCTGCTCATCCCTCAAATCCTCTGGCATAAGATTTTTAAATACTGCTGGAATTGTTAAAGAATTTTGAAGTTGGACAAAATGTACCCTGCATTATGAGATGGTCTTGAGTCTTTCCAGACAAGAGGTAGAAGGTTATAGCCTATAATCTAACACAGGAGATGTTTAATGCAGAGATAGCCTTTGAATGAGGAACCAGCCTGAGTTGTGGGGGCAGAACAGAGGAGATCTGTGAGCCAGGACTTCAGGAAAGGCCTCTCAGAGGAGGCCGCATTTAATGTGAAGACTTGGAGACCAGTGAGTGAAATGCAGGCAGCAAATGGCAGTGCCTAGCAAGAGTGGGAGCTAAGTAGACATGCTCAGACTCTGAAGTATTCTGGAGTAGATGGGCTGACAGAATGTAACAGGAGGGAGTCCTTGACCCCAGGCAGAGGTCTCAGGTCTAAGAAGTGGCCACCCAGCACCCTTCAAGATGCTTTTCCTATTATCTTGATAGTTGAGTTCCTGTCCGCATACTTGTCATGACCTTAAGCAAATCGCTGTCCTTCAGAGTGCTTGCTTTGGGATGGAACAAGAGCACTACTGGGCTCCCTCACAGAACTGGTTAGATAGGCCTAGATCAAGGGATGGTTCTGGACAGTCTGTTACTGCTGAATCACTGTAGGGGCTCCCACCAGACTCAGACATTTAGGGGTGAGCACTGGCACAAAATGTTTTGTCTGTTGTCTTCATTTTTGTTTTTTGAGACAGTGTTTCATGTATCCAAGCCAGACCTTAAAATTGATGTATAACTGAGAATAATTTTGAACTCCTGCCTCCACACAGTTCATGTGGTGGGCTTCAAACCCATGGCTTCTTACGTGCTAATGAAGCACACTAGACAGGGTCTTACCATGTTGGTACTGACCTTGAATCTGCCACAGTATTTCCATCTCAGTCCCCACCCCTACCCCAGATCACTGCTGGGATTAGACAAGCAACACTCCAACTAGCTTTATTATACTAACTGGTCAACATGGTCATAGCTGACTGTGACAACAAAACACACACCCCAGGAAGAAGACAGGGGTCTGAATCATTCTGGGTAGGACATCGGGGATCACAGATGTATTAGCTCCTTTTCCCATTTCTGTGACAAAACACCTTACAGAGCAATTTGAGGGAGGAAGGATTTGTTTGAATTCACCAGTTCAGTCAGTCCACCATGGCAGGAAAGGCATGGTGACAAAAAATGAGCTGAGCCCCTCATGCAGTGCACAACCAGGAAGCCAAGAATCAAGAATAGTGCCTTAGCCAATGTTCTATTCTTGTGAAGAGATTCCATGACCTCGACAATTCTTACAAAAGAAAGTATTTAACTGGGGCTGGCTTTGAGTTTCAGAGATCTAGTCCATTATTATAATGGCTTGGAGCATGGTGACATGCAGACAGTCATGGTCCAGAGAAGTAACTGAGAGTCCTACAGTCTGATCTGCAGGCAGCATGAGGAGAGAGGGAGACACTGGGCCTGTCTTGGGTGTCTGAAACCTCATTGTCCAGCCCCAGTAACACACCTCCTCCAACAAGGCCACAATTACTGCTCCTTTTCAAGTGAGACTACTCCCTGAAGATCGATCATTCAAATATATGAGCTTATGGGGGCAATTCTTCTTCAAAGTGCCACAAATGGGATTGCAAAGTTGAGCTGGGCTATAACTCTTACAGGTCCACCCCTAATGACCTATTTCTGCTAGCCAGGCCCACAGCCTCCTCAAAATAGCATCACTAGCTGGAGACCACACATTCAAACACATGAGCCTATGAGAACCTCTTCAAAGTGTAGCATCAGCTCATATTCAAGAGGAAATGAGAGATAACACTTCCTTGAGGAGGGCACAGCACATGGGAACAGAAGGACGTAGGGATCAGCAACCAAGTCTAGAACTAGAGCACCAAGTCCCAGGAACCTATTAAAGGAGAAATACCACTAGCTCCACCTAATAGAAGACCAGACAATCACAAACACTCTCTGGGAATTTTTTTTCAATCCCAAAGATGGCCCTAGACTGGTTCCCAACAGCATCCAAAGCCATGCCAATGGCTTGTTGGTAAGGATACCCCAAAGATGGAGATAGGAAATGCATAATGAATAAACATTAGTGAAAGGGACTGTATAATACTATGAATTTTTAGTAACAAAAACAGATGAGAATTTTTAAAAAATGCATGATTTTCATATTTGATTATAAGTCAAGAGTATCCAAAAAGAGAATTGGGGGAAGGGGTTGTGGTGGGGCAAAAGGCACTAGCCTTACAGACTGAAATTAATGAGGTTCTTCCTACCGGCAAGGGAGTGACATGGTGATTAGTTAATTACAATTCAGTCGCCTGTAATTAATGCACAACTGGAACTGGTGAACAATGAATTAAGCTACCACAAAATACTGCTATGCAAATCGAATGAAGGCCATTGCTTACTGATTTCGAATGTTGTTAACCAAGGCTTCACTGTTGTGATTTCATTACTGTCTCCCTTAGACAATGTATTACATGACTAGCGGGTGAGTTGTGCTGAAGTATTGGCTGCCCAATAAAGCCTGTGATCCAGATGTTGGTATTGGGGTGTCTCTGCATGGTGTCTGCTCCTGCTGGATGACTGAGCTCCGCCATATGACTCAGGGCCTGGCCCCTTTTCTTATTGATCAGTTCTCCCACATATACCCCTGCCACCATGATGACCCCTGTCCAAGTTCCTGGGATCAAGTAACCATGGACTAAACCCATGAGAAATGAGACAGATAAATCGTTCCTTGGACTGTCATCTATTGGTCACAGCTTCAGAAAAGTATCAAACATGGTGATCTTTGAAAAGACGAGACAAATCATTTCTTCAAAAATCTTTAATTTAGAAACCCTCTCAATAATTTCCATCATAGTGGGGACATTTACTCCAGGTAGCATGGCAACCAGACCTGGGTTAAGCTGATCTATGTTATCCTCCAGTCTCATCACTCCCTCTTCTCCTCATTTATATAGTTCAGGCATATTTATCTTTCTGTGCTACAAAACTTTGAGCTCAATTCTGCCCCAGGACATTTGCATTTACTAGTACTGAAACCTAGAACAGTCTTCCCCAGCCTGTTCCCCAGTGACTATATCTCATCTCAAATGTCATCCTCCCAGAAAGGTCGGTCCTGGCTTCTTTATCTAAACTAGCCCCTCTCCCACAGTGTCACCTTTATTCTCCATAATGTATCCCTGGTTATTAACTTCATGGTGTAGAAAATATGGGTTGCAAATGTTAGGTACAATAACTCTGTCCAGGATATTTCCACCAGAACACAGACTCCCTAGGAGAAAGTGTCTCTGCTCTCCCCCATGTGTCCCCATGTGGTCCCATGACTAGTGTTGAAAGATTAAAGGCCATGAAGGGGCCTCTTACAAAAGCTGCATGAAACCCCTCCAGAAGTGCCTGCTTGAGAGGGGGTCCTGGTATGTTCTGTTGATACGTGTTGCCCTCTCCACATCTGTGGATCCAAGAAGACTCAAGCTAAGAATATAGCAGTGGAGATATGGTTTAAGGAACTGAATGTATGGGCAGAGACTAGCTAATACTCAGGGCAGCTGAACCTCTAGGCCCACACCAAAGGCTTCCTCATTAAGGCCATCTTCTTCAGTTTGGTTGTGTGGAGATTGCTGGCCAAATATTTAGACTTCTTTGACGACTTCCTATGGGTGCCCTGGAGTGTGTGTGCGTGTAAAAGAGAGAAAGAGAGAGAGACAGACAGAGAGAGAGAGAGACAGACAGATAGACAGACAGAGAGAGAGAGAGACAGACAGACAGACAGACAGACAGACAGAGATAGGAGAGAGAGACCACCAAGCTTTCACCACGGAATGGTTGGGACCCTGCACAGCTGCAAAATGTACCTTGCCACCTCAGCGATGGCAGTCATGACCTGTACCAAATGGCCCTTGAGGTTGCATGCTCTGTTCTGCATCCTGCTTAGAGTTCTCTGAGTGGCTCAGCCCCCTCACCACTCATCAATGATACTTCCCTTATACTAGTCATATCAATATTTTCTATGTAACTCTATGTTTACAGGACAAGACCCAATGCAAACTAGGTCCACAAAAGGGAATTTTCTTTTTTTATTATTTATTTTTAAGTTTAAATTTAGATTAGAAACAAGGTTGCTTCACAAGTCAGTTCCAGGTCCCGTTCCCTTTCCCTCCCCTCCTCCCGTGCCCTCCCCCCAACCCCCCCATTATCCCCTCATTTCCCCAGGGAGGGTGAGGCCCTCCATGGGGGTGTCCATAGTCTGTCATTTCATCCAGGGCAGGGCCTAGACCCTCCCCCAAGAGTTCAGGGTGAGAGTGCATCTCACATTGTTGGATGGGAGTCCAAAGTCCATGTGTATAGCTCACAGAATTCTAAGAACATCACAGCTTCAAGCATGTCTGGGTCTAGTGTTAATAATTCCATCTGAACACTGTCCCTCCTCATCTCTAGCACAGATCTGTCCTATGGAGGTTCCCCTCTCATTTACATTCTCCTTAAGCAGGAGAGCTGTCAACCACTTTGGTGTTATGAGTGACTGACTCACTATGGTAAAGGCTTTAGAACATTTTAAAACTCTCTCCTCCCTCTCTCCTTTGTATGTTTGTGTATGATATGAATGACACAAATATTACAATTTTAAACGTTAATTTTATGTATACTAGGTAAAAAACCACATAGAAGATATGTTTGTTACTTTTGTGCAGCTATGACCAACTTCTCTCCCAGAACAATTAAAGAAGGATGGATTGATGTGGTTCATGGTTTCCAAGGTGTCTGTCAATCATGGTAGGGGGTGTAGAAGAGAAGTCAGGAAGCAGGGAGGGAATACAGATACAGTACAGAGATGATCTAGCTCTCAAGGACTCACTTCTATTAATGCGCTTCCTCCTACTTGGCCCTCCTCCCATTTTCCACACCTCCCAATAATGCCAGCATATTACGACTCCATCAAGGGAGCACTCCACTGATTAGTTAGAGCCATCATGATGTACTCATCTCTGTAAATACTATACAGATATATCCAAAGGCATCCATGTATGAGTCAAGATAACAATGAAGATTAACTACCACAGATAGGAAACTAACTATATGCAAGAAACTCTATTCACAAACTCAGGTCAAGAACACCTGTCCCAGGAGTGGTTTCCAATCACTCTTTAGTCAGTTTCCATAGCAACATCCTGTGGTCCAGGACTTATCTTCACTAAACAGCCTAAGTCATATGACCATTTCTGAACCAATCATAATAATCAAGAGCATGGATATGCTGATTAGCAGCTAGGTATGGGTTAGCCCACTTGGAGATGGGAGGGTAAGGCAGGGTTCAGATTCCTCAAACCAAAGGAATAGAAAAGATTGGGAGGGGAGGTGCAGTCACAAAGGAAAAATGGACAGGAAGTCAGATGCTCACTATCCTTGGACATATGGCCAAGGATGCAGAATGTTTGCCTATAAAAACCAAGAAAGGACAATGTTCAGACAGATATGGCTCAAGTGAGACCTAAAAGTCCATGTCCCAGATGCAAAATCACAGGACTTACGTTTGAGAGTCATCTTCCCCACTTAACAACAGCAACCTTGGCCAAATCAGTTTTTCCTAACATAAAATTTTCTTTTGTGGAAGAAAGAAAAGGGCATCAGGTCTCCTGAAGTTAAAGGCAATTGTGAACCACCTGGCATGGGTTTTGAGAACAAAACTCAGTTCCTCTGGAAAAGCAGCAAGCACTCTTAATTGCTGAACCATTTCTCCAGTTCCTTAAAGTGATAGATATTCTTGATTGTCTGGAATTAACTAAAACCCAAGTGGCCGAGGACACCTGCAAGGTATTTTTCTTGACTGAATCATTTGAGGTGGGAAGATCCCACTGGTGGCAGCCTATATAAAGAACATAGGAGAAAGAAGCTCTTGCTCTTTGCCTGCTTGCCCTCACTCTGCTGGCAAGTCCATTCCTTCACCAGCTTTAGAGCCCACTTCTGAGGGATTCCAGCATCTACTGAAGACAAGATGAGATATGGACTGAATGGCTATTGGATTCTTGAATTTTCTGCTGGAAGACAGTCATTATTGGATTAGGTGACCATAATCTGTAAGCAACTATAATAATCATGTGTACATAACTAAGCAGCCCTGACTAATGCACTGAGCAAGCCACTTATGATGGCCAGTCTTGGTTGTCAACATGACTGGATAAGGAGATGTCTAACACTGGTGAGATTCAACTGGTGTGTCTGGGGTATGTAGGACGCTTTCAGAGAAGGTTGACAGATGGAATTTGGCTTGGGAGGGAAAGTTCCCTTAGAAGAGGACCTTTCAGAGGACAGCCCTGATAAGAACTCTAAGGGAAAAGGGTGGCCTGTGTGGCTGCATCCCATCTGAGTGTGTCACGGGCTGCAGTGATCTCATGACATCAGACTCTTTTTTCCCAACATCAGGAGCTCTCTATGAAGTTTCCAGGCTTTTGGTACCAGACTGGGACTGCTGGGGCATCCACCTTTCTTTTTTGTTTTCCTCCTCAATATATGCTTTTATTTAAATTAGAAGCATAAATGCTTCATATGTCAATCCCAGCTCCCTCTCCCACCCCTCCTCCCTTGTCCCTCCACCAGCCCCCCACCCAATTCCCACATCATTCCACAGGGAGGGTGAGGCCTCCTTGGGGGGATCTCCTAAGTCTGTCATTTTATCCAGGGCAGGACTTAGGCCCTTCCCCATGTGTCCAGGCTGAGAGAGCATCCCTCTATTTGGAATGGGCTCCCAAAGATCATTCATACACCATGGTAAACACTGATCTACTACCCAAGGCCCCAGTGATTTCTGTGGCCTCCTCACTGACACTATATTCATGGAGTCTGGATCAGTCCCCTTTTGGCCTCTCAGCCATCAGTCTGGGATTCAAGAGCTCTCCCTTATCCGGTCAGCTGTCTTTGTGGGTTTCACCATCATGGTCTTCACCCCTTTGCTCATCACTCCTCCATCTCTGTCACTAGGTTCCAGGAGTTCAGTTCAGTGTTTAGCTGTGGGTATCTGTTTCTGCTTCCTTCAGTCACCAGATCTAGGTTCTAGGATGGCATATAGGGTAGTCATTAACCTTATCATCAAGTAGTCTATCCACTATTGCTTAGTTTGCCAGTTGGTGTTATCCTTGTATATCTCTGGAGATCTCCCTAGTGTCAGCTCTCTCCTCAAGCCTATAATGGCTCAATCTATTATGGTATCTCTTATCCTGCTCTCCTCTATTCTCACCTCGACTCAACCTTCCTGCTCCCCCATGCCTTCTTCTCCCCTCCTCTTATCCCCCTCTCTTTTTCCTGGTTCCCTCTCCACTCCCCCGATGTTCCCAATCTGCTCAGCAGATCTTGCCTCATTCCACTTCTCTGGGGTATCATGCATCTCTTAGGAACCTCCTTGTTTCTCAGACTCACTGGCCCTGGGATTATAGGCTGACACTCCCCTGACATCCACTTTTCTTGAAGTAAACAGCTCCCTGTTCTCTGCCCATCTCACCCTCAGCACTTTGGAAAGAATGTTAGAATCACGATCTTGCAGAAGGTGGGGTCATAGGACCTGCTTTAATCACATGGTAACCCACTAAGCAACTGTGTAGACTTCAGATGAGCTGCTCACTTTTCTGGGTCTCAGATTTATAAATAGCTAAACTATATCCCCCAATCCTGACTGCTCTGCTATGAGGAGCTTATATGCTGGAAAAAACAAGTGTCCAGCATCAGGATAAATCCTGGATTCAGTGGCACCAGATACTGTGCCACCCAGAAGTGGCCTGTAGAGCTGAAAGATGGAGAGTGAAGCCCAGGACTCCTAGTCATCTGGAGAGACAGGGATATGATCCTGAATAGCCGGAGTATGGTGTGAAGGAGAGAAGGAAGAGATGTTCAAGGATTGGTTCAACTCCCTCCTGTAAGGCACGGACTGGAACCTGGAGCTCCTCGGATTGTGTCCACAGCATCAAGCTGGAACGATGAGGTTCACTTTCAGTCCTATGGAGCTCTTGATGCAGTGGTTGGGTCAGAGGTTGGGCCTCTAGGACATTCACTATACTATGTTGCTAAATCAATAGCTCCAAGAAAGGCTGCAGTGAGAGTCTCAATCTGGGGAATGAAGGACAAGATGCTAGCATGTCCTTTTAGATCTCAGAGGAGAGTCTAAAGGCCTAAAATGGAGTTAGGAACATCTCCAGGGGTATAAAGAGTAAAAGGTCAAAGAACTACATAGGTCTGACACTTGATTTTGTAGCATTCTTGTTTTAGATGGAGAATCTATTCAGTGAGTATATATCAGGGCAGAGAATATTTCCAGCACCTAGAAGGTGCCATCCTGGACCTGCCGAGGTAGTATGTATTCTAACTTATACCACCATTAATGACTTTCATCTGGTTTTGAACTTGATGAAAATGGTTTTGTGTTGTTTTAGGTGACCTTTACTGGGAAATTTACTTCTATTCTTCAGTACTAATGACAGACCAAACACAAAACATTCCATCTGTATCCTTCATGAGGTTCTTGGATTCCTTACCTGAGTTTAGGACACACAGACACCTGTCGTAGGGTTTCTATTGCTGTGATAAAACACCATGACCAAAAGCAACTTGGGAAGGAAAGTGTTTATTTCATCTTGCAGCTTGTACTTCATCATCCAGGGAAGTAAGGGCAGAACTTAAGGCAAAACCCAGAAGCTGGAACTGAAGTAGAGACCATGAAGGACTGCTGCTCACTAGCTTGCGCCCCACGGCTTGTTCAGCCCGCTTTCTTACACAGCCCGGGGGGTGACCCCACCCATAGTGTCCTGAGCATTTACACATCAATTACTATTTATGAAAATGCACCACAGGCTTCCCCATAGGCCAATCTGGTAGGGGCCATTTTCTCAATTGAGGTTCCTTATTCTCGACTGCAGCTTATGTCAAGTTAAGTGAAAATTAGCTAGCTATGTCACCTCACTAGACTGGCATAGAAGGCAAGTCATAAAACTGCATTTGAGGCTCCTACACCCTCAAGTGACCTTCCC
This sequence comes from Mesocricetus auratus, assembly GCF_017639785.1. Classification (NCBI taxonomy): domain Eukaryota; kingdom Metazoa; phylum Chordata; class Mammalia; order Rodentia; family Cricetidae; genus Mesocricetus; species Mesocricetus auratus. The sequence continues at coordinate 3,025,835 of NW_024429233.1, read as the reverse complement.
AACATTACTGCTTACATAACCTTCAGAATAGGGCCTTGGTGTGAGTTTTGTGAGCGTCTTGAATCTTTTAAGTTTCTTGTACCTTTCAGGAGCCTTTGATGTCTCCCAGCCTTCTAAGTTGTAATGTTTAAGTCTAGAAGAAATAGCTACCCAAAAGCTTGTTCGCCTGTAATGATGTTTTCAAGACCTCACCTGTGCTGATACCCAGCTGGTGTGTTCATGCACCCGTTGATAAGCATCCAGGTGGGCTTTCACTTTGGGGTTGTTACGAATAAACATACTGTAACATTCCTGTTTCTGGCTTTGGAGCATACAGTGATTCGTTTTGGGTGTATAAGAGTGAGTTGGGGGTAGGCTGACTGGGAAAGCAGGAACTAATGGGCCCTTTCTTATACTTATTGCTCCCAGAGTCATGGTGCTTCCCTCACCCATACACAAGGATGTTGATATTACAAATTGCTAATGGCTAGCAAAGGAACCCGTATGGTGTATGGCACAGAGCCCCCTGCCCCCGGCACTCTCAGCTCCAGGGCACTGTCCACACGGATGAGAGCCGCTCCCGTTCTCCTTTCCTTTCTGCGGCTGCTGCATCTCTGTGCTGTCCTCATGTTCTGTTGCTTTTATTTTCCAAGTGGAGGCCTTTTCAGATCCCCCAAGTCTGTGTGACCGTCTCGTCCTCCTCATCTGTTACTGTCATTTTTTTTTCACCTGCCACTGTTGCTTCTTCTGTGTTCCCATCTTCTGCCTTCCATGGTCACTCCTTTATTTGTTCTACCTAATAAACTTGGGAGTCTCCCTAGACAACCCACTCCATACCCAAAAGGCCTGTAACAGGCATCACCCAGAGTACAACTGATAGATAATAAGGTATACATACATCCAGCTTAGAAGATGCCACAATTTCCCAAAGTGAGTGAGCCACACTGCATCCCCACTCACAGATTATGAGCCTTCTAATGGCTCCACAGCCTCACCAACACTTGGTAGTTTGATGTTGTGAAATCTTAGCTGTCCTGGTACTTAGTACTCTGGTCTTACTTTGCATTTCCTGATGACTAATGACCTTAAGAGACTTTTTATTTAATTACTGGCCATTTGTACATTTTCTTTTGTAAAATGCCTTTTCTAATCATTTGTCCACCTTCTTGAGTTGCTAATACTTTCTTTAATCCTTAGGGGTTTTGTTTGTTTGTTTTGTTTTGTGTTTGTGTATATGTGTTACTGAGAATGAACATGTTAGAAAAATGTTTCATCACTGAGTTACTATTGTAACTCTTGGTTTCTGGAGATAAGGTCTCACTATTTACCTCAGGCTGCTGTTGAGTCCTTACACAACTCTAGAGATTGACCTACCTCCATCATCAAGGAATAAAAAAGGACAAATACACAGACACAGAAAAGTGGGATCTGATGAATGACCGGGCTCTTGGATATAGAAGTCACAGCACCCTAGAAGCTCAACATCTTTATTGCATATGGGTGGGCAGATAACAAGGAAGTAGAGTTACTGTACACAGCTGAACAAGGGTCAGTTTTAACTAATGTCAGTAAGAGTAGTCTCTATAGGGGAGCATAGGACATAAATGTGGGGCAGTGGGGTGTCACTGAATATTTTATGCACACACTGTCAGCATTCCTATTCAGACCCATGGAAGGCTTTGCTACTCCCAAGGAGCTTAGACATGGCTCTGCCCAAGTCAAACACTACACATTCATTCAATTCTTCACTCACTCTAACAGGCCGTCCATGCCCATAGATTCACTATGTAGCCATGGAATTTAGCATATCATCATATCTGACCTCCTAGTTCTGAGTTTATAGGCATTCGTTACATATTCCAGTTACCAAGTCCTCTGTTAGACATATACAAGGTATCATGAATATCTCCTCCCAGTCACAGGCTTGCCCTTTTACATTCATTACGGTTTCCTTAAAGAACAGAAGATACTGTGGTAGTTTGTATAGGAATGGCCCCCACAGGCTGGTATATTTGAATGGCTGGTTGTTAGGAAGTGGTGTTACTTGACAGGGATTAGGTAGTATGGCTTGTTGGAGGAAATGTGTCACTAGAGGTGGGCTTTGGGTTTTCAAATGCTCAAGCCAGGCCCAGTATCTCTCTCTTTCTGTTACCTGCAGATTCTGGTATAGAACTAACAGCTACCACTACAGCATGCCTGCATGCTGCCATGCTTCCCTCTATGACAATAATGCACTAAACCTCTGAAATTGTAAGCCCAGCCCCAATTAAATGTTTTACTTTATGAGAGTTGCTGTGGTTATAGTGTCTCTTCACAGCAATAGACCATTGACTAAGGCAGATCTTAATTTTATCAAAGTTCAGTTATTAATATTTTATTTCCATTATTCCCTGTGCTCATCTCTAGGTGTGACCTGAAACCCAGGGACAGTCCTCAGGCAAAGGAACTATTGTACAATGGTTTCCTTCAAATTTAAAACCTCCCATCTTAGAGGGAAGCTCCTTAAGACACAGGATGTAGATGGAAAGGTCAAACAACAGGGCGATCTAAGGGGAGGTGAGACCTTTTATCCTGCAGGAAAGTTCATTAAGGTCCCCCAGCAAAAGTAATTCAAAAGCTTCAGAAATTCCTGAAACTTTCAAGATTCCCTAGGCCCCTCCCTCCCCAGGCATCTTGTCTTAGTCAATGCTCTAGTGCTGTGAAGACTCACCATGACTACAACAACTTTTATAAAAAGAAAGCATTTAATTGGGGCTTACTTACAGCTTCAGAGAGTCATTTCTGCTCCTGTCAGTAGCCCCAATAAAACGTACAGGTTCACCAAGTTGGACTTTGGTGGTATCTGTACATGGGACTGCCATTGGTTCCCTATCTGGGGCTAGTAGATATATGATCTCATCTTCCCAGGAATAGGATCACACAACAGGCACCTCCTAAGACAATGACTATAGTGTCCTATTCCTTGATGCCCCTGGAGATTATAGATCAGAGGGCTTACCTCCTGCCCCATTCACCTCATGCTCTACAGTCCCAGTGTAGTACATACCAGGAAGAACAGGTACAAAACAATCCCACCCTTGTAGGTGGAGGTTTCCTGTCCTGGAAGCTGCTTCCAAATTACCAAACAGAGGTTTATATTCATTGTAAATGCTTGACCAATAGTCAGACTTATTAGTAACTAGCTCCTACATTTTAAATTAACCCATATTCATTATTTACACTGTCATATGGCGGTACTTTTACTAACATGACACGTTCTCCTGCTCCCTCTGAATCTGCAGGCGACTCTTCTGACTCTGCCCTTACTCCTCCCATACATGCCCAACTGTTTGTGTGTATCCTGTTCAGCTATTGGTCAGTCAGCTTGCTTGCTATACCAGTCACAGCGACATATATTCACACAGTGTAAAGGAATATTCCACAGCACATCCTGAACAAATCTACATACTTGTTGAGGGCTGGCTCAGGAATCTTAACAGCCTGGTCTATAGAAATGTCTGAAGTATTTGCTCTGAACTTCCAATATTCTGAAATCTTATATTTGCTCTGTCCCGTCCCTGCCTCCCTCTGTTGAGCAGGTGGTAAGGTAGGAGGAGGCTCTCAGAGATAGATAACATGTAGGTTCTGCATAACTTCTTGAATCCACAGACATAGGATGGAGGTCTCTACCTCTACTTTTGCAAACCTCCCTATGTTCCAGTCCCTTCTCCTATAAAATAGGGATGGTAAACATTTGTGCTTCTCAGAATCCTAGCATGTAATTCATGGCTCAATACATAGTAGACAGTTGTATTTACTAACTGACAGGACAAGTTCCCGGGTTACCTTGTAGCTCTTAATGATGGCCTGTGGCCTCTCTTGGGTGTTTGGTCTCTCTGTGTCTTTACTTCTATGCTAATGTTTAGGATGTCATGGATAGTTCAGTAAGCCCACCTCTATCCCAGCCTGATAGGTTCCTATCCTATCCTATCCTATCCTATCCTATCCTATCCTATCCTATCCTATCCTATCCTATCCTATCCTGTTCTCTCCACAACTTATCACCAAAGTAGCCCATGGCTTCTCTCACTCTAGAGTTCCCAGCTGCCAAGCCACATTCTGTTCAGTCCCCCAGACAGTCAATCTCGCTTTATTATGCAGGTTCTATTTTTGCTGGTGGTGCCAGCTGCTTCTAGCTGACCACAACTTCAACCATAGTTTGTTCAATACAAACTATCATCCAAAGAAGGCAGCAACTGGAGACAAGCATGTACGCTTGTTACTCAGTTACTCTGCCAACCTGAGCCATACCTGCTCAATGACCACAGACCACACCTGAGAATGCTGCCTTGATCTGACTACAACACAGGTCCTGGACCTCTCTGTCATCAGTAACATCTAGCCCATGTGTATGGATTAACTAACGACAGGTCCCCAAGCAATTTGGGTTCACTCATGCATGCTAGCCTTTAATTTTCATTCAGCAAGCAGGAACAGCTACCGTTTTCATTAAATGTTTGTGGCCAGAGATGAGGACTCCTTCGCTAAGACAATTGCTCCCTGTCAGTCATGGAAATGTGGCAGACATCCCTCCATGGATTCCAGATTTCTCTGGCTTCACTGAATCTATTTTCTAAATCTGTGTTCTAGGTACCAGAAAATTACATTCAGATGCATCTTTTAGGCTCCATCTATATTACCAACACCTCTTTCCCTGTCAGTTGGAAAGAAAGACCCATTAGAACCCAAGTTGGAAGTTTTGACAGACACTCTTACTGTAGAGCATACCAAGGACAACTTTTCTTAAAAAGAATCCTCACAGTGTCACAGTCACATTCATGTTCATTCATTCATTCATTCATTCATTCATTCATTGTATTTTTCATGGCTTTCCCAGGCCCAGACAAAGCAGCTAATATTCACCAATCTACACACTTGGGGTTGACCTTTCAAAATTAGATGGCTACAGATAGGACATATGTATCCTGGAGTCTGAAAGTTTCAAGCACAAACAAATGCTTATGTTGGCCATTTCTGATACATGTAAGGAGTTCTTGCTCAGCACAACGTCTAATAGCCCTGGGGCTGACTTCCCTTGTGGACGCTATTGTTTGGGGACCTCAGTCCTTCAGGTTCTTGCTTCCCTAATGTCTAAAGATGGGATGCACATAATTCCCTGGAGGATTAGTCTGTCCACTCAGCAGATACAGCTGGCCATTTCTTAAAATTCTTTTAATGTCCAGGCTCTTCAAACAGAAGCTTGTCAAAGTGATGTCAGTGACAACATGGGAGATGATGTCTGATTGCCTCTTGTCTAGAAACACAGGGTGCTCCATAGCAGGAGGTGCTCCTGAAGTTTGCCCACACAGCACATCATGCTACAGTTTACAAGTTGGCCTGAGTTCCACAGGTTCTGCTTTCCAAGGGGCAGGAGAGGAGTCTATATAAGAGGAAATGAGCCTCAGGAATGCACCAGTCCTGCATACGGTTGTGCCTTCATGAAGGAATTTCATTCACCAGATGGGACCTTATGTGTTTCCCTTGGCCTTAACTACTGAGCACTTTGACTGAGATACAGCATCTCTCCAGAGGCAAGAGTCAGGTAAACTGACTTGGTAGACAGGGCATCCTTCCCCGGCAGGACAGGGACACAAAGTGCTACCCAGCTACTGCTGATTCTCTTGCTCTCTTTTGACTGTCTTACAAGTGTGCCCACAGACAAACCCTCGATAAAACTATCTGATCTTTAGGTTCCATGATGTCTATTTACTATGTGATCTTTAAAATGCCCTGGTGGTCACATTCATAAGCAGGCAGTAGGCGGGGCCTGGGAACACAGCTATTGGTTAATGATTCACTAACATCCCAGTACAGGCTTTCATTGCACATTGTACAGTCTAACTCATAGGAAAACTGACCAGACGTGGTCTCCATCCCAGTTACTAGAGAGATTAGGGGAAGATCACAAGTTTAAGGCCTAGGTTATACCATAAACTCAAGGTCAGTCTGAGCACCTTTTTTTTTTTGTTTGTTTGTTTTTTGTTTTTCGAGACAGGGTTTCTCTGTATTGTTTTGGAGGCTATCGGTCCAGCCCAGCCTCGAACTCACAGAGATCCGTCTGCCTCTGCCTCCCGAGTGCTGGGATTAAAGGCATGCGCCACCACCGCCCGGCTGAGTCTGAGCACCTTAATAAGACCATGTATCACCAGCAAGACCTGAAAAGCACTACATAGATGAAGAAGAGGAGACAGACCTTAAAAATTATTTCATGAAGATGATGGAGAGCCTCAAGGAAGAAATGAGGAAATCCCTTAAAGAAATAGAAGAAAAAACAAACAAAAAAATCCATGAAATGGGGGGAAAAATTCAAGAAATAAACAAATCTCTCAAAGAATCTAAAGAGCACCAAGAAAAAACAACCAAGAAAATTAAGGAAACAGCTCAAACAGTTGAAGGATTGAAAGCTGAAATAGAAACGATAAAGAAAACACAGAATGAAGGGATGCTGGAAATAGAAAAGCTCGGTAAACGGTCTGGAATCACAGATGCAAGCATCACCAATAGAATACAAGAGATAGAAGAGAGAATCTCAGGTGTTGAAGACTCATTAGAGGACATAGCATCGTCAACCAAAGAAAATCTCAAAACCAACAAATCCTTAACACAAAATATCCAGGAAATATGGGACACCGTGAAGAAGCCAAACCTGAGAATAATAGGTATAGAAGAAGGTGAAGAACTTCAACTTAAAGGTACAGAAAACATATTCAACAAAATCATAGAAGAAAACTTCCCTAACCTAAAGAAAGATATGCCTATGAAAGTACAAGAATCTTACAGAACACCAAATAGGCTTGACCAGAAGAAGAAGTCACCTCGCCATATAATAATCAAAACATCAAACCTACAGAGCAAAGAGAAAATATTAAGAGCAGCTAAAGAAAAAGGCCAAGTAACATACAAAGGCAGACCTATCCGAATTACACCTGACTTCTCAATGGAAACGATGAAAGCCAGAAGATCCTGGTCAGATGTCCTACAAACGCTAAGGGAACAAGGATGCCAGCCCAGACTACTATATCCAGCAAAGCTCTCAATTACCATAGATGGAGAAAACAAAATATTCCATGACAAAGCCAGATTTAAACAATACGTATCCATGAATCCAGCTCTACAGAAAATGCTAGAAGGAAAACCTAGAGCCAAGGAAGATAACTACATTCACAAAGACACAGGCAATATAGAATCATACTTTACAAAACACTAAAAGAAAAAGGGAGGAGAAACTACACAAAATAACTTCACTAACAATAAATCAAGCGCAAACAAGGATCACCAATCAATGGTCATTAATATCCCTCAATGTCAATGGCCTCAACTTACCTATAAAAAGACACAGACTAGCAGAATGGATACGAAGACAGAACCCTTCCTTCTGCTGCATACAAGAAACACATCTCAACACCAAAGACAGACGTTATCTCAGAGTAAAGGGCTGGGAAAAGATCTTCCAATCAAACGGCCCCAAGAAACAAGCGGGCGTAGCAATCCTAATATCTAACAAATTAGACTTCAAATTAAAATCAATCAAAAGAGATGAAGAAGGGCACTTCATATTCATCAAAGGAAAAATACATCAAGACGAAGTCTCGATTTTAAATATCTACGCCCCAAATACAAAGGCACCTACATTCGTGAAAGAAACATTACTAAAGCTCAAAATGCACATAAAATCTCACACACTAATAGTAGGAGACTTCAACACTCCGCTCTCACCGCTAGATAGGACCTCCAGACAGAAACTTAACAAAGAAACAAAAGAATTAATAGAAGTTATGACCCAACTGGGTTTAACAGACATCTATAGAACATTCCACCCAAATACAAAGGGATATACCTTCTTCTCGGCACCACATGGAACCTTCTCTAAAATTGACCACATAATAGGAAACATAGCAAATCTCCACAGATACAAAAAAATTGGAATAACCCCCTGCATCTTATCAGACCACCATGCATTAACATTAGAATTCAACAATAACACAAATCGCAGAAACCCTACAAACTCATGGAGATTGAACAATGCACAATTGCACCATCCCTGGGTAAAGGAACAAATAAAAAAAGAAATTAAAGACTTCCTCGATTTCAATGAGAATGAAGACACAACATACACAAACTTATGGGACACTTTGAAAGCAGTGCTGAGAGGAAAGTTTATAGCACTAAGTGCCCACATGAAAAAACTGGAGAACAGTCATACTAGAGAATTAATAGCACAGCTGAATGTTCTAGAACAAAAAGAAGCAAACTCCCCAGGAGGAGCAGACGCCAGGAAATAATCAAATTGAGGGCTGAAATCAATCAAGTAGAAACCAGGAAAACATTGAGAAGAATCAATGAAACAAAGAGTTGGTTCTTTGAGAAAATCAACAAAATAGACAAACCTCTGTCCAAACTAACCAAAAGACAGAGAGAGAACATGCTAATTAACAAAATCAGGGATGAGAAAGGGGACATAACAACGGACTCTGAGGAAATCAAGAGAATCATCAGGGCATACTTTGAAAATCTGTACTCCACAAAATTTGAAAATTTAAAGGAAATGGACAATTTCCTGGATAGATATCACTTGCCAAAACTAAATCAAGAACAGATAAATAATCTAAACAGACCTATAACCCCTAATGAAATAGAAGCAGTCATCAAAAGTCTCCCAAACAAAAAAAGCCCAGGCCCAGATGGCTTCAGTGCAGAATTCTACCAGAAATTCAAAGAAGAGCTCATTCCAATACTCGTCAAAGTATTCCACACTATAGAAGCAGGAGGCTCACTGCCAAACTCTTTCTATGAGGCTACAATTACCTTGATACCCAAGCCACACAAAGACACAACTAAGAAAGAGAACTATAGACCAATTTCCCTCATGAACATTGATGCAAAAATACTCAATAAAATACTTGCAAACCGGATTCAAGAACACATCAGAAAAATCATCCACCATGATCAAGTAGGCTTCATTCCAGGAATGCAGGGATGGTTCAACATTAGAAAATCTATCAATGTAATCCACCATATTAACAATCTGCGAAAGAAAAACCACATGATTATCTCACTAGATGCTGAAAAAGCCTTTGACAAAATCCAGCACCCCTTCATGATAAAGGTCCTAGAGAGATCAGGGATAACAGGAACGTACCTGAACATAATAAAAGCAATATACAGTAAACCAACAGCTAACATCAAACTAAATGGAGAGAAACTCAAAGCAATTCCTCTAAAATCAGGAACAAGACAAGGCTGTCCACTCTCTCCATATCTCTTCAATATTGTACTTGAAGTTCTAGCTACAGCAATAAGACAACAAAAGGAGATAAAGGGGATACAAATAGGAAAAGAAGAAGTCAAGCTTTCATTATTTGCAGATGATATGATAGTTTACATATGTGACCCAAAAAACTCCGCAAGGTTACTCCTAGAGCTGATAAACAGCTTCAGCAAAGTGGCAGGATACAAGGTAAACTCAAAAAAATCAGTGGCCCTATTATATACAGATGATGAAGTGACTGAGAAAGAAATCAGAGAAACATCACCTTTTACAATAGCCAAAAACAGCATCAAATATCTGGGGATAATGTTAACCAAGGAAGTGAAAGACCTGTATATCAAAAACTTTGTGTCTTTGAAGAAAGAAATCAAAGAAGATACCAGAAAATGGAAAGATCTCCCATGCTCTTGGATTGGTAGGATCAACATAATAAAAATGGCAATCTTGCCAAAAGCAGTCTATAGATTCAATGCAATCCCTATCAAAATTCCATCACAATTCTTCAAGGACCTGGAAAGATCATTAATCAACTTTATATGGAAAAACAAAAGGCCCAGGATAGCCAAAACATCCCTATACAATAAAGGAACTTCAGGAGGCATCACCATACCTGATTTCAAGCTCTATTATAGAGCTATAGTCCTGAAAACAGCTTGGTATTGGCACAAAAATAGGCAGGTAGACCAATGGAACCGAATCGAAAGCCCTAATTTTAACCCACACACCTATGAACACCTGATTTTTGACAAAGAAGCTAAAACTGTACAGTGGAAAAAAGAAAGCATCTTCAACAAATGGTGCTGGCATAACTGGGTAATGGTATGCAGAAGACTGCAGATAGATCCATGTTTATCGCCTTGTACAAAACTTAAGTCCAAATGGATCAAAGATCTCAACATACATCCAGCCACACTGAAACTTTTAGAAGAGAAAGTGGGAGATACTCTTCAACGAGTTGGTACAGGAGACCACTTCCTAAACATAACACCAGTGGCACAGGCACTGAGATCAACAATTAACAAATGGGACCTTCTGAAACTAAAAAGCTTTTGTAAGGCAAAGGACACAATCAAAAAGACAAAAAGGCAGGCCACAGAATGGGAAAAGATATTCACTAACCCTACATCTGACAGAGGGCTAATCTCCAAAATTTACAAAGAACTCAAGAAACAAGTCTCCAAAACACCAAAGGATCCACTTGAAAGGTGGGGTACAGAGCTAAATAGAGAATTCTCAGTAGAGGAGGCTAAAATGGCCAAGAGACACTTAAGAAAGTGCTCAACATCCTTAGCCATCAGGGAAATGCAAATCAAAACAACTCTGAGATACCATCTTACTCCTGTCAGAATGGCTAGAATCAAAAACACCGAAGACAATTTATGCTGGAGAGGATGTGGAGAGAGAGGATCACTCCTCCATTGCTGGTGGGAATGCCGACTCATACAGCCTCTTTGGAAATCAGTATGGAGATTCCTCAGGAAAATGGGAATTAATCTACCACTAGACCCAGCAATTCCACTCTTAGGCATTTATCCAAATGAGGCAGGTTCATACAACAAGGGCATCTGCTCCACTATGTTCATAGCAGCATTGTTTGTAATAGCCAGAACCTGGAAGCAACCTAGATGCCCCTCAACTGAAGAGTGGATAGAGAAAATGTGGTACATTTACACAATGGAGTATTACTCAGCAGAAAAAAACAATGGAATCTTGAAATTCGCAGGGAAATGGATAGCACTGGAAGAAACCATCCTGAGTGAGGTAACCCAGTCGCAAAAAGACAAACATGGTATGTACTCACTCATATATGGATTTTAAATATGGATCAGGATAGTGCCAGTCTGCACTTCCACAGATAGAGAGTCTGGGAAACAGGAAAGAACCTAAAAGATATGCATATATGCATAGTACCCAAGAGAAGAGGATGGAGACAAGATCCTCTGAATGGATGGGGAACAGGGCGAGGGGGGGTAGTGGGACCTGGGAAGAGTAGAGGGGGTAAAGAGGAAGGGAGTTGGTCATGGGGGAACAGGAAGTTGAGGGGGTGGGGGTAAAATAGGGGGAAGAGGGAATCATAGGATCGAAGACAGATCAGGCACCAGAGTGACCTCGAGTGATCTAAAGGTATAACATCAATTGGCAAGCTAAGCAATAGTGGAAGGACCACCTCGAATGCCCATTCCTGATAATGAACTTGATGTCTATAACTATCCGGGAGCCTTCATCCTGGGACTGATGGAAGCAGAGGCAAACACACAACTAAGCACTGAACTGAACCCAAGGAACCCAGTGACAGAGAGAGAGGAGTGATGAGCAAATTGGCAAGGAATGGGCTGGCAAAACCAGCAGAGACGGCTGATCTGAACAGGGGAGTGCTCTTGGACCCCAGACCGACAGTGGGGAGGCCAGAATGGGACTGATCTGGACCCCCAAATGTGAGTGTCAGTGAGAAGGCCTGGGCAACCTATGGGGCTCTGAGCTGTGGATCAGTGTCTATCCCTGGTATACAATCTGTCTTCATGTGCCTATGGCACAAAGAGAGATGCTCTCTCAGCCTGGACTCTTAGGGGAGTGCCTTGACCCTACCAAGAGTGAAATGATAGACTCTAGACATCCCCTATGTGGAGGGATTTGGCAATAGGGTGGGAGGGAGGGTGGAAGGGGAGTGCGGGAGGAGGGGAGGGAGAGGGAACTGGGATTGACATGTGAAACAAGCTATTTAAAATTAAAATAAAAAATGATTAAAAAAAAAAAAAGAAATAAAAAAAAAAAAAAACAAGGGTCTTAGATAAGCCCTGTGAAAAGATCATTTAAACCACATAAGGGTTGTAGTCCATGGGTAAAGAAACACTGACTTCAAGTCAGATTTCTCAACTAACAAGTTCTATTTCTATATTGTTTTTCTTCTGCTATTAAAGTATTTTCTGATCAAACATGGATTACTTTAACCAATCCTTTTGATCTAAGAAGAACAATTTCGGAGATTTTTTAAAAATACATTAGGAAAAAATTTCTCCATATTTATTTATTATTCTTATGTACATGTATACGTATTCATGTATGCATACATTACAAACTTATAAACTACAACCCATTTAATTCATTAGTCCTGTTCATATGTATATGTAAATTTAGCATTAAGTATTTGGAACTGAATAATATACCATGTGTGTATATAGTGGGGTGATGTCACTGGAAAAGACTGAGTTTCCATTCTCAGTCACCATTAATTGTCTGTATGTATTCATTTAGGGGTAGGGTTTGTGAGGTCCCCATCATCCATTCTGGCTTGCCAGTTGGTGGTATTATTTTTCAGGACTTGTTCATGCAAGGTTATTGTTGACATTTCATGGGTACAGCTTTTCAGTCATATATAAATGGTACGGTTACAGCAAATGTCCTAATATACTGGAATTTACAATGTTGCTGGTCCTATTCCACAATATTCAGTGAGTCTCAGGTTTATGGATTGCATTATAGACAAACATACTGTAGTCTGACATTTCACAGGTTTTCTTTGCATTTTGACCAATAGTGTTTGGATGAAAATGTTCAGAATGGGTGCGTTTTTTAAAAGAAAAATCTCTCAATGTAATACAAAACATTCTTTGATAATTTCATTATTTGTGATTCAACAACCTCTGGCAATTATTAGGAAAGTATTTTCATAATAAAAATGTTGTCTTTTTCTTGAAAAAAAAAAAAAAAAAAAAAGACCATGTATCAAAACAAAAAGTATACAGTAAAAATTGTGACTCAGAAGCAGAGTGTTTATCTAGAATAGTGAGATCCTAAGTTCAGTCCCCTTGGGGCTGAGGTGGAGGAAGAAAAAGAGGAGGAGGAGAAAAAAAGAAAAATGATCCACAAATAATGCCTGCAGTCAGCACACAGAAGGCTAAGTGGTTATTCAAAGTGTCCCTCCATAGCTGTAGGAAGGAAATTGATCACACCAGTGGGGACCACCCACCACAAGGTCCAGTGTTATAGGCCAGTTTTCCCAGATGTTCTCAGCAAGGAGGTAGTAGGATCCATAGAAAGATGATGGAACTTCTCAGGCAAACAAGGGACTGTGCAATAGTTCCCTTGCGATATAAGCACCCCAAGAAGCTGTAATTAAAGAAAACAGTACTAACAAGTGGGGATTATTAGGTGCTTCCTCCATGCCAAGAAGGACACTAAATATTTTGCATTTATTATCTCAGCTAACCTTTCCATCTACAATTCTGGCCTTTGCTATCATGGTGTCATTTTATAACTGAGGACATTGAGACTTGGGTTAAAGAATTTACTGATTTATAGAGCTAGGTTATTGCTCAAGTCTGTCTGTTTTAGAATTCATTTGGCCCACTCCCCTGCTTATGCCATAACCCTGTGGTACGTTCCCTTTACAGCAGGTTCTGGAGACATGGAGGTCAGCCTAAACTTACCCAAGCAGTACCAGCAAGAATACCTCCCAGAAGACAAGCACTGGGAAGTCCCCTGTGGCGGTTTGGATGAGATGTCTTTCATATGCACCAACATTGGACTATTTGGTCTCCAGGTTGTGGCACTGTTTAAGGAGTGTGATGGTTTGAAAGAAAATGGCCCCCAAAGGGGGTGGCACTATAGGAGATGTAGCCTTGTTGGAGGGAGTGTGTTGCTGTGGGGGTGGGGTTTGAGGTTCTTTCGGTCTGACAGTTAATAGACTTCTTGTGGTCTGCAAGATATAGCACTCTCAGCTCCAGCAGCCTGATCATAATGGACTGAACCTCTGAAACTATAGACGAGCCACCCTCAATTAAGTGTTTCTCTTATAAGAGTTGCTGTGGTCATGAGAGATGCACTCTCACCCTGGACTCTTGGGGGAGGGTCCAGGCCCTGTCTTGGATGAAATGACAGGGTTTCCCTGGGGAAATGAGGGGATATTCGGGGGGTTGCTGGGAGGTCATGGGAGGAAGGGAGGGAAATGGAGAGGGGCCTGGAATTGACATGTGAAGCAACCTTGTTTCTAATTTAAATTTAAAAATAAAAAAAATATATATATATAAGGGTTGCTGTAGTCATGGCGTCTCTTCACAGCAACAGTAAACCCTAACTGAGACAAAGAGCCTTGCTGGAGAAAGTGTGTCATTGGGGTCCATTTTGAGTTTGCTTTGTTTGCATCTTGGAGTTCAAGATGGGAGTTCCCTCCTGCTGTATCAGCCACCATACCACCATGTGTGCTATATCTGCTACATACCTGCTACATCTTCATGAACTTTAACCCTCTGGAACTGCAAGCTCAAATAAATACTTTCTTCTGTAAGTTACCTCAGGCGTGACATTTTATCACAGAAATAGAGAAGTAACTAACAAAACTCCCAGTCTGAATGGGGCTGGAGTCCACTATGGTTCTTCTGGCTTCCTTGAGCCTGGGCATCTGAATGTGAATGAAAGTCCTACCTCAGCTACTTAACCAAGGAGAAAATTTCTCTCCTGCTGAAGATTCAGCTTTCCTTTCTCCATCTTATAACAAGAACATAGTTGCAATAATCCCCAAACCTGCCCTGGGCTTCTCTCTATTTCAGAAACCAAATGGAACTCTGTTTTACCCTTAGCCACCCCCAGCAGCCTCCTCGCATCCCCATTGCGTGCTTTCTACTTATGACACCAATACTGCCTGGCCTGCCTCAAAATATGGCCAGCCACTACTTGCTGTTTTCCACGAAGACAGTCTCTTCTGGTTCATTCTGTGGGAATAGGGGATGCTTCCAGCCAGCTGTGCCACTGCCGAGCCAGAAGAGAAGGTGCTGGGCCAATGCTCACCCACTAGACAATTGCAGAGCATGGCTTCCCTTCCTATGGGTGAGACGTCTGACCACCATGCAATCCCTCCATCAATTACAGTTATGAGTTTCATTTAAGAAATTAGGTGTTCAAATCTCTTACAAGTGTGACAATAATATTTTCCACAACCTTTGAGAAAGTCTTCCTTATTGAAAAGAAACAACAGAGGATTCCAGGGGTTTCCTTTGGTGTAGCTGAATTCTTTAAAAAGCCTTTTAAGTTCACAGAGAAGTATTTCTTTGAGAACAAGAGAAGAGAAAGCCTGTAATGACCTGAAGCCAGTAGGATTTGCTGGAGGAGGCAGAGGCAGGAGGATCACGAGTTCGACACCTTTAATTTAAAAATAATCAGAAAGACTGCCTGAGACCTCACTTATGATTACATTATGGATTTCTGTTAATGGAGTTCCTTGCTTCAGACACACAGCACTATCATGTATAAAATATAATTTTAAAATTTGTAAAATTGAGACTCGGGAGATTGCTCAGTGGTTAAAGCACTTGCTACTCAATCTTGAAAACTGGAGTTTCTACCTATACAACCCCTTTTAAATGCTGGGTAGGCATAGCAATACATCTGCAATCCCAGGCACAGAAGGCAGAAGCAGGGATCTCCAGAGTAAACTGGCTCACATGTCTAGATACATCAGCAAGCTCTTGGAGGAGCCATCCATGCACGATCATTCATGACATCAACTCCTGACCTCCATATGTACACACACACACACACACACACACACACACACACACACTCACACACTCATACTGTGAGGGCATTTTTATTAGATAAAAACATATTCAAAGATAAGATACAGATTTTCCCTATATTTATTTGCATGGAGCAAATAAAACAGCACAAAAATGTGATTCATAAATATGTGATATCCTGAAATCATAACACAAAGATACCTCCCACCTGATTAAGTTACTAAACTTCATTTATTTTGTATTTTTCAATTTCTTGCTTTTTTCTTTTCTGTAACATTCTTCTCCACGTTTCAACTTTTTTTTTTATTTAACCTTGCTTCATTCTCCCTCTTACTCCTTTAAGCCATTCATTTGCTATTTGCTACATGATTATTAACTCTGTAGCGTAAACTTAGAACAGTTTTCAGGTTTGTAGTTACTGGTGATATGTGATTATTATTAATCAAGTACTTGTGGCAGGATATGTATGCATATGATGTACGTGTACATGTGTGTGTGCCCATGCCTAAACGCACACAGAGGTCAGAGGATGGTGTTGGGAATTCCTCCTTATCACTCTTTGCTCATTCTTATGAGGCAGAGTCTCTTCCTGAATATGAAGTTTGTGTTTTGGTTTTTGGATAGGTTGGGAGCCAGCAAGCTGCAATACACTAGAGTGTGGTGTATTTGTGAGATAATGTCTTGTTTGTAATGTAGATTCTGGGATCTGAATTCAGGATTTGATGACTTCACAGCAAGCACTCTTAACCACTGAGCCATCTCCTTTTAGTCAAATTTGAATGTGTTTTGTATCTTGAGGAATTTTAAATTGTTACTAACATAACTATTTTAACCTCTCTGAGTAGTGCTGGTGATTTTGCACTCAAGTATGGGCTGTTCAATGGGAGAATCCTCAAGTAAAACAGAAGCAGTAATAACATCTTTTTTCTTCTAATGCACAAATTATACTACAGAAATAAAAGAACTATGAAAAAAGCTATTATCATCTCCTAAGTATTGTAACTTTCTATTAATGCATTGAAAGATACTGCAATAAAATGTGAGATAAAGATTTTAAACATTTAACAGTAAAAACAGCAAATTTTACAAACAAGAAGACTAATTCAACCCAGAACCTAGAGAGCAAAGTCAGCTAAATGGATGAGAAAATCAATTATATGGATGAAAGTCACCAAGAAGAAAGAAAGGCTCAGGAGAAAAACTGAATTTTTGAGAGAAAAATAAATAGAAATTTTGGAATAAAAAACTCAATGAGGATCAAACACATACACAGTAGAGAGTATTACCAATAAGCTCAACCTAGTAAAAGAAGTAAGATCAGGAATGAAGGACAAGGTCAAAGAAATACCATTCCTAACTGTGAACAGGGAAAAAAAGAAAGTAATTGAGCCATGGTTTCTAAGAACTCAGAAATAGGAATAAGTGACTACACCAAAGAATCCACAAGGTAAAGGAGCCAAGATAAACACTAAATCATACCAAGAAAGTTCTCAAATCAGAGAAAGGAGTACTCAAACCCAAGACACATTAAAACCCCAAACAGACATTACAGGAGAAGAATCTCCTGACTACATATTGCAGGTATGATGTTAAAACTACAATGCACATGCACGCATGTGTGCATGTACACACACACACACACACACACACACACACAGTAAAAGCAAGAACACCACCCTGTCTACAGAGGCAATACTTTAGAATAACATCATATCTCTCATTTGCAACCCAAAAAGTAAGGAACACATGAGATGATTTATCTCAACCCTGGAGATCAAATAACTGCCAAGCTGTCTCTTATGGTAGACAATGAAATGCAAACATTTCAAGACAAACACAAACTGTGGTACCTGGTGATACTGAAGCCAGAACTACAGGATTCTAATAAGCAGAGGGAAATCAGACTTCTCTCAATTATGACAACACAAAAATGAAAACATTTTATGTCTGACATAGTGGCACACACCTTTAATCACAGACCTCAGGAAGCAGAGACAGGCAGAGTTCAAAATCAGTTTGGTCTACACAGTAGGACCCAATCAGGGTTACATAGTGAGACCCTGCCCCCCAAATTAATCAATCAATAAATAAAAAAGTGAAAAAAATACATTCTGTACTGTAGCCCACTGTAGCTCTCAGTCCTTTTCAAAGAAGCTTCTCTTTGCAGCAGACAGGGATCACTGCAGAAAACCACAGCTGATCAAAACAAAGGGCACAGACTGTGGTGTCCAGTCTACAACACAACACCTGCACCCAAGGCTCAGGGAACAAGTCAGAAGAGAGGCTAAAAATATTGCGCTAGCCAAAGGAACAGGATGGCTGCTGTGAGACTGTGCCTTGTAGCTATGACAGCAATGCTACACCCATGAAATCTCAACAACACGGCTACCTAAATAAGACCTGAACAAGTCCAACACCAGGTGATACACATCTTTAATTCCAGCACTCGGGAGGCAGAGTCAGGCAGATCTCTGTGTGTTCTGGTCTACAGAACTAGTTTCAGGACAGCCAGAGTTACACGGAGAAAAACATTTAAAACTTTATTTTAAAATAAAAATAAAACAAATTTAATGAGAGGAATAGGTGAACAAAAGAGAGGTAAAAAGAAATCTGTTGTGTCTAATACAATAACCAGCGAAGTCCTAATAAAGGAGGGAGAATAAAAACAAAGCCACACAGAAAACATCCCATCAAAATTACAGAAATTAGTAAATACCTCTGGATAAAACTCTCTAAATGTAAGTGACCTTAACTGGCCTGCAAAAAGACACAATCTAGCCAACTATGGGACTTTACTCAGCTGCAAATAATAAATTTATGAAAACTTCAGGAAAATGGATAGACTGGGGAAAGTTATATGGAGCAAGATCACCCAGACCCAGAAAGACAAACACCGCATGTTCTCTCTCACGTTTGGATGTGCACTTCCAATCTTTAGATTTGTGTCTCACTTGGAATACCTGTTGAAGTCAGGAAACTAGAAAGGAACCATTAGCTGTGAATAACATGACAAAGTTATGGCATTTCCAGGAATATAGCTGGAGTTTATCATGGAAACCATCAAGAAAGGCAAATAAGCCAGACTCAGAAAGACAACAGATTACATGACATGTGTTATTGCATAGTAAAATCTATATTGTGTATGGCAATTCTAGTAGCTGATACTACAGAACTTAACATAAAAATACTTTCCAGAGAAAAGGGACTCTGCTTATAAACAGAAGGGACTCATGGACAGAAACGAGAGCTGGGCATTTCATGTACATCATGTGTATGGGGGGCATGCACATGCATGTATGTGTACATGTGGAGACCATTTGGCAAGATGAAGCATCCTTCTCAGAAATACGGTGCATTCCCTCATGGAAAGGGCATTTCACTGGCCTGGAGCTCACCAGTAGGCTACACTAAGCAGCCGGGGAGCCCAGGGATCATCCTGTCTTCACCTTCCCAGTGCTGGGATTACAACTTTCTACTCCAATGCTCAGTAGTTCTATGTGAGTTCTGGGGACTAAATTTGGAACACCATGCTTGCAAAGCAAGGTCATTACCAACTGAGCCATCCCTCCACCCTAGAAAACTTTTTAGCCTTTCTTTGCTGCTTATTTCTGTTTTATTCGTAGAGTTTGTAATAAGTATAGTTCATTTTTACAAAAACAATAGAAAATTTTTCTGAAAGTAATGTCAAAATATTAAGTGATTCATTTCTGGTGGTGAAAATACTGATGATTTGGGGAATTTTTTGTTTCTTATAATTTCTTGTAACTTAAGCTTCCAAAATATGTAAGAATTCTAATTATTTTAGAAATAGAAGTAAACTCCTGAGTTTCCAATTTGACAGAGGGAAATACGCTTTACTCATCAAGTAGAATGGAAAGAGGAACAGAGAAGTGAGAAAAACACATAAAACTGACATTAAAAAACACAAAAAATAAGCAAAAAATCTTATGGTGATACTTGTAATACATTTGAACCAACTTACAAATCAGAAGATAGAAGCCGACAGATTGGATTTTTCTGAGTCTAATGTTTTGTGGCTCAGTACAAGACACGCATGGTAATCCAACCATCCTGGAGGCTGACAACAGAGCTGGGAGGGGTGGTGCCTGCACAATCACAGCAGCCCAGATAGTGGAAGCACGGAAGCAGAAGAGGACAGCAATTCCAGGAGCAGATTCTATCGAACTTGGTGCAAGAAACATTTACAGAGATAAAAGATGCTGTGATTATAAGCGGAAGAGACTCTGAGAGCAGATAGGAGAGCCAGGAATGTTATGTACCTCAATGCAACCGAGCCTCAAAAATAAATGAAGCAAAACTGACAGAATTCTAAGAAGAGACTGATGAATTTGTGATCAGTGTGGGGAAGTCTAACCCATTCTTTCTGAATTGTTACTGCATAAAAAAGGTTACTTATGATAGAGAAATTTGTATGACACAGTAGCAAACTTGATTTAACAGATATGCAGAAAATTGTGCCTTGGGCAATGAGAGGTATGCATTCTTTCCAACAAAATAAGGAAGACTTACAAATAAATAGCCTTGTAGTCAGATACCATAAGAAGCCTGACAAGTTCCAACACTCCCGGCCTCCAGGAAATATGTGCAGACCCCAATCAATTAGACCAGAAACTGACAGAGGGGGAAAACATAGCACTTTTTGTTTTGTTTTGTTTTTTTCCGAGACAGGGTTTCTCTGTATTGTTTTGGAGGCTGTCCTGGAACTCATTCTGTAGACCAGGCTGGCCTCGAACTCACAGAGATCTGCCTGCCTCTGCCTCCTGAGTGCAGGGATTAAAGGCGTGCGCCACCTCAGCCAGGCAAAACAGCACTTTTCAATTAAAGTACACATACTAAAACCACAAATAGAGCTGAAGATTTGATTCAGTGATAGAGCTTGTCCAACCTGCCCTGTGTTTCATCCTCACAATCCACAATAAACAAACAAATGAATAGATATAAAGTGAAAGCATTAATGACAAAAAGGTTAATAGTTGGGGTAAAGGTGAGTGATGATTGGTTGTAGAATAAAGTGAATATAGTTCCCAATACATTTATTAACATAAAACAACAGGAGAAACCCTTGGGCAGTAGAGGCAGAAGGATCAGAACTTCAAGGTCATCTACATTGTGAGTTCAAGCTCAGCCTGGATTACATGAGACCCTCTCTGAAATACATTTTTACAATAGAGGTGATGAACATGAGTGCTACTCAAGAAAACTATCCTCAAAGGAAGAAATGCTGTCAGCAAGGATTAGAATATAAGTGTTTTACCAGGAGGGAGCAAAAGCAGTGAGAGCAGGATTGCTGGGCAGGACCTGGGATGCTGGGCTTTCACCTAGCCTGTTACTGACTCCCTGGTGGAGGAGGGTGTCACGTCCAGGTACATCTAGCTCTCTATCCCAGCAGTAGCTCCTTGGCCCTCATCTCTGAAGGTTTCACATACAAACCTTTAAGTACAAGTTGGGAGAAGTGTGCTGATGGCACAAACAGAATACAAAGTCAATCTTTTTTTTTTTTTTTGGTTTTACGAGACAGGGTTTCTCTGTATTGTTTTGGAGGCTGTCGGTCCAGCCTGGCCTCGAACTCACAGAGATCCGCCTGCCTCTGCCTCCCGAGTGCTGGGATTAAAGGCGTGCGCCACCATCGCCCGGCCAAAGTCAATCTTGATGGCCAATTTAACTGGACTGAGAGACACCAAGATTGATGACATCCGATCCTCCTGCCTCTATTTCCCAAGTCCTGGGATTCTTCTATTTTTACGTTAAAAAGTTTTTCAAGAGCTCAATGCTAGAGATACTTGGATCATGGGCACTCTGTCCTAATGAATAGTTTAGTTCACTGATGGACTCAAAACTGAAGGAGGTGATAGGACTATAGGAGATGAGACCTGACTGGTGATAAGTCTGCAGGGGCCTCTCCTTGCTTCCTGTCTGCCCTGCTTGTCAAGGCTTCTGTCCACTCCTTGCTCCCAACCGTGATAAACAGAAACCTTGGCAACAACCAACTAAAACAAGTCCCCACTCCTTTTGGTTGTGAGCCTAGCCTTTAACAGCTAAGCCATCTCTACAGCCCCCACTCCTTTTAATTTGTTCTTGGGGGTATTTTGCTTCTGCAACACAAAAACCTAACACAAGCATCAACAGAGCTTACTGAAGCATTTTACACAGAAGGAAAGCAAACACCACTGTCAAGAGAAATGTTTAATGCATTCAAGAGTCACTTATTTCAAAAGAATAGCCAAGTAGATGTATCTGTAGCAGAAACAGAAGAATTATGTAACAACTGTCCCGGTTTTCTGTTTTCTGTTGTTGGGATGAACACAATGACCAAAAATAACTTAGGGAACGATGGGCATTATTTCAGCTGTCACTTCCAGGTCACAGTCTGTCATTGAGGGAGGTCAAGGCAGGAGCAGAATCAGAAACCATGAAAGGACTCTGCTTGTTCACTGGCTCATGCCTGGGGATGGGGCTGCCCATGCGTGGGGAGGGGGCGCTCCTAGGTCAATTACCAACCAAGAAAATCCCCCACAGACATTGACACAGGCTAAACTAATTTTATGGGGCCAATTCTTCAATTGAAATTCTCTCTTCCTAGGTTGACAAAAAGTTGACAAAACTTTGAAAGGCAGTATCTGAGTGCTCAATACTGACTAAGACCAAAGAGTGTTTCTCCAAGTCATTGCAACTAAAAACATATGAAGACTATAAAAGGCAATGATCTAAGAGTAAGTAACAACTCCAGAGAGACATCTACAGAAAAGAGCTAATAACCTGGAGTCACAGACCTTTAGTCCCAGCTATTTGGGAAATGAAGGCAAAGGGACCATCAGTCAAAAACCTTCCTGGGCAATAGGTGGAGTGAGGATTGGCTCCATGGTGGCAGTTCTTCATGGCTGAAGACCTTTTTCCACCAACAAGAAATATACATACATGCATACATACAAACATACATATATACAGTCTATAATAGAAAAGACAAATTGGACATCAAAATCAAAAACTCAAACAGCAGGTAAGGATGGATACATGCTGTTTCAGGAGATGACCTGAAGGGCTTCAAGTGGCACAAGGACAGATTCATGACGTGAGAGGAGGGAAGGAAAGGGGGAAAGAGGGAGAGGAGAGCTAGAAGGACATACAAAGATAGGCTCCTCATAAGAAAGAGTATGAGTAAGGGCTGTATTTTACCTGTGTTATTTTCCCTTTGACTTACTTTATAGCAAAAAAAAATTTTTTTAAAAAGAAGAGATAGGAGAAGACTGAAGGAGGGAGGTAAATTCTAAATAGAAGTTCTCCAGGTTTAGAATATCTGTCTCAGAGAGGCATTATGGAAGGTTTTATTCTTTTATTTACTTTTTTCACATATTTTCTAAATTATTCCTGGTAAACATGTATGACATTTATAAGCTGAACAAAAGCAGTAAACACTTATTTTTAAAGCCCCTTGCTAAGCAGCTGTGATTTAGAAGCCTAGGCTGTGGAAAACATACTGATATTTAGACACCCTGGATGGCTTGGGATAAGCACTGCATCCAAGACAGCTTTCTGGGGAAGCTGATAAGGGAGAGAGAGGATTTTAATTTCACTGTCAGTGCCACCACCCCAGGCTTCGGGAGGTGAAGTCTCCAGGAGGCTCAGTCCCTCTGCCACCTCCCTGGGGACAGGGCTGCAGCCACAGATAAAGGCCAGCAGTGTTCTCACTAGCGCCCCGCCCCCCCAATCCCACCTTGCCCACGGAGACAAAGGTATCCCTTGAAGTGCCCAACATAAGGGTAGCGTCCAACTGAGGCAGGAGAAGAAAGCATGGGGACATGGGAGTCACCCTAACCCTGACATGTGCTGGCTGAGAATCAAGAACTTCAGCACAATGACAAGGTCAGAACCACTGAGAAGATCACCTGTGGATACACTGCTCCATTTTCTAAGGGAGATCTCAAATAGTGACCTTTCAATATCTCCTAATCAGCACTCCTCTCATACCCAACCCTGAACAATGCACCTCCCAAACCACCTCTTGGCTATATTTACAAAAGGAAACGAAAGTGAGAAAACATGTAAACTAGCTTGTATTTTTAAAACCTTGAAAATTACAATCTTAGAGTCACGTGGCTTCAAAAGCCAAAAAATTATTGTTGTATTGACACTATTCCTGGTGAGGCATGAACAAATGTCTATTGCCCCAGATTGGGGCCCAGGACAAACCAAAGTACAGATACCACATGTATCAACCAAAGCCCATGCCAGTATGAATGTCAGCTCACAAAAGCTAGAACCCTGGAGCACACTGCACAACCTACAGAACCCCCCACTGAGGGGCTGGGAGTGTGGCTCAGTTGTAGACCCCCTGCCTAGAATCCCCCAGTGAGGAGTCAGAATGACAACTCTTGAAAAGAATCTATGCCTGCAAAGATTGATTGGCTGCTCAGAATCTCAGTACTATGGAGAGAATGCTGCAACTCCAAAGGCTAGTTACCTTACCTAGGACTAGCTCTAGCCTCCTTATCTAGGGCTAGCTCCAGCCTCCCTAGAGCAGTCATTCCTTGCCCACCTCTGTGTCTGAATTAGCATCCTGTGAGTGATAGAGAACACCTTTTAGAATCTATTAAGTTAGCAGAACACTAGCTTCCACCAACCCAAACCTCAGATAGCATCTTGGGGGCTATAGAAAAGTTTCCCCATCTCACTGCACCTGCCTTTCTGACGTAGCCACAATTGTATTTTAAACTTAACTTGCCTCCATTGTGGTTTCCTTTGTTCGATAAAACTATAAAACTTCATGAGATTGCTTCCACATTGGAACATGGAATTAAGGGTGGCCTAAATCTATGTTTCTGGGCCACGGTCACTCAAAAAGGCTCCTTGAAGATGAGAGTGTGACTTTTGCATCATCAATGGAGGTTGAAAGCATGGCTCAGTTTTAGAGCATTTGTCTAGATTCTACCAGTAAATAACTGGGGTGTGGGGCATAGTGCCTGTCTAGAATTCACCGGTGAGGAGCTGGGGTCCTGGCTCAATACAGAATGCTTGTAAATTCTCTTCCCACCACAGTCAAAGAAAGGAAAACCTGACAGTAGCAACTGAAAGGCCTGGGACTCTTAGCAGCCTTGTGTCCTCACAGCTAGAGAAACTGAGGCCTCAGAGGAGATTGATTAGCTCAGAACAAGACACCCAGGTACTCAAGGGGAGGAGTCACCACACTAAGAGACCACCTCAGGCAGGATTATCTGAAATCTCAAACCCACAGAGACAATCAAGCATCCCCAAAGTTGAGGCCTGGCAGGACCTTCTTGGAGATCAGAGGCTTAGGATCCTGCCTTTTGAGAAGGTCCTCCAATCCCACTCAGTGGATGAGAGTTGTGTAAGAAAAGCTGTAGGATTCTTTATGTGGCCCCATCCTCCCACCTCCCACTTCTGGGGCTTAATTATGGGGTATTTAAGGTTGCACACAAGTTTAAGGATCTTTGAAAGACCAAAATGAACCAGCAGAGAAAGGTCCCATTTTCTTCCATCAGCCTTCCTGATTGCTCTTAACTCTGTTTCCAGGATAGGATGTGTAGGAGCCAGCTCTTCACTAGTCATATTTTATACCATCAGGAAAAACACACAGTTCTCTGAGCAGCAGGGACCCTCTTAAGATCTAGGCAGGAGGCAGCCCCAGGGCAGCTAATCCAGAAATTGGGAAAGAGCTCCAGGAAACCCTGTGGATCTCTGAACAAGCAAAACTGAGGAGCTCCCAAAAGGAAGGTGGGAAGTTTGTGGCCAGCATTCCAAGTACCACTAGACTGACCAATCCCAAACCTTTAGCCCAGCCCCATACTGATCAATTTCATCTTTCATCCCATTGGACACTTTTTAAAAAGCTGGAATTTCTTGTGTTTTTTTAAAAATTATACATGACATGCACACGTGTACACACACACACACACACCCCTAACTCCTTTCTTTAGTTGAAACTATTTATGCTTTAGACACTACTTGTATAAAAGTAAACATGTTTACAGGTGGTTCTTGGCCTCTGCGATGTCATTTGGTCTCTGAGCTGCCTGAATGTCTGAGTGCTGAAATCAAGCAATCACAGCTATAGCAACAACACAGGATGACTCCTTTGTCATATCCTTTCTGCATGGTAGACATCTGTGATAAAGCAAAAACCTTTGGCTTGCACACCCTTGAGACTACTGTGTAGTATGGTCAGGCACTCTGCGTTCCTCCTGGCTTAGCCTGCAGGTCAGCAGCCACTGTGGAGTGAGTGAAAGCTTTCAGGAGGGGAGGTCCAGAGAGATGTGAAAAGGATTACTGGGGAGTAAGGAATTCATTAGAAGACTCATTAATACCGTAGACAAAGAGGTAATGGCATGCTGGGGTCCCTGAGTACAGCTTAGGCCCTAGAGCCAGAGACAGACAATAGCACAGTTGACATCTCTGGAGAAAGAGTGAGAGTCCAGAAGTTGCATCTGTTTTTATATCTTTTGAGGGTGGGTAAGATTTCATACCAGAACCCCGAAGCCAAGCTCTCTAGGCAGGGAAGCAGGCAGAGTGCAGAATGCATGGCCACCAGCACCCCTTTGATGAAAAGTGCTTCTCAGGCAGGAGATCCTAGAACCTGGGAGTCTGTCAGCTAGGGACTCACAGACAACATCTTAGATATTATGGTCATAGCAGAAGCTGGATTCTAAAGTTATGTGCTTACAATGGAACTGTCTTCATGGATGCAGACAGCAGCCCACCCAGGAGGCTGCCCCAACTCTCCATGCAAGTCACAGGATGTAAGTCAGAGAATGGAGCTTCTAAAGTGGGGGCTAGACCAAGGCATGAGTGTGTCAGAGGAGGTGGGTTAACACCTAGAAGTAGGAAAGAGGAAACAAAATCTCTCCATGGAAAAAGCCCCCCATAACCTCCAGAAGGACAGTTCTGAGGGACAATCAGTGTGCTACTTCAAAAGGTCCTAACAAGACTGAGTTCACATCTCAATGCTGTGCTTTTGATTTCGTTTTAAGTTCTGAAGATGGAACCTAGAGCACTATGCACGTTAGGTAGGTGCTCTACCAACCACCAAGTCACACCCTATCCCCTCACTAGTAGATTCTAGGCAGACAGATTCTGGGTGGAGATTCAAAGAGGGGCCACCCCTTCCTTCCTGAGTCCCCAACCAGATCCTATCAACAAATCACCTAAGGAGAGGAAAGAGCTCTTTGAGGTCACAGACACGGACATGGACACATGGGGACAGAGAGAGAGAGAGAGAGAGAGAGAGAGAGAGAGAGAGAGAGAGAGAGAGAGAGAGAGAGAGAGAGAGGGAGAGGGATCTCAGTGTTCCAGTGGATTTGAACTCAGACCACCTAGGCTCTCAGGTCTGAGATCAGGTGTGTATGTGTGAGTGTGAGTATGAGTGTGAGTGTGTGTGTGTGTGAGTGTGTGTGTGTGTGTGTGTGTCTTGTCACTCCAGTAGATACCACACTGGGGGTCAGGCCTCTGATCCCTCTTCATTGTCTTTTCCAGGGCTTGGCTATAGCATCATCTCTGTCACCCTCTGTGGCCCTGGGTCTCAACTCACCAAGGACCCAACAATATCCAGGGCATTACTTAAGCTCTCCCTGGGTAACAGGATTTTTCTGTACCACAGCAGCCCAAGGGTAGCTTAAAAACTGGTTCACCCACTATGGAAATCATGGGAAGATTCCTCAAAAAATAAAATAAAAAACTAAAAGCAGAACTTCAGATGACCATGACGTGCCATAGAGTTTGCTATTCAAGGTCACAGCCTCTCCACAATGGAAATTCACAAAGAGACAGCTGCAGGTCACCACCCTCAGAACCCAAAGTTTAGCCACCAACCTCAATCAGGAGGAAACTGTCCCACTTGCACTCTACCTTAGTACTCCAGAACTATCCACGATAACCAAGATGTCTGGTTGTCCATCAAGAGATGGGTGGAGAAAGACAACGAGCTACGTGCACAAAATGGTATTTTATCTATCATAAGGAACCAGAGGCCATCATGTTAAGTGAAACAAGGTAGACTCAGACAAATATTGAATGGTTTATCTCACTGTGAAGCCTATTTAAAAGTGGGGAGAGTGAGCACAAAAGTAGAAATGGGACTACTTGGAAAGAGGGAAAGAATCAGAGACAGCATGATAAAGGGACAACTATGATCAAAGTGCATGATTTACATATATGAAATGTCATAATGGGGGACCGGAGAGATGCCTCAGTGATCAGGAACACATACTGCCCTTGCAGAGAACCCAGGGTCAGTTCCCATCACTTAATGGGAACTCATGGATGTCTTCAGTTCCAAGGAATCTGATGCCCTCTTCTGGTCTCTGGGAGCACTGCACACATGTGATATGTATTAATGCAGGCGAAGCATTAATACATGTAAGATGAAAGCAAATCATTTTTAAAGAAAATGTCATAATGGAACCCACTGTTCTGTACAATGAGTTAATTTAAAAAGGATTTTAGGGGCAGAGAGATGGCTCAGAGGTTAAGAGCACTGGCTGTTCTTCCAAAGGACCTATGTTTCATTCCTAGCACTCATAGCTGCTCAAAAACATCTGTAATTCCAGTTACAAAGGATCTGATACCCTTTTCTGGCCTCCACCAGTATCAGGAATACACATAGCTCATAGACATACCTAAAGGAAAAATACCTATATAATAAATAAATATTTAAAAATAAAAAAGAGTAAAAAGGATTTTAAAGTGCTCATAGGGAAATCAGTCTGCAAGCTGGGACTTCTCCTGGTAAGGTCTGAAAGACTGTGCTGGAGCCACCCTGGCCATCACTGCAGGGTTCAGCTCCCAGCTGGGCTAGCACTGCTGTTCTCTGCCCCATTTCACAAGGGACAACCCCAAGGAAAATAACAATTGCCTTCATATGAATGGGAGATAGCCTGATTTATGTCCAGGGCCAGGAAGGGTCTTGGAGGTGAGGTGAGGACATCCCAGAGGAGAGCAGGGAAAGGAGTAACCATCATGGTGTTTCCCAGACTCAGCCTCCACAACTAATTTACTGCTCTGAGAAGGACTTGAGCAAGGACTGTGACAAACTAAGGGTGGCAGGTGGCTGTGAGAGAATAGAGAGCTTGGCATCAGGTGAGATTTGTGGAAATGTCTCAAGAAGGAAAAGGTAGTTAAAATACACTAAAATCATTCCCAGTAGCCATTGCTTCCCCCACAGCACTCCTGGGAAGAAGCCACTGAGCATCTCAAACTCTAGGAAAAGATAGTTGGGGGCTTCTACCATCTAAGTAAATGCTGTCTGGTTGCTCTCAGCAACAGTGGACTTGGATGGCACCATGCTGAGAGAACTGGAGTCTCCATAGGTCAAGAAGAACGCACAGGT
Source organism: Mesocricetus auratus (assembly GCF_017639785.1). NCBI lineage: Eukaryota > Metazoa > Chordata > Mammalia > Rodentia > Cricetidae > Mesocricetus > Mesocricetus auratus. Next base: position 2,996,680 of record NW_024429233.1, on the reverse strand, counting down.
GACATACAAAGACATCAGTCAGGCCCATGAAGTCCTAAGGTGCTTTCTCTGGCATTGCTCAGACCCTGATGTCTCCATAACTCCTTCCAACATCCAATCTCAGTAACCATCACACATGATCCTGTGGAAGAAGGGGAGATCTGTGCAGGCCCATTTCACACACGGCAAAGTTGAGGTAAGAGGAGACCACCTCGCTAGAGCCTCCCATCAAAATGGACACACATCATGGCCCCAAGACAGGCTCAGCAGAGAGATGTTGGAAAACTTCAATTAAGATCTGTAATGGGAATGACTGGTCTTGGCACAAATGACAAGAAGGGACAAGCTGATGTGAGGCAGTTCTGGAGGCAGTGGGAGCAGGCAGGAGCTAACAGGTCTCTTCTGGGCCTGCACCTGCTAAGCACCAATCTGTCCCCTTCCTGGGGCTGGGGAGCTCAGAACAGTGAGCCTTGGAAAGACTAGATTGAGACCCTGGGCACCAGGGAATTAGTCTGCTATCTCTCCAGAGCCAGTATCTTCCCACACCCATCTGCAGCCTGGGGATGTGGCTGGCATTTGACAAGATGTCCTCCAGGGACACCTGACTGGTTCCCACTTTCAGTAGGTTTCTTTGAACAGCCTGGCACCCTCAGACTAGCTACTCAGGAGAAAGGTGCCAAGCCCTTCTGCAACCTGCCCCTGGCAAAGACATATCTGAGAGTGCATACAGAGTGTTATGGAAGTGCCCTGCATTGCCCTCTCTCACCTTCAGCAGCCCCCAGAGAGGCAGCGTGGGGCACAGGAGAGGCCATTCAGACTGGAGAGAGGTCTTCCTCACCACATTTGTCCTACAGAGGTCCCTATGAACTCCTGGCTAGTCCACATCCCCATGCTCCAGTCACAGATGACTCTCCATGGTGAGGCCGGGACCCTTTCCATAACATCTGATTCCACTGTCTCCCCCACACAGACTTCCAAGGGAGAAAGGTCAGTCAAGTCATGCTCTAGACCTCAAACACCATAGAGTATAGAAACATAGTTTCCTTTCACCCCCATACCCATCCACCCATCTGCACTGGGGAGAATAACTTAGCCAAAATGAACATAAACATAGAAAATGAACTTCAGGCTGGCTGACTGATTTCCTACAGGAAATGCATACAGTGCTCTAGCACCTGTGATACGGTTATAAAATCTATTTCTAAGCATAAACCCCCACAACTTCTAGTGTTATATCATTTTATCATAAGAAAAATAGAAGTGAGTAATTGATGCTCATTTAAAAATATTTAGGGTTTTTAGGGTTTAGTTTTTATCATTTTTTAAACTCTTTAAAATGTATTTATTTTATTTTATGTGTGTGAGTGTTTTGTCAGTATGTGTGTCTGGTACCTGCAGAGCTCAAAAGAGGGCATCCTATTATCTAGACCATTATCTAGAATGGTAAGGCACCATGTGGGTGCTGAGAATTGAACCCTAATCCTCAGCAAGAGAAAGTGCCCTTAGTTTATGTCTCCAACTTCATATATTTGTGTGTGTGTGTGTGTATATATATATATGTATATATATGTATATATATATATATAATAGCGGGGTACACACGAGAGCAGGTGCCCACCGAGGCCAGAAGAAGGCATCAGATCCCCTAGAGGCGGAGGTACAGATGGTTGTGAGGCATTCACCATATTGCAGACCTCAGGTATCTGCAATAGCAGCAAGTGCTCTTACTCATGGAGCCATGTCTCCAGCCCCACAATCTAGGGGTCTAACCTAATCATTTAGGTACAAGTACTCTGCAAAATCCCTGAGTTAATAAAGCTGGGTGTCCCCATCGCCACTCCCCAATGCATGGCTTCATCCCTCCAAAGGCAGGTGCTGGGGGGAAATCCATAACCTTCATTGATATCTTTACTGGGTAAGAATAAAATGAAATAACTTAGTATTTCTGAAAAGTACACGAATGATAGGAAAATCGTTTTGTTTCTTTGAGGATTTTTGTTTTTGTTTCTTAGATAGGGTCTCTCTAGGTAGTTTAGTTTGAACTCATGATGCAGCTCAGGCTGACCTTGGATTTAAAATCCCTTTGCCCCAGCTTTGTGAGTGTTGGAAGGAGAGGTCTGTGCCACTACACTGGGCCTGTGTTTTAATCTTTAAGGAGAAACTTCCAGAATCTCACTTCATTTACATGTGGTCAGTTTGCAAGGAAAAAGTAACATAGTTGTTTCGAGACTTTTTCACAAAGTGTAACAACCTATTAACTTTTAGAACCTTACTAAAATGAATGTTGTAGGGTATTTTATTTTTAAAATGTCTTTTTTTAGACAGACTCATGCTAAGTAGTATGATTAGCTTAAAACTTCTATGTACATCAGGCTAGACTGGAACTCATAAAGGTCCATATGCCTCAGCCTCCAGTAGTACTAGAATTAAGGGCAGGTGTCACCATATTTGCCAAATCATTTTCATGTCTTTACATTCTTTCTTTTGTTTTTGATAACCCACTGAGTCCAATTAATATTGGTTTTATGCTCATAGGTGTGGGGACATTCACTGGAGCATGGACAACCTACCAGGGACCACATTCCCAAAGAAAAACAAGTGTTTTCTATGTAAAACATTAAATGGAGGTAGCCAATCATCATTGTATCAGGCAGAAGGATTCATGAATGTCCCCAAACTTCCTTCAGAGAGTGACCCACAAACAGGAAACCAAGATAGTCAGAAAGATCCTAACATATATAAATATATAATAAATGTTATATATTATATATGCATATATCTCCTCCCCACTCCCTCTCCATTTTTAATTCAGCTATGAGATTCAAAAGCTAACATCCACAGCTTGTAATGGCCCAAATCAGTTATCTGAGTAGGAGAAGCAATTATAACACAATGATGAATTCACAGTAGTAAATCATGGTGGTTGACTTTGGGTGCCTCCCTGACTGGACTCATGAAACTCACGAAGCACCATTTGGATTGCATGAGGTCCTCATCTGGGTGACTGAGTTGCAGTGAGGATGTGGTCCTTCAGTGTGGGCCATTCAGTGGTGGAGAGTCTGAATTGAAAACAGAGAAAGGTGAGCAGAGGTCTTTCCTGATGCTGGAACACACTCTTCTTCTGTCCTTGAATGTCAGACCTATAAGCTTTCTAGCCTTTGGACTCTTTAATGGACACCTCCTGGGGTTCTCAAACTGCAACCTCAGAATGAGAGATGCACTCCCCAGTTTCCCTGGTTGTGAGACCTTGACCTCAGACTGAACCATTTGACCTATACCCCAGGGTGTCAAGCTTTCAGACGATCTGCTTAGCATCCATGATTACTTCAGTCAATTCTTCTTTCATATGCTCCAGCATGATTATTCTATTGGTTCTGCCTCTCTGGAAAGCCCAATGCATAATTAATGATTAAATATTAATTTTATTTTACAAAAACACCAATAGGCAGAAGACGGTGACTGAGACCTAATAATCTGACCAGAAAACTCAGTTCAGGGACTTTGGGTTCACAGCGTAGTGAGACTTCATATGGTAAAGGGCTCAGTAATTCCTGTACATCCCAGATAAGAGCAGACCTGAGACTCAGTGGTCTTGCCCTTGGGAAACTCAGGACAAGCTACTGTATCACACACTCACGACCATGGGCTGGATCACTGAAGACGAGATTCACCTTTCATAATTTTAGGGGAGACCATGAACTCTCAATGTTCCGTGCTGGAAGGTGAGGCTCATGGACGTCTGATGTTATATAAGGTCTCTAATACTGCCCACCAAATTTTGATCTCTAGGAACTGTAGCTCAGAAAAGACTAGTAAATTTCATACAATATCAAAAAGTAAGTTCAAATTAATAACAGATGCTGAGGAAGTAGGAGAAGAGGAACAGGAAGAAGGGGGATAAAAGAGGAAGGGAGGGAGGGAGGGAGGAAATATATGGAGAAAACAAAGGAAACAGCTTAATTCATCATATAAAATCCTATCCCCTTTTAAATTTGACATACTTGCTAATTAAGTCTAAGATTCATTCACCATCAAATTCAGGGCCCTCTGGGTCACTGTTATTTTACATGCCCTCCCTTGGTGCACCTACTTGTAAGAAACCTCCATTTCTGTCTTTGATAATAATTAACTTAGTAACTATTCTATTTTAACAAGTTTATTGAGGTGTAATTTACATACCACAAATTCCACTCAAAGTTCCTGCTATTGGGTGTAGAATAAGCAATTGTTTTTGCTAAATAAACATTTTAGGAGCAAAGGATTTTGTCAAGTTTGGAGACTATCCCTGAGGAGTGGCTCTGGGGGTTTGATTCCTGAATCTCTTCCTAAGAAAACATGAAGGCTTTTGATTCAAGAAGGCAGAGCTGACTGTGTGGCCAGGTTCTAGACACTGCAGCAGTTGGAGGAGTCCCATTTCATTGCACAAATTATTTCTCTGAGTGTAGCTGAAAGGGATTGTGGGCTATAATTAGACTAATGCTGTGCAGGATTATATTCACAAATGTAATTACATAATCGTTTAGAGTTAGATGGCACCATGAAAGACAGTTTCCTGAGGAGTGGGTGAGGGGAGATACCAGGCTCTCCTGTGGAGCCAACGATGCTGAGACCTCTTTCTGATGCCAGATTAGCCCAGAAATAAAGTTAAAGACAAATGTGAAAATCCTTAATTCCTCAGTGGGCTTGCTCTGGGCCTCACAAAACCATATACTTGATGGATAACGTGAAAGCTGAAAGGTGACCCATATTGGAATGTCAGCCAGTGTCCACAAATGCTCCAGGAAGGAAATGATGATCAGCTACTCACATTTCTTGCATGGAAATCTTACTGGTAGCACCAATATGGTGGCAAGTTCTGTGAGCCTGTCAAACCAGAAACACACAGACAATCTACTGTCTTATTCTTTCAATGTCTGAGGGATTTCCAAGTATCATCTACTGAATGCACTGGAATGCTTGAGTTTTGTTCAAGTGTGCTATTTTACACCCCAAATCAGGGTGGCAACACTCACCCTAGCATGGAGCTGACACTCCGACAGAGCTGTTCTGTGTGCTTTCCAGAACTTTGTAATGTGTTCATATGTTTACAGGCACAACTGTAACTCCAAGTCTCCGAAATTTGGGCCCTGAAAACAAAATAAAATAAGAGTCACTAAATAAGTAGAGCACAGCTTGTGAAAGCCATGACGATATATCACATTAATTTGGGCCCTATTAATCTGAACCTTGCACTAATCCCATAGGCCTGGAGAAAGCTTAGCTTTGAAGAAAGAGTTTGCTTCCTAAGCAAATGGGGGTGCTGTGACAAGCCATGGGAAATGTAATGTCCTCAGAAGCAGGGGTAATTCTTAAAGAAAACCTGCTTAATAAGATATGCCTGCTTGAGAGTCCTAATCCTAGGCTCTCTCTGTGCCTCAGTCATCAACCAATCTGTTCATTTACAGCAAAGTGGTCATTTTTTGGACCTCCCTCAGTCCATCCACTGATGTAGCCTGAGGTCTGGAGAAAAGAGGGAGTCAACAGTCCAGCCTGGTGATTCAACCATCCATTTACTGTCCAGCCTTGCTTACTATAGGTATCAGGATTATTTCTTGCTGGGAGACTAGACAAATTGCTTGATGGGGCCAAAAAGCTATGGTCTCTCATTCACTCAACAAGTCTACATAAGACTGGCCTGAGGAAGTCCAACTCTGTCCTCTGTGTGAGCCCAGATCATTACAACTTCTGTGGGCATCCCTGCCCCATCCCCAGTCCTCATTGCATGGACTAAGATGGGACACCAGACCTTCTCCACTTGTACACATACCTTTGGGAGGCTTTGCTGAAAGTCAGATTCTCAGGACTGTAGCCAGTCCTCATGATCCCTTGGCAGTGTGGAGATGTTCTCCTGAGAACTCAGTCAACTGTTTCCTGCTTCTTCACTCAAGCCACACAAGGGATTTCCAGGATGAGTCACCATGAAGCAAAGTTGGAATTTAATACCAGGTATTCACAAGGGTGAGGCAGGAGGATCACAAGTTCAAATCCAGTCTAGGCAACTTAGTGATACTCCATCTCAAAATTTTAAGAAAAGTGTGTGAGTGTGTGTGTGTGTGTGTGTGTGTGGTTCGACACATAGTTCAGTAGCAGAGCTAGCATGCATGAAGCCCTATACTCAATGCTAAGTACTTCAGAAAAGGAAGTGGATACAAGACCTAACAAAAGGACAGGTGTGCACACTCTTGAGGCACAAGCTTCAAGAGAATCTCAGTTAAGTGTGAGTGTCCTAACAGAACTATATGATTTTGGTGACTTTTGAAGTTATTGAGTTCAAAGGAAATAAAAGATTACATAAAAAGATTACAAAAAATGTCTAAGGACAGACTCTGGAGATCCCCCCAAGGAGGGCCTCACCCTCCCTGGGGAATGATGTGGGGATTGGGCTGGGGGTGGGGGGTGGGGTGGGGCTGGTGGAGGGAGAAGGGGGGAGCTGGGATTGATATTTGAAGCATTCATGTTTCTAATTTAAATAAAAAAGATTTTAAAATGTCTAAGGAAATTTTGTTTAGTAAGTGAGGTTATAAGGGGTTTATAAGGCATACTGTGCAAGTTTGCAGGCTGACAAGATAGTAAGACACATAGGTCAGGCCTGGAGAGTGGTTGAGAGTACTTGTGGCTCTTCCAGAGGACCCAAGTTCTGTTGCCAGCACCCATGTCAGGTGGTTCACAGCCTCCGGTAACTCTAGTTCCTGGGGTTATGGTGCCCTCTTCTGAACGCTCTGGGTACCTGTATTACACTCATGTGCACATAAATAAAAATTAAAAAGTAAATATTTTTTAAAAAGTCAGAGCAGTTCTTGCTATCTATAGGTCAGAATAATCTTGGTTCATCTTCTTATTGATTAGAGTCTCAGAAAATGGCAAGTTTATACAGATGAAAAGGGAGCAAGTTCAAACTCAAGGGTCATCCTGTGTTTTGACCTTAAATATAGTTCCTTGCTAGTTTAACATTTTTTTCTTGAAGTGATTCACAAGAGGAATTAAAAAATCTTCACTGATTTTTGTTGCTTTTTTTAGTTGTGCTGAAATTATTTCATGTTTTGTGTTTTCTGTCCTGGGGCTTGAACCTAGGGCCCAGCACAATCTAGACAAAGGCACCACCATTAAGCTGTGTCCCAGCTGTCTTTGCCATTTATTTATTTATTTGTCTGTTTGTTTGTTCGTTTGTTTTCATTTTTAAGATAGGATCTGGCCAAGTAACCCAAGCTTGGCTTGATCCTGTGATCCTCTTGCCTCGTCTCCAGCTGGGACTACAGGCCTGTTCCACGAGGGCAGGCTAGAAGTTCCTTCATGCCAGTCAGCCTGGATGAAAGTCTCTTTTCCCTTCCAGTGTTCCCCAAACTTTCCCACCTCTCAATCCTGCCTTGAGCCAATCTTGGGCTGTGAGGAGATGTAATCAGCTTCGGGCAATGTCCCAGGAAAGGGACTGCAGTAAACTTTTTGAGCAGCAGTGGGAAGCAGTTTGCAGAGTGGGATCTGGCCAAGACACCCCATAGGGAAGGAGATACTGTTCTAAAGTTTCTATGTAAACGTCAGCATTCACACCCTTGTTTCTAAAGGTGTCCTTTGTCAGCACCTCACGGAGCCCTCACTCTCCTTGACCTCATCTTGACTCCATGACTCTTCCTTCCATATATTCTCTGCCCCTTACCTTAGTCATCCCTCTGTCTCTGGGGCAGCCAGAGCAACAGAAGCTCACTCCCTCTGAAGAAGCTCTTGCTCCCTCCATCCTTCTGCTGTCCTGGAAGCCCATCCCTCTGTACCTTACATGTGACCTACAGCCTGTAGGAAATGACTCAACACACTCATAGAGGAAAGCAAGGAGGACTCATGACTTACCTGGATTCAGACTCCTCCTAAGTCTGCTTCGGTTCAAGGGATGACCGAACCACTGAGGGCACTGAAAGTGGAAAGCTGAAATTTGGGGCCACCCACTTCCACATTTGCGCAATTCAACAGGCTGACAATCTTAAATAACAACTGAGCTCAGGGAATATGAGAAACATTCATATTGAGTGTATCTTTAAAGACAATCTCACTGCCAGTTCACTCTAGAAGTATTAAAAAAGGAAAAAGAAACTGAGAGAAGATAAGGGGTGCAGGGGGAGGAGAGTGGTGGGTGGGGCCACATTGAAGGAAGGAAGAAGAGAAGAGGAAGGCGAGGGGATTAAATATGGGAGGGGAAAAGGGATGAGAAGAACATAGAGGTCAGAGCAGGGTAGAGAGGAAGGCAGTGGAGGGGAAGGGGATGAGAACGGAGGGAGAGAATGAAGAAGGGGTGAGAAGAAAGGGGAAAGAGGGAGGGCAAGGCAGGGGCAGAGGCAGGAGGAAGTGTCAAGTAGCCCTTCATGCTAAAGTCTGTGGAAAACAGCTCAAAGGGAAAGTCACATATGGTTCCAGTATTCCTTAAAATAGAAAAGTCGAAATACTGGTGTCTTTCATCACAAAAATTCAGGCAATGTAGTAGCCCCTGATTCTTAAAAAGAAAACTATTATACACCAAAGTAGAGCATTGGAGAAGAAAAGCTTGAAAAGGACAATCTATTGGGGGTTGTGGGAGGTAAGCATAGAATGTAACAAAAGATGGAATCAAAGGATGCCCTGCATGAGAGAGTGCTAGCATCCTGAGTCCACAAAGCATAAGGAGACCCACTCACCTGGCAAATAAAACCTGGTGAGGACCCCTCATCAAGAACCAATTGCCTGCCATGCAGTAGCCCCCGCATGCTAAAAATCCACCCTGGAGATGAGCTGAAGTCAAATGGCTCCTAGTACATAGTGGCCTTCAACTTCTTTTCAACTCTCTTTCATATCTACAGCCTTTTTAAAGGACAATGCCTGCTTGGGGCTGGGGAGAGTCTCTCTGTAAAGTGATTATTGTGCAAGTGTGGGGGGAGCAAGACTTTGCATTCCTGGCATCTATATATTTATGGCTCCATAACCTCTCCAAACAGTACCACCAACTGGAAACCAAGTGTTCAGATACATGAGCCTATGGAGGACCTTCCACATTCACCACCCTAACAGAGGTTCAGGCACAGATGCTTGGCTTCATTTGGTTGATGGCATCATACCTAAGATGTTTTTCTGACATGTGCTGGTGAAGGGGCCTATCCCTCTGTTCAACTAATGTGATTGGATAATAGCCTGTAGACAAAGATGTCATCCACACAGTAGATGTCATCTACGGAGTGGGGGGGGGGGTTGAGCCCAGAGGAATGGCACACAGAAAGCTCTTCTGGAACATGCTACATCTTACCTTTAATCTTTTGGTCACTGAGTCAACTGCCTTATTGCTTGATATAAGTGTGTTTTTAATTCTCTACCAACTGCACCATCCCTGCCAAAGCAGCCTCCATGGCCTTCCAGTTGGGGCTTTGGGACACTTTCATTCACAAGTTTTCTTTTGTTAATTGCATGGACCCCATCCAAACAAGTGACAGATGTGTACAGCAGTTAGCAGGGGAGGGCCCCTAAACTGACATAGGACAGCCTCGTGACAAGCAGAGCCAATTCCCATGGAGCCCAAAGCAATTTCTGGGACTTCAGAAAAGAAAACTGAAGTGCCTCTAATTTCCTGTTGGGACATTTTTAGTGGAAAACAGGAGCTGTTTGGTTTAAGCACCAATTAATGGAACTGGTTCTGTGTTGAGCTGTGAGCTCATTCATAAGGTTATCCTTGGTGGAGCCACATGTCAGACTAGAAGGCACTAGAGGTTCTCAAAGGCCCTAGGAACTGAGATGATTAAGAAGGTAAGAGTTACTCAGAGCCTGACAAAACCCTGTTGGAATTATAAATCCATTCTCAGCATCTCCTGCAAATTCATGGAGATGGGCTCTATGTGGCCCAGCAGGCTTAGTTCTGGGTACCAAAATAGCAGATGCCTGGGTAGATGGATGAAGCCACTGTTGTGGCTCTGGAGCTCTGAGTTGCTTAGGAAAGGTGGGATTCCCACTCTGGTGATGCTCATTATTTCAAACCAGTCTTTAAGTTAGGGAAAGGAGATGGCATCCTGGTAGAGGCTGTTCAGTCAGCAGCATCCCGCATCTTGGGTAAGTCTTGCAGCTAGAACTGCATGACCTTCTAAGCAGGAATAAGTGTCTGCTGTCTGGGCTGATTTCCTCCAATGTCTGCCTGATATGGCATTTGCAGATTTCTCTGAACAGAACTGACAGAAGGAACAGCAAGAGGCCACCCAGATGAGGAGCCTGGGGGAGGGAGCACCCCCATCTCCTGAGTTCACACAATGACTGGATTCAGCCTGGCCCCCATCTGTTCTTCTCTGCAGTGGGTATTTCCAGTTGTCCCTGTACAGTTTAGTGTCATCAATCTTTCTTTTTTCTTTTTTATAACATGTTCTTTTTTAAAAAAGATTTTATTTATTTATTATGAATACAACATCCTGCCTCTATGTATGTCTGCAAGCCAGGAGAGGGTACCAGATTTCATTATGGGTGATTGTGAGCCACCATGTGGTTGCTGGGAATTGAACTCAGGACCTCTGGAAGAGCAGTTAGTGCTCTTAGCCTCTGAGCCATCTCTCCAGCCCTGTCATCAATCTTTCTATGGGAACATAGACCTTATTGTTATGAACAGACATGGGTGTGATAACTCGGGGCCTGCAGTCTGAGGGTGTCATTTAAAAATAAGTTACCTTCTACTCTGCCATCAACTCAGATTCTGTGTATCCTACCAGGATGTCCTGAAAGACCTTCCACTGGCCATGGACCACTTGATTTCTGTATCTTGACTGCTCAGATGTTTGTTCAAGGACACATGGCTCCAAGCAACTTCCTCTTCTGGGTGACTTCAGAGGAGTTACAGGAACTAGGTGTGGTAACGTACCAGGACACGAGGAAAGCAACTTCTAATCTAACCTCAACTATATTGAGTTTAAAACCAGCCTGAGATTTACAGTGAGACTCTGAGCCAGAGATGTTGCTCAGTAGCAGAGCATCAGCTTTGCATACACAAGGCCCTGGGATCAATTTCCAGCACTTGGGGGGTATGTGGGGGTGTGGCTAGTCAGTAGAGCACATGCTTGCATATGTAATATTCATTGCCTACCACTACCAAAAGAAAAGCCTGCTTCATGTGTATCTGAGTACCAGATACTCTTCTACCTTCTCCTAGATCATAAGAAAAAGTGAGGAAGAGAGACAGCTCTCCTTTTACCATTGGGGAAACAGAGGCTCAAAGAGGAGCAATGACTTCCCAAGGTCGCAAGGACCTGCAGCAATGACCCTGTGAAGCCCCAGGCCAGCATGCTCTTCATAGCACACTGAGAGGTAACAGTCACACACTATCTCCCCCTCATCCTGAGCTTCTAAAGCAGTTGTCAGAAATACCAGGGAAAGAGACAAGATCACACTCAGAGAGGAGCAGAGATGGGCTAAGTCCAGAGATGGGCCCTCTAAAGTCCATGAGAGTCCACTTCCTCTAACTCTTCTCATGCAGAGAATGCATCTTTCAGACTGGGATGGAGTCCAGGGCTGTGTGTGCAGGGCAAGACCCCTCACACTCTTGAGCTTATTTATTGTGACACAGGGTCCCACTGTATTTCCCAGGCAGATCTTAAACTCAGTAGCCCAGGCAGGCCTTAAACTTATGATCCTCCTGCTTCAACTTCCAAAGTAGCTGGGATTACAGGCCTGGCCCACTCGGTCCAGCACAAAAAAATTTTTAAGTGACAGATCAAATCGTTTCTGATGTCTTCTGTAGCTGCGTGTCAGGAGCTGATGCTAATACATTGTGAGAGGCAGGCACAGTGGAACAAATGCGAAATCAATGCCATCTGTCTCCAGAAAACTACTCTGGATTCCAAACACCATTGAGCCCTGATGCAAGCAGATTTGGGAGTGACAGCCCCCACAGAAGCAGAAGGAGAGAGGAAATGTAAAGATCCATTTCTGCTCTGAAGAAATCCATTTTTGATTGTCAAAAACCTAAATCAGTGATTAGGTCATTTCTAAATGATTATTCCTTCTTTGAAACCTCATTCAAACAGAGTTTTATAGTTCTGTCATTTATACTTGGCAGCAAGATGGCCTATGGTGGGATAGCATTAGGAACTACATAAGAGATGTGGAGCTCAGGAAGAGGCTGAGTAGTAGGACTGGTTTTGAATGTCCATGAGGCCTCCCTGCCTTGAACTGGACAAGACAGTTCCCAAAGTCTCTCACAGGCCAGGGGGTCTTACAGGTGGACTCAGCCAGTTTCGTCATTAGAAGCCATATCTGGGAACACGAGTGCAGAGCGTGAAAAACTTTTGAGAAGCTGTGAGCACAACAGCTGTGACCAGAGAAGCAACTGAAGGGAAGAAGGGCTGGTTTGGGCATTGCTTCAGGGGAGGGAAGGTGTCATGGGAGGTCCTGGAAGCATGGGCTCCTCACACTGCCTCCGGAAGGAAGCAGAGAACAAAAAAATCTAGAAGTGGGGCTTAGACTATGTCCCTCAAAGACCTGCCCCTAGTGGCCTATCTGCCAGCATCTCCAAACATTGCATAGTCTCCCAGACAGCACCTCATAGAGGGGACACTTCACATTCACACTGTAATGGGACATGGGGCACATGCAATATAGGAATTTCCCATTTGGGTCTGCAGGGGACTCCACTGCTGCAACCTTCAACAGGCTGGGGACTTGTGAGCCTGGAGCTGCAGTTGTCCCAATCTGGCCCCAGAGGAGAGTTCAGCTGGGACTTCTCAGTAGATCAGAAAGCAGACAGACAGCACAGCCAGAATGTGGGAAAAATTCCCTTCAATATCTGTTCTTGGAGACTCATGTCTGCCAGCCAGGCCCTACCTCCTAAAGGCTTTGACCCTTCTAGCTCTATCAGCCTGGGAAGCTCATGAGTCCCTGAGAAAGCATTCACCCTTTCTCCACTTGGTACTGGGCCACTCGATGACCTCTTCTCCCAAACACCTCCAGGGCAGGATACCTGATCAAGGGTGTGTGTGTGTGTGTGTGTGTGTGTGTGTGTGTGTGTGTGTGTGTGTGTGTATCAGAAGGCCAAACCATGGGAGGGACAGTAGTCCTGACTGTCCTGTGTGGATAATGGTTAGCAGGGATCTTGTACCTCCTGTCCACTCTTCCCAAGAGCCAGCCAAACTCTCCTCTGGGGCCAGATTGGGACAACTGCAGCTCCAGGCTCACAAGTCCCCAGCCTGTTGAAGGTTGCAGCAGTGGAGTCCCCTGCAGACCCAAATGGGAAATTCCTATATTGCATGTGCCCCATGTCCCATTACAGTTTGAATGTGAAGTGTCCCCTCTATGAGGTGCTGTCTGGGAGACTATGCAATGTTTGGAGATGCTGGCAGATAGGCCACTAGGGGCAGGCCTTTGAGGGACATAGCCTAAGCCCCACTCCTAGATTATTTTTGTTTTGTTCTCTGCTTCCTTCCAGAGGTAGTGTGAGGAGCCAGGCCCCTGCTCCTGCCTCTATCAACTTCCCCTTGCCTTCCTCACCATGATAACTTCTAAAAGTGTGGTTCAAAATCAAGCATTCCTCCTTTAAGTTGCTTCTGGAAGGCACTTTGACATAGGGATGAGAAAAGTCACAGATTAAAAAAAAACCCTCAGGGACATCACTCAAGCCCCAAACAAGGAACTGTAATAGCAAGCGAGGAGGAACTTCCCAAAGGAGCAGAGAAACAAAGGGAGATTGCCTAAGATGATGCCTTGGCCTCCTGTTTCTGCAGCCTCCACAACACACTGGGAATCCCTTTTGCTCTGTGGCTTCTTTGTAACCAAATAGCTGAGCTTGGGCCAAATGCCCCAAGTGTCAAAACATGGTTTCTTAGCTATGTCTTACCCTGCAGAGAGGCTGATGAGCAATGAAGAGAGGCAGTTGCAGAACACCCACTCCAGCTCCAGCGACATGCAGTGAGGCCCTCAGAACAACATGGGGTGATGCCAGGCACTGCAGTGGGACCACCACAGAAGCCTGCAGGTGATGTGCCTGTTAATGCTTTAACTCTTCTGGTACTACCTAGCTCTGGCAACTCCAACATTTCTTGACACAGTCACACAGTTGCCAACAGGTCCCTTGGCTCCTCCCTTCAGGACACTAACATGTTGACTACATTTGGGCCAGTCTACCCCCATCACAGTAGCCATCATAACTAGAGTCATTTCCTGTGGCCTGATATGACCATAGGCCACCATGGAGCTGAAGTCATGCAATGAAAAGCAGACCCACACTGTGACAGCTTGCTTTATGGTAATAGGGATAGGGCTGTTGACATTCCATCCTGGGGTTGGACAAAAACTCACTTGGCATTACATCAACCACTCCTGCCCTGCCTCAGCTGTACATTGTACTGGGAAGCACTGGGGTACATAGGATGTGGATGTGAACCAAGGGAGGGCTACAGGGATGCAGTTTTCAGGAGTCCTTACCCATGCTGGGGTGAGATTTCGCATTGATGTAACTGCCTTAAGTCAAGAATGCTCCTATTAAACTCTTCAGTTCACTAAGCTTCACCTAGGTGAATATTTTTTATTTATTTATTTTTGGTTTTTGGAGACAGGGTTTCTCTGTGTAGCTTTGGAGGCTGTCATGGAACTCACTCTATAGACCAGGCTAGTGTGAAACTCACAAAGATCTGCCTGTCTCTGCCTCCCGAGTGCTGGGATTAAAGGCATGCCTCACCACCACCTGGCCTGAATCTGTACTTTGGTCTGTCATTGACGACCTATACCTGTAAGTATCCCTAGCTGGGCTGGGGAGATCTTTGTTGACACAAGAGCAAGGCCTGAGAATGCAAAAACAGGTTTGTTTTGTTTAGGCTTGGTCTCCCTCCACCACCCTTTGCCTCTGTGTGATGTCTTTCTGTCTCTGCCTCTCTCGCTTTTCTGGATGTTGTAGGCTATTTGATTTTTGAGCCAGGGTCTTGCTCTGTAGCCCAGGCTAACCTAGAATGTTCAATTCTCTTGACATAGTCTCCCACAGCTGGGATTGCAGGTGGACACCACCATACCTGGCCTCAAGTAGTTTTTCTAGGGCAAAAGGAAATGAGACAGGTAAAAAACAACCTAGAATGTGGGCCTGACCATTACTGTTGGGAGAAATGGGGTCCCAGCACATGGTACCTCTGAATCACTGTACCAAACAAGCCTGGGAACTGCCCAGTCAAGAGGGAAGGAAAGTGGATATTTAGCCTGGATTCAACTAGTCATGGGCTGTGCCTGGACAGAAGGACTCCCACAAATCTCCAGGTCAATGCTCCATAGCTAGATAGCCAATGGGAAAGCAAGGTGAAGATACTGGGCCTAAGAGGTGACCTTGGGTGAAGGAACTCGTGAATGCTGAGTTTCAGGCTTCAGGCTCCAAGTAGGATTTAAGGGTATGAGCACAAGCTCCCAGTTGACAGAGGGAAGTTTTAATCCTTATGGAGAAGCCTAAGCCCAAGTCCAAAATGACAAAAGTCACCAGGAACCTCCTGCTAGGCTCCTGCCAACCTGCTGTAAATGTGAGAAGCTACAGGTCTAAGTTTGTTGTTCCAAATAATTGCCCCAGAATATAATTCTCCCCCTACCACATCCTCACAGGCAAAAGTGGGGGAGGGGGACACCAGCATGATCCACTGTGTTAAGCCAAGTCAGATAATTGTCTTGTCTGCATTGTAAATTACTTTCTTCCAAGGAACACATTAAGGCAAAATGTTGGGGGCTTTTAAAAAAGAAAAGCCATTTTCCTCGCTAGTATTATTTTTGATGAGCTAAATGGTGTTAGTTCTTAAATTCCAATGAAGGGAGAAGGCACGCACAAGCTATGGACAATTTTAATTTTCAACAATTGTGAGGTGAATAATACTGCCAATGCTGTGAAGAGCTTCTACGGTGGCTTATATTTATTTGCCTAGAAGCTCAGCTCCAGACTTCAATTGAAGAATTCAAAGATGATCTGGCCTCTTAGTATGCACCCGTTATGTCCCATGGGCATCTCAGGAACCGGGCCCTGGCTGTAGCATTGTCAGAGTAAAGGGGTGCTTGTGGCTCTCACAGGAAACAGATTAAAAGAAGCTTCATTTGGTGAGCTTGTTCACAGCCTGCTAGGACATGAGGAGAGTTCTGTCACTCCTGCAAATCAGTCTAAGGCCAGCCAGAATCAATATCGCTCCCCACCGGACATCCAAATAGGCAGAATTGAGTACCTTAAACTCAAAGGCCATTGTTCTCCAGTGCCTGGTAATAGCTTGAAAAGACATTTGGTCTTCAAGGAAGTCTCTCTGGCCTGGTGGTGGTAGTGGCGCACACCTTTAATTCCAGCACTTGGGAGGCAGAGGCAGGTGGATCTCTGTGAATTCGAGGCCAGCCTGGTGTACAGAGTGAGTTCCAGGTCACTCAGAGGTATCCAGGCTCAGTACATTTCTACCTCAAGGTCAGAGCCCACTCTATAGTCCATCCCAAGCCCAAAATGGCCCAGGCCACAAGAAGTGTGTATCTTTTCTCAGGACAAACCTTCTACATTATAGACACCAGAGAGCACGGAGAAATCTAAACATCAGTCTGGCCCAGCCCTGCACTGCCCAGCCTCCTCTATCTATCCCCAGCTCTGGCTCCTGCTATGGTTTCAATATGAACCATTCTCACAGGCTCCTGTATTGTCCTAATTAGGTTTCTGCTGCTGTGATAAACACTGACCAAGACCTATTTGGAGGAGGAAAGGGTTTATGTCGTCGTACAACTGCCAGGTCACAGTTAATCAGTGAGGGAAGTGAAGACAGTAACTCAGGACAAGAACATGGAAGCAGGAACTGGTGCAGAGACCATAAGGAACACTACACTGCTTACTGGCTTGCTCAGCTTGCATTTTTATACAGCTCAGGACTACCTGCCCAGGGGTGGTACCGTCTACAGTGGGCTAGGCCCTCCTACATCAATCATTAATATTATGTCCCACAGATTTTCCCATAGGCAATATGATGGAGGCAATCCCTTAATTTAGACTCCCTCTTCCCAGATGATTCTAACTTGTGTCAAGTTGAAAACAACAAAACAAAAACCAAGTTTTTTTCTGCAGGTAGAAACTCTAGGAAAGGGGACTCAGCAGGAGGAAGTAAGTAACCATGTGTGTCCTCTCTCCCCTTTCTCTCCCCCTCCCATGCCTCTCCTTCCCCTCTATAGTTCCCTTTCTCTCCTAGCTCTCTGCCACAACCTCCCACCTCCAAGATGTTTTGCCCAAGGGCATGTGACCAAGCTAGCAAGGAGTGAAACTAACATTCTTGTTCCTTCAAGCTGCATCTTTGTAATATTTAGTCATAAGGACTTGAAAGCCTTTGCCCGTGGACTCCACTGACCTGAGTGACACTGCATCCCAAGTGTCTGTGACTACTCAGTTCTTCCAATACTGGCCAGCTTTTACCTGTAAGGGTCCTTCACCTACTTGCCTACCCACACAGTCCCTCTCCAGGCCTTGGTGCCTGCAGAGCAGGGAGTTGTGGTGGAACGTGGGGCTAGTGACATTCAGCCGCATCTGAGGCTCATTTGTGGCAACAGCTCTGCATGATCATGTGCCCAACACCCCCTAACTCTGCACCCACTCCTGTAGTTTCAAAATCCACTCCAAAGCTCGTCATTCCTTGGATGCCTTACTCTGTTTTCTGTACATCCGTGTCGTTTAGACACAAGGTCCTCAGGGTGGGATTCCCTGGTGTTGCCACTAAAGTTCCCTGAGACATGCTGTAGCACCCTCCTGTTTCAAATTTCTATATAGACTTTAGCACTGGTTTCCATTTTATCTACTTGTTCAGGAAGTGTTTTCCCTTCAGCAACATAAAGCCAAGACTAAATGCAGGATAGCGACCCAATAAATGCATGCCATCTAACAAAGGAAATCATTTTTCAGGCAGAGGAGATGGCAGCATGAGCCAAGATGCCCAGAAAAGCCATGAAGTCTGCTAGTTTTGAGGACAGGCTTTGGAGTAACAGATGCAGACAGCCAGGTGTGAAGTCCTGGGTCAGTTATTTGACCATCCTGAGACTCAGTTGCAAAGCTGGGCACAAACAGAGTTTATACTGTCAGCTGATCTTGATAGAGATGGGATTGGCAGGGAACTGGGAATAATGATTGGTTAAGGACAAATCTTAACCTTCTTTGAGGGCACCATGCCAGAGCACAGGGCTGGCTAATGAGGAGATGAGACTGGATGCTGTGGAGGGTCAGGTAACCTCGACGAACAGAGGTCTCTGCACCTGACGACAACACTGTGGGAAGAATCCCGTCTCTAAGGAGACCAGAGACAAAGGGCTGGAGACAAACACACTTGCCTAGTTTGCCAGTCTCTACT